>NC_089503.1:129245008-129906008 GCF_036850995.1 Saccopteryx leptura | reverse complement strand
TTTTTTATAAATTTTGAATATTAATCCCTTATCAGATATGTCAGCAAATATGTTCTATTATGACAAGATAGTCAAAGTCAGAAGAAAGGAAAAGATTGAGGCTACTAAGAAAGGTGGGTTAGCCCAGTGACATGCTAGTACCACATCTTACATATCCTGAGTCAGTTGTTTAAATATTCAGAAACTTTGCACCCAGTAACTTAAAATCAACTATTATGAGAATATTTACATCACAGAAATTGACCCACACTATAAGTGAGGGTTCACGCATGCCTGGAAAGCCAGTGTTAACCGCACATCATTGATTGTAACAATTCTTTCAGAGTTCTGGGAGATTTGAAGAAAGTATGAACAGTGCTGGTTTTCTTTTCCCCTCTTGAATTTAAGGGAAAGATAGAAAATTGGATGGAACATTAGGTATTGGCTTTAATAAATAGTAGAAAACAAAAGAAGAAATAGAAACCCTAAAAGTAATAAAGATGAAAATGTGCAAACAGCTCCATGTTTATGTCTCTGCTTCTTAGTGTTTGTAACATTTGTTCCGACCTAGATGTGCTGCATCCAGGGTTTCTATGAGCAGGTAGGAGATCATCATTCTCAAAAAATCATAACGAAACGTTCTTTCCTGAGCCTTCACATCTGATCAACTTTTCAATCTCAATTAGTCAGCTGCTTCACTATCCAGCCAACGTTTAAACCTGAAGCTTTAGGAACAAATTAATTAAATTTCTTGGAAGACAACAACTCTGATATTTAACCATATGTTGTAGGCAGAATAGTAGTTCCCAAAGATGAGCACATCTTAATTATCAGAACCTTGGAATATATTACATTACATACCAAAAAGGATTGTGCGGATATGATTGAAGTTTAGGACTTTGAGTAGGGAGATTACTCTGAAATATCCCAGTGAGCATAGTCTAATTACTTGAATCATTAAAAACAAAGGACTTTTTTCAGGTAAATCCAGAAAGAGGTGTGTGAAGAGAAGCAGAGTCAGAAAAGCACTACTTTGCTGGTTTTAAAGATGAAGGAAGAGGATCATGAGTCAAGGATTGTGGCCCATTTTTAGAAGGTAGAAAAAGCAGGGAAACTGACCCTGGAGAAAGGAATCAGACACCTTTATTTTCATTCAATAAAACATATCAAACCTACAGAACTATATTATAATAAAATTGTGATGTTTTAACTCACTAAATTTGTTGTAATTTGTTATGGCAACAATAGAAAATGAATTGAACTATAGTGCACTTTCCCTGGTGTTTGTTTTTTTTTTTAATATCTTATTTCTTCAAGAAAAATGTTGCTGCTATGATTTTTTTCTAAGACCTGCTTCCCTAGCTGACTAAGTTCAGAGAGATTGATGAAAACCCACATTGGGATAGTTCTCAGCGGGTAGACCAATTGGAAGACCATGCTTAGCACCTGCAAGAGGATTTGAGGTGAGTTGATCATAGGACTTGCAACAAAAAGTTGTTCCTGTGATTATTGGTCTAATATCTGCCTCTCTGACTGAAGTGCGATGCAAAAGAGGGCAAGAGGCCTGTCTGTCATATTCTTCTGGACACTCAGCCCTTGGAGAAGTACACAAATTCTGACAAAATGCTTACAGTAAGTTTCTGGATGTCTGACTGTCCGGGTTCAAATCCTGACTCAGCAGGTTCCTGACTATGTGACTAAGTAAGTCAGCCAAAAATACTTGTTGTGTCTCAGTTTTCTCATCTACAAAATGGATCCAAAAGCAGTGCATTTGCACAGGATAGTTGAGAGGATTAAATAAGTTAATATAATGGTCACTTATTCAACTATTCAATAGTATGTACCTGATATGCACTTGACATTAAGAGATGGGATTGGGTTTTTATTAATACAAATACGAAAATAATTTTCTCACCTCACTTAAAAACGATGGGAACTTTAAACCTAGTAAGTGACTAATTTCTGGCTGTCTTCATGCTTTCTCACTCAGACCTCTACTGAGTTCACAAACAGGAGCTTGGGAAATGGATGTCTAAGGAGCTATTATAGAATTCCACTCTGGGGATGGAAAATTGGATAATCTAGGGTTCTCAGCTTGAACTTCAAACATTCTTGAGAAAAGTGGCCTGTCTATAAAAGAATATAATCATAAATTCCCATACTTCAATGGAAATATGCCCACTGGGAAAGTTCAATGAAGACCAATTTGTTTTCTACAATGACCTTATGACCTTAAGTTTACAAATGCATTCTAAATTTGTCTATCACCCAGAGATTCTTGTAACTCAAGATAGCAAAACAGCAGGATGCATCTGCTTCTGAGACAACCATGATCTCTTTGCCCTTCCGTGGAATCCTGCCAAGCAGGGTTCCAGAAGCAGCATTTATGGTGAAGGGCCCGGCTCTGAATCCCAGCACGGATTTGTGCTATTTCTGCACCTTCTAAGGGACAACTGCCTTATACACACTCACACCTGTATGTTTCATAGATATAGAGGTAGCTATCGTGATCTTTCCGAATAAATGTAAATTTGAAAAGGAACACTTTTAACTTAAGATCGTTTAAGTAACTGGTGAAGAGGAGCTAAGAATTTGAAACATAGTTGATACTTATTTTAGGACCTGCTAAAAATATATTAATTTTTCAGATGATAACATTTTGTTTCACTATGTCAGTGTCTAGTATACTTTATCATTTTTGTAGCTGGCTGGATGTTCATGTAATATATTAGCAACTTGAGAGTACATAAAATGTTCTTGGTATATTTTAGTAGCTTCATAATCCTTTCTGAAAATAATTCAGTGACCCTGCAGTTGGGGTTTTATTCTAGCACTGGATTTAGAATTTAAAGAAATAGGTGCACTGTAATTCTCACAGAGTCCTGCTCCTCTTAAAGAACATAGAAAAGTGCACAACTTACGTAATAATATTACCAAAATTTAAATGAACTTCCAGTTTCATGTACAGTCCTAGGTATAAAAGGATGATTATGTACAGATTTATCTATCCATCAGTAATCCTCGATCACTCATTTGAGCAAGCTAAGCTGAAGAGCAAGGCTGAAGGATTTGTGTCTATGTGAGTGTGTGTGTGTGTCACACACATATACATACATATTTGCGCGTGTATACACATACATGTGCTATGCATGCATGTTAGTAAAGATAGCGTTTCTGTCTTTTGCTGTCTGTCTTACCACCTACCCATTTCTTTTGCCTAAGAGTCATATGATAAAATTATCAAACACTGCTCAAAGAGTTTGGGTTATTCACAACTACATAGGCAGTTGTTCAACCCCAGGAATTTGAACAGGACCCTGCACCAGTGGAAGTCTCTCCTGCATCAAGACCATCAGGGGCCCCCTTGTTGTATAAATAACTGCCTTTCTGTCTGAACCCTTGCTCCATCTGCAGAGGTGCCATATAGATCTTAGGAGTGAGCAGGGCAGGAGTCTGTCAGGGTTTGAATCGAAAAGAATCTCCAGGGCACCTGACAGGGGTCAGAGAAACTGTAATCAGAGAACAGAGCTGAGGCTCAAGAGCTAGGCAGAGCTTGTACGGACCTGGCAATCACCAAGCCTGAGGCTGTGCTGGTCTTCCCCCGTGGAAAAGCAGGCGCATCAGACTCACTCAAGGAAACCAAATCAGGGGCAAGTTTTCTCCTAATGATTAGTGACACTGGATCCTTTCTTTTGGGTCCAGTGTCCCCTATCTATACTATCAGCTCTCACAAACCCAGGATGGGGTAAGAATTTTCATCCAGAGAATGGTGATGCAAGTCTGAGCTGATCCAGTATTGACAATTCTGCTGTTTGGCCAGAAGACACTCATCCTGGCCTTTAAATCTCACGCCCTGTGTGAAATCCTGGACTGTTCTTCATGTTTCTGTCTTCCAGGGAGTCTAGGTTCATGTGTTGGGACCTCTCAATCCACCCTAAGCTGGGCCTTGGTATAGGACATTTAAAACAAACATATCTCAGAAGTTCCTGACAACATCTTTTCTCACTTATTTATACCTTGTTTTACTTAAAATCAATGACTTATTTATTGTTATTATTATTTTTTTTTAAGTTAGAAAAGGGGAGATAGAAAAACAGACTCCTGCATGTGCCAGACTGGGATTTACCCAGCAACCCCCATCTGGGGCTCACAACTGAGCTATTTTAGCACCTTAGACAAGGGGTTCCATGGAGCCATCCTCAGTGCCCGGGCACTGCATTGAAACCAATGAGCCATGACTACAGGAGGGGAAGAGAGAAAGAGAGAGAAATGGACAGAAAAAGGAAAGGAAGAGGGATGGAAAAGCAGATGGTTGCTTCTCCTGTGTGGTCTGATCAGGAATAGAACACAGGCTGAGCTGACACTCTACCACTGAGCCAACCAGTCAGGGCCATCTTTTGTATTATTATAATCTGTATTTTTTTTTTTTTGTATTTTTCTGAAGCTGGAAACGGGGAGAGACAGACAGACTCCCGCATGCGCCCGACCGGGATCCACCCAGCACGACCACCAGGGGCGACGCTCTGCCCACCAGGGGGCGATGCTCTGCCCCTCCGGGGCGTTGCTCTGTCACGACCAGAACCACTCTAGCGCCTGGGGCAGAGGCCAAGGAGCCATCCCCAGCGCCCGGGCCATCTTTGCTCCAGTGGAGCCTTGGCTGCGGGAGGGGAAGAGATAGACAGAGAGGAAGGAGAGGGGGAGGGGTGGAGAAGCAGATGGGCGCTTCTCCTGTGTGCCCTGGCCGGCAATCGAACCCGGGATTTCTGCACGCCAGGCCGACGCTCTACCACTGAGCCAACCGGCCAGGGCATAAACTGTATTTTTGAGAAAATATTTCACTGAATGTTCTAATGTTACCATTTGGATAATCCCATGTTAATTCTGTTTCATAGACAGAGACATTTCAAGCCTTTAAAATTGGGCATGAGAAGATGTCAGTGAGAGGTGACAGATGTGATAGCTGGCCTTGAGGGCTGACCCCTTCACAAATCTGAGTACCACCCTACCTATGCCCAGTATTCACTTTGCTTCTTTACTCTGTCCTTGCTCCTGAAGGCCACATGTTGGTGACACAGCGGTTTTGGTCAAATGCTACAAAAAATTCAGGCATATCAATAATCAAATTTTATCTTGGCTTTATTCTTGGGGCTGCTACATAGCCTCCATTAGAACTATTTGCCTTTATCTGTATCATGCCTCAGACAGAAACATTTAATAAGGACCCGCTCAGGCAGACACTTCTTAATCAATTGGTTGTGGATAGTGCATCGAGACAGATTGGACCTTAACAATATTGATGGGCTTGTGCAAGGGTTTAGCCCACAAAAAGAGTGTTTAGCAAAGAGCTTTTCTCTCGTGCTTACGTGAGCATTGGGAGCCATGTTCAGCCCCACTGCATGCCAGCTACTCTTGCTTTTCAGGACAAGAATTTAGTTTCACAGGACAATTGACCTCTGGCCTGGATGGAGATACCACCTATATTGCTCAGCTAGCTACGGCCATTGTTGGCTCCCATTCCAACTTTTAGTTTAAAAATAATTATACTAAATGGACTGCCCAAATTTCAATGAGCTTTTCTCACTTCTGACTAAAGAACCACTAGGTTATTTTCCTGTGTTTTGCATGGAGACTCTAACAGTGGAGGGTCATTCATTTGGGTTTCAGAGTGGAGAAGAGCTGAGAACTACTAACCTGGGTGTATATCCTTTGTAGAATTGTGTCTTGCTTCATTTATTTGAAATTCAGTTTTTTTCCCCCCTGAAAGGCTATCTTTTCAATCACCCTGGTTTGTGTCTGCAAATCTACATGGCCTGAGAACATAAAGAGATTGATTCAAACGTTTTGGAAAACTTTGCAAAGAGGCTATCATTCCACTGGGCCCCTTTGTCAGGTCCCCGAATCTGATCCCACTCTGTGAAAAGGGCACGGGGGAGGCTAGACTGCCTCTAGCCCAGTTCCTTTCAGCCTGGCCGGGGAATGATTATTGAAAAAAACAATCCTCACCACACTCAAATCCATAATTGTTTTGGAGAGTATTATTTTCTAAAGTTTCTCATAAATCCTTTGTAGGTGAACCTCCCTCGCCAGCCAAGGAACTGTCCAATTTCCATGTGGTTAAATGATTTCCCCAAAGACTACTAAATCTTAATCCAATTACAGAAGAATCACATTCTACTGAATTCACTACAGAAATGTTTTCAAGTTTTAACTATACATATCTATCTAGGAGATAATTCTATGTTCATCAAGTTGAAAGAAAACTTTTTAAATACCAGAACATTAGGAAACATTCATATTCCTCATTCTAAGCTTAAATACACAATGTGGATATGCCAGGTAGCTGAAAATATTGTTGAACCACATAGATACATTCCAGGACGTCACCTCACCTAAATAGAAAAAATATAAAAATCTATCTTGTAGATTTAGAAAACAGATGGTGTTTATAAAATATAACCTTTAAAAAGGGATCTTTATTAGTCTTAGTAGAAAAAAAAATCAGGCTCTGAAAGTTATATGCCAATATACATGTCAAACAAAGAGATTTCTCCTATAGGAGTTGGAAGGATAGAAAGGGTTTATGGAAGAAGAAAGCTAAGAGCTCTATGGTTCTAGGGAAGTCCCCTCCTGTCCACATCTGAGCAGCAGCCCTCGATGTCTTTTTCATGTTTAGGCGGTATAGTGCACATGCAGCAGGCTAGTTGAGTATATGTGACACTATTTTGGATACCTCTGTCTATCCAAGTAGAAAGTAGCCACTTAAAGACTTTAAAGAACACATCACCAGTCCTTGAAAAGAAATAGCAGATGACTACAGGGTGTAACAGGCATCCAAAGGTGGCTTTGAGGAGAGACCTATTCTGAGAGTGGGAAGAAAAAGGAAATATTCTACAGTGTGTTACAGGTGCTAAGACTAGTTCCCCCAAACAGAGGCTGCCTTTGCTTAATAAAAACACTGTGAACTGCCTGACCAGGTGATGACACAGTAGACAGAGCATCGGCCTGGAATGCAGAGGACACAGGTTAGATACCAGAGGTTGCTTGCTTGAGTGCAGGCTCATCTAGCTTGAGTGCAGGTTCACCAGCTTGAGCACATGGTCTCTGGCTTGAGCATGGGGTCATAGACCCCGTGGTCTCTGGCTTAAGCCCAAAGGTCGCTGGCTTGAGCCCAAGGTCACTGGCTTGACAAGGGGTCACTGGCCCCCCAGTCAAGGCACATATGAGAAAGCAATCAATGAACAACTAAGGTGTCACAACAAAGAACTGATGCTTCTCATCTCTCTCCATTCTTGTCTGTCTGTCTGTCTCTCTCTCTCTCTCTCTCTATCTCGCTAAAAGTAAAACAAAAATACTGTGAACCATCCCCAAGAACCCTGACTGATACAAACAGCAAGTCCTGCTCTGTGTGCCACAAGCCCGCAAAGCATTGTACCACCTAAAATGTCAGTTCTGCACCGGTTGAAAGACAGGGAATCAATCCTGTTGGTTATTTCTCCCAACTTTCCTCTACGGCAGTTATCACCATTTCCCCAAATCACTCTGCTTGAAGTACCAAGTTACATTTTGATCACTCCTTCCACTGATCATCAGGTCAGTACCCAGGAGGACAGTCTATTTTTTCTAAAAGGTGTCTCACGTTTCCTCCAGGTTTTTCATGCCCATCAGCCTTGTCCAAGTCACTAAACCCAAATACTTGAATTCAGTGCTGCTCATTCCCAACTTAACATAACGTTTAATGTAATGATATGTTTTTCACACTGAGTACAAACCACTTCAGGCTTATCTATCATATTCCTTCTGTTGCCTCAAGTAGATTAAAGATCATGTCCCGCATCCCTGTTAAATGAGTGATCCCTGAGGGATGATCATGATCAGACCTGGTTTGTAAATCACAATTCTGACCCATGTTAATATATGATTTTCAGCTAACTACTTAAACTACATAGCATATCAAAAGAAAAACAAAAACTTTTGTGTGACACACATTAATCACTATTCCCAACCCAAAACAAGTGCCCTTCCAACACTGCAGCTCCTGTTCCCAAAGTTTGGGTCTTGAGGTTCTATCACCTCACTTGAAAGCTCCATCCAGGCAGCTGGTCAACCTGGCTTCTTGCATGTCTGGCTCCCACCACTCTTTCTCTAGGCTCTCTCATTGCCTGGAACAGACACTCCAATATAAACATAAAGTTAAGTGAGACATTTTACATCCTAGCCTGAGCTGAGATGTAGTGTTAGTGGAAAACACACTAGATTACAATTATTTAGTACAAAAACTGGAATGCCCAGTAGGAAGACACAGCCAGTGGTGGTCATACTGAAAAATGTTAGCCTAGCAAATTTCAATGGTGCCTACCTTTGCCTGCTGATAGACAGTCACTCTAGTGTCCTATTTTATGTTCAGATCCTAGGGTACTATATTTTCAATGCCCTTCACCCTCTGATAAACTAGTTTTCCTACTATACTAGTCTTCTGGGGCTACAATAAAAAAATACTACAGACTGGGCAATTTAAAAAATAGAAATTTACTTTATCCAGAGTTTTGGAGGATGGAAGTCCAAGATCAAGGTGTTAGTGGGATTGGCTTCTTCTGAGATCTCTCTCCTTGGCTTTGCAGATTGTGGCAGCCTTCTGCGTCCTTACAGAGCTGTCCCTCAGTCTGTCTATTGTCCATGCCCTAATCTCTTCTTATAAGGACACCAGTCATACTGGATGAAGGCTTACTCATATCACCTCAGTTTACCTAATTATTTCTTTAAACACCCTATCTCTAAAGACAGTCACATTCTGACATACCAGGGGTGGGTAATTCAATGTGACTTTGGGGAGACACACATTTCAGCCCATAACTCATAACATGGAAGGTCTTTAATACTATTAACAGATATATTTCTCCTTTTCCTCTCTCTTGTTTCTTAATCTCTAGATAAAAATCTAACCCCAAATCACCTTAGAACATTCCATCATTTGGTTACCTCCCTACCTTCTGTTCGTCTTCGGAAAGAAATGTGTCATGATCCTCTTATTGGGGTTTCCTCCTCCTTTGGAACACTCTCATTCCTGCATTAGTTGTAAGGGACTCTTCATCCAAATCCTTAAAGATGCCATGAGCAGTATATTGTCTTAAGTTGCAGTAATTTATCTGGAATATATTAGCACCACTATAATGTAAGCTATATGAGACCTTATGTCAGCACAGGGAGTGAGCCAATGTGGACCCTCAATTAAAATATTTTTATTTATATCATACAGAATATATCCTAGTCTTTTGCCTTTCAGTATACAGTCACATAATAAGAGCTTGTTGAACTGAATTAGGGCAGACAGAAGACCACAAGAATGCACAAGTGATAGACAGTTTGGTGACTTGTATTCGTATTTGAGTTTGTTGAAATTACTTTAAGAGCCCATACTTAACTGAAAAGGTTGTACACATATATCTAATGATTGGGCAAGGCTATGCCGATCCTATACCTCATGCGCAGTGGCTCTCATCAGAGACCTATGGACTTCTAAAGGCAGCACACATCGTGCCATTAATACCTTTGGTTGGCTCTGGTTTCTCAGAGCAACTACATGCCTTTAATCACTGAGATACCCACATCAGTTCTGAACTTCTTTGTGAGGTTTTAGTGAACCTGATGATTTTTCTTTATCAGGATAAATTTATAATCTTTCCTTTAATATACAGTGTAAGTGCCCAGGAGAGAAGGGCTAAGCAAGCAAACGACACAGAAGCATTTCTTAGGCAAGATACACTTGAAAGCATCTTGCACTTCTGTCTTGTTGGCCTATCGAATATCTTGGCTTCATGGTCTTCTGGAGTGATGGAGATGTTGTGGACCCCTGCCTCCCTTTGTCTGACAGCAGCTTTCCAAATGCATGGCTGTTGCTGTCACTCTGGTTCTCCCTGACAACTCCTTCCCTCTGTTTGGAAGTTTAAGACAGAAATTTCTACAGTACCTCCTGGTCTGGTTGTGGGGTGACCCTATTTCGGTGACTCAGTACTAATATTGATCTTTTCCCTTGACTTGGATCAGGGACATCATTGAAAGGTGAGTCTTTTTGTTTTTCCCTCACTAATCCTTTATAATGTTACTGTAGCCAGACTAAGGTTTTACCCTGTACAAATGACTAGGTTTTCTTCTTTGAAAAAAAACAAGCATTGTTTGTTTTGTTACTGTTTTTACCATCTATGAGCCTTTTATACCTCCTTCAAAAAAGGATAAAAGAGAATTTGGGTCTAGAAATATATTATTATAAAATGCTTACATTTTAAGTTTGAATTTTGCTTATTCCTCACCCACATTTTAATCATTAGCCCCATTTTAAGTACAAATATTCATAATATTCCTTTTTGATGGCAACCACAGGATGGTGGGTGAGCTCCAGACTGGGTCAAATGTAGCCCAACAAGCATAAACTCGATAATTATAAGCAATTATTAAACAAAAATGGAGTATTGGCTTGTAACAAATATATCCTTAGATTAATACTTTATTAAAGATAGAAAATGGATGCAGAGCCATCCCAAAACGTCACAGTTTCCATTTTGGGCCTGTGGTGTGATGTGTGGTTGAGACCCCAGGAAGATCTCTGAAGGCCGTCCCCGCCCAAATAGTAAGTTTCTCAAGTATTTAATGTAGATAGTTATGTCACCCTCTCAAACTTCCAGGAATTTTATATCTAGACCAAACTCTCTTGCAACTTGGTTTACCTTCAGAATGAGTAATAAGGGAGTCACATACAAGGACCAACATCTCCAACCTCACACTAAGTTAGAAATCCAGTAAAATAATATTATTTTCTCTAACTTCCAGGGGGAAACTCTAGTAAAGTGGGATCAAATCATATCAAGGCATTTGGTTTATGTTTGTTCTAAGTCATTCAACTAAATCATTACTTTTTTTTTTTTTTTTTGAATCCCAGTGCCAAAGCCAAATTTTCTTTGACTGATTGGCAGTTAATCATAGTGATTTTTAGTTTGTTGCCTGCCCTCAGGATAATGTGTGTAAAGTGGAGAGTGGTCTGGGTTTGGAGCCACCATCCTTTCTTGGCACATGCCCTGGGTCTGTGTAAAGTCCTTGACAAGGCAGAACGGAGCTGCCAGAGGACGGCTGACGTTGCCCTCTCTGTGCTCCTTCCCCACAGGGGATGCTGGCCCAGCCCGGGACACCTCGTGCTCAGGCCCCGAGTCATGTGCTTCTTCCCCCAGGAGGGAGCATCTGACTGGTGATCCCTGCAGCCTTGGTCTAATGCTTCATTGGTCCCAGGAGGATGCTGAGCAGAAGCACTGGTTTCTAGAAGCTGATGATGGCTGCTGGCGAGCAAGTGGACAGCTTCCCAGGGATGCAGCAGTCAATGATCATAACAGGGCACTTGATACTCAGAGCTGGGGGGGTGTCATGACTCCAGTGGACTCCACAACCTCAGCAAAGTTAACACGACCAGTCCTGTGTTAGTGGTTTGACGATGAAAAGAAAGAACACTAGTCTGTGGTCCTTCCCTAACACGGCCATAACTTACCCAGGCACTGTGCCAAGGCCTTTGAGTGTATTATCTGGTTTACTCCTCACTCTATTGAGCAACTCCCTTGAGGCAGATGTTATTAACCCAGGTTACAAGTAAGGAAACTGAAACTTCTAATGCTTGTATGAGTTACTAAATGTCTGCCAGCCAAAAGAAGAACTTGGTTTGAACTCACATTTCTGCTTCTCTCTGACTGTTATTTATGCTAGGACTCAGCCCTGCACACTTTCTCTTAAATACCCCCATTTGTCTTTTGTAAAGCTCCAATTCAAACTCCATCTCCTCTATAATGCGTTCTTAATTTATAAAGAGGTCTTAGAGTGTCTCTCGTCCGGTATCACATCTACCTCAATGCAGCAATGAGCTCTGTTATGATGAGAATCTGTCCCTAAACGTGCTGTTTGGGAGAATCAAAGACTTGAAACACAGGGACTATATTTTATGAGGATTGACAGCAGCTAGCATGATACAGATAACATACGCTTGACAAGGGAGGAGAAAAGGAGAACAGAGGAAGGAAGGGAGGGAGGAAAAGAAGGAGTGAGAGATGTGGAAAGGTGGGAGGGAGGAAAACAGAGAAAAGCAGACTTTTTGTATGACTTAACCACAGCCATATATCAAAAAATATAGTGATTACTTCTAGTGTATGAACTGCAAAATAAAAAGACACTTCAATGTGCCCTGAATATTTCCATTGTGGAGGTAATTAATGGGACAGGTAAGACCATATGACTCACAGGAAAGAGACATTATATGCCCACACACAGGGAGTAAGACGTCAGAGAGAAATCTTCCTTTTTTTAAAATTATTATTAACTTTAATGGGGTGAAATTGATAAATCAAGGTACATATGTTCAGAGAAAACATCTCCAGGTTATTTTGACATCTGATTATGTTGCATACCCATCACCCAAAGTCAAACTGTCTTCCATCATCTTCTATCTGGTTTTCTTTGTGCTCCTCCCCTCCCCCCACTCCCTCGCTCTCCATCCCCCCAACCCCATAACCACCACAGTTTTGTCCATGTCCCTGAGTCTCATTTTTATGTCCCATGTATGTATGGAATCATATGGTTCTTAGTTTTTTCTAATTTACTTATTTCGCTCAGTATAATGTTATCAAGGTCCATCCATGTTATTGTAAATGATCCGATGTCATCATTTCTTATGGCTGAGTAGTATTCCATAGTATATATGTACCAAAGCTTTTTAATCCACTCGTCCACTGAAGAACACTTGAACTGTTTCCAGATCTTTGCTATTGTGAACAATGCTGCCATAAACATGGGGGTACATTTCTCCTTTTGGAACAGTGCTATGGTGTTCTTAGGGTATATTCTTAAAAGTGGTATAGCTGGGTCAAAAGGCAGTTCGATTTTTAATTTCTTGAGGAATCTCCATACTGTTTTCCACAGTGGCTGCACCAGTCTGCATTCCCACCAGCAGTGCAGGAGGGTTCCCTTTTCTCCACATCCTCGCCAGCACTTACTCTGTGTTGTTTTGTTGATGAGCGTCATTCTGACTGGTGTGAGGTGATATCTCATTGTGGTTTTAATTTGTATTTCTCTAATGATTAGTGATGTTGAGCATTTTTCATATGCCCATTGGCCATCTACATGTCCTCTTTGTAGAAG
The DNA here is from genome assembly GCF_036850995.1 of Saccopteryx leptura. Classification (NCBI taxonomy): domain Eukaryota; kingdom Metazoa; phylum Chordata; class Mammalia; order Chiroptera; family Emballonuridae; genus Saccopteryx; species Saccopteryx leptura. Next base: position 129,892,865 of record NC_089503.1, on the reverse strand, counting down.
TGTCTATTCATTTCTTTTGACCATTTTTTGATTGGATTGTTTGTCTTACTGGTGTTAAGTTTTACAAGTTCTTTATAAATTTTGGTTATTAACCCCTTATCAGACATATTGTAGAATATGTTCTCCCATTGTGTAGTTTGTCTTTTTATTCTGTTCTTATTGTCTTTAGCTGAACAAAAAGCTTTTTAGTTTGATATAGTCCCATTTGTTTATCCTGTCTTTTATTTCTCTTGCCCATGGAGATAAATCGGCAAATATATTGCTGCGAGAGATGTCAGAGAGCTTACTGCCTATGTTTTCTTCTAAGATGCTTATGGTTTTACCAATTACATTTAAGTTTTTTATCCATTTTGAGTTTATTTTTGTGAATGTTGTAAGCTGGTGCTCTAGTTTCATTTTTTTGCAGGTAGATGTCCAATTTTTCCAACACCATTTGTTAAAGAGGCTGTCTTTACTCCATTGTATGCTCTTACCTCCTTTTTTCAAATATCAATTGTCCATAAAAGTGTGGGTTTATTTCTGGGTTCTCAGTTCTGTTCCATTGATCTATATGCCTGTTCTTATACCAGTACCAGGCTGTTTTGAGTACAATGGCCTTGTAGTATAACTTGATATCAGGAAGTGTGATACTTCCTGCTTTATTCTTCCTTTTCAAGATTGCTGAGGATATTTGTGTTCTTTTTTGGTTCCATATAAATTTTTGGAATATGTGTTCTATATCTTTGAAGTATGTCATTGGTATTTTAATTGGTATTGCATTGAATGTATAAATTGCTTGAGTAATATAGATATTTTAATAATGTTGATTCTTCCTAACCATAAGCATGGTATATACTTCCACTTGTTTGTATCTTCCTTGATTTCTTTATCAATTTTTTTATAATTTTACGAGTACAAGTCCTTATTCTCCTTGGTTAAATTTACTCCTTTGAAATCTTTCTCATTAGGAGTCAATATCTGAGGTTTTTATTTAAGATTTTTTGAGTGATAACCTGAAACAAACATTATTAATGACATGTTCTTACCTTGAACTAAGACAATAATACTATTTAAGTTAGAAAAAAGTGTATTTATTTTCTGAGATCATAAAATAGTCACTCTTAATACAGAGTATGGTGCTGAGAGGAAATAATTTCCTGTTGAAAGAGCACATGGGCAGCCCTCAGTTCACAGGTCTGCCTACAGATGCTGGGAAGACTGGAAAAGAGCAAGGATCTTAAGGTCACACAGAGGTGAGGCCAATGACAAAGTAGCCAGATAGTTTCAGATGTGGCAGGAAGGACTTGTAAGTGAATAACACTTTGCCACGTTGTGTATTAGATGAGCATTAGTGAGTGGGGAGAGAGAGCTACAAACCACAGTAACAATGGGTTCAGGCTGTGTCTTAACAAGACTGGAGGCAACACTTTTGGTGTCCTCCATGGAAAATAAAAGGCTAAAAACTCCAGAGATGCAGCAACGTAAGTGGGGATGAAGCTCAGAAAGAAGAAAGGCTCAGTGTGGCTGGTACGGTTGGAGGGAAGACGAGTAGGTGGACCTTAATAGGCTGGTCTCGTCCAGAAATTTAGTCCATCTAAAAAATCTATCTAGGTAACTCCTGTATGCCTGGAGGATGTCTTAATTATATGTTTTCATACATTTCAGGATATGTACCTAAAATTTCATACTTTCCATTAATGAAGGAGATGGGGAGAGGATCTTTCAAGTTGACAATGTTTCAGAATACAAACCACCCAAAAATGTTCTGTAAAAATGTGCTTCTGTGGGTCTTACCAATGTAGATGTGAAGTTGAACCAATTGAAAATGTGGAGACTTCACATTTTTTTAGTTAGAAATATAGTAAACTTATACACTTCAAACTAATAGCCAAAGGTTTGCATTGTTGTGGCAGGTTGGTCTCAGCCCACGACACAGGACAGCATCACAGGGTGGGGGGAGGTGGTAATGTCCCAGCACCAACTGCTGGGTCCACCCCCAGTTTTTGAGTCAGCAGCCCAGAACTGACTTTCCCCTCCCAGATGCTAGTTGGGCAGCATACTTTGAAAATCACTGCCTTAGAAAGTAAATTGCAAAGGGGTGGACTATGGGGAGGAAAAACTGAACATGACCAGGAAGGGACAGTCCTATGTGAAGTGGTTTCAAGTTGAGACACCAGTTAGATCTCCAGAGGAGCCTATAAACAAGCCATCAGCCCCTCTCCACCCCCATGGAAAAGCTCAGGTCTCTGCCCATGAGACTCTGGCTGAGTAGAAATGGTTCCCAAAGGTGTCATTGGTATTTTTTAAATCTTTCTGTGTGGTTCTAATATACATTCAGGATTGAGAAACACTGAGTAGAACGATGAAAAAAAAAACACAATTAATTTTAAGAAACTTTAAAGTCAGAGGCAAATAAAAAGCCTAAGTTTTCTGGCACATATCTAATTCTCTCGTCTTTTCTCAAGGACAGCTAGAATGAAGTCATTAGTTCATAGATTGCCCAATTAAAATGTTGACAACTAAGATAAGATATTGCTCTCTCTCATGCTGTCTCCTCCAAAGGATGAACAGAAAATGGTGCTTCAAAAGTACTGAAGTCCATCTTCTTGTGTAAAGCACAAAGAATTATTATTTTTAGAGCTGGACGAGCCCTTAGAGATGATTTAGATGCCAACTTTTTCATTTTAGAATTCAAATGAATGGCAGCCTGGACAGATAAAGTCCAGTAAAGGTCACCCGGCTGAGAAGGCAGAACTAGTACTGGCCATTCACCCTCCCACCACCCTCAACAGACCCAGCTCTCTCATATCTCATTTATTATTCTGAAAAGAAAATTCTTCCATTCATCCTGAGAGGCTACTTGGGAAGTTTTAACTTCCATGCATACTACTAAATGGAACCCAAGAAAAGTAAAATCAAGCCATGAGTAAATATGGAAAACGCTCTCCATTTTGATTTTCCCCATCTATTTCTACCTGGGATTAAGGAATGCTCAGAAGAATATAGATGCATTTTCAGAAGAAAAAACTGAGTTTATTAAAACAAACTGTGAGTACCAGACGTGCATTTTCACCAGTCAGCAATTCCGTTGAGTTGAGTTGGCTATGTTTCAAGCTACACATATTTTGGGAAAAAAAATTCCTTAAATGCATTCATGAAATAATTCATACCCTTTCCCACTAACATACAGCTGGCTCCACAGTACAAGGCTCCTGGTTTAATAAAATGCCCCTTGCTGAGGAAGGGGGAGTAATACTAAACGGAGCCCTGGCCCTCCCTCCCCCGCAGCTCCTGTCCTAGAAGTGGCCCATGGGAGACCTTCTGACATGGTCAGAGTGTGGGGGTTTATACATTATGCTTGCAGACAAACCCAATGAGTTTTGATTTAGAATAAGGATTCAGTTTGAGAAAACTCAGCAAAGTAGACCACCTTTAATAGGTACTAGAAAGATAGGGACCCAACTGCAGTCCCTGAGTCAGATTTTCTGCAGTAAACTCTTTGATGATGAGTCAGCAGTTTTGTTAAAATTAAATCGTCAATATTAGTTCATCAGTTGTAAGAAATATACCACGCTAATGTAAGCTGTTAATAATGATAGTCCCCTATCATTATTTTTTTTATTTTACCTTGTGAGAGTAAAGGGGACATGTAGGAACTCTTTGTGTTTTCTGTGTAATGTTTCTATAAACTTCAAACTGCTCTACAAATAGTTCATTAATTAAAAATTCAAATTTTTAATTGATAGCAAATTATGTATGCTGATTAAATATTACATAAAATTTATTACTCATCTACTACTTCTTCAAACATGCTGACCTTCATGTTTAAAGAAAAAAAAAATATTTCCTGCATTTTGCGTTTCTTTTCACTCCCTCAAAACTCAGTCATTTTATGCCAGACCTCCCCGCAATATTTTTTGTATTGTCTGTTCAGTGTATTCAACATGGACAAAAGCTTTTTTACGAGAGCGCAGCCAACCAACCCCACTGAATGCCTGCATGCCACAAAACACAGCTCTCTCTCTCTCTCTCTCTCTCTCTCTCACACACACACACACACACACACACACACAGACAAACACACGCAGGCACAGTACCATTAGCCATATCAAAGTCAATTACAGAGACATTGTAAGGTCTGAGACAGATGGAGATCTAAGAAATGTATACAAAACTAGTATTAAAAGTTGTATGTGTGATAATTCAACAAATCAAACAACCTACATAGAATGTGGACGAGCACATTAACTGAATATATTTCCAGCTTATTTAACTGGATTACAAGAAAGAATTTCAAAAGACTGATGACATCTATTCTTTTTAAAAACTCCAACAAAATGGAGATATGGCATAATTTCCTAGATTCCCTATTTCAAACTTGACCGTCAAGTCTCTGTGGATCCTGCTCTTTCCCTCTGAGATGGATTTTCTCCTCCCAGCATGTCATTCATTGTTTTTGTCATTGGTGTGTGGAGAAGCTGACATACCTGAAGTCCCCTCCCAAAGTAGATGAGCCCAGAGCCTCCCTGGAAGACACTCTCCAGCCTCCAGGACTCAGTCCCAGGACCCAAACCAAAGTGGAGTTTTTGCTCTGTGGCAGAAAAGGTGTAAGGAGGAGGTCTAAGATGGTAATTCTGTGAGTTAAGTATATCTTGGGTATCAGATAGAAATTCCCAGCTAGCTGAGAGGATAAAAGTAATCTTAAATAATAGAGGTACGTCCTGTCTGGATAGCTCAGTTGGTTGGAGCTTCATCCGGAGCATGGAGGTTGCTGGTTCAATTTTCCGGTCAGGGCACATACAAGAGCAGCTTGATGCTCCTGTCTTTCTCTCTCCTAGACTCTCTTTCTCTCAAAAAAGAATAATAATAATAATAATAATAATAATAACAAATAAGTAAATAAATCAAATAGTAGTAGTAATAATAATAATAATAATAATAATAGAGGTACAAGTTAAACAGAAAGTGCCAGGTAGTGATGATAGCTTTGCTCCTGTGGGAGCAAAGTCAGAAAGTCAGGCTGAAATGGACTTGAAAGTGGAGAAGGCCATTGAGCTATTTAAGGAGCAGTCTTGTTGTTTTCAGAATGCGGAGGAAAGCTTGCAAGCCATCTCCGGGGCTGAGGGAGAGAATGCGGAGCACCTCAGCCTGTTCCACAGTTATCTTGTATATTCTAGGGGCAGGCATGTAGCTTCATGTAGCTTGAGAGTGTGACCATTTGTATATTGCTGACTGTTCTCAGCAAGGTTCAGTGTAGCCAAGTATGCACTGCCTGCATGAAAGGCTTACTCCAACAATAGGCCACGGAGAGAGAAAACTGTCCTTGAGAACAGTGACATTTCAGAGGGAAAGGCATTCCACCAGAGGCAAGGAAACCTCCTTCAGCTGCAGAGCAGAGCTCGGCATCCCTGTGTCTGTCGGTGAAAGCCATCCCTGCTCCACGGGGCTACACAATGGCTTCCATTATAGTCCTGCTTTCAGGCACTTTCTTCTGAGAGCCTAAACTTTATTGGCTAGGACTGTACAAATCCAAAGGGATTTTTTTTACTTTTTCTTAGAAGGCATTTGTTTCCCAGTATCTCAGAACGTAGCAGTCAGCTTTTTATTGTAACAGCATGACCTCCTCGGCCCGACCCTCAGTGTGTATGTGTGCAGTGCATAATTTCCTTTTATTTCCTCCACTTCTCTGCTCTCCACCCCCCATCAGACTAAGTGGACATTCTTCTCTCATTTCCCTCCTTATCTTCTCCAGCCATGTAGGAATTTTCTTCTAGATTGTCTGCCACTTGGCTTGATTTCACTGTTGCCGTTTTAATTTTAGTGTAAAGTTTGGATTTATGAGAAATACAAGGAAAGGTGAGATCATTGGCCATGTACCCGCCCAGAACACCCTTCTCACTTGGTATCCACTGTTCTAAAAATTTGCTATTGGACAAAAACATAAACCCTTCCCCTGAAAGCAAATGCCCCAGGGAAACAAATAATGCCGCCAGGGAGAAACAAGAAACTGGGAGGTATTATTACCAAAAGCTTTCTCTCCACTCCATTGATCTCTGGGGAGACACTAAGATACCTTATCTAAATGGTATTCCCACACTCCTAGTCATGTTTCTGCATCGCTGTGCTTGGAGAGCCTTGGAAAAATGCAGTACTGCACATCCAAGTTGCTGACATTGTCTTAAACAATCAAGTTCAATCATGTGTCCTCTTCATGGGCTCCTATTTTCCCTGGCTTTCCTCACCCTGGTACCTTCATAGCCTCGCCTGATCTACAGGACTCTTTCCCCAGCATGTGGAAACATTGTTGTTTTTCTTATGAGTACCCCTCAAAATTTGACCAAACTCTCCCCAGTGGAGATCTTCAAGCCCTAGGAGTTTTTCATTGCCTCGCGCCTTATGTCCAGAACAATGGGGTGGAAGTGTTTGGAGAGCACAGTATTCTGACTGCACCCTGGCGGGTTATGCCTGGATGGCCAGTTCTAAAGGGTCAAGTTCAGGAAAGACGCTGCACTGGAAAGGGCTGCCAGAGCCCACAACCCCGTGACCCTCTCAGCTTGCTCCCCTCCTTCCTCCTTTCTCCTTCCTGCTCTGTGTACTTTCTAAAGATTCTATATGATTTCTTTTATTGCAAAGGCAGTGCAGAATGGGGGCGTGCTGAGAGAAAGCTGGGTTTGGAGAGGTAATATAGGAAATCAAATCACGGAAAGAATTAAATCATAAGCCAAACAAATTTCCAACCTCAGTGTTCAGCTATTTATTGTTTTCATCCCCTAAGGCACAAGTTCTGTCCCACCACTGCCAGGCAAATGCGCATCCCAGGCATATATGTAGATAGCAGTCACTATGTGTATGACCACCACAGTGAGTTGCCACATTTGACAGCCTGCTTGCAGAAATCTCCTCTGGGTGACACATGCACGGAACTTTAGGTTACAGAGAGAAAAAAAAAACACAAAAACACAAAACACCTCCCTGACCAAGGAGCAGTATGAAAGGACTTGTTAAAAGGTATGCTATGTTTGTGCCACAGGAACTTGGTAAACACTTTATGTGTTCATTTACTTCATTTTTCATTTTGCCTTAGGACCCCAACTGGCATACATAAAGCATTGAAAGTAAAAACCACAGCAATTTGCCTTAACAATCTTAAATCCAGCATTTTATTTCCCAAATGATACCTTAATGGGATCTAGTCCTTTGCAATGGCCCTCAGCAGAGCTGTTCTCCCGTGGTGTGGGAGGCTGGAGTCCCCTCCAGGAAATCAGAGGACCCTGGTCAGGTGAAAAGTATGGCAGTTTAGCCACAAAGAAACCCTGCCAGCTAGGTTTCGCCAGGTGTTTCTGAACTTGATTTGCTCATAGATTCCTTTCAGTAAGAAACACCTGGTAGCGCCCCCAGGAAAAGGCACTGGGAGGGGTGAGGCTGGAAGATTCCTTTTGTCGAGTAAAACTTGGCTGCTTGATCACATTGATTAAAAACACCAAAATGGTTTTTTTTGTTTGTTTTGTCTTTTTTGTTGTTGTTGTTTAACTGAGATAAACTAAAATGGGCACAGAAAATAGTAGGAAATCTGAACACGATGAAGCTTGATCACAGAGAGCACTCAAAAGCTAAGTGCAAGGTCAGCCAGGGACTAAATCAGTATTTCTATCACGCACAGTTGTGTGACTTTGGTTACAGCAGCTAAAGTCACAGATGCTCCCTTGTCACGTTGCCCCCAAGACAGAGGTGAGCCTTGACCAAAATGGCAATGGCAGAACAGGGTATTTTCCGAAAGAAAATATACGAATATGAAGCAAACATGTGTTGACTGTTGATGTTCAAATTGGCAAAACAAATTTCATTCTTTACTGCACTGCAAGGAACCCAAACTGTAATGTGGTGATTCCTTTGTATTTCCTCACTCCGCAATTGTCTGTGTGGGGGAGGGGGGGGGGTCAAAGAATGTGCTTAGCAAACAATTAATTGTTAGAGACCTACTTAACAGAAAGCATATGAGGGATCACTTATTTCCCTTGTGAAGCTTAGGGCATTTATTTTTGGAGAGCTATTTCTAGACTCAGAAAGTCTAGCAGCACTGAAGGGATGAATCATCGCCATAAGCACATTAGGTTTATAAATCCTGACCAAATTGCTGTTTTCAAGATGGTTATTTCTTGAGTCATAGTGGCCTGAAAATATCAAAAGCAACAGTGGGGCCCTGGCCGGTTGGCTCAGTGGTAGAGCATCGGTCTGGCATGCGGGGGACCCGGGTTCGATTCCCGGCCAAGGCACTTAGAAGAGGCGCCCATTTGCTTCTCCACCCCTCCCCCTCTCCTTCCTCTCTGTCTCTCTCTTCCCCTCCCGCAGCCAGGGCTCCATTGAAGCAAAGATGGCCCGGGTGCTGGGGATGGCTCCTTGGCCTCTGCCCCAGCGCTAGAGTGGCTCTGGTCGTAGCAGAGCGACGCCCGGGAGGGGCAGAGCATTGCCCCCTGGTGGGCAGAGCGTCGCCCCTGGTGGGCGTGCCGGGTGGATCCCGGTTGGGCGCATGCGGGAGTCTGTCTGACTGTCTCTCCCCATTTCCAGCTTCAGAAAAATACCAAAAAAGAAAAAGAAAAAAAAAAAAAAAAGCAACAGTGGTCTTTGCGTTCAGGGCCAGCAAAACCAATGGAGTCCATTAGACCATAGAGTTCTGAGGATCTGCAGGGGGAGACCAGGGAGCCCCAGTGGGAGGATGTTAGTAAGAGCACACATGCTGAGGCCAGGATGACCAGGTCAAACCTCCGCCTGGATGGTTGCTGTTCCTTTACACCTCTGGGTCTCAGTGTCCCCACCTGTGACATGGGCATCCTCATCCACCACATCTACCTCAGAGAGTAGCGGTGCTCATGTAAAAGGCTAATGAACAGAGTGACATATAGTAGGTGCCTTGGACTATCAGCTTTTACCTGGAAATCTATCAGTATGGACAACGTTGCTTCTTGGCATTCTCAGAGCCATGTAGCCAGCTGTGAGCATCTATGGTTTGTTGGTTGTTATTTGACTCGGAGCAACCCCACAGAAAGCAGAGAGCTCAGAAGCCACATAGGAGGCCTTTGCAGGAAAAAGAGAACTTGAAATATTCACTGCTGCTGCCCCTGCCACCACTCCTTCAGCCCTTGTCACCACACGGGCTGGCTAAGAAGGCCAGCCTTGCTCTTGGTGTTGCCACCAAGGAGTTGGCTTTGCAGCATCCCATTTGCTGGAACAGGTTTCCCCAAATGTGAGCAAGTACAAGCAATGACAATCCAGGAGGCTGCCTAAAGCCAAATCGCAGACCTGTAAGCCCCAGTGTCCAGAGACCTCGAGGTTGCTGGCTTTAGAGTTTGTGGACCAGACAGACATGCTGGAGTGCAAACTGTGGCCCTGGGTCCTGGAAACAGATATCTCTGTCCAGCTGACCAGCAGCAGAAAGGTGGGCACTACCACCAGACAGGATAGCTCTGGGCAGTGCCAGGACCATGTCCATCCATCCTGTTTAAGTTTCAGTATGTATTTAAAGGTTAGCTTTGAACAAAATGTTTTAGTATTTTCACCTTGAAACAGCTGCTTTAGAAAAGGATGTTCATCAGCCAGAATCAGCAGCCACCCCAGAGGAGATGGGAGGCACTTCCTCTGTCTCCCTGTGTGTGGTGTGTGCTTCTCTGGGTTCATATGGGGAGCACCCCACCTACTGAGACAGGATTGTACAGCCTTAGTTCTGAGCGATAGCTTCCCTCACACTTCAGGACCAGGATGAGCAGCATAGTCCCAAAGCCTTACCCAACCTCCGTGGTGCTCCACTGCCCTCCTTAAGGTTAAGGGGTCCACTTCTCCATAAAACATTAATCTTTTTGCTGAAGGGAAATTGATTCTCAACATGATGGATGGTGTGCAGACCTAAGAAAGAAGCATTTGGAGGGGCTGCGGCAATGTGTTTAGTGCTCACCCCCAGTTACTCAGTGATGAGGGCAGTCACTGGAACACCTGAAATACCACTGGGGTCAGGAGTAAGTTATGTGAGCAGTGAACTATTAACTGAGGAAGGGAATTTTGGGTAACACAGACTGCCCTGGCTTTACCATGTTCTCCAGCAAAAAAAAAAAAAGCAGCCCTGGGTCTGCTGAAAGCTGTTTCCCAAGTTCATTACTGTTCATCACTGTTCATCACGCAAAAGGGAGTGACAGTTAGCTTGGCCACATATGGAGTGTCTTATATCCCCAGTGCCTCTTCTGCATGCCCACATGCTTGATGGAGACACTGGATGGAAAATAATCGTGTGCAGATGGAATTGGACTCTTTACTCTGCAAGCTGAGCTCACACATTCTGGTGCTTCGTGCCCACGCCCAAGGAAAAGCGGTGGTAATATGTATACTGATGCCAAGCAAAGTAGCAGTCATTCAAACCAGCTATCTGATTATGGCCACAGTCAGAAATACCACAGTTAATAAAATTGGAGGAACTTACATACAAACAGAAATGAAGACAAAATTATATGCTGCTATTTCAACCATTAACTCGAGTTCAAATGGTGAATGTGAATTCCTTGTGATATCATGTCAGAATATTGTTCCTTTTGTTTCCTGAAACATATGCTCTTCCCTCATTCTCATCTTTTTCTTTATAGATAATAATGAGTCATTCTGTAAGCGAGTAGCCTACTAACCAGGAAGTGGCCTATAGAAGAGTAGGTCATTATCTCTGTCCCTGCAAAGTACATTTGGTTGGAAAAAAGAATGGTGTGTATTTCTCCCTCATCAGAGAGGAGTCTAGCCAGGCAGTGGAGAGCAAGGGCAGGTTCATGAGTTTTAGAGGCTCCTGCCATCTTATTGCAGCTGTTTTGGGACATGATACTCCATGCGGTCTCAGGGTCCAAGACTGCCACTGGAGCTCCAACCATTGTCTCCACTTTCCTGCCAGCAGGAAGAGGGCAGAAAGGGGCACACCTGTCCTTTGAGGACTTTACCTGGAGGAGGATATGACACTTCTGCTGGCATTCTAGTAGCTAGAACTGCTCTCTTGACTTTGCCAAGTGTCGGTGAAAACTGGAACATGTAGTCTTTATTCAGGTAACCACATGCCCAAATGAGAATAAAATAATGAGGGTCAGATGGTTAAGGAAGAAGGGAAAACAGCCATTATAAGATGATTTGCTGATTCAGCCATATTTGTTCTTGTGACATTAGAAGATTATTCAAGTGGTCAAAGAGGCAACATTGAACATGTAGTACAAGTTTGTGTTTCTGGGTCATGTGAAGCCGGGATTGCATACTAGCTTTCTATTTTTCTGACACCTGAACTCTCCCTGGAACACCACACCTTAGCACACAGTGAAATCTGCCCTTCCACCATTGGGGATTTGTTGAAAACACAGCTAAAAATTTGTCCAAATGAGAGTTGCCATCCCAAGTCTTCATCTCAAACCTGCCTAGCCAATTATGAGGCATTATATTTTGGGAATAAGCCTTCCTGACCAGCTCATGAGGAACACCAGAATTACTATCCCATGCCTTCACAACCCAGGTCACCCCAGAAAGTGGCAGATTTTACACACTGCTTTGCTGTACAGTGAACAGGATGCCCATGCACATGGCTGACAGGCCTCTGCTGCAATCCTAGCAACTTCCTCCCTGCAGTCACTGCTTTCCACTTTCGCCACTGTGACAGGTGTATGTTGAGAAGTTTGCATCATAGATTTTTTTTTTCCTGAGAATCTAGAAATAGGTAGAATTATCATCCCACCCTCTTAGCACATGAGGAAATTGAGGCTTAGAGAAGGTGAGCGGCATGCCCTGGCTCACACAGGTTGTGAGTGAAGGAGCTGATAGTACAACTTGGGCAAGATGACCTCAGAGCCACAGTCTCCACCACCACTATAGACATAGCCAACCCCAGTGCCTGTTTGAGCCAGGTGGGGCCTAACATTATATCTTTGAAACTTGGTTATACCAAAATCTAATTCTAGACAACAGCAAGATGCTGTACATTTTATGAAAAATTTTCTACAAACATATTCAAGCCAGTTTACCATGGGTTCAGACCAAATTTAGTGGCTTCAAACCACTTTTCTTTTCATTATCATTGTTTTAAAGCCAATGATGGATTTGTTACTATGATTTTTACATGCCTAACTTCTCACCAGTTTTCTCTCTAGTGATGGGTTTTTATGTAGGAATTTTAATATTCACATATGTCTCTTATTGTAAGTGGTGTTAACCAACACCTGCTGATTTCCTACTTATGGCCCCTGGAACTCAGGACTGGGGGCTGCCCATAGAACAAGCATGGCCCTTACTGTTGAGATTCACCTTTTCTAGGTAAAAACTATCATATTCAATTGCTTTCTAGAAGAACAGTTGAGCCCTAGACTGGAGACAGCTAGTAGATGAGAGGCCAACATTGTGGGCTGGCCCCTTTCTTGCCCCACCCCCTAGTCTGCCTTCTGCCCTCTCTCTCCTACCCTAATTTTCCTGTAATTGTTTTCCATCACCTACAAGGGTCTTGTCTATATTTATATACATTTATATGGATATGAAAATCCACAGTAGGTCTAGAGAACATTGCAATTATAAATAGCATCATGTTAAATTAATTAATGGGCCTTGGCCAGTTGGCTCACTGGTAGAGGGTATGGTAGTTCCTGGTTCAATTTTCAATCAGGGCACATAGGAAAAGTGATCATCTGCTTCTCCATCCCTCCCTCAAACCCTTCTCTCACTCTCTCTTTCTCTCTCCTCCCCTTTCACAGCCATGGCTTGAATGGTTTGAGCAATTTGGCCCTGGGCACTGAGGATGGCTCCATGGCCTCACCCCAGGTGCTGAAATAGCTTGGTTGCTGAGCAACAGAGCAGCGGCTCCAGATGGGCAGAGCGTCGCCCTGTAGGAGGCTTGCCAGGTGGATCCCAGTCAGATGCATATGGGAGTCTGTCTCTGCCTCCCTCCCTCCTGCCTCTCACTTAATTAAAAAAATTAATTAATGGTTTGTGATGTTATGCAGTGTGATCTGTATTATCTCATGGAATTTTTAATGTCAGCAGTGTGAAATGAGCAAGGAAATAATTATTCTCAGCTACAGATTAGGTTATTAGTTCAAGCAATTATATGATTCATGCAAGTTTCTATAGTGAGCAATTCAGAATGTCAAACTCAAACCAAAGCCTTATCTCTCTCACTGTTCTCTCCTACATAACCCAGCACTTCAGTTCATGACCTTAACCTTCATAACTACCTTCTCACTTCACCAGCTTGTCAGTCACTCAGAGGAGCCTAAAGGAGAAGTGGAAATATTTTTGTAAATACAGTTGATAGTGAACATAATTTTTCTATGAGTGAAAGTAATTTTTTCATGAGTAAAATTAATAGTCCTTGAAGTTTTAATGATTGAAGGAGTTGATTTCACCTGATACTATAAACTGACTAAATAAAGAATAAATAATTTTGGCTTTGACTGGTTGGATCAGTGGTAGAGCGTCAGCCCAGTGTGTGAATGTCCTGGGTTCAGTTCCTGGCCAGGGCACACAGGATAAGCACCCATCTGCTTCTCCACCCCTTCTTCTCTTGCCTCTCTCTCTCTCTCTCTCTTTCTCTCTCTCTCTCTCCTCCTTCTTCTTCTCTTCCTCCTCCTCCTCCTCTTCCTCTCCTCCTGCTGCCAGTGCTCAATTGGAATGAATTGGCCCCAGGTGCTGAGGATGGCTCCATGGCCTCTGCCTCAGGCACTAAAAAATGGCTCTGGTTGCAGCAGAGCAAGGCCCCAGATGGGCAGAATCCCGGTTGGGTCGGGGCACATGCAGGAATCTGTCTCTGCCTCCCCTCCTCTCACTAAAACATAAAGAATAAATAATTTTTCTAAAGAAAATTTTCTTCAGTGATTTCTGCCAGATCTGTATGTATTGTGAATCAGACATTGGGGTTTGAGAGTCCAGATGTTGAGCTGATAATTCTTAAAGTCCAAACTTTGTTCTTTACTATAATCTTAGGACAGATGTATCAGTGAATAAATGATACCCATATGGTGAGACATTGCAGAGCAATTTAAATGAATAAACTAGATACCCAGTATGAATATAGTTTACAACAATAAAATGATTCAGAGGTTAAGAGAAAAACAGTGCCTCAAAATTTATTAGCAACAACAAATGAATAGTCTAAGGTTTTCATTGTGCCAATTAAGATACCTCAAGGTTAAGCGGCTTAGCTAAGATGGAAAACATGGTGCCCACAGACATCCACAGCAGGCTGACAATGTACAGTTATTCTAGATGAATTAACTCTCTGGTCCATGACACCTCATCGAGCAGATATGGCAAATGAAAGGTCTCACAGGTACCCTTGATGAAGGAGAGAAATGTTTATATTGTTACAATGGTGGTGCATGTTTTAGATGGATCTAAATAGTAGATTCTGTGCTTATCACAGATCGCTGGGTGACCAGCACTAAGTTTGTATTAAAAGCATCATATATTTGGGGCAGGGAGAGCCCTGTTCCAAGGCCTAGGTAAGACTGACTTGTTGCTTGCAATGAAAGGGATACCCGGCAGCCTGCAAGGTCCCTTTGCTGGACCTCTCAATGTCTCAGTGCTGCATCTGATGTCATCTGGCACTGCACCTATGCAAGGTCTAACACTCGGAAGGTTCCCATGTCTCCCATGTGGAGAACCTCACTGTGATTCCATGAGTGGGGACATGGTGGTGGTCCTCTGGGCCCTTGGAACATTGGAACACTCAGGCTTCAGAGATTCTGGTCACACAGGGTCTGTGCATGTTTAAAGGAATTCTCCAGGCAGCAAGGATATAGTTTCTATTCTTTCCAACAAGAATTTCTTACACAGGATCCCTGTGGTGGCTATGATCTCTAAGTGAATTTTGAAATAGAAATAAGCCTTCAGCCTGGCTTCCCTTAATTTTGGGCTTAATATAAAGATACATGTGCACACTCACTTTCCTTTTCATTTTTATTTAATTTTGCTTCTTTTCCCCCCAAAAAATCCCCATAAAATCTATTTATGTACATCAAGAATTGTTAATGGGTGTGTTACTTTTGAGCCAAATTTTACATTCATTACTTTGTATTGTGTGTTTTTATATACTTTCCTATATTAAAAACTTGCCAAAAATGATGCTGAAATTTAATTCTCAAAGGAGGCAGAAAACTTGGACCTGACTGTCAACGTAGTCATGTGCCAACATGAACTATGAGCCTGTTTACCTCGAGTGAGTGGGCAAAGCTCTGACCCCCACAGGTCAGTCTGCTCAGCCTCTTACCCGCCTCTCACATGAGCTCCACCCCGTTCTTCACACTGCAGATAAATTTCCCTGACCATTGATCCTCTTACACCAATGAAAATATTCCTGCTTCTGAAGAAAATGTCTCCATTATATATATAACTTTGATCCACTTGTGGGTAAATGCCAGTTTAAAAGAGCCTGGTAAACCTTCTCTCCTAATAAACTTCCTTTGCAACCACTTTTTTTTTAGATTTTTCTTATTTATTTTTATTAGAGAGAAAGGAGAGAGAGAGAGAGAAGAGAAAGATAGAGAGAACAGGGGGAGGAAGGAGCAGGAAGCATCAACTCCCATATGTGCCTTGACCAGGCAAGCCCAGGGTTTTGAACCAGCGACCTCAGCATTCCAGTTTGACGCTTTATCCACTGCGCCACCACAGGTCAGGTGAACTTCTTTGCAAGTGTGCTTAGGAATTTTCCTTAAAACTAATAATTCTTAAAGTAGAGGAGTGATAATAAAAAGTTAAATAATAATATTTAAGAATAATAAATAAATTATTTTTAAAATTAATTTTAATTCTGTGAGAAATTCTGAGTATCAGAGTAGAGCACAGACCCCCTAGAATACCCCAGAAAAGGTTGGGAACTGGTCAGGGGCAGGGGTGCACTCAGCATTGCCATCTTCCATGTGCACTGAAAAGAGTCCCAGGGGGCAGAGTGAGACCTCAGGCCAACAGAAGCAGGCACCTGGCAACTGGTGGGACAGCAATGTCACCTGCTGCCACCAGGTGTCATCATGAAATTTCCTAAACCTTGTGCACCTAGTGCTGACTGTTTTTAAGAGGGTGAGTAAGCCTGTTCTCTTCCTTAGAGAGTCAATGGTCCTATATTTCTAAGTGACACCAAGTAGTTGCACATTTTTTTCCATTGAGTTTCACCGTAAATTTACCACTGATTTAACCAATTATATTTCTTCTGTGTATATGAAATCCTTGTTAATATCTTTTGCCAAGTTTTCTATAATATTCTTTTTTTATGAATTTATAAGACACTTTAGTAATTAAGTCAACCATTAGGCTTTCGTAGTGTGTCTTTTCGGGAGACAACTTTGTAACTTATCTTTTGAATCAAATACTGTTTTGCTCTGGCCTCGACACTTAGCACCGCACCACCAACAGTAGTTTGTGCTATTTTGGAAAACTTTGCCTATTGGCTGTTTTCCCCTTAAACCAGCCCTTCCTTGAGTCTGCCCTGCAAAGTCTCCTCCAAGTCTCTTCTTTTGGGATGGCACCTGTGTTTCCATTTCCTATTCTGTTGTTTACAGAAACATTCCCTCTCCCTACAAACCTTGAATAGAGAGAATGGAACTCAACACAGGTGGTTAAAAGTACATGTTGTTCCCTTGGGTGGGAGAGTAGGAAAGAATATGAGTTTTCATCATGGGGAAGTGAAAGAGAGGAGAGAACCTGAGGCCTGACAATGCCCCTGAAATACCACGGCCACCTGTAGTGGGTGGTCTGGGATTTAATGAGACAGGCATCTGATCCTCACTGGGGCCAGACAGCGGGGCAATGTGGGCACAGGGCAGGTGGCTGAGCCAATGGCTGCCCTCCCTCCAGAAATGCAACTTTGCAGGTGCTTTAATTTTATCTCTTTATTTTTTATCTCTTCCTTTCTGTTATCACTAAGATTCAAACACTTTCTGCTACTCATTGACAGAGAAACATTCAAACCTATAAAGATTTTTTTATTAGTTTATTTGAGCCAAACTGCCAGAAAGCAAGATTTCATATGCTTTGGAGAATGACAATTTTGTAGCTTCTTTTATGCATTTGAAATTAAGGAAAGAATATAAGGAAGACTACATGGAGGTGGGAGAAAGCAAGGCAGGGACTGGATAGTTAACAAGATTAAGGGCTCTCTTGACAGTGGTTAAGCTTATTTCAAAGATATATTAACCTAGATCAGTGGTTCTCAAAGTGTGTGCCAGGGCACATTGGTATGCTCTAGAAGATTTCCAGGTGTGCCCTATGGTATTCCAGAGAAATATGTGCCTGTTGGGGACCAAAAAACCAACAGGGTTTTTGGAGTTTAGATTTTTGGGGGATAGAGGTGTGGGGAATTGGCTGTAAGCTGACAGTCTGCCCAACCCCCACCTCACTTGCCTGATTAGGTTGCAAAAGGCTGTTAAGCTGTGCTGCTGGATTGTTGACACTACCCCCCATGTTCCCCAGAAAGACTGGAGGCAAGTTTCTTCTATCCTTTGTTTGGTGTAAAGTTAAGATGGTATATATGGTGGGGGTTTTCTGCACTCAACACAATTAAGAGTAAAAAGAGAGCAATTCTTCAATGTATTGATGAGGAAATGACAGTTTGCCTTTCATATACATGCCCAAACATTGAAGAAATCACTAGGACATATCAGGCTCATGTTTCTCATAAATATAAGAATGAAAAAACTTAACATATTTGAGCTGAGATCTGCCAAATTTACCAAATCTTACTAAGAATGTATCTATATATAATATATAAAAAGATAACTTTTTTGTTGTTTTTTAATTTTTTAACCCCTCTTTTTTTATAAATTCTAAAAAGCATAACTCAAAAACTGTAACATAAAAATGTTTTTTAATGTCAGAATAAATTTAATTCTGTCGTATTTTTTTTAATTACCATAAAAGCGTGCTTGGACTTTATATTTTTTTTCTTTAATATTTGACTTAATTATTATAACATATTTCTCAGAAATTTGTATATAGTGTGCCTACAATTATTTGTAGAATTTTAAATGCACCCCAATTTCAAAAAGTTTGAGAACCACCGACCTAGATGCAAAGAAACAATAGACAGAGTTTGTTAAGACAAAGATAAATCTTTTACTAAAGAAGTTATGTGTCTGGGGCATGTGACCACCTGCCATGACCTTCCCAGTTAAGAAACTATGATCAAGTCACCCTGTATAAATTACTTGCTGTAGAACTCATTTTTTATCCACACTCTGAATTGTGATAAAATAAAATTAGACTCAGAGAATCTGAGCTCAAGTGCTGTTTTTGCCACTCTCATAGACAGAAATTAATACTCTCTGGTTTGGGAATTTAAGGTTTTGCTCTATGAGAAATGGGAAATAATAGCCCGCTAATAGATTTGATGTGTGACATTTAGGAAACAGGTTAAGTCTCAACAACTGCTAGTTAATGGAATCCAGAGGAAGCAGTGGAGGCTGGGAGGAAGAATTGTCACCAAGAGCTCAGATGGAAGTGACATTGACAAAGAGAAGTGCTGTTCATATAAGGCCTGAGAGAAGTGCAGAACCAATGACAGCAGGGGATACACCTCAGTGGCTCTCTCGCTAACAGGTGAATGTGCTATGAAGTTTACCTGTGCAGAGACACTTATCTACAATTCACTGTGTTCATCAATGAAACAAGAGGACCAGCCCAGGGAATGTGCATATAAGAACGACTCATCTGACCTCATTAGCCCTGTATTCTGAACAGGTGCACAGAAAGCTTAAGCTATACTTATTCCTGAAATTCTGTGCCTAAAAGAAGGTAAGTTTAAAGACACTTCTTTAGGTTAGGTCCCAAATGAGAGTGGAGACAACCTGTTTCCAAAGGCAGTTTGCTGTCAAGCCTCAGCTTTAAAATCACCTGGCCAGCTTTGTGCCTCGCTTGGAAGCATTAATGAGTGTCTTGTGTTTACAACGCTTTGAAGTTGTTAAATGGAAACAGATCATTAGATTAACACATACTGTACAAATATTCCATTACTCTTCAGGTTCCCCACTGAGTAAAGGAGGCATCTGCAAATTGAATGTGAAAGATTGGTTTGAAGCGAAGCTTTGGCAAATCTCCCAGGGTCTTTGCTTTTCTGGGTCCCTGACTGCATTTGTTTCCTGGAATCATCTTGGCAGTGTGAGCAACTGCCACCAAACCCAGGTCGCCTATTCCTCAAACAACCAAAAAGGAAACAAATTTAGTAAGAATTCACACTCACAATAAACATGCATTTTTATGCAACATTTTTAAGAGAAAAGTCTATGTGCTATTATTGCAATCAAGTTAATATTGGGTATGCAAGTAGATGTTAAAAATAAGAAAATAAGGACATGAAAATAAATACCAGGTGAAGGAAAAATAGGAGTTGTCCAAAATGAAGAGTTTATCCTTCAGCTCTTTTATGAATTACTAGCACTTTTGCATTTTGTAAGGTTTTTCTTTAGAGATTCAATACAGTCTACTGTAACTAATCCATGTAGAGGTAAAATGCAGAATGGTGCAAAGTATGCATGTTTTATTTAATTCTATTTATCAATCCCTCTGTGCCTGCCACATTTTATAACCAATCTCCATATCTCTGCTACTCTCTCCAACTTTTGCTACATTCCAAGTAACATTTCTATTGTTCTGTCTTTTGGCAAAAAAATATCTTTTGAACATTTACAATTACCATTCAACACTGCAGTTAGCATTGCAACACTGTTGCAAAACATTTAAAGTTGAATGAGCAAACATCCTTTTGTCATGGAGGTTATTGAATAAGTTAAATAAGTTTAAAAAAAAATAAAGATTAATGGCAGGATACAGGAGCCAAGAGAAAAGAGGGTTTAGTGACCATGTCTATTATTTTCTGTATTGTTGCTTTGATACCTGGGCCACTTAACCCTGGAAAGAAAGCTCTTCCCTGAGTTCACCTGCAAGTGCACCTTTCATATGTAAACCAGCCAATCCACAGTCTGTGCCCCAACCACCCCCTTTGTCTGGCACTTACACTTGGGTCACTACGTCTGTGTTAGTAACCCCAAGCACCAGACAACTAAGAACCGCCCCTACATCCAGAGCCCGCTGCACTTACTCAAACTAGCCAACCCTATGTCTTCCACGGAGCCTGGCCTGTTTCTTGCTGTGGAAACCAAAATAAAGGTTCTTGCTCACTTATTCCAGCTCTTCCTCTGCCTCCCAGCTCCGGTGCTTACAACTGAGCCTGTCATGTGATGTCTTTGCCCTCATTCCATTGGAATTTGAGAGCAACAAACTATATATATTAACAGTGACAGTCATCACATGATCTGTTGGCCTTATCATACCTAAACAATAATTTTAAAAATCTGTGTTTTAAAAGAGGTAATAAATAAATGGAGTGAATAAGTAAGCAAGCAAGACTTGAAGCAGGATATATAGCAACAATCCAGTCTATGAACATGGGAAGGCTTAGACAGGCAGAGCAGAAGGTGCTGTGTCCATAGAAACAGGACCAGAAGAGAAACCAATATAAAATGTCATGCTCGATCAGCAAATGTTCAGTGGGTTGGAGTGAAATCATGCGCAGCTTTATGTGCAGGAGCAGCAGTGGGGCAGACTAATTCCCAGTGTGGACTGGAGAGGACTTACTCTGAGAGTCAGCCTGGCACCCAAAGGAGGTTAGCCCCGTCCGGTATGCATGTGGGTTACAGTAGGTGGTTGAACAATTTCTGAGTGCCATGTGCCTTTACATAAATTATCACCAGGTAGGATGTGTTTGGGGGAGTTAAGGAACATGAATGAGGTGCAAAGGGAGGCAAGGGCAGCCAGGGCCTGGACTGAAAAGGCCGTGTCTGATGCTGCATCTGAGGACCACTTGATTGTGGTCAGAAATCATGGGAACGGGCTGAGAGACCTGGTGATAACTAGTTAGGGCAAGTAACTTAGGGCTGAGTATGGGCTCATACAGAGGTCAGAAGCTTGGGTTTTGGAGCATGGCTGTGTATGCAGGGCCTGGCCGGCAATGAGAGGGTTAGTACTTTGTCTTTTGGACTTCCCTCAGCAACAGCATCTGAGCCACCATCATTTTGTTCAGCCTCGTAGATTTCTCCCCAATAGAAACTGTTTATGTCCTTTTTATTGTTTCTATTTTAGCCCAGAGCTCAGCTCATTACACACACACACATACACACACATAAACACATATTTCTTTCATTTTTAGTACCAAGTCCAGGGTGTGCAGAACCTACCAGTTTCTACTTTCCATGGGCTGCTAAGAAAACAGGTAAATCTGAACCATCTGGGAAAGTTCTATCAAACCAATGTCTAGACCAGGGGTCCTCAAACTACGACCCGTGGGCCACATGCAGCCCCCTGAGGCCATTTATCTGGTCCCTGCCGCACTCCTGGAAGGGGCACCTCTTTCATTGGTGGTCAGTGAGAGGAGCATGGGATGAGGAGCACTCCTGTGCTCCTGGAGTACTGTACGTGGCGGTGCCGCAAAGCGTGGCGTCGCTCACTTACAGTACTACTTCCGGTGAAACAGGATGCACACCTCACGGCTCCGGAAGAGTGTCATATCACTTGTTACGGCTAGCAGTGACAAATATGGAACCGGACATTGACCATCTCATTAACCAAAAGTAGGCCCATAGTTCCCATTGAAATACTGGTCAGTTTGTTGATTTAAATTTACTTATTCTTTATTTTAAATATTGTATTTGTTCCCATTTTGTTTTTTTACTTTAAAATAAGATATGTGCAGTGTGTATAGGGATTTGTTCATAGTTGTTGTTTTTTTATAGTCCGGCCCTCCAACGGTCTGAGGGACAGTGAACTGGCCCCTGTGTAAAAAGTTTGGGGACCCCTGGTCTAGACCCTTAAAATATAATGTGCTAACAGAACTGAGAAGGAATTCTAGCTGACTGCATCCACTCCAGTATGGACCCCTTGATTTGCGGCCACATTTGTGGGCAAATTTAGGGAGAAAAATTTTATTATAGAACTGCAAACTTGCTTTATCATAGGTGTCAAAATAGTAATAAAAGGAGCTACTTTAAAATGGAATCAATCAGACTACCTTCCCAGAGGAACTGTCTTCTATATCTTATGCCTCAAATCTTTGGCATGTTAACTTCTTTCTTTCTTTTTTTCTTTCTTTCTTTTTTTCTTTCTTTCTTTTTTTCTTTCTTTCTTTCTTTCTCTCTCTCTCTCTCTCTCTCTCTTTCTTTTTAATTGACTTTAGTGAGATAGGAAGGGAGAGATAGAAAGAAAGACAGGAACATCGATCTGTTCCTACACGTGCCCTGGCCAAGGATTGAACTGGCAATCTCTGTGCTTTGAAACAGCACTCTAACCAACCAAGGTATCCAGGCAGGGCTCTTTAACATGTTAAAACAGGTCAAAATAACATTTGTACTGGGCCTAACACAACCTTAAATCCCAAAGAACTGTTCACAAAGATAACAAGAAAGCAGATATTCTGACAGCTGGACTGATGACTACCAGACTGAAAATTAGAGACATTGTTTAGAATTAGCATCACTGAGTTAGCTTATCTGTACCAATAGAAATGTCTGCCTTCTGTTGATGTCATTGTTCCCCTTCCATTTCTCATAAATGTCATTGCCTTTGACTTGTAATTGGAACAGTATTTGGGCTTCTGCCTGAATCAATGAATAGCTATTCTTTTTGATATCAAATAAATGCCATTGCCTCTCGCTTTGAAAGGCCTTATATTTGTAGGTTAACATAGGACTATGAGCCCCAAACATGTTAGTACTTGTATCAAAAACTACACATGGTGCCCAGAAGAGGCTAATTAAGTGTAGCAGCTACCTCACTGTCACTTCTTCAAAATTGCAAAGCATCTCAAAGGGCATACACTCTCTCCTTCACAGCTGTCATTTCTGCCAGGCAACCAGGCTCTCAGTGGTTAAATATGCCTTCTGCGCTGATTTTCTGACTGGGGCTTTGCTCGTAGCATCTGCTTCTGTGCCTGAGCCACCGTCCCTGCTCTGGAGGCATTTTCTGTTTCTTGGCTCTGCCACACCACTCTGATCTGATATGTTGTTCATGTGGTCCAGCTGTGAGTACCAGCGTCCCCTTGTCAGGTGCCTACTGAAGTCCAGCACCCACCGGGCCTCCCTGGTTTAAATCCTTCCTTGGAATCGGATCAATTCTTCTTCCCTTCTAGTCAGTCTGTTCTGAGGCATAGCAGAGGGGAAGCCCAGATAGTGTAGAATATGCAGGCAGGTTTGTAATGGGAAGGTTCTTCATGTTCTAAAATGTAATATAAAGTTTGGAACTCTCATCTCCTCTGTAGCGGCTTTGGGGCTATGGTCGAGAGAAAGGAGGCATAGATTAAAGTCCACAGTTAATAGGCATCACCTCTGGCAAGACAGCGTCTTTCAGGCCAGTCTGTCTCAGGACAAACAAATAATGTTATTCTTCCAACGATTTTCTTTTTATTTTCTTTCTTTCTTTCCCTTTTTTTTTTTTTTTTTTTTTGACAGAGAGAAAGAGAGAGAGAGACAGATAGGGACAGAGAGACAGGAAGGGAGAGAGATGAGAAGCATCAATTCTTCATTGCAGCTCCTTAGTTGTTCAGTGATTGCTTTCTCATATGTGCCTTGACCAGGGGGCTACAGCAGATTGAGTGACCCCTTGCTCAAGCCAGCGACCTTGGGCTCATGTCTATGATCCCACGCTCAAGCCAGCCACCCCGTGCTCAAGCTGGTGAGCCCGCGCTCAAGCCGGATAAGCCCACGCTCAAGCCAGCAACCTCAGGGTTTTGAACCTGGATCCTCCATGTCACAATCTTATGCTCTATCCACTGAGCCACTGCCTGGTCAGCTTCTTCCAACAATTTTCAAAAATTGTCGCGTCAAAATGCAAGCGAAGGTCCACACCTGCCACCTCTCACTAAGGCAGAATTTGGAGGATTTCAGGACAGGCAAGAAGGTATCTGCTCTCTTATGACTGCTCAGGAGAGCAACAATCATGGGTTGTTCTGACTATCAGAAAAAGTAATAGGTAACTTAAATGTTCCTTAATCCAGGCGACTCACAGAGATTGCCCCCGGCCATGTGTTGCATGGGAGAGATGCTGCTGTGAGCGAGACACTCCATGAGTTCACGTCATGGCACCTGGAACATACATGACGTGATTTTAGGTAGAGGAAGAAGGAGAAAGAGAATAAAGCCCGGTTAGATCTGATAAAGGTGTTTTAATCAGATCTTCCTACATGAATGAACAGGAAACAATGAGGAGGACAGTGCCCAGGTCTATCTGATCAACAGTGCTATTTTCTAGAAAGCCACTTTTCAATGTCTAAATTAGTACCTCATACTCAGTGTCTGTGCCAGCTAAAAGGGACCTACTCAGTGTTTGAAGCAGACAGAGTTTGAAAGAGCATAATCTACGTTTGCATTATTTTATCTTAGTTATTATATATTTAGTTTATTTTCAAGTTCCAAATTGTGTTAAAGGATGCTCTCAGACTTGAACACCCGCCAAAATGAATTTGAGTTAAAGATCAGCCAAGTTCATCAGTTCTTTTGAGGGAACGGGTAAAGAAAGCCAGAAAGGGAGAAGCTTTTATTTGAATTATATAGTAAGAAAAATTGAGAGTTCAAATTTCCCAAAAGAAATGATTGCTCCGTTATCAAGAATCAATGGATGCTTTTGTACCCTAATGACTTACAGACCCACAATTACTTTCTTTGTAAAAGAAACATTAATAATATGACGATAAATACACTGGTCTTAATCTGTAAATGCTATCATATGGTTACTGATTTGGAACTTTGTAATTTGGATGCTTGGATTTTTCTATCTCAAGAAGATAGAATAAGACAGCTGAGCTCAAATTGCTCCATAATGGAGTCATAGTAATTAATTGTACATGGTGGGGTTTTCCATTTGAATCTGTCCCAGGGCATTAAGCACCACACACACTATGGTGTTTGCAACATTGTAGATGAGATTCTTTGTCTATGAAAACCATCCAATGTTTCCCAGACACTTTTATAAATAGTAAGAACACTGGTACTCATCCCCCACAATTTTTGTGAGTCTGATGGGCAGTTTGTCCAGTTAGTCAAGGCACTCATGCATAAATGTGATATGGGGAAATTAATTGGATTTGTCACAACAGATTTGCTGTGCAGTTCTCGGTTTCCAGTCATCAAAAATGCTAAACTCGCCTGACCTGTAGTGGGGCAGTGGATAAAGCGTCGACCTGGAAATGCTGAGGTCGCCGGTTCGAAACCCTGGGCTTGCCTGGTCAAGGCACATATGGGAGTTGATGCTTCTAGCTCCTCCCCCCCCTTCTTTCTCTCTGTCTCTCCTCTCTCTCTCTGTCTCTCCCTCTCCTCTCTAAAATAAAAATAAAAATAAATAAAACTTAAAAAAAAAAGAATTACATTTAAAAAAAAAATGCTAAACTCTGTTCAAAATATGCAATCTTTATTCTGGAAGAGTCGCTGGAACTATTTCTCATGCAAATCAACTGAACTTGGAAACAATATTTATAGAACAAAGGAAATGTTGATATTAATGTTTAATTTGACCTGTACTAATCTGATACTGCCAACTATTTTTTCAAATTGGTTTTATTTTTTCAAAGCAATATGTATCATTTCTCTGTAAGTGCATTCCATTTTATTAAAATTTAAGTTTTATTAAACTTACATAGCAATTTCTACATTCCAGGCATTGTTCTAAGTTCTTTATAAATATTAACTTATTCCATCCTCATATTTTTATCATGTTCTCCTATTTTTAACATGTTCTTTACATGGATGGGAGAATGAAGTCTCCTGGGGGTTAGGAAATATGCCCAAGGTCATATCCTGTCGTTCTTAATTGTATTATATTTCCCTGAAAAATATTATCATTTAATATCAAGTGAGTGATTTAATATTTCAGTTTTTCTTTGCAGTGTATGTAATTCTAAGAGTATATGATTCAATTTTATTACCATAACAAAACTTAAGACTTTGTTACATAGCAAGCAAATTTAATTTATTGTATATATTGTTATAATTCTTTATATCTTCTGTTGTCACAACCATACCTTCTGATTGTCATTCCCCTGTTGTTATTCTGTTTTTGTACATATTCAAAGTACCTTTAATTTTTCTATTCTCATATATTCTTTTTATTTTTATCACCAATATTTACTTTCAATTTTTCAAGAGGACCTTAGCTTAATTCTCTGATCTTCAAAGTTACAAATAAAGCATAGATGTTGGCTCCTGAATCCACAGAACAGAATTTTAATAGAATTTCACTTTGCTTTCCTATTTTGTCAATATAAGAAACTTCCAAACCTGTGGGAATTTGTTATGAGTTTATTTGAGCCAAACTGTTAACAATTGTCGGGAAACAAAGTCTCAAAGGATTAAAAAAATGCTTTGGAAAATGTCAATTTTACCACTTATTTTATACATTAGAATCAAAGGGAAAGACATAAGGGTGGGGCGTTACATGAAATTCATTGGTGGTAGATTAGGGAGGCGGGAGAAAGCAAAGCAGGGGAATCTCTGGGATTGGATAAAAAGTAAAAATGTATATACTGACTGACACTTCTTTTACATAGGCAGGTATAAAATAATAGTTAATTAACATGACAATAACAACAATGAGGAAATTTATTGGTTCCTGCTCTGGTGGGATGCCTGCCATAAGATGCTCTGGTGGGATGCCTGCCATAAGGAAAAGAAGATGACCCTCACATTTCAAAGGCATGTTATCAAGTACATATTATAAATGCAAAAGACAACAGACAGGCTCCATTAAAGTAAGCACTGACACTTGTTACAGAAAAATACCTCCCTAGGACTCGAATACCCACCATGAACTGCTTTTAGCTAGAACATTTTAATTTCAGACCATCTTATGTGGTTACTTTAAGTCTCTGTTTGCAAGGCCACCAGGCATGGTTGCCCTGGCGTGTCAGGTTTAGTCCGTGGTCCCATCTTTCTTTTATTTTTTCATTCACACAGCTTTCTCTTCTTTCTGTCCCTCAAAAATATTTTGTAAAATATGAACATACTGTTTTTATGTACTTCATTTAATTACACATACATGTATATTATATACTTCCCTCATCAGTAATCATCTTTGTCATTTTATGTCAGCAGTTAGTTACCTAAACTATTTTAATGCTAAATACTACTTACTGAATATCATATCTCCCAAATATTAAGCACATAAGTATCTATAGCTCTTAAAGCTGAAAAAATATCTACATACTTATGATGTTTCAAGAAAAATTAATAACAAATCATACAGCCAAATACATCCTAAAAAAATCCAAAGACAAGGACACATGACGATGCTATGAGGATCTAGTCTGAAGAGCAAAAGAGTGTCTATCAAAAAAATAATAAAACCAAACCTGCCTCCAGGCTTCTCTGCAAAAGTAAATACCAGTGACATGTTTGGAAGAAAAATGCAATGGTTTATACATGTTATTCCAAGTTGCTTTTTTGTGATGCAGAAAACAGGAGTACATTGTCAAATGTGCTCTATTGTCCCTGGTGTCCCTGTTCAGTGATAGTCTAGCTTGAATCAAACTCTTCCACCCTCTTCCTTGGGGACACTCCACGTTGACCTCCGCTCCTCATGGGAGCTTCAGCTCTCTCCTACTGTGTTCAGATCACTGCACCTAACTCTAACATATCTGCAAGCCACTGCTTGCTTTCTTTCTTTCTTTCTTTCTTTCTTTCTTTCTTTCTTTCTTTCTTTCTTTCTTTCTTTCTTTCATTTCTTTAGAGAGAAGAGAGAGAGAGAGAGAGAGAGAGAGAAGAGGGGAAGAGTAGGAAGCATCAACTCCCATATGTGCCTTGACCAGAGAAGCCCAAGGTTTCAAAGCGGTGACCTCAGCATTCCAGGTCAACACTTTATCCACTGCGCCACCACAGGTCAGGCACCACTGTCACTCTTGTGCAGATAAGAAAACTGAGGTTCAGACAGCCCAGCTCAGTTGGAGAGAGCCTGATGGGGAATCTGAACCCATTGGTAAGGACAGAAGCGTCTTCACTCTGGAAGGAGGGAGTAGAAGGCTGTCATTAAGGAATTCACTGAAGAATCCACTACGTGGTTAACAAGAAGAAATAAAAGAAACTGGAAACCATAAGGAGGAAAATGGAAATGGACAAAACCAACTTTTATAAAAGGGAAACAGAGAAAAGAAGAGTGACGGAGGTGGTGAGGTGCCTGCCTCAGGTGCCACTCAGTGCCATGAAGTGGTTGCTCCACTCTGCTGGGTCCCAGGCCAGTCACAAAGATGACAGACACCAGGTCCAGGAACAGACCCTGGGGTCCCTTCCTGGCTGAAATGCTTGCTTGGTCTCTGCTTCTACTCCACTGCTTTCTAGACCAGACAAAAGTGGCAGACTGATTCTTCCTGCTCTGTAATGAGGAAAACACAGAGATTGTGAGTGGCATCTAGAAGCTTTCAAAGCAATTTTCCAGAGTCATTTCATATTATGTGAGTCAATTAATTTTGCAAATGAAAATTATATATTCTATGTGTACTTCATTGCATTGTTCTAGTAATTTATTCTTATTTTTATTAAAAAATGTGCTACAGTTTGGAAAGGAAAAAAATGGCTCATCACTAAATATTGTTTGAAAGGCAATGTTCTGGTTGTCATCTCTCTTCTCTGTTCATGCATCCTCAAGGCTCATGTTGTTAATAGTTTTCCTAAAATCTACTAGGAACAACTTCCCAGTTCCTGCATGAGCGAAACCTCCGAGCACACCTGACATCCCAGCACCACTGTTACGGCACACATTCCATAAACAGGGCATGCTCAACAACCGGAAGTTCCCTGAAGTAAGAACTCTATTTTCCAAACCTGTATCTGTTAGAGGGGGGTGCTCCTATCCTTCTCCTGCTGTTTCCTTCCAAGTTGAAGGAAGTTCTTAGAAGTATAACTGTCCTGACTTTCTCTACTCCCTTTGTACTCAATGCTTCCCAAGAAGGAATGACTTGTATGGGTGGTGAGCTTGGGAAAGAATCTGGGCAGCGTAACTCTCCCCCTCCCGCTCCCCTCCTGGGAGCTGCCAGACCCCACACAACGTGTGCCTTTAATTTTGTTTGTTCCTGTGGTAGTGTGTAGATGCTGCCTTTCAAAAGGGGGTAGACTAGAAGGACTAATGTTTGGGGGGAGGAAATTTAATGCCCAGGAACGTCGACAATTAAAAACCATATATAATTTGTGGGAGCAATATGACATGTAGAGAGGATTTGTGGTGGGCCTCGGGGTTATATTTTAGTGTTTGGTAGTGTTTGGGGGACTTCAGGCTATGCAGATAATTTTGTTGGGTGATCCATTTTTTTCACCAGTGCCAACTAAGATTTTACTGCTAGAGCAGGAGCCAGAGGTGCCAAGCTTCAGGCTTCTTGTCACTTTGACTTTGGTGGGTGACTACAGCTTCAAGGGATTTTGTCCACCGGAACGAAGAATCTGCACAGGAAGGACTGAGCCTGGAGTGAAGGCAGGAGGCGCTCAGCCAAGGTGTAGCGCGGAGGCCTCGGAATGTGTGCACCTGACAAGAACAGCCTTTCCTTGTAAACATGGCCAAAGCCAGGATGACCCTGTAATTGTTTTCAGAGCAGGAAGAGACTGGAGGGAAGATTCCAGGAAGTAACCAGGGAGATTTCCTTAGAGGCAGCAGGACCTGGGAAACTATGGAGAAGCACAGAAGCTCCTTCTGAAAGCCTTGCCCAATGATTATTTTTTCCATGTGGAATTCATTGTATCCTCTTTTCTCACTTCCCAGATACTTTCTGAACTTAATAGCCCCTGTCCAAACTCATAACACTGTGACAGTATTGCTCAATACTTTCTGCCCATCATGAACTCATTTTTCAAATTGTTTATAGACTCACAGTGGTGAGTGAGAACAATTGGGTCAACATTTCATTACATTAAAGTAATTCAACTAAACAAAAATCTTAATTTTGGAATAATACATTTACTAGAGTTTTCTTATCGTAGAAAAATGGAAGCCTGGCAATCAATGGGGTTTCTTTTAGAATTTTTTATTTTGAAATTTTACTAGCTGATAAAACCTAAAACTTGGCCTTATCTTCACTCTTGTGTATTCTCATTTGTAAAGCCAGTAGCTGTGGCCACCATCATAGCCGCCTGGCCCGTGCAGGTTCGCATTTGATTTGGACAGATGGTAATGAAACAATGGAGCCAAAACTTGTAGGCCATTATCTTTAATCCTAGCTTGTACCCGGCAGGCAAGAAATACACACAGTGGGAAAACACGTTCCTCTCCATTCAGGGCTCCCAAAGCCACTGACTTGCCCGAGTATTCCTAGAATCAAAGGCCCCACCAGCCTTATTCACCTCTGTTCCCCATCTCCTTCTCTCTGCACAAACTCTGCACAAACTGGCTTCTCCTTCAGCACTCCGCCATCTTGGCTGTCTCTCCTCTGCAATGCTAATTTCAGGAACTGACAATGAGAGCCCCTGGTGTCCCTTATCTTATAGTGTAGAAATTAAAGCCTTTAAGCCAGTATACAAATAAGGAAGTCTCTGATACAAAGCCACTTATCTGAGGCATAAATAGGATTCCTGGTAAGAGTGTACCACCCCACATCATGCAACAGTCAAGGGTGTGGGGGAAAGCTCAGTTTTGAGAAGATCTTAGTATTAAAAGGGTGGGAAAAGCTTAGTCTTAAAACTAAACCTTAGGCTATAATGACTTTGCCAGCTTACAGCCTGTCTCCCACACCCCAATGCAAACTATAAGCGAGCAAACATATATATCATGTTTACAAACTTATTTTACCTACATCATTAAGTACTTACTTATAATATTGTGAACATTCTTAAGTTTTCTCTATCTGCATTTATTACCCAATTTCCAACTTTCATCAATCCTTTCTCTAAAATTAACTTAACATTCATCCATTTTCCAGCAACCCCTCACATGTTTGTTAAGGCCACCATCATTTTTTACCTATTTTCTGACATATTAGCCCATACTGGTCTCTCCCACTCTAGCCTTGCTATCCATAGTCCACTCCCCACTCGGGTCTTGTGACTCCCCAGAAAAGTCCTTCAGTAGTGAACCATGGCCCTCCTCATGCAGACAGAGATAGATGGTCCATTTAGAAAAATCAAATAAGCAGCTGCTGCAAGATAAGATGGAAAAGAGGCTGGCAGTAAATAGGGCATATGTGAGGTGAGTTCTCTCAAATTATTGCAAAGCCAGTGGCAGTGATGGATAGGGGAATAAAACACTGGCAGCAGTGAGCACTGGGAATAAGACATTTATGTTCCAGAATGATTCCAAATACTGGAGATATGCCACTGCAATAGAGCAGAGAGGTGCCTGGTAAAAGCCCATCAGAGTGGAGAGGAGACCCAACTGTGGTTGTAGGAAGCAAATTGTATAGCCACAATGGCTACAGTAGAGGGCACAGGTGGTCCTGTCATTCTGGCTCCAGCCACTCCTCATGTGGACAGTTCCTGCTTGAGAAGGGATAGCCCTCCAAACATGACTGGGCAAAATACAGGATCCTGCTCAACAATGGAAGGAAACAGCATTTGGGTGATTTAGATCTAAAGTGTCTGTGGAAATGGCCTCCTTCAGGAGCCAGAAGAAAGCTTCACCAAACTCTTGGTATCCTCCATCTAGGTGTCAATGTTACAAACAAACAAACAACTTCCAAACCTGTAAGAATTTTTTATGAGTTGTTTTGAGTCAAATTGTCAACAACTGCTGGGAAGCAAAGTCTCAATGAGTTGAGAAAGTGCTCTGAAAAATGGCGGTGTCACCACTTATTTTATACCTTAAATCAAAGGGAAAGACGTAAGAGGGTTACATGAAATTGATTGGTGATAGATTATGAAGATGGGAGAAAGCACAGCGGGGAAATCTCTGGGATTGGATAAATGTGAAAATGTATACTCCAAAACAATGGCAGTCAACTTGGTCCCCTACCGCCCACTAGTGGGTGTTCCAGCTTTCATGGTGGGCGGTAGCAGAGCAGCCAAAGTATAAATAAAAAGATAGATTTAACTATAGTAAGTTGTTTTATAAAGATTTATTCTGCCAAACTAAGCAAAGATCCGACATAAAGTACTTGGTAAGTAATTATTATTATATGCTTTAACTTGCTGCAACCCTGCTTTATAAATTTTATAAAGTAAAGTTACTTCCCTACTTTATAAATCACCATTGCTATGGAACCAGTGGGTGGTTAGAAAATTTTACTACTTACAGAGATACAAAAGTGGGCGGTAGGTATAAAAAGGTTGACTACCCCTGCTCTAAAACCTCTCTTACATAGGGAGGCACAAGACTGGTTGAGTTCATTAACATGATAATAATAACAATGAAAGAGTTTGTTGGTTCCTGCTCTGGTAGGATGCCTGCCCTGAGGGGGCAGAAAAAGGAAGATTACCCCCACACCTCAAAGGCATGTTATCAGGTACAGGTACAGGGCTTCAAAGCAAACATTGACCTTAGTTCAGATAGAGAATAACTTCCTAGGGCATGACTACCAACCATAAACTGCTTTTAATAAAAAAGTTTCCATTTCAGACCATCCTGTGTGTTTACTTTAGGTCCCAGAGTCTGTAAGGCCACCAGGCAGGGCTCCCTTGAGCTTGTTAGGTTCAGCATGGGGCCCCTTTTTTGTCCACACAGGAATGGATTTGGCCTCCGTGAAAAAATAAATGTGAAGTTATGAAGAATTATGAGATTCACAGAAGGTAAAAAATATAGGGGGACAATTTACTCATTTAACAAATATGTATTGCTCATGACAACTAAATATCCAGTAACAAATTATAAACACAGCAAGCAAAGCAAGTTAAAAGTGAAATCGGAATCTGCACTCTGAGAAAGATCAGGAAAACTTTAACATGATTCACATAATTCAGGAAACAAAAGAGGAGAAAGAGCAAATTGATAGCAGAAAATGTTCAACAAAGCATGTGGATAACTGGTTTCCACATCAACCAGAACAGAATCAGGACTCCCAAGACGTCAGATAAACTCTGCTCTAGGATATCATCCATGTGAGCCCAGCCACAAAAGACAGGGCGGGTGGGAGGAGAAGTGGGGAGGGTACGAGAAGATACTCTAATGTTACATACCAAGGTTGTAGGATACAATCACAATTTAAGAAACTCTAAATTCTGAAAAAAATATATTTTACAACTGAGGAAATGCAGATAATAATGAAAAGATTTCTTATCAAAATGAGAAAAAAAGTGACCTACAGAAATGTCTGTAAGATATCTGGAGGCTAGAACTCTGAGACCAAGGTGTTGGCAGGTCACTTCCTTCTGAGGCCACAAAGAGAATCTGTTCTATGACTGTGCCCCAGTTTCTGGGGCTTCACTAATGTAAAGCCAGTAGCCACGGCCACCATTACCTCCTCCTGCTCCATGCAGGTTTGCATTTGATTCAGACAGACAGTAATGAAACAATGGAGCCAAGAACTGGTGGGCCACTACCTTTAATCCTAGCTTGCACCTGGCAGGCAAGAAATACACGCAATGAGAAAACACTTCCCTTTCCATTAAGGGTGCCCAAAGCCACTGACTTATCCGAATTTCCTAGAATCAAAGATTTCTAGCTCACCAGCCTTATTCACTTCTGTTCTCCATCTCCATCTCTCTGCACAAAATCTGGACAAACTGGCTTCTCCTTCAGCACTCTGCCACCTTGGCTGCTTCTCTTCTCCTCCATGTGGCCTTTTTCTGCTCTCTTCTCTAATGCTAATCTCAGGAACCAAGAGAGAGCAAACTCCCCATCTGCCCCATTTTACAGTGTAGAAATTAAAACCTTTAATCCAATATACAAACAAGGAAGTCTCTGATACAAAGTCACTTAGGGTGGGAAAGTCTTAGTCTTAAAACTAAGCCTTAGGGTATAACGACCCTGCCTGCTTACAGCCTGTCCCCCACACCCAATGCAAACTATAAGTGAGCAAATATATATATATTTACAAACTTATTTGACTAACAACTAGCAATCTTTGCATTCCTTGGAGTATAGATTCATCATCCTGATCTCTGCCTTCATGTTCACAAGTGTACGTCTGTTTCCAAAATTCTCCCTTTCATAAGAATACCAATAATATTGGATCAGACCCTACCCTAATAATCTCAATTTAACTTAACCTCCATAAGACCCTGTTGGGCAGATAAGTTATTTTATGTTATGTTAAAAATGGGCACTGCTATCACATGGTGATGCTCTCACGTGATACAGCTAATTGCCTTCCATGCTTGAGTAGGGGCTTGATCATGTTAATGTGTGCTGGAGGAGGGGCTTTTGCACTAAAAGGTTTTAAAAGGTGGAGCTAGGAGGCCATTTTAGGAGAGGAGACCAGTTGTGTTAGGGGGAAGGAGCCCATGTGGTAGCAGGGCAGGGAGGCCACGTTGGAGGAGGAGCCAAAATGATGGAATGCTGAAGAAGAAGCCAGTTTGTGCAGGAGAAGGAGAAGACAAACAGAGGTGAATAAGACTGGTGAGGGCCTTTGACTCTAGGAAAAACCGGAAAGAGTGGGTTTTGGTGCCCTGTGTGTTTGTTTTTTACTCGTTGGCCAGTATGAGTCTAAAATACAGGAAAATGGACCACCAGTTTTTGGTTCCGCAGTTTCTTTATGATTGATCTGAATTAAATGTGAAAATACATGCGCCAGGCAGCTGTGGTGGTGGGCGCAACTACTGGCCCTACAGACCCTATCTATAGGCAAATCAGGTCACATTTTGACACAATGGGGGTAAGGATTTCAACATATGAATTTTTGAGGACAGAATTCAACACATAACACTAATTAATCTTTTTTTCTTCTTTAAAACAAAACAAAACAAAAAACATAGAGAGCAGAAGATTCTTCTTAGCCACTCTGGAAAACTTGACAACTAGCAAAGCACAATCGGATGTGAGCCGGAAGTCCCTAAAGGACTTCCCCTTTCTGAAAATCACAGCCTGACCCACACTGTCTCCGCTCCTCCCTGGGCCTGTCACTGCCCCACAGCGCACACATTCCTGGAGGGAGAGCATGGAAACACTGTTCTCTAGCTCCAGTTCATGTCTTAGGTCACTGACCTGGGCACCCTGTAGATGGTAACATCATTTTCTTAAATCAAAATGTGCAAAAATAACAAAGGTTTGAAGCAAAAAGTTATTGACTACAAAAATAGCCACATTTTCTACTCCTCCTGGTTTTCATATTTCTGCAGTGTGACTTTGCAGCTCCTCCATCAAGTAATGGAGTCTGTTCCTTTGTATCTGGGCTACCCTTGGGATTGCTTTGGCCAGGGCAATGTTGCAGAAGTGGACTTGGGACAGATCCAAGCATAGACTGCAAGGGCTTTTTATGTGGCTGTCCTCTCTGTCTCAGAACCCTGCCACCACCCTAAGAAGCCCAGGAGGGTCTGCAGGGGGATGAGGAATGTAAGAAATGTAGTTGAGTCAGCTTAGTTGTTCCAGAATTGTGAGAGAACCTAATGGCACACACAGCCCTGTAACTGCCCCGTGTCTGATGGCACTCATATGCGAGCCCAGCCAAGGACAATCAGCCTGGTCCCCACCACTGGTAACCAGCCAGCAGATAAGAAGATCCTGAGCAATTATAACTGGTTCTCGTTTTAAAGTACCGGGTTTTTTCTTGTGCAGCAATAGCTAATTGATACACCAACCTTCAACACTGATTTTTCTTTTGTATTCATTAGAAAAAATATATACTTAATAGAAACCAGTGTGATTATGGACCAGATGACATGAGGAAAGAAGTGCTGAGTCTTAGTTCCCAAGGTTTCTGAGTGATTGATCTCTGGATACTTGTTACTTGTTGAATAGATTCACACTGGGAAAGGGAAGTGCTCACTGCAGGGAGGAGGATGCCGATTTCCAAAAATAATAACAAATAGTTCATATATTATAGTGATTATAATAAATCTATCATAATAAATATTATAATACTAAGCAATTTTATTTTATATAATACAAATTATATTATTATTTGTACTAAATTTCTATGTGTTTCATAATAAAGGTTAAAAATGCAATATTTTGGTTTCAGCAATCTAATGTTGTATATTATTTCCCAATTTTCCTTTATCCTGAGACGGTCAAGTTACGAAGTGAAGAAGGAGCCCAGATCTTAGAGTGTAGCCAGTAACAAAATCAGCATCAGAATCAGACACTCAAGTTTCTGATGAGCTTAGTTAGCTCTTAGGCATCAGTTAGAAGGGCATTCAGCAGTAACCCTATCCGCCCTGAGGCGCTATTACTCAGGCTCCGCAAGGACTTGCATGAGGCTCTAAGGAAACATAGTAGGTCTGTGTTATATTACCAAGCATCCTGGAAGAAGGATTCTTCCATCACTGTCTGACTTCTCAAGTTGGGCTAAATTGGTCTTCAATATGACTTCTAAATTTTATATAATCCAGAAAACACTTTGCCCTATCCTGATCTTTCACTTTGGAAATTTAAAGTTTCTTAAATCAAACTGTTCTTTCTTTGTTTCTCAGTATGCTACTTTTTCACAGTGTGGAAATACTCTTCCCACTTGTAGGTTTATAAACCACCTCTTACAGGAGAAGCAGTGGATGGCTGGGGTAGAATGGATGTCATGAACCTGACCCCGTCTGAGTGGGAAGGAGTACAGCGCTTCCGTGGTCTCTGAGGGAGCTATTTTCCCTGAACCATCACGTGTTCACCAACCAACCCAGAAGCTTTCTGATTTTTGTGGAGGTTCCATTACATAGGCATGACTGATGAAATAATTGAGCATTGGTGACTGATTCAAACACCAGCCCCTCTCCCTCCCTGGAGGTCAGAGGAGTGGGACTGAAAGTTCCAGCACTGTAATCAGAGGGTTGCTTCTCCAGGCAAACAGCCCACATCCTGGAACACAAAGCCATCTCATTAGCATTACAAAGGACACCTGTATTGCTCTCATCATTTGGGAAATTCCAAGGGCTTTAGGAGCCCTGGGCCACAAATAGAAGACCACAGAGGTTTATCTTATTTTAAGTCAAAAACCACATTACTGCAATGGGTTCTTGGCGTTTCTTATACCCCGTGTACCAGTTTCCTTCATCTCAGCTCTCAACCTGGCCCCACTGGAGTCCGCCTTTGGTCTGTTATTTGGAGACATTTGGGGTCTAGGATGAACACTGAATTTAATGCAAACGCTCATCATTGTAAAGAGCATTGTTTCTTTCCTTACAATGAAAAGAGACTCATTTTGGTATTACTAAAAACTATATTAATACTAAAGTGAATCCTTTCATAATCTTTTTATACCAGCCATTCTTCTTTCACTGCTTCTGTTTGAATTTATAAAAAGAGATCCCCTGGGTGTCTTCATGTAACTGTAGCTAGACTTGGAATCTGAGGCCCCTGAAGGCTACATTTGACTTCATGAGAGATGATTAGATTCCTCCTTATCAAGCATACTTTGCCCTGTACTCAGGACAAAGGGAAACCCTGTCTTCTGCAGAACCTTTGTGAGACCCTGATGCTCTGCTCAACCCCAGCCTCCAGGCTCCTCCAGTGCAAGCTCCTTGCCCAGGCAGGCACAGAGGCAGACACACAGGAACTGCAGAGGGGAAGGGTGGCGGTTTTGTTTTGTTTTATTATGCCACCTATAATACAGAACTTTTTGTAAAAAAATATTCACAATTTAAAGAGTGTTTTAAATAAATGACTATGAGAGATAGCGATAAGAGATAGAGAGATGTGGACAGGGATGAGCCCCTGCACAGCTGTTGTCAGTGCCCAGGATGTCCCGGATGCCTGGCATTTCAGGACTACCAAAGGGAAGAGGCACCTTGGGGTTCAAGCTAACTGGGCAGAAGAGTCCAGAGACCACTTCCACCAATTCCTTCTCATCTTCCGCTACAAAATGTGCAAAATGTGAAAACCTTGAATGTGAGGGACACAGACGAGAGAGACCTAAAGGAAGGAGATAACTGGTCAGGAAAGCAGAAAACAACCAGGCGAGCAGAGTGGTCACAGGCACTAACAGGTGCACGCACTGATGCACAAGCGCATACACGTGCACACGCGTGAACACACAAGTGAGCACTGATGTACATATGTGCACACACAAGTGCATGTACACAGGCGTTCACAATAAAACGCACACACATGCGTGTGTACACACAACCTGTGGATAGACGCAGAACCCGGGCTGGGACTGTTGCCAGGCCTGTGGCCACACTTCTGCTGCTCCCTAAGCCCTTGGTGCAGCTGGCAGAACAGGCCCCCCCTTTCCATCCAAAGGTTGCGCCTAGATGCCGAGAAGCCCGGCTCAGGCCCTCAAGGAAAAGCCATTTGAAAGGCAGCTTGAGACCCCAGGGCGAAGAGCGCCGCTACATCCCTGGGCAGACGGCGCAGAAGATGGACTTTTCTCCACCTCCTGGTCACCCATCATCTCACAAGCCCTCGAGAAACGCATACTCAGACTTGCACGTTCCCCAGAAGGTACCGGACTGGGCCGGAGGGTGGACCCAGCGCGGCCCAAGAGAGGACAGCCACACTCCAGCCGGCGGCAAGTGTCCGCGTCTTCGGCTGAGCAGGTATGGCCCTCGGGGAGGAGGTCAGTGGGAGCAGGGCGCAGCGCAGCTAGGTACCGCCAGGTTGTCAGCCAGGTAGTAGTCTGGAGGGCGTCGGGCTGGCCGTCGAACCTGCTTACCGCGCCACGCCCCGGGTCCTCTCTCCACCCTGGTACCCACCCGGCGCCCTTCGAGGTGCCAAAGTAAGACAGGCGAGCATCCTCGATCCTCTCCTATCCACCAGTTCACGTTCTGCACCGCGCCGCCCTCTCTCTTCTGCCTCTTCCCTCCCCCTCTTTTCTCCCCTCCTGCCCTCCTCCTTCGCTTCCCTCCTCTCCAACTCCCCTTTCTCCCTCCTCTGTCCTCTTCGCCTCTCCTGCCTTCTTCCTCCCTCTCCTGCCCTCTCCTGCCTTTCTTCCAACCCCCGCCCCCTGTTCTCCCACGGTGCAGGCGGGTGCTGCGCCACCGCCCCCCGCCGCCGCGTCCGCCACCCCGCCCCCCGCGCGGTGCCGAACCGCAGTAATAACCCCCGCGCGGGCAGCGGAGTCACGGAGGGAAAGCCTTCTGCGCTCCACTCGGATCGGGTCCTGGGTGCCCACTTGCACACCGCCCGACTGGGACCATCTCGCGGCCCCGGGACCCTTCTGAACGCCCGGGGATGAAGCCGTGTATTTTCCCCGCCGGGGCGCTGCTCGGGCGGCGCGCACCGGGCGCGCGGGGCAGAGGGTACATGCGGGGCCCCGGCTGCGCAGCGCTCTGGGTGCTGCTGCTGGCGCAGGTGGGTGTGCAGGTTGGTATCTGACAGCGGGAGCAGGTTCCCTCGCGGCCCCCCTCGCACAGCCCTGGTCTCACTGCGGTGTCGCCGCTGTTTCCCAGCAGGCACCTGCGTGCGCCTTGGGACTCGCAGCAGCCTCGCCAGGGAGCCCGAGCGTCCGGCGTCCTCCCGGTCCCGCGGAGTGGCCCTCCTGGGTGGAAAAGGGCGGTAAGTCCACGGGAGGGGTTCTAATTCTTGCAATGTGAACCCCTAACGCTGGTTTATAAGGTGCTGCAAATGTTCATCACTCTAGAAACTCTCCTTAGATACTACTGTCCGACTTCTTATGAGGGAGCACCTGAGATCACGTTCACCAGTGTTTGCATTATATGCCCGTGTGAAACAGCAAGGGCGCACCAGCGTTATTACCACAAACACTAAAAAAGTCAAGGGAATATGTTTTATTTAAAAAAAAAAAATTGGAAGCGCCAAGGAGGACTCTAGAGGCTGTATCAATGTATATACATCGAAGCTATATAACAAGCTTATTACTCAATTCTCCACCCCTCCTCTCCCTCCCGCCTCCTCCTCCTCCTTTTAAACCGAGAGGCAGAGGCGGTCATTCTTGCTCACTATTTATCACCTTAGTATCGAAGTTGATGCTTTTCCACAGTTCGGTTAGTTAGCATATTGTGACATCATAAGCAATGTCTATATCTTTGCCCTGATTTGTCATAAAAACAAATCTGATCCTTTTGCAACGTGTGGCCTGACTTCGGCTGCTCGCAAGCGGTGTTTGTGAATTTCACTTTTTCCTGGGAGTGGATCCTTGTGTCCTGAGCTGCATCAGGGTGAACCCGAAAACAGGTGTGAACGTTGGCGGTAGCAAGGTGGTTCTTATCGCAACCCGATCCATTGACGATTACTCAGTATTAGTACTTCGCATCATTTCCAACAATCAGCAGTCATCTTAAATGTGAATGACTTTTAGAGAAAGAATGAGCTTTTGATTATGACAGCAAAGTTTTAGAAAAATCTTGAAAATAGTTAATAATTCAAAATACCTAAATATAGTTTCTTCACCTTGCTAAAATTAAAGACAATGATTTAATGTCTGCATTAACCATTGATATTATCTTTCTTAATGAATACAGTATATAAATAGTATACTACACTATATTATATATATATACCATTTATATATAACCATTTATATATATATACACGATATTATAGTATACTATAAATAGTAGAGTGGTAAATCATGAATGTAGGAACAGAGGATCTTTCCCAGAACCACCAGAGGGCGCTAGATGTAAATGATATAAAATATTTAAAATTTACTTTTCACTGTTTATTTAAAGCTCACCTTCTTGGTGTTGCCCTGATCTTCTTTATTATTTCTCTTACAATAAATTCTGCGATGCAATTATCCACATTAGAAGTTAATTGCCTTCTTACTTAAAAAACAAGTTTGTAAAAACTTTAGTTCTGTAAAATTATGAATATTCCTGAAGGTCTCAGGAGATTGTCAAAGTACTTTATAAAGTTTCCTTTAAGATAAGAGTGTTACATACAGAGAACCATTTATTTCCAGGAGGAATAGCCAAGATTTCCTGCCTAAGAGTGCATTTCCAAACCCTGTGAGAACAGACCCCTGGGAACTGGACTCCAGCCGTGCTGGCATGTGGCTCCAATAACTGGGCACCTCAGCCAGTGTCACTGCCCAGAATTTATGACAGCCACTTACATTGCTTGGTCAAAACCTAAAGAAGAAGGTACAATCCATAATCAGTGACGATCTAACTGAGTGAACAAACTGTCCTTAGTTTCTGTCTCCATCCATTATAACAGGCTAAGCTGATGGAATGGGTATCCACGGACAGTTTTCACATGACCAGAGAAAGACTCTTGCTACTCAGTGTTACCTGTTTCTGTCTAGAAAAGCAGGGCTAGAGTACACTGTGTGTGATGCTGTGATCAGTTTACTATTAGAAATCCAGACATCTGTTATATAAGTTGAAATAATTCTTTTGGCCATAATGTTTGTTTAAAACATATTTCAAACTATATTTTAAATTTTACTGTGTATCTGAAGTTTTATGCAATAGGAAAGAGAACTCCATATACCCTTTGAGGCAACAAAGGATAACTAAATTGAGATAAATTCTACTTTCAGACATTAAGTATACCCATTTTATTTTGGCTAATTTAGCATTGATTTTCCTTAATAGGAGACTTGAATGTTATTTCCTACTAATTTAACACTGTAATAAAAACTGTAGCTTCTGGTAAGAGCAGAGACATGTCAAGATTTACTATCTTACAATTTCTAGAGTAAGTTAAGCTTCGGTAAGGTTTACAAGTTCCTTAGAACTTTGTTTCATCGGACACAGTAGATCTGTATGTGTGCTCTGGAAGTGGACGTTGATTTACATTCAAACATTCACATCATACGAGGCAGGGCAGGGTCTTTCAGGTTGGCCCAGTGGAGTCAATGTTTGACAAGAGGCTCTTTGGAGCTCTGATTTGTAACATTTACTTGTTGTCACGGGGTCACTACTCCCACCATGGCAGATTCAAGCGATCAGCGTATTAGCATTAAACACAGAATGAGGATACAATGTGCAAAATGAGCTCTCTAAATCTGGTTGAGTCAGCCAGAGCAAACGCAGGGATGGTCCACACCTCACACCCTGGGTTTGAAACCAGTGTTCCTAAATTGAAAGACAGGTTTGCTATCTCCCACTGCCTCCCTCCTGCTCAGGAACGGATTGACATTGATCACAGTGAGTGACAGTAGAGCCGACACCGGCCAGTCCTTAAGAGCTGACTGTTAACTTTTCAGGAATTTTGTGAGCTAGTTGTTGGAAATTAAAATATATAAACTTGTAGTAAACAAAACCCTAGCAAATACAAAATTAAAATATTCAGACCCCATCATCACTTCACCATTCTTTTACTATGTTTTACTCTCATCCCTGTTTGTGAGGTAGGTTATTAGCATCTATATGATGGAAATACTATGTAATGGTGTGCTACTATGCATCTCTTCTAAACTCCATGTCCAGTGATGTTGCATATTGGTTTTTCAAACTCAGCCATGATGAGAGTATTTACACTAGAGAAATTGGAAAAAAAACTGTAAATCAGCCTTTTTTTTCCCTGACCCCCAGAGAGCTGGTTGTCACACATTTATCAGCATAACACTGCATGTGTTTATGTAAATGGGGCTTATCAGTCATTGTTTTAAAAAATATTATCTGCCATCCAAAATAAAGGTCATAAGAATATGGTTTATATCATCTGGAAACAATTTGATTTTTTTTTAAATG
Organism: Saccopteryx leptura; assembly: GCF_036850995.1. Lineage (NCBI taxonomy): Eukaryota > Metazoa > Chordata > Mammalia > Chiroptera > Emballonuridae > Saccopteryx > Saccopteryx leptura. The sequence continues at coordinate 129,850,272 of NC_089503.1, read as the reverse complement.
GTAGTCATCTCTTTACGTGCAATAAATGTGTGGGTTAGTCAGTGTTTGGAGCAGTCCACGTGCTTCTGTCTTCACTCCAGGGCCTCTGCTGGGATGGAAACAGGCTAGTGGAAATCGGAGAGTACTCCCTGAGAGCCCCGGAGGACAGGATGGTAGGTAGTAATGACCATGTTGCACCAGCTCTGCCCCTTAGTCCAGAAAGCCAGGGATAAGGAAGGCAGTTTGGGCTGCGTTTTTCACTTTATCTTGCGCGGTGGCCCAGGACAGGCTGCAATCACATACTCATGCCTGACACACAATGCAACCTACTTGCCTTTACTTCTGTCCCTGCACACAGTTTAACTGAATTTGTTTTACTTTCTAATTTTCCCCAAAACTATGAAATCATTCCATTGTATTTTGCCCTGTGCGATACAGTTCCCTTGCTTTGAGGCAGGGGTCAGAAACCTTTTTGGCTGAGAGAGCCATGAACCCCACATATTTTAAAATGTAATTCCGTGAGAGCCACACAATATGTTTAACACTAAATACAAGTAAATGTGTGCATTTTATGTAAGACCAACATTTTTAAAGTGCCATAAGTCTCTGAATTCTTTTTAATAACGTTGTTATGCTATTGCTAACCAATGATGAATAAAGTACTTCTTACCATTAATGCGACTTCTGGTGCTGCATGGTTTTGCTGATGGCTTTGTAGTCTGGTTGATACGTGGTGAGGTTAAGCTTCAGGCAGGCGTTGAAACTTCCATTCTTTAAACGTGATCGTAGGTTGGCCTTAATGTTCTTTAGATGTGAGAAAGACTGCTCACATGCCTATGTAGAGCCAAACATTGTCAGTACAGCAATACTCACATGCTGCAGTGTGTGGTATGTGACGGGAAGCATGTTCCAAGTTTTGACAATCAGCTGGTCCACGGGTTGAAGTTTTTCCATTTCTCCCTACTTGTGTTTGCTCGCCAACTCTGCTTGCTGTCGTGCAAGTCTTTCCAAATCTTCATTCAGTGACTTGAACTTATTCACCCACATGTCTGAGGCCTTCAGGTCAGCAGCTCGTAGCTCAAAATCTCTGTTGGAGACACCGGGGATGTAACTCAGGTCAGCACTGTCCACTGCACACTAGTGTGTATGAGTGATGAACTTAAAAAGATGAGTATGCTCACGAAATTCTCCAAAGCACGCTTTGAATGACTGCAGGAGATTAGATGTGAAGACCACTAGCTGCTGGAGATCAAGATGTTGAGCAGGGTCACTTGCTGTGCATGCATCTTTAAACTCTCCCAGTTTTTCCAAGTGTAGTAAACGACCTGTTTCAATGTCAGCAATGAAGAGTTCCAGCTTGTTTTCAAATGCAAACACTGCTGGTTGAAGGGATAAGACTGTATTTCCAATGCCTTGCATTTTAACATTGAGCTGGTTCAGATGTTCAGTTATGTCCACGAGATAGTAGAACTTCAAGAGCCACTCAGTGTTAGCTAACTCAGGATGTTCGACATTTTTCATTTCAAGAAAAGTCCGGGCCCTGGCCGGTTGGCTCAGCGGTAGAGCGTCGGCCTGGCGTGTGGGGGACCCGGGTTCAATTCCCAGTCAGGGCACATAGGAGACGCGCCCATTTGCTGCTCCACCCCCCCCCTTCCTCTCTGTCTCTCTCTTCCCCTCCCGCAGCCAAGGCTCCATTGGAGCAAAGATGGCCCGGGCGCTGGGGATGGCTCTTTGGCCTCTGCCCCAGGCGCTAGAGTGGCTCTGGTCACGGCAGAGCGACGCCCCGGAGGGGCAGAGCATCGCCCCCTGGTGGGCAGAGCATCGCCCCTGGTGGGCGTGCCGGGTGGATCCCGGTCGGGCGCATGCGGGAGTCTGTCTGACTGTCTCTCCCTGTTTCCAGCTTCAGAAAAATACAAAAAAAAAAAAAAAAAGAAAAGTCCGGATTTTGCTCAGACAAGCCGCGAAACTGCTGAGCACCTTCCCTTTTGACAACCAATGCACATTGCTGTGCAGAAGCAGACCAGGATAATTATTCCCAACTTCATCCAGCAGTGTTTTAAACTGGCGATCATTTAAAGCTCGGGCAACAAAAAAATTGACCACCTGAATGACCAGCAACATCACCTCACCAAACTGCTTGCCACACATCTGAGCACAAAGTGCTTTCTGATGTAGGATGAAGTGATAACTTAGGATGGGTCTCTTTTCATGTTCACGAAGAAGTGCTATGGATCCTGTTTTTCTCCACCATGCACGGAGCACAATCAGTACACACCGAAATAAGTTTATCCATCAGTAGATTTTTTCCTTTAGTGAACTCAGTGAAAGACTTGAATAAACCCTCCCCTCTTGTTGTCTCTTTCATAAGCAAAACAGCAAGACTTTCCTCATGTAGTGTGTCACTGACAGCATACCTTCAATCATGATTAGCTGAGATAAATGGCTTACGTCTGTTGACTCATCCAAAGCAAGAAAAAAGAATGGTGCTGCATTTATGTCCTTCACTTGAGTTGCCTCAATTTGATTTGCCATCATGATGGTACAATTGTGAACAGTTCTTGCCGACAGAAGCATGTCTTTTATTCATTTGATTATCTTATCTTTATCCGAAAAGTCATAAAAAAATTCATTAGCAACATCAAGCATGAATGTTTTGGCATACTCCCCATCTGTGAATGGCTTTCCATTTCTCACAATTGCTAAAGCACCAGCAAAGCTAGCTGAATTCCAGTCACCTTGTTGGCTCCAAACATGGAGTTGCTGCTGAGTAGCTTGCACTCTGCACAGTAGCTCTTGACATGCTTTCTTCCTGCTGTTCCCCATTGGATATTTTGATGCAAAGGTAATATGGTATGTGTTGAAGTGCCGCTTTATATTTGACTGTTTCATTGATGCAATTTTATCATTGCATATTAGACACACTGCAGAACCTACTCTCTCCACAAAGGTGAATTCCTCTGTCCATTCCTGCTGAAAAGTACAATACTCCTCATCTTTTTTTCTTTTAGCCATCTTCATCATCAAAAGGGTTTCTGCAGCCCTGGCCGGTTGGCTCAGTGGTGGAGCGTCGGCCTGGCGTGCAGAAGTCCCGGGTTCAAATCCCAGCCAGGGCACACAGGAGAAGCGCCCATCTGCTTCTCCACCCCTCCCCCTCTCCTTCCTCTCTGTCTCTCTCTTCCCTCTCTTCCCCTCCCGCAGCTGAGGCTCCATTGGAGCAAAGATGGCTCGGGCGCTGGGGATGGCTCCTTGGCCTCTGCCCCAGGCGCTAGAGTGGCTCCGGTTGCAACAGAGCGACGCCCCAGAGAGGCAGAGCATCGCCCCCTGGTGGGCAGAGCATCACCCCTGGTGGGCGTGCCAGGTGGATCCCGGTTGGGCGCATGCGGGAGTCTGACTGTCTCTCCCCGTTTCCAGCTTCAGAAAAAATACAAAAAAAAAAAAAAGAAAAGGGTTTCTGCAATTAACTAGCTGACTACTTGATTAAAAGGAGGGAATTTTACTTCCTGACCTCACAATGACCCATGTACGTTATGCATTATCCAATAAAAATTTGGTGTTGTCCCAGAGGACAGCTGTGATTGGCTCCAGCCACCCGCAACCATGAACACGAGCGGTAGGAAGTGAATGGATTGTAATATATGAGAATGTTTTATGTTTTTAACGTTGTTACTTTTTTTATTAAAGATTTATCTGTGAGCCAGATGCAGCCATCAAAAGAGCCACATCTGGCTCGCTAGCCATAGGTTCCCAACCCCTGCTTTGAGGTATATTTCAATGGTTGGTCATCAGGTTGTCTGCCAGGGCCTGCTGCCTGACTAATCTGCTTGTCACCCACCTCATCAGTTACCCTCAAAGTGCCCATTCATACATACCTGTATGGTAGGGCCAGGCCTGTGGGCCCCACAATGGGCCCAGAAGGGTCACACATCAGAAATCTTGAGCAGAGGGATCAGGAAGCCTAGGGTCACAGAGATCAGAGCCAAGGCTTTGGTTACTCTGCCTTTTTTTCAGACTGACCCTGGCCTCGGACCCTCACCTGCCATGGGTTTGGGCACGGGGGCTCCAGGCAATGTCTCACCATCCTCCCAAACTTTGAACATGCCTCTATTGATCACCCACTGGCTGCCAACCACTCTGTTCCAGGCTAGCCACAGCTGTCTGTAAGGACAGCACAGTGACATGTGGACAAGTGCCTGCCACAAAGAAGTTTTCTTTGTGAATAAAACATTATTTTTTTTCAGAAAAAATTATTACTTGAATACTGTTCACCTGTGACCAAATGCCACTTCTGTCGAATGATGTTTCATTTATCTTATGACTCCAAGAAACGTGTTCAGCTCACACAAAGGCTGAAAAGGGTCCTAGTTTTTGGCATCTAACAACAACCTCCTCCTCTCAGCATATATTGGTAATAAAACAGGACTATATATACATTCTTAGGACATTAGAATCAGGATGATAATATTAGTATGAGGGTCTTATTAGGCATGTACAAGGAATTTGTGTTTAGGGTATTCAAAGCCTGTTCACCTCATTGTAGGGTAGACCTTTTTTGCACTCTCTGGTGCTTCAGCCTGACATCTGTTTCAGAGACATCTTAAAAGGAAGGTCTGATGTCATGCTAACCTGCTATTTTCTGATGATTAGAAAAAAAAAATGCAGGATAGGCAACAGGCCCTCTTGGAAATTGTGCAGGCCTGTCACTGGAATGCATATAGAGGCACATGTATCATATGTTTAAATATCTGAAAGGTATAAACCAAGTTAACAAATCATTAACTAAGATATTTTTATTTTATTTTATTTTATTATTTTCCAAATGAGAGGAAGGGAGATAGACTCCTGCCTGTGCCCCAACCGGGAATCTACTCAGCAACCCCTGTCTAGGGCCAATGCTCTGCCCATCTGGGTCAGTGCTCACAAATGAGCTATTTTTAGAGCCTGAGGTGGAGGCTCCACTGAGCCAACCTCAGCACTCTGGGGCCGATGTGCTTGAACCAATCGACTCATGACTGTGGGAAGGAAAGAGAAAAAGAGAGAAAGAGAGAAGAGGGAAGGTGGAGAAGCAGATGATTGCCTTGCCAGTGTGCCCTGACCAAGAATTGAACACATGCCAGGCCAATACTCTACCACTGAGCTAACTGGCCAGGACCTATCTAAGACATTTTTTAACCTCAGCCTTGACAGAGCCAACTTCACATGGTCTGAAAGTCCAGGTCAGAGTCTGGAAGATGACCATGCAGGAGAGTTGCCCCTTGACATGAAGCCACCCTTTCCGAGACAAAGTTCTGTCCTGCTTGGGACAGAAACAACCTTTCCCTGACCTTTGGAGAGCAGAGATTATATCATTAATGATGCTATAGAGAGAACAAATCCTGGTTATTAAATGAAAATACAGTACAGTATAAGTGATATTTTTCTAAAAGAGAAACTCTTTGGAGAAAAAAATTCCAATATTTCCAGGGAGGCAGTGGAGGCCACTGCCCAGAATTCTGATGAAGTTTCTGTCCATTCTTTTCACAGAGAGGGAAATGACTCAGGTGTACACAGAATGTAAACTGTAAGACTGTCTATGATTGAAGCCTGGAAATCTGATAACTCCTTGGGGTTTTCTTGACGCGCGCGCGCATGTGTGTGTGTGTGTGTGTGTGTGTGTGTGTGTGTGTGTGTGTTTCTGAAGTGAGAAGCAGGGAGGCAGTCAGACTCCTGCATGTGCCTGGACCAGGATCCATCTGGCATGCCCACCAGGCGATGATGCTCTGCCCATTTGGGGCATTGCTCCACTGTGGCTGGAGCCATTCTAGTGCCTGAGGCAGAGGCCATGGAGCCATCCTCAGCGCACGGGACCAACTTTGCTCCAATGGAGCCTTGGCTGTGGGAAAGGAAGAAAGAAACAGAGAGGAAAGAGAGGGGAAAGGGTGAAGAAGCAGATGGGCACTTTTCCTGTGTGTCCTGACCGGGAATCCAACCCAGGACTTCCACACGCCGGGCCAATGCTCTACTGCTAAGCCAACCCGCCAAGGCCTTTCTTGACTTTTTAAAAAGAAATCATGTATTTTAATGCATTGTAGGCTGGCATACTATAAAGTAGAGTAGGTATGTGTCTTTGAAAGGCCCTGGAATGTGAAATACCATCAAGAGCTAAGAACCCAGGCCAATTGGAGGGTCAACAGTGGTTTTCATTGGGAGCATGAACATTTCCAAATGCTAACATCTAGGAAATCTAGAATGTGTGTGCATTCCACCTTTTCTTCTGCTATAGTCAATGATTTAATGACCAAATATCAAAAAAGTAAGCAGCAAAGAATGCCAATCATATTTGTATTTTTAACTGTTTTCTGAAAAATTGTCTGCATTTAAGTTAAAATTTCTTAGCATGATGAAGATGTTTGTAATAGAGAAAAATATGACTAAAGCAATGTTTACAACTATACAAATGACTCTAATGTAAAACGCTGAAGCATAAGCATAAAAGTTTATTTTTTTATTTTATTTGGTCTGTCATCTGTTTCTCCTTTGAAGTTTTATCGAATTTGTTGAATTGGTTATAACTCATTATAGGAACAGGACTGACTTCGCTTTTAAAGGCCACTATTCAAAATCTTTCCTCCTGTCTCTGATTTTGTGCATTGTACTGTTTGGATTTGCAGATAGGTTGACATTGAGAATTCCTCTATCATTGTTTCCTGAGTGAAAGTGTCATCTAGTAAGAAATTATATTTGAAATTATTGTATTCTTTTTAGAATTCTGAAATGACTCAGTCACAACCCCTCTTATATTTTCAGAATATGACCTGGTATCTCCCTATGAGGTTGATCACAGTGGCAACTACGTGTCCCACGAAATCACACACCCTCAGAGGAGAAAAAGGGCACTGGCCCAGCCCGGATTGGATTCTCTTTACCTTCGGCTGAAAGGCTTCAAGCATGACTTCCACATGGAGCTGAAGACTTCCAGCAAACTAGTGGCTCCTGGATTCATCGTGCAGACATTGGGAAAGGGAGGCATCAAATCAGTACATGCTTTCCCACAAGACGAGTTCTGTTTTTATCAAGGCTCCTTACGATCCCACCAAAATTCCTCAGTGGCTCTTTCAACCTGCGAAGGTTTGGTGAGTACAGCTCTGGCTACTTGTAATAAGATGGTGGAGACAGTGATATGTGAAAGAGGAAAAATGGCCAATTTCCCCTGAAATATTTTAGTCTGATCCTCTATTATTGCAGTGCAGACTTCTTTATCTTAAAAGCAGGAGAAAATTGCCAAGTAATTGGTCTAAAATATGCTGTGCTGCCTTCTTTGTCTCATTTAAAAATAGCATGCATGTCCAGCCTTTTTTTTGCCTTTGTTTTTCAAAAGTAACTGTGGAAAACCCCGGCAGCTTGAAAACTGTTTCTAAGAATTTATGGCCACCTTTGAAGGTATTGACTTCTTAGAGGATGGCTGTACCCTAACTATTAGTCCTTTACTAGCACTGGAGAAGTGTTCTCATATTGAATAGAATGCAATACTCAGCTGATTGGCCATGGTAATTATTTGATTAGATGCTTGAAAACACTTCATTTTTGTCATTCTGATAAGGATAATGTGCTTGCTAATTAGGTGTTCATTCCAGATGGGTTGATGAATTCATGGCAGGGCATTCATGCTGGTCTCATTGAACTGATGATTATATTGGTATATCCCCCATTTTATTTTATTTTGTTTTGTTTTTAAGTGAGAGTACAGAAAATACAGAGACAGACTCCCTCATGTACCCCAACTAGGGGGATTCACCAAGCAACCCCCATCTGGGGCCAATGCTCTGCTCATCTGGGGTCATGCCCACAACCGAGCTATTTTTAGCATTTGAGGTGGAGGCTGGAGGGAGCCATCCTCTGTGCCCAAGGCCAATGTGCTTAAATCAGTTTAGCCATGGCTATGGTAGAGAAAAAGAGAGAGAGAGAGAATGGGTAGGAGAAGGGTGGAGAAGCCAATGATTGCCTCTCCAGTGTGTCCTGACCAGGAATTGAACTCAGGAGTTCCACATGCTGGGTTGCTGCTCTACCACTGAGACAACCAGCCATTTTCCTAATATCAGGTTGAGACATTAAATATCATTTAGACACTTCATGTGGCCCCCTTTGCTGAGACCCCTTCAGTGAGGGGCTTCTGGTCAACTTGAAAAGATAATGTATCCCTCAGTCTGACCTAAGCTGAAATCTTTTTACTTTTTTAAGTGAGAAGAAAAGAGATAGAGACAGACTCCTCCTACATGTACCCCAACTGGAATCCACCTGACAACTCTCATCATCTAGGGCCGATACTCAAATCAAACAAACTATCCTTAGCACCTAAGGCCAATGCTAGAACCAATCAAGCCACTGGCTGTAGGAAGGGAAGAAAGAAGGAGGAGAGGGAGAAGAAGAGAATCAGATGGTCACTTTTCATGTGTGCCCTGACTGGGGATTGAACTTAGGATATCTGCTCCCTGGGCTGACATTCTATCCACTGAGCCAAGTGGCCAGGGCCAGCTAAAATCTTAATGGCTGTCTTTTACTTTTAAAAAAATATTTTTATATTTGCAGGAAAGAAAAGCTTATTAGATTCTTGAGAACAAATTAATCTGTTACACATAATCATAACGTAAACTAAGTGAAATAAACCTGTCAGAGAAAGACAAATACCATAGGATCTCACTTAAATGTGGATTCTAATAAACAAAATAAAAACAAAGGCACGGACACATGGAACAGACTGACAGCTGTCACGGGGGAAAGGAGGAAGGAACTGGATAAAAGAAAGTGAAAGGATTAGCCAAAAAGCATACATATATTACACAGAGACACAGACAACAGAGTGACCGTAGCCAGAGGGAAAGGCGGGTGGAGGCTAGGTGGTGGTGGGCAAAAGGGGTGGGGTGGGGATGGAGACTTTGCTTGAGGTGGAGGGTGCACAAGGAGGTGTACAAATGGTGTTATATTCAGTTGTATATTTGAAACCTGTATAGCTTTGCAAACCAGTGCCATCTCAATAAATTTGATTAATAAAGAGAAAGAGAGAAAGAGAGAGAGAGAGAGAGAGAGAGAGAGAGAGATCATTTAGATAGCAGAGTAAAAATGTGTGGTCCAAACACTTCAAGGTCTTGACTGTGTTAAAGGTTTGGCAAGCAGGTTTTTGAACATTTATTGCTCTCTACAAAGTGCTTTAAGTCTGCCATAAATTCCTTTCCCTTTTTTGAAAAGGTGAAATCACACCCTACATATCAAAAGGATTTTGTGTATGTGTATGTGAATGGTGGGTGCTAAAGGAGCATTCACAACCAACTTCTTAAAATACTATCTGCAAATGCTAAATCCTGTTAAAAATGTATAAAAAAAATACTAACTAGCATCTGCTTTTTAGGGGAATTTGGTATGTGTTGGTTTCACGTCTGCTTTCATTTGTAAATGGCTTTTGGTTTGAGAATGGATACAAACAGGAGTTGCCAAAGATAGGGTGGTGGTTATTTGGCAAACTTGTTAAGCATGAAGATAGTATGGCTGATTTCTTCAATGGTTTTCCAAGAAAAATAGATCTTCCTTAATTACAGGGCTAAACTCTTCACATAAAGCACTGAAGGAAGATAGGTCTTCCTGGCTTTCTTCAACAAAGTTTCAGACCAGAAATGGAAGCCATCTGTGTGGCCGGGAGATGTGCCATACCCTTCAGAGCTCAGTATACTTGGATTCATTTGTGGAGATTGGGAGAGGTACTTCCCATTAACCCAGCAGGGGTGCAGTCTCTGTGAGCCAAGGCTCTCCCCAGACCGCTGAGCCATGCCTGGAGTCTGTTCGATGAATAGCATTTGCTGGCAGCTGCTTGAGATTTCTGGCTTTCTTTGAACTCAATGAGACTTAACAGCTAAAGTTGTAAATGGCAACTACATGAAAGATAAAAAAGTGAAAAAGAACAGGAAAAAAAAAAGTCTCCTCTGGATAGTAAACACTGGAATTTAATATTTTGGTCACCAGAATAGAAATCCATATGCTTTCATCATTAATCTTCCAAATACATTAATTCCAACTTTGCTGACACTTTGTCTGTGGATGTTCATTACAAACATGACCTCAATTAGACTTATGAGTGTGAGGTTCAGGGTATTTTGCCATATGATGAGACAAATCAAAAACATTTTAAGGAAGGAAAAAGGAGTATAAAGAAGTCCTCTCTCTTTAGCCAGATAATAAAGAATGTTGAATGGGAATGTCCCTCATGTGGCTGCCAAGTCTGTTATTTCCTTCCTGATTGATGGTTACCCCAGCCCTCATCTTCCAAATCTGTTAACATACAGAGAAACTCAGCATGTCTTTTAGTTTGATGATGGTCCTTTTTTGTTATTGTTGTTCTGGTTATTTCGGATTATAAGATCTCAGTTAAACTTTTTCACTTTTATTTATTTATTTAATAAAGATTCTAGTTGATCTGATGGAGTTAGAAGTCACTAGAATTCTCTTTTATCTGCTCTGTTGTAACTCACACACCTTTGCACAGATCCTAGTGGAGAGCACTTTGCAAACAAGATTCCTGGTGATGGGAAAGTGGTTTACAATTGTAAGACATTGCAATTTCCAAACTGAAAAATAATTCTTCTCCTGGTTCTCATATCTTGAGTTTGGGAACATTTACTATAGTCCTCTAATGGTTTATTTGAGGAACACTTTGGAATACATTTGACTATTATAAGTAATGCTGCCATGGACATTTGTGTACAAGTTTTTTGTGCAGATATATGTTTCATTTCTCTTGGGTTTATAACTAGGGAGTATAATTATTGGGTCATATGGAAATTCTATGTTTAACATTTTAAGGAACTTCCAAACTGTTATCCACAGTAGGTCTACCCTTTTGCATCCTGCCAACAATATATAAGGGCTCTAATTTCTCCACAGTTTGGCAACCCTTATTGTCCATCTTTTTTTTTTTTTTATAATTGCGGTCCTTGTGAATATGAAGTGATATCTCATTGTGGATTTGATTTACTGGACAAAGAATATTAGTTGACAGTTAATTGTTTTTGTTATTGTGGTTTTTTCCCCAGCACTTTGAATATGTCATCTCATTGCCTTCTGGATCCCATTGTTTTTTTATTAGCAGTCAGCTGTTTATCTCACCGTAGTTTATTAGACAAAGGCGTTGTTTTACTATTGCTGGTTTCAAGATTTTGTCTTTGTATCTCATCATTTTTACTATGATAAGTATTGGTGTGGGTATCTGTGTTTTTTCTTTGGAATTCCCATTATGCATATGTTGTGTGCTAATGGTTCCCACATTTCTCTGAGGCTCCATTTATTTTACTTCATTATTTTTTCTCTGTGGTCTTGAAATTACACAACTGTCAAAAATTTATTTTCGGGTTGCCTCCTTCTTGTTTGGCAGTTCAAATATACTGCTAAATATCTGTAGTAAAATTTTCAGTTTGGGTATTATATTAAAAACTATGGTTTTAATTCATTATCCATAGTTTCCTTTGCTTTAAAAAAAAATTTTATTGATTGATTGATTTTAGACAGAGAGAGAGAGAATCACAAATTTGTTGTTTCCCTTATTTATGCATTCATTGGTTGATTCTTGTATGTGCCCTGACTGGGGATTGAACTCACAACCCTGGCATATCAGGATGATGCTTCAAACAAATGAGCTACTTGACCAGGGCATTCTTTTTTTAAACATATTTATAATAGTTATTTTAATGTCTTTCTCTACCAAATGTAATAACTAGGTCCCTTCAAAGGAAGTTTCTGTTGGCTCTTTCTTTTCATGGGTATAAGTCACATGTTTGCTTTGTGTGTCTTATAATTTTTTTCCCTGAAAACTGAAATTTATAGATAATGTATTGTAGTGACTCCAGATATTGACCACCTTTTGCCACTCCAGAACTTGTTAATGTTTTTTTTTTCTTTTATTTTTCTTTTTTTTAGTGAAAGAGACAGAGAAAGAGACAGAGAGAGGGACACAGATAGGGACAGACAGCCAGGAAGGGAGAGAGATGATTGTTGCTGCTCCTTAGTTGTTCATTGATTGCGTTCTCATGTGCCTTGATTGGAGGGATCCAGCAGAGCGAGTGAACCTTTGCTCAAGCCAGCAACCTTGGGCTCAAGCCAGTGACCTTGGATTCATGTTATGATCCCATGCTCAAGCTAGTGAGCCCATGCTCAAGCCAAATAAGCTCGTGCTCAAGCCAGTGATCTTGGGCTTTTGGACCTGGGTCCTCCACATCCCAGTCTGACACTCTATTCACTGTGCCACCGCCTGGTCAGGCACTGGTTTGTTTTTTTTTTTTTCTTTTTAATTGTTGATTTGGTGATTTGGCAGGATAAATCTTTCTGAAAGCTTATGCCAGACTGCCTCTATAGGTATTACACTCAGCTGTTAGCCTACACTAACTACTAGCTGACCGCTCGCTCTCTTTCTCTCTCTCTCTCTCTCATTTTTTTTATAACACTCTGTGGTATTAATTGTTCCACAATTTGACTTAAGAAGAACTCCTTTAGGAGATTAAGGTGCTAGGTGCTGCCTCTTTTTGAGACACTGATACCACAGGAAATCTTTGATGTCTTTTTCCCTGAGTCTCTGCTAAAGTTCTAGTCCATGTCTTCTTTTGCTTATTTTTATGTGTATCACGGGGCTACCAGCCTTTTCTTAATTGCTTGCAACCAACAGCTCCATGATTTTTAGTTTTCTTTTGTTTTGTTGTTGTTGTTTAATTCAGTTTTACAATATTAGGCTACCAAGATATTGCCCATATTCTCTGGAAAATGTTATTTTTATTCTTGACACAGTGAAATTGGTGAATTAAACAAACACAGACTCTCATTTTTTCAATAAGAAACATATTACCACAAGCCTAATGTAGTTTTAGGAATTTGGCTATAAACAAGACTCTTTAAAATTATAATTTCTTGCGAATTTTTAGTTTAGGTTTTTTTCCTTTAGGTTTGAATTTTTGAGCTCTTAGAATATCTGTAAAGTGCCTGGACATTATGCTTTTAGATATTCATTAGTTTTTGGTGAATAGACTAATTTAAAACTCAAAGTATTTCAAATCCATGGCTACTATGCTTATAAATACTAGGCCCTGGCCAGTTGGCTCAGTGGTAGAGCGTCGGCCTGGAGTGCGGAGGTCCCGGGTTCGATTTCCGGCCAGGGCACACAGGAGAAGCGCCCATCTGCTTCTCCACCGCTCCCCCTCTCCGTCCTCTCTGTCTCTCTCTTCCCCTCCCATACGGAGGTTCCATTGGAGCAAAGATGGCTCGGGCGCTGGGGATGGCTCCTTGGCCTCTGCCCCAGGCGCTAGAGTGGCTCTGGCCGTGACAGAGCGACGCCCCAGAGGGGCAGAACATCGCCCCCTGGTGGGCAGAGCATCGCCCCCTGGTGGGCAGAGCATCGCCCCCTGTTGGGCGTGCCGGGTGGATCCTGGTGGGGCACGTGCAGGAGTCTGACTGTCTCTCCCCGTTTCCAGCTTCAGAAAAATAATAATAATAATAATAATAATAATAATACTAAAATGTCCTTTGAGTCCAACTGAATAAGTGAATAAGCAAATAGTGTTTGATAAACAGGTAGAATTTAGAGAGGCAATGTACTTTTCCTAATGGGTATCTTTTTCTAATTGTGTTCACAAATATTCATAACCTTTCATATTTCAGTGACCACATGAGAATTATTTAATGGATAGTAGACACTGCCTTGGCTTTGAAGATTTCCTTACTAAAAGGGTTAGAAAATGCCTTTTCCCCCCAAATTCCTGTTTTAGTGGCTCTTACCCACAATGGCCTTCTGGGAATGGCAGCCACTGGACACTTGTGGCTACTAATCACTTGAAATGTGGTTTGTGATAATGAGGTACCCTAGAAGTATAAAAATGTAAAATATCCCATTAGTTATTTTTGTATTGATTGCATGTTAAAATAACATTTTGGATATATTGAGTCAACTAACATTATTATAATTATATATTTTCACCCTTACTTTTTATTTTTCTAAGTGACTGAAAATTAAATCACATATATGGTTTGCATTCAATTTCTTTATTTAAACTTGAATTTATTGTGACAGTTAATAAAGTTATATAGGTTTCAAATGTACTATTCTTTTTTTTTTTTTGCAATTTTCTGAAGCTGGAACAGGGAGAGACAGTCAGACAGACTCCCTGCATGCGCCCGACCGGGATCCACCCGGCACGCCCACCAGGGGGCGACGCTCTGCCCACCAGGGGGCGATGCTCTGCCCATCCTGGGTGTCGCCATGTTGCGACCAGAGCCACTCTAGCGCCTGGGGCAGAGGCCACAGAGCCATCTCCAGCGCCCGGGCCATCTTTGCTCCAATGGAGCCTTGGCTGCGGGAGGGGAAGAGAGAGACAGAGAGGAAGGCGCGGCGGAGGGGTGGAGAAGCAAATGGGCGCTTCTCCTGTGTGCCCTGGCTGGGAATCGAACCCGGGTCCTCCGCACGCTAGGCCGACGCTCTACCGCTGAGCCAACCAGCCAGGGCCTCAAATGTACTATTCTATAATACATCACCTGTATATTGGGTGCATTTACCACGCAAAGTCAGATCTCCTTCCATCAGCATTTATCTCCCCTTTACCTTTTTCTACTTCCACTCACCCACCCCTTTCCCTCTGGCAGTCACCATTCTGTTTTCTGTATCTGATTTTTTTTTTTTTGCTTAATCTCGTCACATTTTTCACCGAGGCCCCCAAACCTGCTACCTCTGACATCTGTCAGTCTGTTTTCTGTATCTATGAATCTGTTTCTATTTTTTTCTGTTAGTTTATTATATTCCACATATAAGTGAAGTTACATCTCTGACTGTCTTATTTCACTTAGCAAAGCACTTTCCAGGTCCATCTGTGCTGTTGCAAAAGGTAAGATGTCTTTGTCTTATTTCTTTTTTTTTAATGGTTGAGTAGTATTACATTGTGTAAATGTCTGAGAGCTTCTTAACCACTCATCTATTGATGGGCACTTGGGCTGCTTCCGAATCGCCACTATTGTAAACAACATTGCAGTTACATAAGGGTGTATATCTTCTTTCAAATTAGTTTTTCAGGTTTCTTCAGATATATTCCCAGAAGTGGAATCACTGGGTCATAAGGCAATTTCATTTTTAATCTTTTGAGGAAACTCCATACTGTTTCCATAGTGGTTGCACCAATTTGCGTTCTCATAAACAGTGCAAAAGGGTTACCTTTTCTTTATTTCCTCACTAGCACTTGTTTTTTGATTTATTTATAATAGCCCTTCTGATAGGTCTGAGGTGAGATTTCATCGTGGCTTTAGTTTTTATTTCTCTGATAATTAGTGGTATTGAGCATGTTTTCATATGCCTATTGGCCATCCATCTGTATGTCTTCCTTGGAGAAATATCTATTCAGGACATTTGCCCACTATTTAATTAAATGTTTGGGGCATTTTTTGGTGTTGAATTGTATCAGTTCTTTATATATATGGAATATTAATCCCTTATCATATGGATCATTGGTGGATGTGTTCTCAGTGGGTTGTCTTTTCATTTTGTTGCTGGTTTTCTTTGCTGTGAAAAAACTTTTTAGTTTCATATAATCCCATTTGTTTTTCTTTTGTTTTCTTTGCCTGAGGAGATATATCAGAAAAAAAAATTGCTACATGAAGTGTTTGAGGTTTTCCTGCCTATGTTTTCTCCTAGAATTTTTATGGTTGTAAAACTTACATTTAAGTCTTTTTATCTATTTTGTATTTATTCTTGTGTATGGTGTGAGAAACTGGTCTAGTTTCATTTTATGCATGTATCTGTCTAGTTACTTCAACACCATTTATTGAATAAATTATTTTTACCCCATTGTATGATCTTGCTTTTTGTCAAATATTAATTGATCATAAAGGCATAGGTTTATTTCTGTGTTCTCTTTTCTGTTCCTTTGAGCTATATAACTGTTTTATGCCATAACATCCTGTTTTGATTACTGTGGCTTTATAGTATAATTTGATATCAGGTAGAGTGATTCCTCCAACTTTGTTCTTCTTTCTCAAGATTGCTATAGCTACTCATGGTTTTTTTTTTATATTCCATATAAATTTTTAGGATATTTTTTCTAGTTCTGTGAAATATACCATTGGTAACTTGGTAACAATTGTTTTCAATCTATAGATTGCTTTGGGTAATGTGGACATTTTAATGATGTTAATTCTTCCTATCCATGAACATGGTATATGCTTCCACTTATTTGTATCTTCCTCAGTTTTTTTCTTCAGTATCTTATAATTTTCTGAGTAGCTTTTTTTCCTTCTTGGTTAAATGTATTCCTAGTTACCTTATTTCTGTTGTTGTTGCAATTGCAAATGGGATTGGTTTCTTAGTTTCCCTTTCTGATAGTTCATTATTGGTTTATAAAAATGTCACTGATTTTGGAATATTAATTTTTTATCCTGCTACTTTACTGAATTTATTAGTTCTGATAGTTTTTGGTGGAGTCTTTAAAGTTTTCTATATATAGTATCATGTCATCTGAAAGTAATGACAGTTTTACTTCTTTCTTTCCAATTTGGATGCCTTTTATTTCTTCTTATTTTCTGATTGCTATGGCAAGGACTTTCAGTACTATGTTGAATAAGAGTGGTAAAGCCTGACCAGGCAGTGGCACAGTGGATAGTGTCAGACTGGGATGCAAAGGACTCAGGTTCGAGACCCTGAGGTCTCCAGCTTGAGCATGGGCTCATCTGCTTTGAGCAAAGCTCACCGGCTTGGACCCAAGGTTGCTGGCTTGAGCAAGGGGTTACTGGGCCTGCTGAAGGCCCACAGTCAAGGCACATATGAGAAAGCATCAATGAACAACTAAGGTGTCACAACAAAAAATTGATGATTGATGCTTCTCATCTCTCTCTGTTCTTGTCTGTCTGTCCCTATGCATCCCTCTCTCTGACTCTCTCTCTCTGTATCTGAAAAAAAAAATGGTAAAAGCAAACATGCCTGTCTTGTTCCTGATCTTAAGGGAATTTTTTTTAGTTTTTGCCCCTTAAGTATGATGTTGGCTAAGGGTTTGCTATATATGGCCTTTATTATGTTGAGGTATGTCCCCTCTGTTCCCACTTTGTTGATAGTTTTTTTTATCATACATAGATGGTAAATTTTATCAAATGTTTTCCTGAATCTATTGATATGATCATGTGATTTTTATCCTTTATTTTGTTCATGTGATGGATCACACTTATTGATTTGTGAATATTGTACCATTCTTGTGTCCCTGGAAGAAATCCTGCTTTCTCATGGTGTATGATATTTTTTATGTATTGCTGGATCTGGTTTGCTGATATTTTGTTGAGGATTTCAGCATCTATTTTCATCATGAATATTGTCATATCATTTTCTTCATCATAGTATCTTTACCTAATTTTGGAATTAAGACAATTCAGGACTCATAAAGTGAGCTTGGGAGTCTTCCCTCCTTTTAAACTTTTTGAAATAGTTTTATAAGGATAGGTGTTCTTCTGTTAATGTTTGGTAAAATTTGCCTGTGAGACCTTTTGGTCCTGTACTTTTGTTTGCTGGAAGTTTTTGATAACTGCTTCTATTTCATCAGTTGCTGTTGCTTTATTCAGGTTTTCTGATTCTTCCTAATTTAGTTTTGGAAGATTGTATGTTTCTGTGAATTTATCCATTTCATCTAGATTGTCCAATTTGTTGGCATATAGTTGTTCACAATATTTTTACAATCCTGTGTATATCTGTGGTCTGAGTTGTTACTCTTATTTCTGAGAGTTCATGGTTCTTCTCTTTTTTTTCTTGATGTATTTTAAAGGCTTAACCAGCTTGTTTATCTTTTTGAAGAACCAGTTATTGGCTTCATTAATCTTTTTTATTTATAGTTTGTTTGTTTCTATGTCATTCATTTTCACTTTATTTTTTATATTTTTCCTCCTTCTACTTATTCTGGGCTTTGTTTGTTTTTCTTTTTCTATTTCCTATAGGTGTAACTTTAGCTAGTTTATTTTAGATTTTTCTTGAAACTTGAGGTAGACCTGTAATGCTATGAATTTCCCTCTTAGGTCTGCTTTCACTGTGTCTCATAAATTTGGGGTTGTTGTATGTTTATTTGCATTTGTCTCAAGGTAATTTTTTATTTCTGTCTAATCTCATTGTTTAGTAACATATTATTTATCCTCCACATGTTTTTGTGTTTTTTAGTTTTTTTATTGTAATTGATTTCTAGGTTTATACCATTATAGTCAGAGAGGATGCTTGATACGATTTCAATCTTATTGAATTTATTAAAACTTGTTTTGTGTCCTAACATGTGGTCTATCCTAGAGAATGTTTCATCTGCTGCAAAAGAATGTATATTCTGCTGCTTTAGGATGAAATACTTTGTGAATTTCAGTTAAATCCATCTGGTCCCTGCCCTGATCAGGTAGCTCCGTTGGTTAAAGCATCATCCCAAAATTCAGAGGTTGCTGGTCAATCTCAGATCAGAGCACATATAGGAACAGATTGATGTTTCTGTCTCTCCACCTCTCCCTTCTTCTCTCTCTAAAATCAATAAAATAAACACTTAATTCTTTTAAATTAAAAATAAATTATAAAATAATAAACAAACAAGTAAATTCATCTGGTCCAGTGTGTTGTTTAGGTCACTATAGCCCTGTTGATTTTTTTTTTTTTTTTTGGTCTGGAAGATCTATCCATTGATATTAATGGTGTGCTAAAATCCCCTACCATGACTATGTTACTGTTGATCTCTTCTTTTATTCCACCAATATTTTCTTCATATATTTAGATGCTCTTGTGTTGGGTGCATATATGTTTGCAAGTATTATATACTCGTGTTGGATAGATTCCTTTACTACTATGTAGTGACTTTCTTTATCTCTTGTCATGACCTTTGTTTTGAAGCCAGTTTTGTCTGATATAAGTATTGCTACCCCAGCTTTTCTGTTATGTTGTTTCCATTTGCATTGAATATCTTTTTCCATCCCTGCACTTTCTATCTTTGTATATCTTTGGTTCTGAGGTGCATCTCTGGTAGACAGCATATGTATATGGATCATATTTTCTTACCCATTCAGCTACCCAATGTCTTTTGATTTGATCATTTAATCCACTTACATTTATAATTATTATTGATAGGTACTTATTCATTGCAATTTTATTCTTTATATCTATGTTCCTGTATAAATTTACGTTAATCTTTCTTCTTCTTTAAGGAGATCCTTTCCCTTTTCCTGCAGCTCTTTATTTCTTCTTCCATTTTAAATGATGATCTTGCTGGATAGAGTATAGAGTAGTCTTGGTTGTAGATACTTGCTTTTCATCACTTTGAATATTTCATGCTAATCTTCTCTGGCCTGAAGTGTTTTTGTTGAGAAATCAGCTAACAGCTTTATAGGAGCTCTTAATGCTCTTATGATTCTCTCTTGGTCTTTAACCTTTTGCATTTTAATTATGATGTGTCTTGGTGTGGCCTCTTGGGTTCATCTTGTATGGGACTCGCTGTTCTTCCTGGGCTTGTGTATCTTTTTTCTTCACCAAGATAGGAAAATTTTCAGCCATTATTTCTTCAAAGAGGTTTTCTCTTTCTTGATCACTCTCCCTCTCTCTTCTCTTTCTGGTACTTCAATGATGCAGGTATTGTTATGCTTGATGTTGTCCCAGAGTTCCCTTAGACTTTCCTCATTTTTTTCAAACTATCTTTTTTTTTTTGCTCTGTTTGGGTGTTTTCTGTTATTTTGTTCTCTAAATCACTGATTTAGTCATCTGTTTAATCTAACCTGCTGTTGATTCCTTCTAGAGTATTCTTTATTTTAGATGTTGTATTCACTTACAACTCTTTCTTCCTTATGGTTTTATGTCATATTTAATGCTTACTATCTCTTTATTTAAGTTCTCACTGAGATAATTTATTCTTTCCCTAAGGCCCTTGCACATCCCTATATCCATTATTTTAAACTCTGCATCTGGTATCTTGGTTGCTTCCATTACATTTAATACTTTTTCTAGGGATTTCTCTTATTCTTTCATTTGGGACATGTTTATTTGACTTCCCATTTTTGTTTGCCTTCTTGTGTGTATTAGGTTGACCTGCTATGACTCTCAAACTTGTTATGATTGCTTTATTATGATGTAGGTATCTTGAGGGGCCCAGTGGTTCAATCTTCCAGATCACCAGAGCTAGGTGGTCTAGGAACATCTCTTGTGTGGGTTATGTGTACTCTACTATTGTAGTTGAGTCTCAAATGCTGTTGGCCCATTCACAGGTAGAATGAATCATCCTACTGTTTAAATGTAAGGATAATCCACTATGATGTGTGAGTCACTGTGCAGAGGTTGTGGGTGCTTCTGCTAGGCCTGGATGTCCATTTGAGGAGCCAAGCTGTGTACAAGGGTCAGCTTCCTCCAGCTCTAAGCTTGGGGTTGGTCAATAAAAGGTTCAAGGCACCCTGAGTTCCTAATTCACCTGTTAGTTACTTTGTTAACCTCTGAGGTTGCCTGGACTTCTAAAGCCTTCAGAAAAAAAGATTGTAGAGTGGATCTTGAATGGCCATAACCCACAGACCCTTCCAGAACATGTGAGCCTACTGGGGCTAGACAACCAGGTCTAGAGGACCAAGATGGTGGGTCTCCTCTTGGGGATAGTGTGGTCAGGCAATTAATAGGGAGAAAGTGACCCCTACTTTATAGCCATACCACTCAGTCTTTACCAGAATTTCCAACCCCATCTCCTCCACAAGGAGTGCACTGCAGGTTCAGGTTGGATGCAGCCATCTAGCCCCATTTCAGGAGCAAGCACAACAAGGCAGAGCGACTAAAATTCAAAAAAGCAGGTCAAAAATCTCCCATTGTGATTGGGGGTGGCCCAGCCTATAAGGGGGGTGAGAATGCTCCCTTCCCACCCTGCTATAGCCACACAACCCAGTAGCCATATGAGTCTTGGACGAGCCTCTGAGGGAGATATGCTCCAAAGGCCTCAGCTCTAAGCAGTGCTCCTTTTTGCCCCAAGGAACTGAGCTGAGCAAGGTGGGAGTCGTTGAGACTGGGAAGACAGATCAAAAGCATTTCTCATTTCAGGTGGCACTGGCTGGGTTGCAGTGGCTAGCCTATTGAGGGGGCAAGAACATCCCTTGTGCAGCAACAGCTCCATGGTTTTAAACAATTCCCTTAGTCTTGAATATTCACACATTCTATTCCAAATAAAGTCAGCCACTTTAGGGAGGCTCTTTGTTCTTACAGTTTGCCTCTTCTCCTGGGCAAAATGTGAAATGGTACTGCGCTGCATGTCCCACAGTAACACTCCTATTCTAAGTGGGGCTCTGGGTGGGGATGGTATCAACCTATCTTCTCTGTTTTTACTGTCTGGACTGAAACTTCTACCTTACAAGAGAACTGGGGTGAGGATGTTCTGGGTTCTGTTTTTCTTGGTTTTCTGAGTCTAAAATACAGTTTTCACTCTATAAGTAGAGACTGCTTGGGAGAAAGAAAATTGGTTCTCATGGTCACGCTTGCCTGAAATAAAGCTTCTGAAATACAGTACTGAGAAAATGAGAATGCTGGTGGCTTTTTCCTCTGGACATAAAAATATATGGAGAAGTAGCTCTTGTCTCCTTAATGGCATATACCTGGAATAAAGCTCTGTCACACTGAGCAGGGAACAGGGTGAGTATATGACAAGAATGTGGCTTGAATGTTAGCAAATTTAGTCATTCTTTCTCAAATTACTATATCAAATTCAAGAAACTGTTTTTCCACTCTTTATGTCTTTAGAACAATTCACCAAGACTTTAAATGTGTGTGTGTGTGTGTGTGTGTGTGTGTGTGTGTGTGTTGTGTATGTATGGTATGTATGTATAATATTTACCAGTTAAATTGTTGTTTCAGTTAAATGGAAAGACTGTCTACTCTCGCACTGCTATTCTGTTAGTCTCTTCTAGGTGCTATTACTAACACATTTTAGAGATAATTTTACCCAAACCATTTTATCATCCCCATTTTACAGATAATTTCCAAGATAATTCTAAAAGTGGGATTTGGACCTAGGCAGCCTGACTTAAGAATTAACACCAAAATCACTATTTTGCTTCCCTCCATCATGAGACCATTACTGCCTAATAGGGACCTGCAAGATCATTTACATGACTTTCCATTGCATCACCATTAATGCTCTGTCAAGTGTAATGACTTTCTCACCTGGTTTATACCTTAATGCCACTTTCTTGGGCATTAGCCTTTTCTGAGCTTAGTGCCCCCATTTGTACTATATCACAGATTTCTTTAAAATACATGGATTTATTCCATAATTATCTGCTTATACATTTGTTTTTGATACAAGGCTGTGAGCTCTTCAAGATACCTTATTTTATTCATCTTTGTATTCCCAAGTTTCTGTAAATGCTAACCAAAATTATTTTTATCTTATAATGAATGATTGATCTCAAAATTTGCAAACAAAAATACTCTATCTTCTCAACTTCTATTTGAGGTATGAATAAATATTACATTAATATTATAATCCTGTTATCTGATACCTTTCCATGAGTAATGCAAAAACCTCTAAATTTTCTTTTGAAATACATAGTTTATTTAGAAATGGTTTAATTGCTAGAGTTCTGACAAAGATTTTTTAAAACTCTCATTAGTTGATATTTCTAAACAAAGTTTCTATAGATATATTTTGTTACATGTTACAGGATTAGATTTTTTAAAGAATTTTATTCAAGTTCTGCTTAGATAACACTTTAACAATAATAATAGTAATAATAATAATATCAAGTCCTTGGTACAAAATCTGAATGAACTTTAGCTCCTCTTGCATAAAACATAAAGTCTGTTACAGTATTAATGCATAGAATGCATATCACTTCTAATATGTGAGTATTCATGTTTTTAACAATGTTGGAAAACTTGTAAATGCCACAGTTCTCAGGTCTCTTTAAGAATTTCCTCACTTATTTGGAGACTTACTCTGGACCCTGGTTTAAATTATACAAGGTTTTATTTCCAGCCACAAACTCCAGGGATTCTCTGGAAACTTTAGTCATTGAGAGTTTCTCTAAGCACCCAATAAATCCTAGAAAACCATCTGAAATATTGCCAAAATTTCAACTGATGTTGAAAAATGTTCATGAACTAGGAAAATAAAATAAGAATAGAAAGGAAGTATCAATATGGAGATTGTCAGAAGAGATATAATATGAGTTTTAAAAGAAAAGTGTCACTATCTGAAAAGGCTAGTGATGGTATACCCAATTGAAAATATGTCAGTCTTGGCAGGCATATAGGAGAGTTGTAGAAAAAGTAAGGTTTTTTAGATAAAGTATGACCAAAATTTGTGGTTATTAGAAAATTTTTAAAAGTGGGTGTAGAGATTTGACTGAAAATACTTGATAATTACGTATATTTCTACTAATTAAGAATATAATAAAAAGTTTGAAATTGATAGTAATTAATGTATTAATCACTAGAAACAGATCAAAGTAACATTTATAAGATAATCTTTTATACCAGAAAGGACTACATATTTTCCGGCTAGCTTACCATTAGTCGTAAACAAAAATTAAATGATTAGAGAAAATTAATTTTAAAACTTATGGTTTTGTTCCACTTTCCCTATTTTTCAGATGACGAACTTAAGATACAATGAGGTAGACTAATTTGGCCAATATTAGAAAGCCAGATGGAAATTAGACTTGTCTTTTTATTTCTTTTATTTTTTTTATTATTCAGTGAGAGGAGGGGAGGCAGAGACAGCTCCTTAATGTGCTCAAGAGCCACCCAGAAAGCCCAATAAGGAGCAATGCTTTGCCTATATGGGGCATTGCTTTGTTGCTCAACAACCAAGCTCTTCTTAGCACCTGATGCAGAGGCTGTGGAACCATCCTCAGCACCTGGGACCAACTCACTCCAATTGAGCCATAGCTGCAAGAGGGGAAGAGAGAGAGAGAGAGAGAGAGAGAGAGAGAAAGAGAGAGAGAGAAAGAGAGAGAGAGAGAAGCAAGAGGAGAAAGGGTGGAGAAGCAGATGAGCACTTCTCCTGTGTGCCTTGATGAGGGATTGAACCTGGGACATCCACATGCCAGGCCGATGCTCTGCCACTGATCCAACTGACCACGGCCTCAGAAATTAGACATGTCTAAGAAACACATCTTCAAATTCTCTGTCCAGTGATTCACTGAAATGCAATAGATTCTATTTCTTATTCATTATAGGGACTAGCCAGTTGGGGAAGTTTAAATGTTGGAATATGTGGTCAGAGATTTAAAAAATAAAACAAGAGCTACATGGTTTGGAGATTTGGGCCAGCGGGAAGGGGACAGACTGGTTAGTGGTGGTGCTTCTTGTATCCCTCTCACCACCAAGGACAGCCCTCATCTCCTCCCACACCATGGTCATTAGAATGCTTTGCTGTAAGGATCATTGGAATGGTGCCCCACAAACAGTATGACCAGTATTTCCTTCCTGGCCAAGATCAGCCCCTAAAAGTGAAACCAATCCCCTTGAAGGAGCAGGAATGTGATCCCTGTAGACATTCCCGCTGGAGGACGATCCAAGTCTGGGATTCTCAGAAGGACAAGGATACCTGAAACATACACACTTTTTAGAGAGTGACTAAGAGAATATGCAGCCCAGAGAGATTAAAAGAGGAGGCTAAATGAAACCAGCTTCTTTAAAGTAGGATCCTGCTTGCCTGGCATTCAACCTGAAAAGGCTGATTGGATCTGCTTAACACATATGTAATTTTTCTTTTCTTCTTAAATGTCACTTTCACTATAAGGACTTCCCTAGCAGCCCATCTAAAATTTCTTATTCTTTGTCTGCCACACTTGCTTCTTATTGTTTTCCCTGCTTATTTTTCTACTTATCTTTTATCATTATCTGTTTCAATCATTGTTCAGGAACCTGAAAGCACACAAATTAATTGAAAAGAGATAATTAATTCTATGTATAAGGTAGATATTAAAGAACTAAAAAATTAAAAAGAGCCCTGGCCAGTTGGCTCAGTGGTAGAGCGTCAGCCTGGCGTGCAGAAGTCCCGGGTTCGATTCCCGGCCAGGGCACACAGGAGAAGCACCCATCTGCTTCTCCACCCCTCCCCCTCTCCTTCCTCTCTGTCTCTCTCTTCCCCTCCCGCAGCGAGGCTCCATTGGAGCAAAGATGGCCCGGGCGCTGGGGATGGCTCCTTGGCCTCTGCCCCAGGTGCTAGAGTGGCTCTGGTCGCAACAGACCGACGCCCCGGAGGGGCAGAGCATCGCTTCCTGGCGGGCAGAGCCTGCCCCTGGTGGGCGTGCCAGGTGGATCCCGGTGGGGCACATGCGGGAGTCTGACTGTCTCTCCCAGTTTCCAGCTTCAGAAAAAAAAAAAAAATTAAAAGGAGAATGCTATCATATCACAAGTTAGCAAATGCAGAAAGCACCTACTGACCTTAGGCTTGAGGGAACTGGGGAAAAATGTTGGTATTATTAAAATTTACATGCTTGGAGCTAGATTCAAACTTCTGAGTAGGAGGAGCTGGCCAACTGGTACTAGGACGCCAAGGGGTCCTGCTGGGTTTTCAAGTAAACTGTAAACTGAAATAAGCTGGTGTTTCTGCAACAAACTGCCATTGTCAAGGAGAAGCAAGGCAGACAGAAAGGAGAAGGTAGACAGGATGTTCATAGAAAGCAGGTAAGAAAGTTTTAGGGAGAAGACAGGAAGTCTATAGCAAGCAGACAGGAAATTCACAAAGGGCAGACAGGAAGTCCAGAGGAGACCAAAGGCAGACAGGAAGTCTATATGAGGCTAACAGGAAGTCCAAAGCAATCACACAGGAAGAGTATAGGGTGCCAAGAGGAAGTTCACAGGGAACTGACAGAAAGTCTATAAAGAACTGACAAAGTAAACAGGGAGCAGAAAGAAAGTTCACAACCAACAGCAGAGAAGAAGTCTTTGGGAAGCAAATATACTGCTTACAAAAATTAGAGGATATTTCAAAATGAATATGATGCAATAAAATATCTCCTAATTTTTGTGAGTAGGAAGTTCATAGAGAGCTGGAGGGAAGAGCCTGCTATTCCACCTTCCTCAATGGTCTGGTCCTTCATTGTGTGGAATATTGACAAAAGTGAACAAAGAGGAGGTGGCAGAGCAGAAATGGGATTTGTAGTTTCAACTTCAATATCACAAAGCAGAGTTTAAAAAGGCAGTTTGGAGTTAAGAGTGATTATTTAATATTAAACTAGCTACATACTAAATATCACAATTATGTCAGGAATTTCTATTTGACATTTTCTGGCTTTATCCTTAGCACTTTCAATTGTGCCTGGCACAAAGTAAAACCCTCAATAAGATTTCTTGAATAAATGAATGATTTTTTAAACAGAGTAACAAGAATTCTGGTGCTTTACAAAAATTATTTGCAGGCTTTGGCCAATTGGCTCAGTGGTACAGTGTTGGCCTGGTGTGTGGAAGTCCCAGGTTCAATTCCTGGTCAGGGCACACAGGAGAAGCAACCATCTGCTTCTCCACCCCTCCCCCTCCTCTTCCCCTTTCTCTCTCTCTCTCCTCCTCTCCTGCAGCCATGGCTCGATGGTTTGAGCAAAGTTGGCCCTAGGTGCTGAGGCTGGCTCCATGGCTTCACCCCAAGTGTTAAAATAGCTCCATTGCTGAGCAATATAGCAGTGGCCCCAGATGGGCAGAGCAATGCCTGGTAGAGGGCTTGCAGGGTGAATCCTGGTCAGGGCACATGCAGGAGTCTATCTCTCTGCCTCCTCACCTCTCTCTTAATATATATAATATATATCATATATATTATTTGCACAGCACTGGTCTGGAGGGGGGAGGAAAGAAAGGAAACCAAAAAACTAACGTAGTAAGGATATCCAACTTTAGGGTAAGGATTAGACTTCAAGGACTAGAAAATACCAGGCTTTTTCCTGTGTGAGGATGGAGCTCTCAGATCCAATGCAAGCAAATATTCCTCCTCTGAGAGGGCTACAGTTGTCATTTGTTTACCAACCTGATTAAAGTTAAATCTCCCACCAGTTGACCTGGAGGGAGAAGAAGAAACATTTCCTCAGTATACTTGGAATTTGTAGTTTATGACTTATTGTACAGGATTGGCACTCAGAAGTTTGTGTGGGCTAGTATGTGCTTGTGTTTTCAGTGCCTGTGAGTTTGGTTACTCTCTGACTCCTGAAGGAGAAATGAGGTTATCATCATCTGTAGGCCTAAGGCCAGATTCTGTACCAAAGTGAATTTATACATGCAGTGGGGTCCTGTCCTTGCTCATTTTGGACAACAGCCATTCTGAGTAATCTCACTCTTACTGCCAGGGTCCCAGAGCCTCTAACTGGAACCAGCAGCCTCTAGTTGCCTTCATTCTTCTGTTGATAGTCCAGTAGTCAGCCACTCTAGGTATGTGTCATTTTTACTGCTTTAGGACCCTTTGTCTATTAACAATATTTGTCATTTATTGCACATATTTTTCACTACATTTAAAAATATTTTTTTTAGAAAAGCGTCATGTGTTTTAAGGACATTAAATTCATTAAATCTGGTATTTTAAATTAGTGATAAATATTAGTGCTAACTTTGTACTTTTTTTTCTATAATTCCTGTGAAATAATGGAGAAACTAAATAAAATACCTCATCTGAAAAATTGCAATCTAAAGATAGATAGGCAGGATTCTTATTTTTTCGGTGTAGTTAGTTGACAGTAAATGGATGTAGCCAATATGGCATTCACTGTCAATATATAAAAAAGTTACCAGTTTTGAAAAAAAAATTGAACTAAACTAAGACAAAACTAAAAAATATATCCACTTACCAGACTTACAGTAATGCTAAAAAGGTTGGTTGCCTTTAATTTACAAATTGTACTGACATCATAGAAAATTTCAAGAAACAATGTTATGATATATTCAATTATTCCAGTTTTTTGTAACTGAATAATTAAATCTGTACTCTGTTAAGACATTAGACATTTGGAGCAAAACATGATGCAAAATGTATTTTAAGCAATTGGTGATTTCTTTCAGTATAAAAGGTCTGCTAAAAATGTTTGCCCTGGTGAGTTTAGGATCATTTCATTCCATAATAATGTAAATTTTTATGTGAGTGCATTGTATCATTTTCTTTTAGGTGAAAAGGTAGGGGCTCTCCCTTAAATATGGTAAGCCCACATTTAATCCACAGTTGTTGGTAACATTATTTTTTAAAGATTCTCAGTTTTGATTGGGCTTGCAAAAATAGCCCCGGCCTCCATATATGATAGTTCAGGTTGGGCTTTGGGAATGTGGGCAGACTTTGAGAAGGATGAGTTCACATACTGTCCCATGAAAGACAACCTGTCCACATTCTTACCCTTCTACTTCCCTTCTGTGGGCTGCCTCAGTGAGGTTGAAAAGCAGAGCTCTGATCTTGTAATTATTCTTCTCAGTATGCTCCCATTGTACTCTGAGTAAACCTTATATCCTCATGATTGACTATGCCTTGGGGATCTGCTCTTAACTGCAATTCCAGCCTTATTAGAATATGCCTAATAAGAATATGCCTAGTAAGGCATATTCTATAGACTGAAGCAGCACCAATTTATTTCTTTCAAAAAAGGCTTAGCTCCTCACCCTCTCTGGACCTTAATAAATGCTGTTCCCTCTGTCTGGAGCAGAATTCCCATCCCTCCTCCACTGGTTTAATGTCACTTATTCTTTAGGTCTCAATTGGAAAGTTACTCCTGAAAGTCATACTCTTCTGATGCTCCAAGCCAGGGAAGGTTCCCCTTATAATACAATCATAACTCATCTGGTTTTTCTCTTTGAAAGGAATTATTAAATTTTAATTATTATTTTGGTTACTAGATCAGTATTTATCCCTCCCTCATAATATACAGTGAACATCCTAAGGGCAGCACTATAACTGTCATGATCCCTTCAGAACCACCAGCACATAGCAATATTTCTTGACCATAGAAGTAACTGGATGGATGGGGTGAGGGAAGAGTGGGTACACAGATGGATGAATGAATAAATAGATGGATGGATTGATGAAAGGTTGTAATTTCAGATACTAGTTTCTTCAATGCTAGAGAGACTCCCTGTATTCAGACAGAGGGTTCAATGATTGTAAATAGCCATGTCTAGAAATGGCACTAAGTTGAGTTTAAAAAGCATGCATTTTTTAGACAGCCACCACACAGATTCAAACCTGTCTACTGACACCCAGGAAGCATACCTCCACAGCCCAAGGGCTGTTCTCATGGACATGATCTCAGGAAAGGCCATCTGCAAGTGAATGCTTTTCCAGTCATAACCATAGAAGTAATTTTTCTAATGGCAGGTAAAATCTCAACAAATTCTAAATAACAACCATTCAATGACAGAATATGATGCAATTTATATAAGAAACTAATGGGCATTTGTCCATTTCTTAGCCTTTTACACCTTGTGTGTGAGCACAGAGATATTGCGATTACCATGTCTCCATTTCTTGGATATATGTGTTTTTTAATTACCAAGCTTATGACAAGGGTGGATTGGCTATTGCACATTTAAGTTTCTGGGAAATGGTATTCTTACCACCCTGAATCCTTCACAAAATGTGATGAAGCAAACTTCTTATATGCTAACTTTCAGAGATAAAAAGAAATGTGTATTATAAAATAATGCATATCTACTTTATTTAATTAAGACAAATATGTATTAAGCAATTGTTTCTCAAAATCCAGAACCAAACTAGTCAACAAGCATTTTGGAGCACTTGTGATTTGAGTTATCCTAAAAAAAACAAATGAACAGAAATACATGAATTCTTTTCATGCAAAGAAAGATATCTAGACAGATATTCAAACAAGAAAGAGAATAAAATGACTTTATATAAGCAAATGGGAACTATAATGAACAAAATTGCATTTGGAGTCAGATGAATCTTATTCAAATCAAATTTCTCTCAGTAACCAAGTGGCTTACCACAGTGCATTTCATTTTTCTTACTTTATAAA
Organism: Saccopteryx leptura; assembly: GCF_036850995.1. NCBI lineage: Eukaryota > Metazoa > Chordata > Mammalia > Chiroptera > Emballonuridae > Saccopteryx > Saccopteryx leptura. Next base: position 129,820,341 of record NC_089503.1, on the reverse strand, counting down.
TAACACTGGCCTCATGCGGTTGCATGAAGATTAAGTGAGACTATACCCATATAAAAGAAAGCCCTTAGCACAGGGCTAGGTGCATACTAAGAGCTGAGCGAGTATTTGTTCTCTTCCTCTTACTACCCCCATTACTAAACTATGTACCAGTAATTTGGATAAAAATCTAATTAGAAAATAACTGCATGTTGTAATGCAAGCAAGTTCAAGTAAAGTTAAAGAACTGAGAGGTGGAGTTACACTGACCTTCAGAGAAGCCTCACAGATGAGGTGGGGATAGGATTAGAACATATTTCAGTCCCACTAAAAACTTTTAGGTGATTTATTGAAAGCACTTTAGGATAATAAAAAGGCATATCATTTGTGCAGGCAATCTAAAATGCAAGAGTGCTGTTTACGTAATTCTTAAAACTGTTGCTTGTGCCCACATATTAGCTAGAAAGTTGTCTATTTCCAACACCTGGGAGATTACTCTGAGTTTAGTAAGCTATCATAACTGAGGGAAGTGCCCAGAACAGCTGACATTTGACTTTGTATTCCCCTTGCAGCAGCCTAAGGAGCTATAAACCTTGTTTTATGTGCAGGGATTATCTCTAACTGATGCTTGGGAGTTCTGACTATTCCCTTTGCAGGTCATCATTAGGTAATAAAGCAAGAAGTGATGGATTGCAGAATAATAAGCCAAAAGAGAAGCTAGAATGTTTTATATTACAGTTCTGTTTCTGGTTGAGATGTACAAGTATGTGTAGAAGACTTGGGAGGCTAAATATTAGATGTTGCAGTATGTAACGGCTGTGCCATGTAAGCATACCATATGTAGAAGCGTCATTATGTGTTCCTTAAGAAGGCCAATAATATAAGGCAGCCTTTTCTTCATCATTCATTATCATTACTATGATTTTCTAATATTGCTTTGATGTATAATGTAATTGTATGTTTAGTACTGGAAAACTTTTTCGATCTAATAGCAATTATAACTCCTACCTCTACCTCAAATAATCCAGTAAGTTGTCTATTAGTAGTTGTATATGGGTTTATGCATTTAAATAAAATTAAATTTACTAATCCCTAATACTTTCAAGTTTGCCATTATTAACCCTCTGAAAATAAATAGCAATACATGTGTCATATCCTCTTCTACTAGAAGGACTAGAACCACTTGGTTTATAAATTTTTTAGAAGAAAAACATGCCCACATATTTGAAGTGAGAATGAGTCTAAAGTCTCAAAATGACTGTAACCCAGATTATGAGCAGTGCAAGAATTTTATGGGAAACAACAGTGTTTTCTGCATTTGGGTCCCAAATACTATGTGCTCCTGGGATGCTTGTGTCCCTATTAGTATAAGAGGACATACAGTATTTAAAATGATTTGTGCACTTATGTCTTAAAAATGTGGAATAAATTGGTGATATTTGACAGTCTCACAGATTGAAATTTAAATGAAAAATTGTCTTAAAAGCCCATCACTTAAAATTAGATTGTTGAATAGCAGTTCTCAGTTACATACATACCCATAAGTTGCACATTTTTTGTATATGTATACTATAATAAAAGTATTATGTACACTATAATCAGGCATTAACATCCATTCTAGCCAATATCCTTACCCAACTATGAAGGCCAAGTATATTAATTACATTTTGACATTGTATCATGTTCCATTGTATTGTTTGCAAGTTAATCCTCTCTTTTGGCAATTATTCACAGTTTAGATTTCACCCTCACTTCATGCAGTTTAAAATGGATTCGATTTGGAGACTTCCAAGATGTCATTTTTGTTTGATCTTAGTTTCAAAATCAACCCTAACCCAACCAACTTCTCCTTTCTCTGATTTCAGCCCTTTCATCTACCCTTGGTCAAAGGTGTGGTCGGCTCAGGCTCTGACATGCAGTGCAGTGGTTATGACACAACTGTTGTAGATATAATGCACGTGTATGTGAAGTTGTAGAGTACATAAGCATAACAGATAACATATTCTTATATTTGGCTGAACATAGAGACAAAGATGCGTGAGAAGAGTTAGTTGCTATTGACAAAATTTTTATTTTGATATTGTATAAAGAATGTCTTTCATGATAAGCTAACTTTCCAAATTCCTACAGTGTTTTGATTCACTTTCCATTCAAATGTTCTTTCCACTATTTTATGTTAATAATCTTTCACAGCACACATTTATAGCTCTTACCTAGAAGGGTAGCCTGTGGTTATAATTTTCTGTCAAAAGAGAAGTAAATGTATCCTTAGACCTTGGTGTGCTTCAGTTATGGTGGTTCTTTAGAAATGGTGGTTTTTCTATTCATTGTGACCAGACAATGAGGGGAACTATGATGGTTTCATGCAAAGGTTGTTTATCTCCATTTCCTCCTCCATTAAACTACCCATCTCTTTTCTCCAACTCCTCTACCAGAGAGCTTTGGGGAAAATTCTTAAGCTAAAATTGTTCTAATGCTTTGTGTTACCTAAATAACAGTGTGTCATTATTTTGATAAAAGCCTAGTTGCAACCTATACCATGTTTAGTTGTTACAAAATAAATATGCGGTAAATTCTGATTCTTCATCAAAGGATCAGGTATGTTGAAGTGTGTGTCAGTGATGCAATTTGAATAGTTTCAAATAAAATGTGAAAATACATCCATTATAAATAAAGATGAACATTAATATTAAAATGATCACTTACTGTATGCCAGACTGAGTATTTTGCAAGCAGATTAATTATAGCAGTGCTATTACATTTCATTCTATTAGCAATACACAAAGAGATTCTGTCCTCATTTTTTTTTAAAAAAAAAGGAATCTAAGGATCAGAGAGATTATGTAGCTTACCCAAAGCTGTCATCTAACAAGGGACAGAGCCCAGATTCCAAGACACATCTACTGGATCTCAGAACAAATGATGAGCTTCCTACCCAGCCCCCATGTCCTCTCCCAGGAACAACCTCCATCGGTATCCTTGGAGTGTTATTAATCGGTTGGACAACACTGGATCTTGTTGAGAAAAGAAAAACTTAGCTGTACCAAGCCGGTGCTTTTAATCACTTTGATGCCTGCACGGGGTGCAACTGTGTGATAATTTTGTACCGCCATACTCAGAAAGCTAGGATTCCTTCAGAAAATTTGGGGATGAGGGCTTTTATAGCTCAGTGTTTATAGTTGTGGTGGTTATCAGCTCACATGATTATATAATTTAGTGATAAAATACCAGAAGGAGAGACAGACAAAATACCAGATGGAGAACATATGTTTAAAGCATTTTTTAAATCCAAAACTAACAAGAAAGGCCACGGAAATTTCCCATTAAAATAGTGGCTGATCCCTCTAATTCAGCCCAATTTTCAGTAAGCAGGCACTGTTCCTTTCTTATGGACATGACAACAATATTTATGACTGCATTATTCCCTTCCATATGACTGCGTCCAAAATGAACATGAGAATTGGCAGAAAGGTGACTTCAGAGAGCATGGTGATCTTAGCCATGATGAACTGACCAAGAGAAATGAATGTCTCGCTTAGAAATAACTAATAAAAATGGTTTTAAGACACTCTCTGTTTTATTTCTTTAGTGAAGAAAATAAGTAACTTGTTAGGAATCATTATTGCCAATGAAACACAACACACACATGCATACATACCAGAAGCTTTTCGATCTACCAGGGGTGGGGTGACCTGAACATGAATAACTCCGCTGGCCTGAGAGCTGCCCTATAAATTCCAAGTCTTTGATCTGACCAGAGACACAGAGTTGTTATATGTTGATCATTTGCTGTGCTTTAAGCTCTTACATGTATTTTACTGATGATATTTAGCAATATCTTACACTCTGTAGAACTGACATGTGGACTGTGAATGTTCTCATGGGGATCATGGTCACAGGCTCCAGCATGTTGGTACTAACCTATAGAAGAGCAGGCTACTCGGGGGCCATGCCTTTGTCTTCAGGAGTCATTGTTTATGGGTATGAATTGTGCATACATCAGGGATAAATGAGTTGACGGACATCGTGGTGTCTCTGGATAACATAGTGCTTAAGGCTGTTACGTTCCCCTCCCTCCGCCTAGGGTTCAGTTTCCTTTTCATAAGTAGACAGTTAAAATAATCTTATTTGAGACACTCTTTGAGGATAAACCTGTTCGAAAAATATAGAAAAAAAATTCCCCGGTATGTGAAGTTCGAACTGAAACGTGATACTCTCCTCTGAGTTCTTATCGAAGGTCCTGACTCCTGCAAAGTTAGAACCAGTTAGCAGAAACTTACTGAGCATAATTACATGAGAGATAATGTAGTTGTTCCTCATCTGTATTTTGTAGTTGAAAGAATTGAAATTATGTCATAGAGGACCCTAAATTGGCAGTGGCACCCAAATAATACAGGAAGTGTATTTGCCTGATGCAGGGTGGCCGTTGCCCCTCCTTGGGTCACACACTTGATCTTCATCTTTGGGCCATTTTTATAGCCACCAAAGGGGAGGATGAAGCTCAGCCCAAGCTTATTAGGAGTTGCTCTCCCTGAGCCACAGTGAGAATAGCATTCTTTCTTCACTGGTGGGTGAAGGTAACAGCTGTCTGCCACGGGATGGTTTAGACCAGGGGTCCCCAAACTACAGCCCGCGGGCCGCATGCGGCCCCCTGAGGCCATTTATCCGGCCCCCACCGCACTTCCAGAAGGGGCACCTCTTTCATTGGTGGTCAGTGAGAGGAGCATAGTTCCCATTGAAATACTGGTCAGTTTGTTGATTTAAATTTACTCGTTCTTTATTTTAAATATTGTATTTGTTCCCATTTTGTTTTTTTACTTTAAAATAATATATGTGCAATGTGCACAGGGATTTGTTCATATTTTTTTTTTTACAGTCTGGCCCTCCAACAGTCTGAGGGACAGTGAACTGGCCCCCTGTGTAAAAAGTTTGGGGACCCCTGGTTTAGACAGAACAGCTGTGAATCACACTAAGGAACCAACCAACCTGGCCTGTTTCTTTTAGTATTTGTTCTGTTTTTGTTTTCTTTGTTTGTATCATTTTGTGTTCCTCTGGAAGTGACGGACTGACTACGCTTTCCAGTAGGGAGCTGTCCCCTGGTCGTGATGCTGTTTGGAGGATCTCTACATCCTCATGGTCTAATTTTGCCATAGTGTTTGCCAAGGTTTTATTTCTACAAAAAAAAAAAAAAAAAAAAAAGAAAGCATTTGTCTAATAGATTTTTGAGCAAAGCTTATTAAAAATAGACTATTTTGAATATGCCTTGCCACACTGTATAATGATTATACAACTTGAGCTGACAGCCTGGGAATAGGACTGGTCATAACTTTTAAAATCCTTTAGGGACTCTGACATGCGTATGAGAGTATATGCAGTCATAAATATAACTGAGGCTGGAATTTGTGAATGGTATCCAGAGTAACGGATGTTGAAAGGATCTGCCTGGAATGCTGCATGCCTAACAAAAGGCATGTAGAACATACAGTGTTGGTATGAATGACCATCGCAAGGCCCTACGTTATGAAAGCCATTATCTGGCCATATATTAAGTCTATTCCAGTGAACTTAATGGAGAGTTGTTATACTTGGTATTGCTTTTGGTATTTATTAATATATCATCAGGAAATACTGGTATCTAAAATCACCACTTCATTGCCTTGAAAATAAGAAAATAAGTAACCAACTTTATACCCACCAAGTGTAATTGTGTCTTCGCAAGCCAGTCAGTATATGGCAGGCATTGACAGAGCAGAGGGGCTGTGTCTGTCCTGCTTCCAGAGTACTGGACAGTAGGAGATGACAGCTAAACCCAGAGTATATGGGCCTTGGCCCTCAGGTTGCAGACCCTGGGTGTGTCTCAGTATTGAGTTTGTGAATCTGATTAAATAAACCTGTTATCACAAACCGTCTTCCCAACTCAGACCTCTGAGTCCAGATGTCTGAAGGGTGGGGGTGGGAGAAGCATGGATTTCAATGAGCTGTTCAGACAGTTGTTGCTGACAAAAAGTTTTGAGAATCATGGCTGCATATGCAGAGGGTGGCATACTTCATGAATAATACCCTCGACCTATGGGCCCTTCTTCAGGGAGAGTCCACGTGGAGTCTATTGTGTGTGCACAGCTGGGCACACACAGGTGAAGAGCTCGTGGTTCTTGTCTTTTGGGTTGAGTAGTCCAGGAGCAATGGGGAGATGGTGAACTGATTTCAAATCTTAATTACCCTGTAGAGAGGCAGTGGTGAGAGTGAAACCGGGCAGATTCTTTCTCCTAGCTTTACAATATTCCACACGTATCAAGCCAGGCTCCTGGGGCTGGCAGCACCCTCTTGGCTTCATTATTTGTCTCTGCGTTCTATTGCGAGAAACCTGACCTTTAAATAGCCTTGGGATGTGTGCTGCTTTGCTTGTTAGGCTGTTGTTTTCAAGGGCACATCTCCAAATGACTTCATCCTGCTGTGCACCTAGGAATCACCCAGGTGTGGAGGGAATGGCCATAAAAGCCTAGCAGGCTTGGCCCCACATCCTAGCTGTGTGCCCTTGTTTTCTTAATGCGTTACTGAGATGTAATTTGCACAAGAAAAGATCACCCATTTCAGTGCATAATGCAGTGATATTGTGCAGGGATCTCCGCAGTTCAGTTTTAGGACACTCCCAGCCCCCCTGTGCCCAAATGCGGTCATTCTGCTCCCAGCCCCAGCCCACAACCACTGTTCTGCTTCCTGCCTCTATAGGTTTGCCTTTTTTATTTATTTCTTTTGCATTTAGTAGAAAAAAATCAGTCAGCCCGGAGTCAGGCTCAGGCTTGTTTCACTCGTCATAATGTTTTTGGATTCAGCCATGCTCATTAGCACTTCATTGTCTTCATTGCTGAGTAATATTCCACTGTAAGGATGTACCGTATTTTGTTTATTCATCCAGCAGTTGATGGATATTTAAATTATTTCAGCCTCAATTTCTTTACCTACAGAATATAGTTTCTAATCCATACCTTGCAAATCTATTCTCAGGCTTATTGATAATAGCAGGATATCAGCCCTCAGGACAGAGGCAAGGACACTGTAGGTGAGCAAAAATAAATGTCATTGAGATTAATGTGATTAACAGGATTGTGATGTGACCTTCAGCTTAAAGAGTACTAAATATCAACACCAGAGAGACTTGATATCAACACCAAAACTAGCAGGGAAGAGAAATCTCTGCAATGGCATAACTAAGTAGGGAAAACAGCTGATTCATGAGCTGTCAACCTGATGAGCTCATAACAGAATTTTCCTCAAGCCGGCAGCCTGCCACCACTAGAGGGAAGGGCGCCATGGGCCGCACGCTGGGGTGGATGGAGTGTGTACGGAAAAACACGGTGATTTCAGCAATGGCTTGTACATCCAGGTGACAACACCCGAGGGTCCCCTGGCTTCCAATAAGAAACATGTAGGCCTGCCCACCACATGACTGCTGCCTCGCTCTCTGTCACGAGGACCTGGAAGTGGGCTGTCCCACTCTGCTGGGACTCTGTCTGCCATGGCAAACTAGCTGCTTAAGGCTGTTCAACTCTGTTATGACTCTCCCACTGCCTTTGGCCTTTTGGTCTTGGTTTCCCAACCTGCACAGTGGCTCCTACACACTTGATCTCCTTTTTTTCCTACAGCTTCCAGTATGCTGCCCTTGTTTTGTAAGAATATGTACCGTGATCTTGATTGGCATTGTTAAAATATATATGTGGCCACCTTTGAAGTCTATATGAGTAATCTGCACCATCATCATGAGAAATAGCTGCAGATGTATCCTCTGCTTGTAAATATAGGAACTGGTTCTCGGGACACACACATACACACACAAGCTCACCCTCTGAAGAGGGGCAGAATCAAGACTTGAACACAACCTCAGGAGCCACTTCTTGCCGTTATACCACCATGGTGTGTGCCACAGGACCAAGTCTCACATCTGCTCCAACATTAAGAACAACAGAATGGCAAGTAAGTCCCCAGGTGCTACGCTGTCACTCCAAACTGAACGCTGAGAAAGACCCAGGCCAGAGGAGGTGTGCACCAGGAAACAGGATGAGTGGGTGGGAAGGCTCTGAGGCCAAGAGGAGTCTGTGAGTTCCTGGAACAGCAGCAGTGGCTGCCACAGCACGAGTGTCCTGAGTCCCAGGTGGGGTGTCAGGAGCAAGGCCAGTGCGAGCCTGACCATGGAGATGAGGGACTGTGTTCTCAAGTTAGGGGACACGCTTGCAAGGTTGTAAGTAGGGAATGATCAAGTTTATGCTTTTCCCCCTTTTCTTAAAAAAAAAAAATAAAGAAATAAAAATTGGAAGGAGAGCCGAAGTAGAATCGGCAGATGGTAAGTTAGCCCTTTCAGGGAGATGGTGGGAGTGGCCTACAGGGATAAACCCCGGAGTTTCCCATGTCTCCTCTATCGGCGGGGCTGGGAAAGCATGGGAAAGAGGCTTTCCTGTTTGAACAAGATCCTGTGAACTGTTGCTGTTGTTTTTGTCGTTAGTTGGTGAATCTATCTCATGTGGATTTTTTCAAAGACAATAAGATCAACTCCTGCCATGCTGGGCCGTAGGCAGTGCATGGCTGTTTGTCTGCCTGGCTCAGAGTCTTCCCCCTGGTGTCCTCACAGCCAGCTCTCCATCTCAGTTAGGGCTTGTTGAAATGCCACCTTCCCAGTGAGACCACCTTTTCTGTACTCCTAATATCTTTGTCATCCTGGGTTGTTTCTTTTATTTTTTTAATTATATTTAAGATTCAATATTCTTTTGTATTTGTTTCAGGAATACAGTATAGTGGTTTAGACAATCATATATTTTACAAAGTGATTTCTGCAATATTTCAAGTAGCCCCATAGTCAGAGGGATGTCTAGTATAGCATGGAGAATATATATTTTATTTTAATAAACTTTATTTTTAGAACAGTTTTAGCAAGACAGTTTATACAATGGAACACTACTCAGTCGTAAAAAAAAAAAAAGGAAATCTTACCCTTTGTGACAGCATAGGTGGACCTGGAAAGTATTATGCTAACTGAAATCAGCCAGTCAGAGAAAGACAAGTACCATATGATTCCACTCATGTGTGAAATCTAAGGAGCAAAATGAACTAACAAAAACAAAACAGAGACAGACTCATAGATAGAGAGCAAGCTGAAAGCTGGCTGGAAGGTTATGGAGTGGGTGACAGAATTGAGCAAAAAAGAGAAAAAAACTTAGGGACACAGACAACAGTGTGTTGATTGCCTGGGGAAGGGAGTGAGGAGAGATGGAAGAGAGTATAAGGGGGATAAATGGTGATGGATGGACGCTTGTCTCAGGGCAGTGAACAAACAATACAGTGTATAGCTGATATGTTGTAGAATTGTGCACTGAAACCTGTATAATACAGTTAATAAAAGTCATTCCAATAAATTCAATAAAAAGGAAAACAAAGAAAAATTGAGAAGGTAGAGATTTCCCATTTATACCGTCCTCACACACATCCAGCCTCATCTGTTATCAACATCCCCTTCCCGAGTGATACATTTGTTACAAGTGAACCTACATGGACGCCTCATATTCACCCAAAGTCCCTAATTTACATTAGGGTTCATTTTTGGTGCTATGCATTATACAGGTTTAGACAAATGTATCATAACGTGTACCCATCATTATAATACCATGCAGAGTATTTTAATGGCCTGAAAAACCCTCTGTGCTCTTTCTATTCATCCCTCCCTCCACACTAACCTCTGGTAACCACTGTTCATTTCTTTTTACTGTTCCCACAGTTTTACCTTTTCCAGAATGTTATATAGTTGAAGTCATAGAAGGATGTAACCTTTTCAGATTGGTTTCTTTCACTTAGTAATGCTCATCTAAGGTTTCTCCATGCCTTTTTATGGTTTGATATCTCTTTTTATTTAATTGGAGGAAAATATTCCCTTGTCTGGATATACCACAGTTTACTTATCTATTCATTTACTGAAGGGCATCTAGGTTGCTTTCAAGTTTTGGCAATTATGAAGCTTCTATAAATAACCATGTGCAAGTATTTTTGTGAATATTAATTTTTAATTCATCTGCAGAAATACAAAGAAGTGCTATAGATGGATCTTATAGTAAGAGTTTGTTTAGTTTTTGTAAGAAACAGTCAAACTGTCTTCCAAAGTGGCTGTACGATTTTGAATTCCCACTAACGATGTAACTCCACATCCTCACCAGCTTTTGATGTTGTTAGTTTGGCTATTCTAACGTGTGTAGTGGCAGCGCCTTGTTTTGATTTGCACTTCCCTGATGACATGGAATACAGAACCTCTTTTTATATGCTTATTTGCATCTGTATGTCTTTTTGCGGGGGTGTCTGTTAAGAAGACCTCTGGACCATTTTTCAATTGAGTTTTCTTATTTTTGAGTTTTGAGTCATTTGTATATTTGTGACAGCTCCTTTTTCTCATATGTCTTTTGAAAACATTTTCTCCCAGTCTGTGACTTGACTTTTCGTTCTCTTGACAGTGTCTTTTGCAGAGCAGATATTTTAATTTTTAATCAAGTCCAATTTAGCAATTATCTCACATAGATTGCGCCTTTGGGATTGTAACTAAAAGACCAAGGAAATATAATATACAGCACAGGGAATATAAAGAATAATACTGTAATGACTTTGTAAGGTGACAGATGGTTAATAGACTTATTGCGATGATCACATTGTAAGGTATTTAATATAAAATCACTTTATCACTATGTTGTACACCTGAAGCTAATACAATATTGCATGTCAACTATACTTTTATGATTTTTTAAAATTAAAAAGTCATTGTCAAACCCAAGACCATCTAAATTTTCTCCTATGTTATGTTATCTTCTAGAAGTTTTATAGCTTTGCATTTTACATTTAGGTCTATGATCCATTTTGAGCTAATTTTTATGATTAATTGAAAGTGTATGTCACAATTTATTTATTTATTTATTTATTTTGGTGTGTGAATGTCCCGTTTTTCTAGCGCCATTTATTGGAAATACTCTCTTTGCTCCATTGTATTACCTTTACTCCTTTGTCAAATGTCAGTTGACTATATTTGTGTGTGTCTATTTCTGGGCTCTCTATTCTTTTTTGCTTATTTGTTCATTATTCCTTACCACATTGTCTTGATTACTGTAGCTTTTTAAAAAATCATTATTATTTTGTCACTCTGGCAAGGGTGAAGTGATACCACATTGTAGTTTTAATTTGTACTTCTCTAATTACTAATTAGGTTGTATATCTTTTTATATGCTTATTTGCTATTTATATATCTCCTCTGGTGAAATGTGTCTTCATATTTTTTGGCCATTTTAGAAATGGATTTGTTTCTTTTATTTATTTGTTTTCTTACTGTTGAGTTTGAGAGTTCTTTACATTTTATAGATACTAGTGATTTGTCAGATGTGTGGTTTACAAATTCACTGCTCACAAAAATTAGAGGATATTTGCCTGACCTGTGGTGGCACAGTGGATAAGGCATTGACCTGGAATGCTAAGGTTGCTGGTTCGAAATCCTGGGCTTGCCTGGTTATGGCACATGCAAGAAGCAATTATGAGTTGATGCTTCCTGCCTGCCTCCAACCCCTGCCTCGCCTTTATCTCTTTCTCCTTTCTAAAATCAATAAATAAAAGTTAAAAAAAAATTAGGGGAGCCTGACCAGGTGGTGGCGCAATGGATAGAGCTTCAGATTGGGATGTGGAGGACCCAGGTTCGAGACCCTGAGGTCACCAGCTTGAGTGCAGGCTCATCTGGTTTGAGCAAAGCTCACCAGCTTAGACCCAAGGTTGCTGGCTTAAGCAAGGGGTTACTAGGTCTACTGTAGCCACACAGTCAAGGCACATATGAAAAATCAATCAATGAACAACTAAGGTGTTGCAACAAAAAACTAATCATTGATGCTTCTCATCTCTCTCTGTTCCTGTCTGTCTGTCCCTATCTATCCCTCTCTCTGACTCTCACTCTGTCTTTGTATAAAAAAAAGGGGGGGGATATTTTATCACTTCATATTTATTTTGAAATATCCCCTACTTTTTGGGAGTAGTATATTTTCTCCCCTATTTTTTTTAGTGTAGCTTTAAAGTAAGTCTTGAAGATGTGTAGTATCAGTCCTAAGACTTTGTTCTTCTCTTTCAATATTGAATGGGCTACTCTGGGTCATTTGCCTTTTCATACAGACTTTAGAATCAGTTTGTTGATATCTACAAAATAATTGACTGGGCCTTTAATTGAGATTGCATGGAATCTACAGATCAAAATGGAAAGAACTGACACATTTTTATTTATATTTTATTATGTTTGCTGTTTATTATTTGTCCTCCACTCCCTTATGCATGATAGAATTTAAACTTCAGGAGGGCAGCTGTATTTGTCTATTTTGTTTATTGTTGCATCTGTATTACCTAAAACACTGCCTGGCTCTTGATAGGCAGTTGATGCATATTTATTGAATTAATGAGTGAATAAAAGAACAAAAATACTACATACTCTGCTTGGATGAGAAGGACTATGAATTTTTTCTACTATGTACTTAATGTCTAAATGTTATACAACTTTGTAAAGGGATCTGATACAATGTTCAATCTGTGGTATTTTGGTTCCATGAAGTAGCAGCAGTGTATTCAGTGCCTTGACAAGATTACTGTTTGCTTATAAATTTTTCTTTGTGTCGGGGACATACAGATGCAGGATATGAGAATTTAAGTTTCTGTTGTTCTCAGTTCAGATATTTTTGTGTCACTCAAAATTAGTCTTAATAAGCAATCAGTCTAGAATAACATGTTTTGAATAATTTACATGGGGAAATTTTATAAACATACTAGTGGATGTGATTATATGATTATCCTTAACTGTGTGATATATACTATTTATTATACAGAAATACTATACCAACCTCTCATTTATCTAGCAAACTAGTCTTAAGAAGTAAGCCCCCAAAGATTTAATTACCAATTCTAGAGAAGTACTCTCCAATAAAAGTTTGTGCTAGTATAGAAATATCGTACTGTCTAATATGGTAACCACTAGTCAATGTGACTGTTGAGCAAAAGATAGATTAAACTTTTAAGTTTATTTGATTTTTACTTATTTAAATTTTATTTGAAAACCCATGTCTTTAGCCAGGCATGCTACTGAGAGTTGCAAGTATCATTTATATCTATTGCATGATTGGAGGATTGAATTTTTAATTTTTCTCAATTTTAATTGAAATTTGGTGGCCACTACATTACACAGCACATATCTAAAAGTTTTCTTTCCACTGAGACTAAATCTTTATAATAGCTTGGCCGGAAAGATATAAAAATTTAAAAGCACAAAAACTAGAATAATGAATTCACTAATAAAATACTGAAATGCGTGCTACAATGATCTTTAATCTCCAAGAGAATATTGATTTTTCATTATAAAGATCCACCATGCCCCATTATATCATCTATGCCCTTGACATTTTGTATATTCACTGCATTTTCATGAGCTTTGTTCATTTAGGTTTAAAAACCAGATCTTGGATTTACTAGACTTCTTTGGTCAAAATCACATTATTTTATTATTTACTGGTTCATTTATTCTGGATTTATTTTTTAACAAGATCTTTATAGATTCTAGTTGGTCATTCATTATAGTTTTGAAAACTTTTTGAATTAATGCTTAGTTTGTTTATATAGTTTATTTATTTATTTATTTATTTATTTATTTATGACAGAGACAGAGAGAAGGACAGACAGGCAGGAAGGGAGAGAGATGAAAAGCATCAATTCTTCATTGTGGAACCTTAGTTGTTCATTGATTGCTTTCTCATATGTGCCTTGACCGGGGGCCTTCAGCAGACCGAGTAACCCCTTGGTCAAGCCAGCGACCTTGGGCTCAAGCTGGTGAGCCTTGCTTAAACCAGATGAGCCCACGTTCATGCAGGTGACCTTGGGGTTTGGAACCTGGGTCCTCTGCATCCCAGCCCGACACTCTATCCACTGCACCACCTCCTGGTTAGTCTATTTAGTTATTTAGTTTGTTTTTAATAAGGAAAGAATTTAGGTCTTAAACTTTCTCTAAATGCAGCATGAGTATATCTCACCATTTTTTAAAGAACTAGATTTTGGCTTCTTTGATCTTCTCTTTAGATTTTCTGTTTGCAATTACATTGATTTCAGCTTTAATTTTTTTTCCTTCTGCTTACTTTGTATTTAATTTGATCTTTTTTTCTAGTTTCTTAAGGTGGAAACTTAAGATATTCATTTTAGATCTCTCCTCTTTTCTAATATATGCACTCAATACTATAAATTCTCCTCTGAGCACTGCTTGCATTGTATTCTCACATTTTTTTGAGATTTCCTTTTAACCTATGTGTTATTTAGAAGTGTGTTGTTTAATCCCCATGTACTTGAGGATTTTGTAGTTATCTTTTGTTGATTTCTAGTTTAATTTCTCTGTGACCTGAGAGCAGATTATGTGATTTCTATTTTTTTAAATTTGTAAAGATGTGTTTTATTTTATTTTGTTTTTAAAAAAAAATTTTAAAGACTTTATTTATTTAATTTATAGAGAGGAAAGAGAGAGAGAGTGAAGGAGGGGGGAGCAGGAAGCATCAACTCCCATATGTGCCTTGATGAGGCAAGCCCAGGGTTTTGAACTGGTGATCTCAGTGTTCCAGGTCGATGTGCTTTATCCACTGTGCCACCACAGGTTAGGCATAAAGATGTGTTTTAAGGCTGAAAAGGTGGTTTATCTTTAGAAACATTCCACCTGAACTTGAGGTAAATGTCTATTCTGCTGGTGTTGGATAAAGTAGTCTATGAATGTCAATTATACCCAGCTGATGAATGGTATTGTTGAGTTCAATGATGTCTTCATTGTTTTCTGCTTGCTGAGTCTGTACATTTCTGAGAGAGAGTGTTGAAATCTCCAACTATGATAGTAGATTCATCTATTTCTCTTTGCATTCCTATCAGTGTTTGTGACACTAGTTAGATGTTCTGCTCTTAGGTGCATATATCTTATGATTGTTATGTCTTAGAGAGTTGACCCTTTTATCATTATGTACTGTCTTTCTTTATCCTTGATAATGTTCCTTACTTTCGAGGCTGCTCTGTCTGAAATTAAAATAGCTATTCTTGTTTTCTTTTGCTTAGTGTTAGCCTGCTGTATTTTTTCCATTCATTTACTTTCCATATACCTTTGTCTTTGTATTTAAAGTAGATTTCTTATAGACAACATATTGTTGGGTCTTGTGTTTTGATCTACTGACATTCAAAGAGATTATTGATGTGGTTGGATCAGTATCTACTGTATTTGTTACTTTTTTCTATTTCTTGTTCTTTGTTCCTATTTATGTCTTCCTCTCTTTTTCTGCTTTTGTGCTTTTAATTAAAAATTCTATGTGATTCTATTGTCCTTTTTTAGTCTATCAGTTACACTTTTCATTTTCACTTTTCTTAGTGGTTGTCCTAGAGTTTGCAATACACGTTTACAACTAAGTCCAATGTATTTCTAACTAACACCATCATTGTTGTTATTGTTCAAGGGTACATGGCCTCTGCAGAATAACAATGAAAGTGGTAGATAAATGACATGGTGTGCTGGCAAAGGCATAGATATTAGTGTCATTTGAGCTGAATTTTGATCTTAGTTACTCAGCTATCTCCACAAAGTTGGACAAATTTCTACATTTAGCATTTTTTCTTTTAAATAGCAATATTAATCCTCATTTTATATGTTTGTTATTAGGATAGGAGTAATAAATAGAGCAAATCACCTAGTACATCACCTGCCACATAAATGGTGCCTAAGGTAAAGTAACTGTTATTTTTATTTATATTTATATGTACAATATGATTCATAATAAGTATTCTATTAATTAATAAACCACCTGAGAGAAAATAAAGAATGCTCGGTTTTGTGATGGCTCAATATATAGCTTCCTTTTCTTTACATTTTTCCCCTTTTTTTTTTCATATGTTCTGTATTCTCAAAAAATTATAAAATGTAAATAAAAAGAGTAACTTAGATAATAGACCTATTTATCCCTTTTCAAAAAATTATTTTTGGAATATTTGTGCAGGTGAGTGGCTTTTCCAAAACTGGACCCAATATATACCTATGCACTGAGTTGCAGGAGGTGCTAGATCTCTGGAAATGACCCACCCGGGACAGCAGCTAACCTGTGCTGCCCACCTGGCAGCCAAGCTTATCCCATGATCAAGAGCCATTGAGTATATGAGCTTCCTCTGGGACCACTGTTTATGAGAAGAAATGGCTATACTATTCATGTGAGTTTTAAACTCACAATTAAGGCATTTCCTCTCTGGGGAAGAACCAATGAGGGGCAAGGAGTGCAGTGCTCCTGGGTCCTGACATATTAAAGAAGTGATGAAGTGGGTGAGACGTGTTTACCCCCAACAGAGAGTCATCTTTCACTGGAGGGTCATTTTCAGCCAGGTATGCTACTGCGAGTCACAAATAATCATATTATTTTAAGCTCTAATCATAAATTATGTTGATACTAAGATTAAGTCATAGGATAAGACAAGAAATACTGGTAATTTAACATCCAAGTGAATTAAATTAGTATAACAAGCAAAAATATTAGAGCTGTTCAGATTTTAAGGACAAGTGCTGAAAGGTGAGCATTCACTGTGCTGAACTCTTGAAGCTGCAGTTATGAGGTTTTAAGACAAAAGTACCACTGTTTATAACAGAAGATGAGAAATATAAAGATTCGGAAGTTGTCTTGAATAAATTCACTATCAATAAATATTTGGAATAGACAGGGATAATTCTAGTGCAATGATTAATTGTACTCTTACATTACACCTCTTCTTCTTCCTACCTGACTGTACTCTTACATTACACCTCTTCTTCCTCCTGCCTGATTCAAAGCCTGATTGACTAAAGTCTCAGGTATGCTCAGCTATGAGGTCCTATACTGTGATGGTGTGTGTGGGAGGTAGATATTGGCACTTCCCCCAAGTTACACTTGTCCTCTGCTAGTGGTTATACTGACCCAGTTTGGCTAGGACGCAAAGTCTGAATTGAATTCAACAAAGTGAATGAATCTGTTTGAGTCATACAAATGAAGAAAAAGCATAGAAAAAGTCTCCACCTTGGAAGACCTAGCCTTCTGTGCCAATTCTCCAGTCAACCCTGAAAAAGAAACCCGGTGCCAACAAGTGCTCAGGTGTGACATATGTGCCCTGACAGCCCTGTGGTAAGGACAGGATTTGTGGGAAGCCTGGGCTCAGTCCTCTTTGGTGGGTATGAGGACTTGAATGATGCCACCACTAACAAAATTGATAGCATTCAACTTTATCTAAGAAACTTTTTACAAGGGTCAAAATGTTAGCCCTTTGAAACTGTACTTGAGCTATTAGAACATGACCAGTGATCAAGTTTAGAGCTGAGCAAATGAATAAGGACGAAACTGATCTTGGTTTTTGATGATAAGTGATTCCTGTGACCAGCCCCATTGTTCTTGAAGGGTTCAGGAGTCCAAGTGCTCAAGCTGGTGCAGTAGGGATAAGAATGATAAGAGTCAGATCCAGAATCTCCTGCGGAACAATAGCAACTTTTGGTTGTTGAGCTTCTTAGAAGATTTTGGCTGAATTTTGATTTTTGAAGCATCACAAATAAATATTCAACAAGACTTACTGTGGTCTTGGGCACTTGGTAAGTGATGGACTGGCCTAGGGCCAGGTCCATGTTTTACCCTGAGGTTATAAGGAAATAAAAAGCAAAGTTTGACTTCTATCAAAGTTCTGTAAATATTAAAATTGTCTTGTATTTCTGAGACATCACTAAGAAGACTAGAATAAGTAGAATATTTTCAAAACTGATAACATTTGGAGAAAAGACAAAGAAAGGAGAGTAAAAATGAAATTAATAGGTAATTAAAATGCCTGTTTCTTCTCATGAGCCTGGTCATGTTTTCACTGGTTTATTGACAGCTAGCTGTCTTGAAAGAGCTTATGGTGTCACGTGAAACAATCTTGGAACTGGTTCAATGAGGACCTCTTACACTGCAGGAGAAACAGGCTCAGTGGTTGGGCATGTGTCCATTTTTCCCTAATTTCCATTTTACTTTTTGATTTATGTAACTTTTATGGACAGTGTCGATAAATAGATCTATGTTAATAGAAATCTACTAACTTTTTAATTGTAGATAACAACACATAGAATACAGTAAGCATCTTACTTTAAAGCTTCAAACTTTTCTTTACTTCATTGCTCCAAAGCAGCATTTTCTCAGTGCTGGCATAACACACATTTTTTCCTTCCTTATAAATTCAACATGAGTATTTGATAAGCTTTCCAATGTGAAATGGTTTATAGAATTGGCCATGAGAGATGTAAGCCCTGGGAGAGCTCCTTTGCAAAGCCTGGAGAACAGGCTATAGCCCCCTATTCTGAAGCCTTGTTAATAATCCACCCAGCAGACATCCCAGTGGTGACTGCGGGCAGGTGTACACTAGACATTTTATGAGTTGCCAAATAAATATGTTTGATTCAGCAAAGAAAAACTTTGATAAGGAGAAAATGTTAATCTTCTATGATTTGCCTAATCATTTAAATAAACTTGGAAACTAATACTGCAGCAAGATAATGAATTTAACTTTTCTGTTAATTTTCATATCTATTGATTATCAAGGGTTATCCAAATGTCTTATCAGTTACTATGTTCTATGTATTTCATGAAATTGGGGGTGGTTTAAATATGGAATGCTGTAACAGAATAAATTACAAATGTAATACTTGACCACTTTGTTAATGAAAAGTCAAAAATCCACCAGCTGTAACAGGTCACTCTTGCCTGAAGATCTGGTCCTCTCAGCCTGGGCCACCCAGAAAGTAGCCTTGAGTATAGCCCAAGGAAAAGCCAGGGATGGTTTTGAGTTTGCACAGCTGTCATAGAACACAAGTGGTTTAGGTGGGGAAGTCAGAAAGAGTATAAAAAGGTGATCAGGTCAGAAGCAAAGATGTGTTTGTAGAGACTGTGTTCATGGGATGCATTAACACTGGGGCTTCAGAGGGATTTCATACTATGCAGTGAAAAGTCCTCCCCAGCCTCTTGAATTACCAGGGTCAAGTACCAAGGTAATTCAGAGTGAATTATTATAGAATATTTTACACTCATAAATTCAGCAAATTTAGTTTGCTTGTTTTTTGGAGGTCATGTGTTTAAAATATGTTATTTTTAAGTCTTACAAACTGATGGTAAGTAGCTATCCTTATATCCACTGCCTAGATAACAAAATGGCACAGAGTGGCTAAGTAAATTCTCCAGGGTCACACAGATGATAATGTAGAATTGGATCATAATTCTACGTGGGTGTCTGCATCATCTGACCAATGCCTATGTGTCTACTCGGGCTTGTACAAGAGATGCCAAATAACATCTATTCTAGACAATCTTCTAAAGGGTGATTTGAAGAGCAAGGAATTGTTTGTATATCAGGCAAGTTTTTTTAAAACCTGCAAAAAGTGAACTTTCCTTTTTCTTTTTAGTACTTAAACTAGTTACTTTCAATAGAGTGCAAAACCTCTTTGTTTAGGGTTATTACACAAGGTCAAATACATCCATGAAGGCTCTGCTATTCCTGGGCTAGTTTAAATGTAAAAAACAGTAAAATCCAACTGACTTTGGCTATTATTTAATTTTTTCCTTAGTTATTTCTTGATAAAATTGCAAACTTTAAAGTATTATTGTATCCTAGTTTAATTGGTAGCATTATAAAAGACAAGAAAGATTCCCAAGTCGCTCATATGGAACATGGCATGAGAAGCTGCCTGCTCTGTGATCCAGAGCATAAATTTTAAGTACTGTATTTCCCTTTCTATTGTGAGGTGGCATTTGGGCCCCAGGAGGTCTACCCCCCGTGGTGCTGATTAGCTTCATTGATAATTTACCATGTTCACCTGTTTCCCACTAGCAGACACTAGGGCCAGTGCTTAATCTCTAAATACATTAAGCCTAGTCTTCCCTTCTTTTATATCTCCCATCCCTGACTCCACTGTCCCCCAGAGTTGCATTTGGCCCTTTCCTAAGATCTAAGAGGTGTTTCTTCATTACCACATTATACAAATATTCAGAGTCAGGCATGACAGCCCAGCCCAACATGGAACGTCCTTTGGTGACAAGGATGCACAATAAGTCTTCCCCAAATGAGAATCAGATTGGGGCATGTCAATCAGAGATACACTTAGAACAGGCACCTGTGTATAAGCGTCTTTGAGCACTTAATCAGTGTCTCGGTATTCTAGATCATCAATATAACTTTGGAGAAAACCAGCACAATAGTAATTCTGGGAGTGCAGTATGGTAGAGTCATAAAAGGTACCTGACAGTTGTTCAGGAATAATTAATTGTTCTCTGGATGTATGGCAACATTTGGTTATATTTGTAAGGATTTTTAAAATTCATCTGTAATTCTATGATTCACCAATGCCACTGATATTTTTTTACGTGAGAGTGCACGCAGATTTATTAAACTTGAGTAGTGCAGAAAGATATAAAACTGAAAGTGGAATTCCCCGCTTGGACCCCTCCTCCTCAATTTCTCTCCCTGAGATAACCACCATCGACAAGTTCTCATCAGTTCTTCCAGGAAAAGTCCCTAACTGTAGATGCGTGCTTTGCAAAATGAGCACAACTGGGATCAACTATATACTTTATTATATACTTATAAAATTTTTAATACCTTTTGCAAACCCTGTAAACCTAAAACTCTTGTAGGTTCTAAACTTACTCTTGATTTGGTTCAGATCCCTATACTATAGTTCCTAGCCATGTGACCTTAAACATGTTAATCACTCTCCCTCTCTATTTCCTCACAAGCAAGAGGAGAATAGTAATGATGTCAACATTACAAATTGCTGTGACTGATAAATAAGGCATTGCATAGACTATATTGACAAGTCTCAGAAACCGAAGAAAAAAGTGTTGCGCTATGATTATCATAAATACATAATCATCTCATGTTTTTTAATGGTAGGTAGACTACAAATATATAAATGTACTTTCAAAAATTACCCTGAATTAATTGGTAAACATTTAAATTATTCCTCATTTTTACTATTTTTGCTTTGTTTCTACTTTTTTGCTGTTACAGATAATGCTGCAATGTACAATCATAAATATTTATCAGTATTGGAAACGTGTCTATCAGAGGTATTTGGCAAGGTTTTTAAAAGTTAAATTTCTAGAATTGAGCTGTGTATTTTTATCACTGGTAGCTATGACAACCCACCTCCTGGGTCTGGCCCGTTTGTACTTGCCCAGAGTGTCACGTGGCCTCTTTGTTCCCATTTTCTTCAACAATTGTTATTATAAAGCTTTTCATCACTCTAAAAGGTACAGTGCCTCTCAATTTTGTCTTAAGATATTTTAGTGTTTATGTGCCTTTAGTTTGTGTTATGTTGTACAGATATTTCTAGTGTTTTTTATAATGCCAGTTCTTTCTTATTTTCTTAATATTTTGCTTAAAAGATCTTCTTGATCCTCTAAGAAATTATTTTATTCTTTCTTCTGGATTAATTTTGTTACACTTTTGCAACAATTAATCACATTAATTCAAGTTTACAGAGTTTTGCAAATTATTTTGTTAGGAGTAAAATTTTATTTTTTCTTTGGGAACCACTGCCCACACACACACACACCCATACTGATACCTAAATTTGCATGCATATGCTTTCTCCATTATTATTATTATTATTATTATTATTATTATTTGTATTTTTCTGAAGTAAAAAACAGGGAGGCAGAGAGACAGACTCCCGCATGCACCCAACTGGGATCCACCCTGCATGCCCACCAGGGAGTGTTGCTCTGCTACAGTCTGAGTCATTCTAACGCCTGAGGCAGAGGCCATGGAGCCATCCTCAGCGCCCGGGCCAACTTTGCTCCAATGGAGCCTTGGCTGCGGGAGGGAGGGGAAGAGAGAGATAGAGAGAAAGAAGGGGGGAATGGTGGAGAAGCAGATTGGCGCTTCTCCTGTGTGCCCTGACCAGAATTCAAACCCAGGTCTTCCACATGCTGGGCCAACACTGTACCTCTGAGCCAACTGGCCAGGGCTCTCCTCCATTCTTTGGTTAATGTTTGCTGACATTATTGTGTCATGTGCTCTCTCTCTCTCTCTCTCTCTCTCTCTCTCTCTCTCTCTCTCTGTCATGGAACACCTCCACACACACCTTTCTGAAAGGGTGAAGGTGTAAGAGGACAGAAATGGATCTTTCCCATTTGTAAATCTGAAACCAGGTGTGTGAACCCTTGAATGTGTGTTCTCAAGGAGGGAACAGGATGTGGGAACAACGTCCTTCTAAACACAGAATAAAAAAGGCATGCTTGTAGAGTTGGCTGTGTCTCAAACTGGAAATATCATTATGCTTTTCTTTTTCTTCCTCCTTATTTTTCCAGTCAGGCCTGATAAGAACACAAGAAGCAGATTATTTCTTAAAGCCACTTCCTTCACACCTAGCAGGGAGACTCAACGACTCTGCCAGGAGTGGGCCCCCCTCCCACATATTGTACAAGAGGTCCACAGAGCCGGAGAATCGTAGCGGGCGCCAGGTAATGATGGTGCAGAGGCAGCGGGAGCTGGAACATCACCACCCCTTCTACCACGGAAATCAGCTTGCGCACAGCTTTAACTTCCAGCACCCACAAAAGCAGCATTTCTGCGGAAGACGCAAGAAATGTATGTAAGCGCGATTCTCCTTGTGCATTTAATGATTTTAACATTTGTATAAGCCGATGGAATATTTTTAATTTTCATCAGAGTATGTCTCTCCCCAAGGTGACTTATTAACTGTCTTTACTAAACTTAAGTGATGATTCCAAAGAAAGTCCATTATCTGTCCATTCAGTATAAAAGCTCTCTCCATGGTAGATAGATAGATAATAGTAGGATGTTTTCTTTTTTTAAAAAGAACTGTTCCCTGGACAGATTAAATGATACACTGCTGAAAAATACAGAATCCACCAGACATCTTCAAAAGAACCCTGGCCTGTCTGCCAGTAATTCTATATTTTTGAGGTCTAGATTTATGAAAGCCCACATAGTTTTCCAGCTGAGATCATTTATCTCTATACATATTTATGTACTTGACCCACCACATCAAAAGACAGACTATACAGGACATATTTACCTATAATTTATCACTAAGCTTTATCAGAGTCGTTTATTTTGTCATGAACATTTAGAGGGTGATGTGTTGTTCCCATGTTATGTAGGAACCTCTCATACATTCCAGACTAGCTGCTCAGTGCTTTCTGGAACTTCCCTCACTTCCTTCAGCTTCCCTCTCCGGTGTCACTTTATTCACTCTCCTCCTGTGAGCCATCTTTCCCCAACCCCATCTTTCTATGCTGATTGGTTTCCTGGGCATCTATACCCACCACTAAAATAGAAGTGGGCATGTGCAGGAGCTCCACGTATATTGTGGAGTAGAGTGAATGAACCATAACCAGCTGGCTCTTACAACAGAAGAGTAAGTACCATAACTCCTGCGTGTCATCTAGACTTATATCCTCCAAAAATAAAAGTCTTAAGCTACATTCAAATTTGAAAAACTCAAACCCAAAATGACTTAGTCAGGGGGCTCAGTTTTGCCTTACCGGAGGACTTGGAAGAACAGAGTTGAGAACAATTTCAGGTGAACGAGAGAGGTTCAGTGGGTAATACAGCAGGGTGTACTTATTAACAGTGGCTGACTAGGGACACATGGGTGGGGAGAAGAGGAGGGAAAGGTGGCAGAAGATGGGGCCAAGCTGAGTCAGGACAAGATCAGGGGTAAGATCAAGGTCAAAGCCAGGATGCATGTTGGCAGAGCTCGTGGTATAGGTGTGGTCAATGCAAAACAGCTTTCATATATCAGGGAGGCCAGAGAGATGAGTGGGGTTGTGTTTACCTCTTTGACAGACTATACCAAGTTCTGAAGCAAATGTCATGGGCCCTGAGAAAACTGAACAGTGTTGACCATTCTGAAATAAATATGATCCTCTCATTTCTGTCTAGATATGATCAGAGTCATTCAGACCAGTAGCAGCTAAGGCACAGCTTGTGCATATAAAGCAATAAAATTATTGTGTTGAATATGGCTATGTGTGCATAAGTGTGCATATGTGTGTGTATGCATGTTTGTGTGAGAGCACATGTATATTGCTTTGACAAGTATTTTAAAATCTCAATAGTGGAGTTTATTTGAAAAAAACTGTTAAAGTGTACAATAAGTTTTGTATTTGGAAAATTTTTTAAAAAGCTATTATTTTCATAATAAAAGTAGAACAGAAAAAGTCTACAAAAGCATCTTGCTAGTGGAAGTCATTAGGGATCTCACGGTACAGTCTAATTTACTAAATATTTCTGTCCCCTTCCTGCTGGGCAGTTCTGTTCTCTGGGGACCCTAAGTGGTTGAGGACTGTGTGACTAACAGAATTGACACATTGCCTCCAGGTGATGTATATAATTCTCAGGGCTCTTGTTATCTGTGCATGGATTATCCCATGTTCTCTATGAGGCTTTGGACTTTCCTGGAGGAATCCTGATCTTCTGGTTCAATGGGGTTTACAGTTACAAGATTCATCCCTATTAGTCTGACAGATGGTGGCACAGTGGATAGACTGTCAACCTGGAAAGCAGAGACCCAGGTTCAAAACCCCAAGGTCTTCAGCTTGAGTGTGGGCTCATGAGCATGAGTTGCAGGGTCATGGAATCATTGACATAATTCAGTGATTGCTGGCTTGAGCACTAAGGTTGCTGGCTTGAGCAAGGGGTCATTGGCTTGGCTAAAGCCCTCTGGTAAAGGCATGTATGAAAAGAAATCAATAAAAAACTAAAGTTCCACAACTATGCGTTGATGATTTTCATTTCTCTCCCTTCCTGTCTCTGTATCTGTCTCTCTACCTTTTTCTCCCCTGCTCCTCTCTCTCTCTCTCTCTCTCTCTCTCTCTCTCTCTCTCTCTCTCACACACACACACACACACACACACACAGATTCATCTCTATTAGAGTCTCTAGTTCAGAAAATGAGAGATTTTTTGATGTGTTTACTCATCTATCTGTGGAAAAGGGCAAACAAAAGCAGATTGATTTGCTTAAAATGAATCATGACCCTGGACCTCAGGCTCGTGAATCAGCTTTCTGCTTCCAGCTGTCGGCACTGCTGTTGGGTTTTGAGGTGGCACACGTGTTTTGGGAAAAATGCTGCAGTTACCATACTGAAGAGCAAGTGATTTACTCTGAGACCCTTGTCAGAACCCTGGCCAGTGAAATAACCCCCTCTTTTCTCAGTTCTCTGTCCCTGTTCCCATTACCCAGGGGCACATAAACTGCTGTGTTCCTATGCTGTGTCTGCTTTCCTCCTGCGCATGTTTTTCCACCAGTGAACATTAGGACCAAGGCTCTGGGACCACGCTGCCAAATCTGAACCCTATTTTCAACACTTTCTAGAGAAGGGACAGTGAACAAGTTGTGATTATCCCCTTTGCTCTGTGTCCTCCACCATACCCAGGGCTGTTGTAAAGACTGAGTGAGTTATACACAGCTCTTCAAGTGGCATTTATGTCTATATAAATTGTGTCAATGTTAATAAAATGATGACTGCTTATTTTTTTATGAATGTTTATTAAATGCTAGCTGGTATAATTATTATCCTAAAAATGTTTATTTATGTTTGGAAGTATTTTAGCAAAAAGAGATAAAATATATTTGATGTAGGTGCCAGTCAAACAAAATAGCATCTTCTATCAGTGTGGTCCATAAATAGAGTTGGAATAGTTATTGTATGCTAAATATGTGGGTATTTTGAAACTTACTTTCACATGAAACCATTCTAACCACATTTTCAAAGGCATCCACTAAACCTAGAGTTGACTTACTGATGGTAAATGTCAAAAGTATTTTTATTTTTTTAATTGAACTTATTAGGGTCACACTGGCTAACATAACTGTACGGAATTTCAAGGGCCCAATTCTACAACACATCTCTATAAACTGTATTGTGTGTTTACCCTCCAAACCCAGCCAAAACTCTTTTTAAATGGCTTTCTTCAAGAAGACAGAGTATATCTTGTCTTCTAATTAAGCTAAGCAAATATTCATGGTGCTTTCTAGGAAAGCCAGCTCTGGAGTGAGGTTGGTCTGATTCAAACAATTTAGAACCGGTTTGAAACACTATAGACAAAACCAGTCATGTGTGCAGACACAGCAGTCAACTTTAAAATCACTCAGGTCACTAAAAGCCCTCAAATAAGAAAACAATCCAAGACAACACTCTTTCTTGTAGTTGTTAGTTTTATTTCATTGTCAGTAACTCTTTTGCACAGCCTGTTTCATAAATCCTTATGCTAACCAGTCTTTCATCATGATACTTGTAGTTGGTGCTAGCACTTCAGAACAAAAATGACCCTTTCTTGTTTTGAATTAGGACAAAATTATACAAAAGTAAATAAAGCAATGACTTCTATGATGTCTAGACTCTATGGGCTTTATTTGAATGGAGTGTTTTACTCTAACACGAGTTTTTACATCACAAAATTTTAAGAGTTACATGGTTTATATCATGAATACTCACTTCTTAAATTCAACTTCTATATAACAAGTTCCACCACTCACCTTTTGTGATGAATTTGCCTTAATTTTCTCTCTGTATGGCCCTCATAGACATGCCCAAGCCACCCAAGGAAGACCTTTTCATCTTGCCTGACGAGTATAAGTCTTGCTCACGGCACAAGCGCTCTCTTCTGAAGTCCCATAGAAATGAAGAACTGAATGTGGAGACATTGGTGGTGGTGGACAAAAAGATGATGCAAAACCACGGCCATGAAAATATTACCACCTACGTACTGACGATACTCAACATGGTAAGAACATCCACCTTGTTGAAGCTTAGTATAGTTATTCCTACTGGTGTGTGTGCATTTGCATATGTGTTTTACATTCTGCTTTACTTATGGATTTATGTGTTATACATAGAAATGCTTTATTTATGGTAACTCCTTCAGTTTTACTATGCTCCAATAAAAAGAGCCAAGTTTAGAACTTCAGAGAATAAGTGAAGGATGATGAAACCATTTGATCGTCTCTGTAAGCCGGTAACCTGTTTTGATGTACTGATGTCCTCAGAAATCTAAAAGAATATCTTGAGACATTTTAGTGCAATAAATCTGTTTATCACCACGCTGTGATTTTTAGATGGTTATATAGAAATACTAACTTTAGGAATGTTAATGTCCAAATATTGAGTATACATTATTTTATCTAGAAAAACAGTACAACCTTTTGGAATGTCTTCTCAGATAAAGAGTATCTCTCCTCAGACCCGCAGCTGTAGTAATTATGGAAAAGTGGTAAGAAATATCTAAGCCTTATTTCACCTAAGTAACATCTAGGTAACAGAATACAAAATCTTGGGCCACCATGATGTGTTTTAAAAAGTAGTTGTGATAACAATATTTTAAAAATCTATTCGTTCTACCTCAATAAACAGACTACCCTAAATGTACTTTATGTTTCCATGTTGTCACATGGCTATTATTGCTAATGTCACTATTAGTGACACTAGGTTGACCTATCTGGTTTATGATCTCCCAGGGAATTGAGGAAGACAGTGACACTGACACCCTACCACTGCATGTCCACAGGGCTGAGAACAGCAGGGCCCAGGATGCTGTGATTTGTGCAAGTGTCACCTCTATTCTGTACAGCTGTTATAATGCTTCTACACCTCAAGTATAAAGTGGTGAGAGGCATCTCAGTGCCAAGTCACCTCCCAATCACATGCCACAGTGTTGACTGTCATTACCCATCACCCCAAATCCACTCCAGTGTTCACTTCGACATTTGTGATCATCATCTCGAATGTTTGCATCTTTTTTGGAACATCATTCCATTTCCCTCCCTTTCTCATGTCCTGTTGGTCTTTTCCTAGCATTTCTTTTATGTTTCTGGAATCCCTTGCCTGGAGAGCTTGGAGAATTCTTACCAATGTAGTTATCACTGTGAGTAAAAAGTCCTCTAGTCCATTCAATTGAGGACACTTAACAATTCAGAGACCTCGTCATTACTCCATCGGTGTTTGAGAAGAAGGGGAACCTCCCTCTCCAAACCTCAGTTTTTCACCCTCAGGCACCACCAACAAGGATTCAACAATTGGTCTATAGTTGACAGCTATTCCTGTGCCTGTCTCTCTGGCAATATAAGAAAATAATATAGCTACATCACTAGAGAACTCAGGGATTGGCAGTCAGCATCAGGGCTCCATGCAGACTGAGGTCTGGGGAAAGTGGTCACCTATGGAGACTGACGTGGATTGCCTGTCTTTTTCAGGTGTCTGCTTTATTCAAAGACGGAACCATAGGAGGAAATATCAACATTGCAATTGTAGGTCTGATTCTTCTAGAAGAAGAACAGGTACTTTGTCTTTAAAACAAGCAACTTTTCTCCCAGAAAATAAATAATGCCAAAGCAATGCTTTGTTTCATTAATATAGAGTCCTTACTTCTCTTTCCCCTAGGACAAAAAGTTTTTATATTTTGTGTCTAATGCTATGAGTTAGTTGCTTGTCAGTCCCTTTAATGATTATTTGATGGTTTGTTTTTCCATGCAGAGGTAGTAAGAAGGATTCATTTAATTGCCTTATGAGAAAAGGGAATAGAGAAGCTGCCTTTAGATGGGTGGGAAACACACTGGGAAGACAAAGTGCACAATGCATCTTAGCCACTGTGAGCTCTCAGGGTGCCAAGTGGCACTGAGCCCATTTTATCTTTCAGTAGGAATGTCCTTTAGTATAGAAAGTAAATTGTACAGTGTGGCCTGCCTTCGTTTTGCTCTGTTGTCTCCCAGCTTCTAAGATTGATCTCACAACCCTCATCACCTTTAGTCCCAGAATTTTATTCTCATAGAGATTCTGCAGTGGTGAGCACATGTCTCTTGCATACAAAAACCAGAATTGTGCTGGATCTTGGCAGCATTTGGTAAAACGTCTGTCTCCTTTGCCTCAATTCCAGAGTCCCTGTCTAAATGTGCACACATACACTTTGGGTCATAAAGAAGATGAATATGAGCATTTCATGGCATAAGTAATAGGAGGCATGTCAGCCATCAAAGGCTCTCACTTCTACTTTGGCCCCCTCCAATCATTGGCTGGGCATGGGCGAGGGATCCTGGGACCCGAATCAGACCCCTGCATCCACTTCCACCCTTGTTGATGTCTTGGCAGAGTCTCCTGTTACCCATAGTTTTCTCATTTATAAAACAAGAATTTTTAGATGACATCTAAGATCATAAGATCTAAGATGCTTACAGGCTTTAATAATCTGGGTCCCTGTTCTTTGCCCGGACAGGGTGGGAATAGCAGGGACCGGCCTATTTCTAGCCTGAATAGTCAGGAAGATACAACCTCATTGTCTTTTGTGTGAGTGTATGTCTGGGAGGGGGTGCTGAGCCAGCAGGGTTTCTCAGGTGACAGGTTAATTATTCCTTGTATTAAATCGTTTTCACCTTTGGAATTCCTCCAAGCTGCAAAGAATAGGTGAGGTTATCTTTTGATCATACACCTGTGTTAACTTTAATTAATGAAGTTTTCCTAGAAATCACCAGCTGAAGAATGGAAGGCATGTCCCAGTTTTGATGTACAACATCTAGCTCAGGTGTATTTGACTTTCTGGAAAGACAAAAACTTGTAAGGAGAAATCGCGTTGTGTGACCAAAGGACAAAAATTCCAACACAACATTCTAGTCATGAAAGCCTTAAACAAGTTGTCCTAAAATCAGAGTTTTTAATCTGGTTTCCTCTGCTCATCATAGGAAACAGAGCAGTCCTAGAAATAAGGTTCAAGCATTTATTGCAGCCTGCTCTGCTGGGTGTTGCTGCCACCCTTAAACTCTTCATTTCCCAGAAGTTCACATGTTCTTCTGATATTTCATGGTTGCTTTATTAGAACTTAGTATATATGAATAAGGTCAAATGTCTTCTATATAGTTTTCTTCTAGTTCCATTTATTTTCCAGAAATAAATCTTGCCGAATGGACTTGCCTCTTCTCATAAATATGTTGCCTCTGTACTGACTTAATTTATTCCTGCAATAATAAATATTAAAGGGGCTATAAGCTGGAAGTCCCACTTGCTCAATGTGATAATGAAATAAACATTCAGTTACTAGGTGTTCTTTGTGTATGTGTTTAATAACATACAAATGACCCTTTGCCTTACATAATTTTGTAAACTGTTTTACAAAGATTTTTTTTTAACATAATACAACAAATGTTAGCATTTTTTTAAATTTTTTATTATTATTGAGAGGCAGGGAGGCAGAGACACACTCCCTCATGTGCCCTGATCAGGATCCACCCGGCAAGCCCACTATGGAGTGATGCTCTGCCTATCTGGGGCCACTGCTTTGTTGCTCGGCTACCAAGCTATTTTAGCACCTGAGGTGAGGCCATGGAGCCATCCTCAGTTCCCTAGGCCAGCTTGCTCAAATCACTAGAGCCATGGCTACAGGAAAGGAAGAGAGAGAGAAAAAGGGAGAGAGAGAAAGAGAGAGGAAGAGAGAGAGAAAGAAGAGGGGGAGGGGTGGAAAAGCAGATGGTTACTTCTCCTGTGTGCCCTGACTGGGAATCGAACCCAGGACTTCCAGATGCCAGGCTGATGCTCTACCGCTGAGCCAATCGACCAGGGCTGCATTTTATCTTATTTTTAAATTTTTTATTGAATTTATTTGGGTGACATTGGTTACTAAAATTATACAGGTTTCAGGTGTACAAATGCAAAAATTTTACACTTAGAAATAATTTATCTTGGGACATTGAAAATGCATTCAGGGTCAGCTAAATACATCCCAATTGTTTTGGCACAGAACTACAGAATGAGCATAGTGTCTACACTGACTCTGTATAGTTTTATATATCACACCTTACTTGTATTTCAATATATGAAATGGGTAAATTAGCAAATGTGCCATTTGGATTCATCCTTGTCCAAGTTAATAGGCGTTTTCTGTGATGCTAGTGCTAGTAACAATTGCATTATACCATGTTTACTTTTGTTATCATGGTGTCTTTGCCTCTCTTGCATAGCCTGGTCTTGTAATAAGCCATCACGCAGACCACACTTTAAGTAGCTTCTGCCAGTGGCAGTCTGGACTGATGGGGAAAGATGGAACTCGCCATGACCATGCCATCTTACTAACTGGTCTGGACATATGTTCCTGGAAGAATGAGCCCTGTGACACTTTGGGTAAGATCATTCAGCAGAGTTTTGAGGACCACATATGTGCTATGCGCCATCCATGGCCTTATATGTTAAACGTTTTTGCCTCATTCCAGATCTATAAGTGGTAGCCACTTCAGAGTGAAATTGTAAAGAAGAAATTTGCATCCCTATATAAACTTTGGCCAAACACAAAATTATGCATTTTTCATCAAAAGTGATTACTTCATAAGGGAAAGTTTCTTACCGATTCAAGAGTTTCTGTCTCTTCTAATTTAAGAAATAATTTCTTTCATTTATTCTTCTTAAGAAAATGGGATCAATAGGGACCATGGTGTAACATATGGCAGAAATGGTAGATTTGTGAATGTTATAGAGATAATACAACTATGTCATATTCCCAGTTTTTTTAAATTTCTTTATAAATGTCTCAATTATAGCAATTTTTATATGTTTATAGGGCTAAGTAGATCTTAGAGGCAACATTTTGATATTTTTTCCAAATACACTGCTCACAAAAATTAGGGGATATTTTATCACTTCATACTCATTTTGAAATATCCCCTAATTTTTGTGAGCAGTATCGTTATTGTAAAACATAATATGCTACTGACCAGGGCTCTCCTGGACATTTTTTTTCTTACTCTCTGTTTCCCCCCAGGATCTTAGAGAGGAAGATGCCTTATTATAAAACGATTCAGCTAAGACTCAAGTTAATCTAAGTTAACCTAACTGCTTGTCCTTAGGAAGACCTGCTTGCAAACTTAGCCCTTAGTTGGCCTCTGAGAACTTAGATTTCAAGAAGGTTCCCACCATCCTACCTAAGTGCAGCTCACTGTGCTGTAACTGTTTGTACATGTACTGACCGCACTTCACGAGGCACACCTGCTTTCCTCCTGAGAGTCTGGAATTTGGGTCTCTGCCAATAGAGGGTGCCTATGTGATCAGCCTCCAATAAAACCCCTGGGCTCTGAGCCTCTAATGAGCTTCCCTGGTGGACAAGTCTGCACTTACTGTCATGATGTGTAACTGGGGGAATTAAGCATGTCCTATGTCATTCTACTGAAAGAGGGCTCTGGAAGCTTATGCCTGGTTCTCCCAAACTTCTTCCTATGTACTTGTTTCCTTTGCTAATTTTTCTCTCTAGCCTTTTTGCCATACTCAATTATACCCATGAGTGTAACACACACTGAGTCTACCGAGTCCTCCAGGCAAATCCTTGAAGCTGGGGTGGTGTCGGGACTTCCTGACACACGCATTTCCTACAGTATTTGTTTCCTCTGTCCTTTGGGAACATGGATGTTTATAGAAAAAGACAGACATTCTCTTCCATCTGCAGTGAAACCCCTTTTCTACTGTGTCCACGTCATAGGCTTTGACATAGACGTTTCATAGATCCCTGAAGAGTTTTCCACGCAGAGAGAACAGACTGCCTACTTCCACATTGTTTTCTTTTTCTAGGTCCGTTTTTTTTTAAGATATTAAATTTAATGGGATGTCTTTAATAGGAATACATAGGTTTCAGCTAAACATTTCTATAGCATCCTACTCCCACATTGTTAAGAGCCCTTTCTGTGATTGGCCAAGGGTTTCCCTTTCATAGTTCAGCAGATGAAGATGAGAACCACATTTCCTTACAGGGTGGAGGGTAAATAGGCCTTTACAATACACCCTCTTCCTTTATTTCATTGCAAACTGCTGTAGATTCTTTTGACCTTTATGCCCATAGGTTTTGCGCCCATAAGTGGAATGTGCAGTAAATATCGCAGCTGTACGATTAACGAAGACACAGGCCTTGGCCTGGCTTTCACCATTGCCCACGAGTCTGGACACAAGTAAGTGCATGTCATGGAAGGGTGGGGCTCCGAGTCCTTTCCCTCCTCGTTGGTTTCCATAGAAGTACTGATCCATTAGGTTAAACCCACCAGGGGAATTCACATATACCCAAGGAGAATGTCAGTGACAGGTAGTAAATATTGCCCCTTGGGTACTTCTTTTGCTTTTATTTTAGTGCCTTGTGCTGTGCATGTGTTTACACTTTTCCCACCCTGTCCTTCCCTCAAAACCCTGCTCACACTCACATGTACCATTGCAGACACTTGTATCCGTCCTGCTCCTCTGTCCTGTGGCCTAATCTCATTCCGTGGTCCGCTCCAGCTGGGGAACTCCCGATGACTAGGGTAGTAACAAGCCCTACTGTTATTAACCTGTTTCTCTCAAATTTGTGTTCTCATATCGCTTTTAGAATTTTGCGAGGTGTTTCTAGCTGGTGTGTTGAGCAGAGTTTGGAGAGTGCAAGTACTACAGGAGGTCAGGCCCAGGAGGAGACCGTTTGCTTCCCATGTTCCCATTTTCCTAGTGGTGCCAGGTTTGAAATAGGGCAGCATCAGGGTGAGAGGTGAACCTGCTGACTGTAGAATAAAAAATTCCTATCAATTACTTATAGAAACTTATTCTTAGAGAAGTTTCCTTGGGCTAATCATGATGTAAGTTACCTTACCTCGAGGCAGCATCTGATCATTTATTTTTTATGGGCCCACTTGCTAACTTCCTACAACTACCCTAATTAATATGAACACTGACAATGTTCACACAAGTGTCTTCCTGCTATACTGCAGCTGTACTTGAAATTTCTTCTAGAAAATGCACAACTAAGAATTATAATATTTCTATTTTTTATTTTAACCCGTAATTTACCTGCAAAATCACAAAACTTGCAAAAGTCAGTGTTTGTGATTTAGTCTCTACCCCCTCTTTAGGAAATAGACTGGGGTTATTCATGTCACCCTGACCTGTTCAAAGTATCTTATGTGCATGTTGGTGTGTGTGTGTCCACGTGTGCGTGACTCTGTGTGTGGGGGAGTCCCGTGGAGGCCCTGCAGACTCAGGCTGTGTGTGAACTGATGACCTGAAAGCGAAACTGTATATCCTCCCGCTGATCCCTTCATCACTGCAGGCAATGATTGACTTTTTCAATGCCCAGAAAATTGCACTTACACTTCATAAAGCTTTCTGTTACATCATAATTGTATTTTTAATAGACCACTATAGTTAAAACTTCAAAAACTCTCATTATTTTAACGACATGGGGCTCTTGCTGTCCTCTGAACCATACCTGAATTTAATTAAACAATCAAGGTAAGAAATATTGTAGTCATCAAGGTCTGGGCAGATTGGCATTAGATGAGCAGTTGAGATATGGGCATTGGCAGTGCTAGCAGTTGCAGGTGGTGAATGTAACTGAAGTGAAATTTTATCTATCCAAAACTTGGTTCTTAGTCTTCAGTGTCAACAGCTATCAGTGTTTGGTTTTATTTTCTTTTTAAAAGTCAATTATTAATATCTCTTTTTATCACTTGGGCTGCATTTAGATAGAAAAAGAATTTCTTCCTAAGAAAAGATAAGTGTTTGTATGTGCAAGCTGGAATATAGATGGGAAGAAGGAAGGGAATTCTAGATTTGGATATATAGAAGTCCAACTCCTTATAGAATTAACCTCCAGAAAATTATCAACACCTTATTGGGCACATGATGTTTAGAGGATATTGTGCAAGAGATGGAGGAACTGGGAGTTCTGAACAGTCAATTTGCCAATGAAATAGCTTCTGATCCGAAAGTAGGGAATATATGTAATGGATGTGAAAATGAATTGCATGTGCTAACTGCCAAAATAAGTGATAACATTAGTACTAACAATAATGATAATAGTAATTGTAATAGCTTCTCTTTATGGAGCACCTTTTATAAATGTGCAGAGCAATTTCTCATGTATCTCAAACCGTACAAACAACTCCAGATAATCTCCCATCTTCCTTCACTGGCCTAGCAGGTAGACCATATCGAGTATTCAGCAACTGTGAGTAAATGGAATGGGGAAAGTGACTTGAAGAGTGAGAATGTGAACAAATAAAGAGTATTTCAAAGTACATCAAGTGACAGAGGCTGTGACATAGAACATTCAATAATCAAACTCTGTGAATTTTCCTTGAATAAGACAAGCACATATCTATTTAGTTCATTTAGTTAATAACTATTATTCTTTAAGACAGGACAATAGATTTGCTATATGGATCAAATATCATAACATAAACAGAATGCCTTTGTCTTATCCTTGGCAATGAGCTCCAAGCAGAGTCAATTTTAGAGTTTGGTACCTTAACCCTTTGAGTAGTATGAATGTTTATGTACGTCCTCGTGCCTCCTGACCATCCAGAGTAACTGGAACTAATTTCATTAAAAAAAAACAACTCACTCCCAGGGGTTCATGAGCATGAAAAAAATTCACTACTCAAAGGGTTAAGGATGAAAACATAATTCTAGATCTATTATGTCTGTATAAGACATCATATTGCACAAGTGACTTTTACCTCTTCAGTTTTGTTTATACTCAGAGGGCATTGTTTAAGATGGAGCAATGCTTTCCATGCTTCAGCAATAGGTTTTCTAATCTTTAACTCAAAAAAAAAAAAAAGATTTCAGTTAATGTCCAGCCAATTTCTTCTACTAAGTTTAGTTGTTTTTATTTCAAAAATGTCTTGTGGTTTATACAGGGGAATCTGGTCTAAAAATAGAAATTGCTAAGACCCAGTCTTTAGATTTGTCCTGGGAAAGGGAGGAAAAAGGCGGGAATGAGAAGCGAGGGTGGGTGTTCTTCATTTGTGTGTAGGATCGAGTCAGGATTGCTCTTAAATTGGGGCAAGGAGTCTTTCCTGGATATTTTAAATCACGTTACACAGGACATGTGGATTGCTATAGGCAAGTGTTTAAGAATTGGCATAGACACATTGAGGACTGCATTACACATTTTGGAGAATATGTCATTTATTTGAAAGTTTCTGCTTGCAAAGGAAGGTCATGCTATTTAATGGGTAGTGCCCTGGGGCTCGGATACATTGTGGTTCTCCCACACCCTGAGAATGCTCAGGGTGCGTTGCCTGGTCTTCTCTTATCTAGCTTTCCATTTGCAAAAACACTGGAGCCTGTGAGATTATTAGCAGGTATGTATAGGCACAATTACAGCAATATTATCTAAGCTGAACATCCCTATTATATACAGTATGCTGAAATAATTTGCATTATCAAACTTGAACATAAAGACAATATAAGACCTGAAACAATAAAGTACATAGAAGAAGACATAGGTACTAAACTCATGGTCCTGGGTTTTAAAGAACATTTTATGAACTTGACTCCACAGGCAAGAGAAGTGAAGGCAAAGATAAATGAATGGGACTACATCAGAATAAAAAGTTTTTGCTCAGCAAGAGAAACTGACATCAAACTAAACAGACAGCCAACTAAATGAGAAATGTTATTTTCAAAGACAATATTAAACACATTTATCGTTCTCAGAAGTATGCATGATCGTCGTTTCCCCCATGTCTTTTCCAGCATTTATGGACCTATTCTCTGGGCACCATTTGCATTCTGCCAGCAAAGCAATGTGTAGGATTCTATAAGAGTACTGGTAATCTACACCCCCCAATGTCTAACAGAAAGATGAAATAAAAACATGGCATGAAAGGAAACAAAGTGAAGGCTATCGGCACTGCAAGAGGCACAGTCAGAGAAGTCTTCTCCAAAGAATTAGAATTGGCTTTTTAATACCATTCACCTCAGGAATAATTAGCTGGCGATGTTAGATGCCTTTTGAACATTTGATGGTGATATGGACACCCCACCAGATGGTGGCTGTGCTCTGTCGTCAACCCAGCGCCCTCCAGCTGGGTTGGGGAGGCACTGGGTGACCTGAAAGATTTGCAGAGCATCAGGGCAAGCCCATGCCGTTAGAGATCATCGGTCTGGCGATTGTCAGAATTCAGTCCAAGGAACAACGGCAATTAGGAAATCACTTTTTACCAATTTTACTTATTGTCATTCCTCATTAAATTATTATGCTTGTTTCTGTGTCCAAAAAGCATTTGAAACTCATTGATTTTTGCCCAAACTCACACATGCAAACACACACACACACACATACACGATACATATACAAATGGCATTTAAGTATTAAGTGATTTGAGCAAGACCACATTTGATCAGGAAATTAATAGAAGTTTTGAGATTCAGTTTATGATATGCAAGGTTTCAGGTATTCTGAGGAAGGATTTATTTTCCCACTTTATAAGTGAGGAAACTGAGACTCAGGGACTTAAGTAATTTGCCCAAAGTCAAACCATTTATGAATGACAGAAGCTTCTTGCAAAACCTGCGTCAGTGCTCTGGTCATTTGGGTCCTACCAGTAGTTACCATCATCAGGCCAATTGTATGGTTTATTATCCAGAAAACATTGCCCTATAGTTTCGTTAGAGAGTTTCTCATTTTCATAATCCCTCTAGCTGAATAGCCTGAAATAATTGATATACCTCTAAATATACATGGCTGTTCATTTGACCATATCATCAATAATAAAGAAATACTTGTTAATGTAGTTGAATATTTGACATAGTACTATAAAATACATTAAAAACATCTGATGTTGAACATAATTCCCCTGTCCAATTTATTCTGAAAATATGTTTATATTTGAGTATTTGAGTTGGTGTTATAGCTAGAAGGTTGTTCTTTATTCATTCAATAAACATGAATGGAGAACCTGTTATGGGTTAGTGAGTCCACTGGCTCTGGGACTATAAGCATAAATAATAAGAATCTCTGTTCTTTAAAAACTTATAAGATAGTAGGTAAGAAATATTATATATATATGTATTTATTACATTAATATATAGGGTGATGATCACTTTAAATAAAGCATTATGGTTCATGGAAGCAAAAAAATTATCTAGCATGTATAATGAAAATTATATTTCTGGGTTGCCAAATACCAACCTTATCATTGGAATATGTTCTACTCATTCTTCCATGACTCCATTAGTGTTAATATCAAATGTGATCATTGTGGCACTTTCATACTAATGTGCTGGCATCCATTGCAGTACAGTTTATGGTTGTTGTACTACATGGAGACACAATTCTTAAAATAGTGGTGCTGAGATTTGGGTGGGCATCAGAATCACCTCACTGTGTTAGAATGCACAGAAATCCAGAACCTAACCTCCAACCTACTAAGTCAGAAAGCTATCAGGGTGGGCTTTGCATAGCCACATTATATAGTGCATTTCTCAGGTATTCTGATGCATAGCAGAGTTTGAGATTAATGCTAATAAGAATCATTGAAAATACCTTAGATGAAAAGTTTAAGATCAAGATTTTCCCAGACCTGGGATTTTGTAACTGAACTTCTTAGAAATGTAGGCAGAAGTGGTAATAATTTTATCTAGGGCACAATATAACCCATAACATGCCATCTTTATATTCAGGTCAAGGGCCATCCCATGGGTGTAGGTTGTTATTTCATTTTGGTCACTTTCTTCCCAAGGCAGCCACCCACATGTGATTACAGTCTGAATCTTTTCCATAGCCATGACACATTTTCTCTGCCGTATGGTTATTCTGGCCTTGATTGATTGCTTTTAATAGAACTTCAGAGAACGGGTGGAGGCTGAAACGTCTACATATACATCACTCTTGGTACTGAGTAAGAATTTTGAAGAAATTAGACAATGTTTGAATACCAGAATTTCTTGTATACACCCTTCAATCATGCTTGGGTTACACTATTGCATGGGTTCCGCCTGGGCTTGACATTAGAGTGTCTGGTTCCAGTACTGATTATGGGACCCTGGATAAGCCTCTCTCAAGTCCTCAGTCTTGCTGTCATTATATTTTACCTACCTTATAGGCTTGTAATGAGGTTTAAATTTAAAAACATAAGTAGCATGCTTAATATCTGTCTGTAAAATAGTGTGTGCTAACAAATGTTAGTTTTTATTTTTGCTGATATTATTAAACAGCGCTAAGCAAAATAGTAAAGTAGAAAAATATGTCTTTAGCTTTGGCAACAAGTATAGGTCCTCTGGCCTCATTTTGGAGCCCACTCACCCCTTGTCAGTGTCTTCTATCCCATTCCCTATGTGTCTCCCTCCAGTCATCATGGGAATCTTGGATGCAGGATGTCCCCAGATCCAAGTAATCCAAGTAACCACCTTGACCATTTTTGTTTTCTCTCTCTTCTGCCTTTCCCCTTTCCTCTATGTCCCACTCATTCAAACTCTTACTTTCTGAGGATCCATATAATGATTGGGTGAGTATCAGATATTAATAACCAACCATGGATTGGCTTTCCAAATATATATTTGCCCTAACAGGAAGCCTCCAGGACTATATAGAATGTCCCCCACCCCCACACCGCTTTCTTTCCAAAGGAATAAGTTGTGCTCTTCAGGAGCCGATGAGGATGGCTAAATCTTTAGGATATTAAGGAGAGGCACTTGGTATAGGAAGATAGAACCTCAGTCAGTGGGATTCGGATGCAGAGCTATGTAAGTGACAATAAGATGGTGCTGGTTGACATTGTAGGATTTGAACACCTGTAAAGAATCATATTAAGAGTTTCCACAGCCACTAAGATTAAGATATCCTCATTTACTAAGCTAGGGCTAGAGCCCCAAAGTGATTTTTTTCACTCAAGAGTAACAAATAGTCTCAACTTCAAACAAGGCCCACAGATAAATACAACCATAGCCACTCATTGGGGTTTTATAGAACCACTTCCCCCAAAGGGACATAGGGAGTTGTCAGGTCAAGAACTGTCCAACTGTCACAGCCTCTGGCAGTGTAGACCTAGCCTGAAATAGAGCAGTATTGGGTGGGTATAGGGACAAAAATGTCAGCACCACCAAGAGTTACAGTAGTTGGCTAGTTCTCAAATTCTGTTACATTTCAAACACATCTGGGAAGTCTAGTATCTGTATTTCTGGAAAACACTGGAAATTCTGACAATCCTTGGTGAGCAGAAGAGAGTAAGCAGAGAGGGAATGAAGGAATACGGAACAGTTTTAGCTCTACCAAGATCAAGTGAACTGCCTTTCCTATGCCATTTTAAATGCTATTTTTTTTTTAAATAATGAAAACATCTGTCCTGAGACAGTGCTCTGTTTTAATATTTGTGTGTACTTTCAGAGAACTCAGTGAATGCTAGTTCTTCATGAAAAGTCTGTGAATACATGACTAGTTTCCACAATTTAGTTGTTGGGGCTGTAATTTCTGCTTGACTATCACACAAAAGTAAGGGAGTCTCCACAATGTCAACACGTGTTTTGTTAGAGTATATTAGACAATTTAAACTGATCTTTGTGTTAAACAAAACTATTTCTCTCTCTCATAGCTTTGGCATGGTCCACGATGGAGAAGGGAACATGTGCAAAAAGTCTGAGGGCAACATAATGTCCCCTACCTTAGCAGGACGCAACGGAGTCTTCTCCTGGTCACCCTGCAGCCGCCAGTACCTGCACAAGTTTTTAAGGTATGAACTTTTAGAGCTGGTTGTGTACCTTTTGGTACAATTGATGTTCAGTGCCTGGTCAGCCTAATTCTAATATCTGAGCAGCTTCAGGCTTGAGTGTGAATTCTCAAGATAGTTCCCACTTGAAGGTGTCTTACGACACTCATTTTATCAAGGCGTCTGCAAAACACTTTCTTAAAACATGAAGGTCTGGGCCCTGGCCGGTTGGCTCAGCGGTAGAGCGTCGGCCTGGCGTGTGGGGGACCCGGGTTCGATTCCCGGCCAGGGCACACAGGAGAAGCGCCCATTTGCTTCCCCACCCCTCCTCCTTCCTCTCTGTCTCTCTCTTCCCCTCCCGCAGCCAAGGCTCCATTGGAGCAAAGATGGCCCGGACGCTGGGGATGGCTCCTTGGCCTCTGCTCCAGGCGCTAGAGTGGCTCTGGTCGCGGCAGAGCGATGCCCCGGAGGGGCAGAGCATCGCCCCCTGGTGGGCAGAGCGTCGCCCCTGGTGGGCGTGCCAGGTGGATCCTGGTCAGGTGCATGCGGGAGTCTGACTGTCTCTCCCCGTTTTCAGCTTCAGAAAAATACAAAAAAACAAAACAAAAACAAAACAAAACAAAAAAAAAAAACCATGAAGGTCTGTAGACTTTTCCAATATGATTCAACCTTTAAACTCAAAGTTTCCATGATAATTTGCAGGCCAAAATATTGCATCTAAATTTAGTTTTTTAAATTTTCTTTTCCATAACTAGACATTTCAGTCCATGAATAGGAAGATCTGTCATCTATTTATTTGTGCACACAATGGTAAAGCACACCTAAATTATTTTTTTGTTTTAACAAAATTTATTCCTTAATAGGAGTAAAAATTTGAATATTTAAACCTTATCATGACTACAAAATTCTGTAATTTTAAAAATTATGTTCAGAAAATTTGATAATAGCACTACTTTATTTAAGGTATAAAAGCATTTGGAAGGTAGGACTTAACTCTCTGAGCAATAGTCAATAGATTTTAAAATTTCTGAGAAAAAAAGGACTTTTAAGAAATATCCTTAGATCTGCTAGTAAAGTAGATTGTCCTACAAACCTCAGTGGCTTTGAGCTGGTAGTTTGGCTTAGTTTCAGCCATAACATTTCTGATTTGCACTGCATGCCAGCACAGATTGTTGAGATCCTTGCTCCATGTAGTCATTCAGAGATCCAGGTGCTGCTGAATGACCTTGTACTCTGGAGGAAAAGCAACTGTTGAAATCATAATATTTAGTTTTGCTTTTATATGTAATTACATAACAAAATTACTTGGTTAGAATTCTATAAGGATGAGGGAAAATTTTTATTTGTTTAGAAAGTAGCTCTTAACTCTTATGACAATGAATTATCTCTGATAGCATAGACAACTGAACAACTGAATGGGCATTAGACTTTAGGTGCTGGATCTACCTAAACTTTTCAACATCCCTTTTTTCCCCTTCTGAATACATTCTTCTGGAATCAAAAGTCAGTACCTGGAATAACTGTGGTTGTATAGCTGTTCCTTGTGGAAAACACACCTAAAATGGGAACATTATTGCTTCTTTGGTCCCAGGAAGAAAAACTGCTCTTATTCGAAGGACATGTTTAATCATTATAAATGTATTTTACTAGACACAAAAGAATTGTGTTGGCTTGCTAACAACTTGCTGGCTCACAATAATCTACTGATACTAGCAACTAAACACATTCACATTTCTGAGAGTTGTCAAAGAAAGTTTGAGAATTATTATTTTCATTTTAATAGTATATTTTTGCAAAAAGCTAACAAATAAAACTACCTTACTTTAAGAAATTGGAATGGATTATCACGAAAAGAAAATAGTGAAATTCAAAGTTAGAGAGCTTGACCAGGCAGTGGCGCAGTGGATAGAGTGTTGGACTGCGAGGCAGAAGACCCAAGTTCGAAACCCCGAGGTCACCGGCTTGAGTGTAGGCTCATCTGGTTTGAGCACAGTTCGCCAACTTGAATCCAAGGTCGCTGGCTTGAGCAAGGAATCACTCGGTCTGCTGTAGCCTCCCTCAGTCAAGGCACATATAAGAAAGCAATCATTGAACATCCAAGGTGTCACAACAAAGAATTGATGCTTTTCATCTCTTTCCCTTCCTGTCTGTCTATTCCAATCTCTCTCTCTCTCTCTCTCTCTCTTTCTCTCTCTATCTCTGGCACACACACACAAAAAAATCAGATGAAGAGAAAAGCAAATGAAAATAAAAAATAAAATTAAGAAAATACCATATAATTATATAGATCTAAAGTTCAACCTTTTGCTCTGATATTGAAGCCTAAAATTGGTCTAGAACCATTCTAGAAATCAAAGCAACAAAAAAGAAATATAATCATTTATATTAACAGAAAATGGGGCAAATACCAATATTTCAAGAAAAACAAAGCTTTTACCAGCACAGAATTTTTAAAATAAATTGAAATGTGCATATATATATAAACATAACTATAGATTTATATGTGTGCATGCATTTATAAAAATGTTTCTATATATATAGTGTACGAATATACTTTATAGTCAAATAATACTCTATATATTATATATTTGATATATAAAATATATTTTACATATTGTAAGCATAAAATTTTATCTATATGTTGTTTTATAGTGAGTGTAAATA
Organism: Saccopteryx leptura; assembly: GCF_036850995.1. NCBI lineage: Eukaryota > Metazoa > Chordata > Mammalia > Chiroptera > Emballonuridae > Saccopteryx > Saccopteryx leptura. The sequence continues at coordinate 129,777,168 of NC_089503.1, read as the reverse complement.
TTAATACAAACACAAAAAAACAAAACCATTGATATAAAGTTATCTATCTATACCCTTCTGTACATGATGATACACATGTGACCTCCCACTTTTACCCTCCTCTAGACCCAGCTCTGGAGTGATTCTATCCTGGGTCAGTCTACACAGGCACCAGGAACATTTTTCTGCCACAATATGATTCCAGCAATTGAACAGGCAACACGACATGGAGAGGTAGCCGCAGGACTCACACGCCACACTGGCTCGACCACAGTTGATGGAAGAAAGAATAGGTTGGCGGCACCCAAAAAGTACCAAACTAGCAGCCAGATAGGTGCCTTCTAAGTCTTTGTAATTTATATGTTCTTGTGGTCATCATTAAGAACTGGTGACTCCAAGCTAAGAATTAAGAACAAAAGTAAGGCATCCGTATTATCCTCCCTAGGGACTCATCAGGGTCTACTGGACTCTCCGGCTAGTTTCACTATGGTTCTTACTTTGGGTTCCAGGTTTCCTTTCTTTTTTTTTCTCATTTTATTTCTTATTTTTCCAACAGAGCTCTTTTTCTTTTCTTTTTTTTCTGTTGCACAATTTATTGGTTTCTAGAACACCATTAGGGTAGGGTCAGGAACTATTTTTTTTTTTGTTTCACTTTCATATGTTGTCCATCTTATGGAGTGCTCCCCCATGCCCACCTGAGCCAGTGAGCCTATGGCTAGTTTACCTTAATTGCTGCCTATTCCTTCAATTCTTGTAACACATTCTTGAGCCAGCATTCTGGCCACCAGCTTGCAGGGACTCCAGCCTTCAAGTGTGGTCCTTTCCTCATAGTCCTATTCTGAGACCTCATGCAAAATGTTGATTGATGACTGCTTTCCATATTTTGTGCAGCCCAAAATGAATGAGAATTTTGTGGACAATATTTGTATCTTGGTAATATAAGCCTATATACTGGGAATATACACTTAGACATTTTTTCACTTCTATTATCATAAAAGGTGACGTTAACATTTTTCTACAACTGGCATGACACATGAGGTCCTTTTAGCATTTGTTGTTCCCTACACAGTGTTCCAGTGAAGTCAAGTTGGGGATTGTTAGCATTGTTTTTAGCTGTTTCTTGCAGCTGTTCAGAGCATGCACGCGCGCGTGAGTCTGTGTGTGTGTATATGTGTGTGTGTGTGTGTGTGTGTGTGAAGAATTCTGCTTCCTATAATAAAGAACATTCACTTTAAGGCTCGCAGTGCTCTTACTTATATTAACAACAACAACAACAACAACATATATTTGGAGTTTTCTATATCTCAAATTCTTTCTTTAATTTTCTAGATTCTTTTTCAAAAAATTGTATTGCTTTTTCATTTTCAGAGTTATGATGAAGATATATAAAGATTTTTCAATTTTTAAAAATATGCTCTGATAGCTTGGGAAATGGAATGCAAAATTTGGGTGTGCAGTAAAAATCAGCATCATAAAATTATCCAGAAAAAGTGTTTTAACTGCCAAGAAATATAAGAAAATTCATGGAAATAAAATATTTATATGCTTAGAGAATATTTCAATGACACTAAATATTGACTGTAATCTTCAAGTCAGAACACATCTTTGAGGATGATTATTAAGGTTCTGGGATTCAAAACCATTTCTGTCCTGTGCCACTGGAACAATTAAATGTACTCTGAAGTATATTCATTTGTTTTTGTGCCAAGCAGTAAAACCTTTCTGTTGCAATTTCAGTAATTAGCCTTTATTTTCAGAGATTTTACTAATTTTTTTGAACCACATGATTATAAATAAATATGCAAGATTTTACATACAAGTTTGTTTTCTTGGAAAATTAAATTTTCTAAAAAATACTTGTATTGTCAAATTCACTAATAAAGTGTATTTAACTTGAGATGACCAAATTATAAATTAGACATGTCTACAGTGTGCTAACATTAACTTTTCATCAGTTTGTGAATCTGAGACTCTTCTTTGACATGTTTGCTGACTTCCTGATTTCCAAGGAATCAAAACACTGTTATATTCTCCAACAATTTAGGTGGCTATTTGGATACAATCCCAACAATGAGTAAGGAGAAACAGTGAACTTTTAATGATAAATCTAATTTCTTTTATTAGCAGCCTAGCATTTAGTAGATGGAAAATAATATATAATAAGATATTCAATTGGCCTGAAGTTGTCAGCACAACTTTTCTCCATACTTGGTGGAGTCAAGAAGGACAGATACATATGTGCAATAAACTCACCAACCTAGTCCATAAAGTAACATGTCATTTCCTGTAAGCAGACACAGACTTCATCACATTTACTCATGTCTGCATCCTTGGAGGCCTAAAATTTAGGGAAAATTAGGTCATTTAATTTAATGACAACATGGACTCATCTTCAATTCTTTTTTTAAAAATTTGAGTCATGTACTACTGATCATTGAACATGCCTTCCCAGCTACCCACCCATATGAGTCTATGTCAATACATGACACAGATGACTATCATAGACCTGGAAGTTTGAGGGGTGCATGGATTCCCTGCCATGCCTGACCTCCTCTGTTGATGGGAAAATTTGATTTGACCAAAGAGCTCATTCAGCTTGCTTTTGCATATAATGGAAATAGTACAGTTCAGGTCACATTTTGCTCTACTGTATAATGCATATCTTTTTTTTTTAAGATTTTTTTTATTGATTTTAGATAGAGGAGAGAGAGAGAAAAGGTGGGAAAGGAGTGAGAAGCATCGACTCACAGCAGTTGCTTCTCATATGTGCCTTGAACAGGCAAGTCCAGGGTTTCAAACAGGCTACCTACCTCAGCATTGCAGGTTGATGCTCTGTCTACTCCGCCACCACAGATGAGCTTTTTTTTTTAAGTGAGAGAGAGAGAGATGACAGAGGGAGGGACAAATAAGGACAGAAAGGAAGGGAGAGAGTTAAGAAGCATAAATTTTTTATTATGGCACTTTAGTTGTTCATTGATTGCTTTCTCATATGTGTCTTGATGGGGGGGGGAGTACTCTAGATGAGCCAGTGACCCCTTGCTCAAGCAAGAGACCATGGGCTTCAAGCCAGTGACTGTTGGGCTCAAGCCAACGACCATGGGGTTGTGTCTATGATCCCACACTCAAACCGGTGACCCCGCACTCAAGCTGGATGATCCCGCGCTCAAGCTGGCAACCTCAGGGTTTCAAACCTGGATCCTCTGTGTCCCAGGCTGACACTATACACTGCGCTCCTGCCTGGTCAGGCACCACAGGTCATCTTAAGAAAAGCAAACCAATTAAGAAAAGTCATAGCCGATTGCAGTTTCTGCAGAGCCTGTGTGACATTAAGACTGGAAAATGGGTCCTGCCATGTGATGGAAAGAGCAGCAGAGGGAAACAGAGCTGACGTGTTGATGGGGTCTTTATCACTTATGTCTGGGAAGGTGCTGACCTTGGCAAGTGAGGTAACTTTTTGGGAAGGCCTCTAATTTTAACTTGGAAAAAGAAGAAACACAACTAAAAGATCTCTCAAGCTCTTTAATATTTTATGGTTCACAAATCAGAGTGGAAAAAGGATTTTTAAATATTGTGTGGGACTTTGACCTTGCCTTATTTTCCTTAACACATGTTTTTAAAAATTTTTAAAGGAATCCAAATTATCCATATTTTTCCCTTAGGATGATTACTGTGTGTGTGTGTGTGTGTGTGTGTGTGTGTGTGTGTGTGTGTACATTGCTGACAAAACACTCTGCTTACCCCAAAGTCATACATAGAGTCTTCTTCATGATTTCCTACAACATTTATTGTTTTGCTTCTCACACGTAAGCCATTTGATTTTGGTGCAGGGCAAACAAAGGAATCAGACCTTACTTTTTCTTTGTGGATGTTGTGGTAGATTGTTTATAAAATGTCTGCCATGCTTTTCCTTCTTGCACCCCCTTCTGGGGTACCCCTACACTTGCCCATTGACTCGAGGCTTAGCTGCAAGAATGAGCCTAGCAAGACTTTAAAGGAATGAGATCAGTGCGTGGAGCTTCAGCTCTTCATACGTGACACTAATTGAGCTGACGTTCACGTCCTGGCATGGATATGCACACTCCTGCATCTTCCTTGTCTATGGGATTCTTCCAGGCTCCCAGCCTGGGAACTGCGTGTTTGTGGACCAGGCAGCGACTTCATCCTCACTGCCATATGCTGTTTTCTGTGCTTTTTGACCAACATAATGACCCTTACATTGCTCTTTACTATCTCTTGCATATTTTTTTTTCATCTGCAAACATTTCCTCTATGTGTGAATAAGTCTCATTAATGTGTTGTCTGTTCATTTGTTTTATTATGGGCTTCCTATTGGCATTTTCTGTTTGTCTTTGTTTTACTATTCTTTGTGAAGGGTGTTTGGTTTTGAACACAATTCTAGTTCAACAGTTATCTTTCTCCAGTAATTTGAAGCTATCATTTTATTGTTTCCTGGCTTCTGACATTTCTGTTGACAAGAGAGCTGTCAGACTTCTTGTTGTTCTGTGGAAAGTTATAATGTTTCTCTCTTTTTTTTTAAGGTTTTTGATATTTTTTCTGTGATTATGCTTTTATAAAATTCTTATAATGTGCCTATGTGTGCCTTTCTTCTTGGGATTTTAGAACTGCTTAAATCTATGGTTTGCTGTGTTCCATTAGTTTTTGAACATTTTTGGCTATTTTATTTACAGATATTGATTCTGCCTCATTCTTTCTATCCTCTCTTTTTTGGATTCCAATTTTGTAAATATCAGAACTTTTCACAAATACACCATATGCATATTTTAGTATATATTCTTGGACAAAAGTCTTTATTTTCTATTTTCTTGAATCTGTTAATTATAATAATTTCAAATTCCATTTTTAATTACATCATCAGTATGTCTAAATTTCCTGTGGGCCTGCCTCTATTATTTACATATTCTCTTGAATTTTAATCATTTGGTCTTATCTCCTAATAACTTAGTAATTTTGAATAAATAAGGACATTGTTTATCAAACGTTTAAAGACAAATAATATTATTTTTTATTTCTATCAGATGGGGTGGTTGCAGTTTATCTTGATTCACTTTGGTATTGAGCTGATGCCAACTTGGGATCCAGTCTTTACTGGTCTATTCAGGCTGTTCTTGCTCCTAGAAATAGGCCTATTGTGCTGTCAATGGAAATGCTGTGGTGTTACCAGGGCCCCTCCTTTCCAGCAGACCCACAGTTCCAATGCTCATCTCCCAGCCCCACACATTGGCAAAATTTCACTCAACTCCTCAGCTCCTTGACCTCCACTTTCCACTCTGCCACTTGCTTCTTGGTAGCTGCTTATGACTCAACAGATTCCTTTTATTTTTGAGGAGGAGGAGGAGGAGGAGGAGGAGGAGGAGGAGGAGGAGGAGGAGGAGGAGGAGGAGGAGGAAACTAGCACTGGGTGGTTGGTTCCGTTCTGTGCCTCCCTTTACTCTGGAAATTTCATCTCTTCTGTCCTTTTGACTTTAATAGTTCTGATTCCTGCAGACTGATCAGTTTGATACATGCCAGTACACCATAGTGAGGAGGGGAAGTCCTCTGTGATTTTAGTTTTAAGGCTGAATTATAAATAGCAGCTTGCACATACACAAACTGTAAAAACTCCCGAGACTGTGAACCGCTTTGTAATTTTTCAATTTCTCACGTGGGCCAGATAGTGTAGCTGACTTACCCTAGTTTCCTGTCCATGGACTGGGAACAATATTGTCAACTCTAACATAAACTTTGGGATATAATGGGCAGTATTTAACTAGAATATAGAAATCATTTGAGATCTATTAAAGAGAGGGGCTATGGACTTTAAAATTTGCTAAATCGCTCCTGTCTTGGAGTGTTAATTACGCTTTTGTTATTTTTCTTTTTTAACTTAAAAATATGCCCTTGTATCATGATCAGAGGAACAGTAATAGATCTCATTTGTTGGTCAACTCACAGTGAACCAGTCACTACTCTTGCGCTTTCCTGTCATTTAACTTCATCCCTACTTCTTAGTTTGCTCTGTAAGACCTACTGACCTCCTTGAATGAAGGATAAATATCTCGTGCATAGTGGCTGGTGCTATTCCTCACGTTTTGTGTATGTGGATACTAACTGAAGTCATACATCAGTGGGCTCCAAGGTACAAGAATTTGGGACTGGAGCCCTGGAGATTGGGGCCAGAAAAGTTCCAATCAAGGTAAACAATCACACAAAGAAAAATTTGGAGATGCATGAGCAGATATGCTGTTGATCAATTTATTGTGATTAGATAGTTGGGTTTTTTTTTTTCCTTTTTGCTTATTGAAATTTATAAGTGGTGCCTGACCTGGTGGTGGCACAGTGGATAGAGCATCGGACTGGGATGTGGAAGGACCCAGGTTCGAGACCCCGAGGTCGCCAGCTTTGAGTGCGGGCTCATCTGGTTTGAACGAGGCTCACCAGCTTGGACCCAAGGTCGCTGGCTCCAGCAAGGGGTTGCTCAGCCTGCTGAAGGCCCGCGGTCAAGGCACATGTGAGAAAGCAATCAATGAACAACTAAGGTGTTGCAACGTGCAATGAAAAACTAATGATTGATGCTTCTCATCTCTCTCTGTTACTGTCTGTCTATCCCTCTCTCTGACTCACTCTCTGTCTCTGTAAAAAATAAATAAATAAATAAATTTAAAGAAATTTATAAGTGGTGGCCCTGGCCGGTTGGCTCAGTGGTAGAGCATCGGCCTGGCATGCAGAAGTCCCGAGTTCGATTCCGGCCAGGGCACACAGGAGAAGCACCCATCTGCTTCTCCACCCCTCCCCCTCTCCTTCCTCTCTGTCTCTCTCTTCCCCTCCCGCAGCCGAGGCTCCACTGGAGCAAAGATGGCCCGGGCGCTGGGGATGGCTCCTCGGCCTCTGCCCCAGGCGCTAGAGTGGCTCTGGTCGCGGCAGAGCGACGCCCCCTGGTGGGCAGAGCGTCGCCCCCTGGTGGGCGTGCCAGTTAGATCCCCGGTCGGGCGCATGCTGGAGTCTGTCTGACTGTCTCTCCCCGTTTCCGACTTCAGAAAAATACAGGAAAAAAAAAATTTATAAGTGGTATTTAGTTTCTATTTGCAAACACTTGTCCTTCCTCTCTCTAAATGCAAAAATTATACCTAAATACATCCCTGGAAGGGAAGGGGATACTGTATTTGTGGAGGAAAGATTTATTGGTCTTTAGCCATCTGCTGGTAAACTAAAGCAGAGTTATTTTCCTCTCTGATTTGGAAGTCTAGTAAGAAATTAACCTGGGCATAGAGCACTGCTGGTGGAAATTTTGCAGTATTCTATCCAGAACCTCTAGAAGCTATAAGCTGTTACGCACGTGTTCCCTAACCTAGGAGAGGAAGGAAGAAAGAAAGGGATGCATGTAGGGAGAGAGAGAGGGAAAGGAAATAAATTTTAATCTTTGAAATTGGCAGATTGCGTTTTGCCTTTTACAATACCCATTTCTATCTTTTGATTGTTCCTGGCAAGAAGTGTACGTAAAAGTGGTCTGTAATAGGAGCTTCTCACATTAAACATCTGGCTGTACTAGTCCATTTCATTTTCTCCCATGAAAGGTTTGAGTAATCTAAGGAAAAACAAATTGCCTTCCTGGTAAAAGGAAAATGAACAATTTTAGTAAATGTGTCCCCTATATTTAAATATAATTCAGGTACTTGTTATATTGTATTTTGTGGGGGAAATCTCTTTTTCTCTATGTAGGATATTTGGTGAACTGCATGAGAAAAAAAATGGCATAATTGAATGTACATCTTTGATAATTCTTTTGGCATCACAAGTAGCCTGTCTCCTCTTTGTTTCAGCACTGCCCAAGCGACATGCCTTGCTGATCAGCCAAAGCCTGTGAAAGAATACAAGTACCCTGAGAAATTGCCGGGGCAGTTATATGATGCAAACACGCAGTGCAAGTGGCAATTTGGAGAGAAAGCCAAGCTCTGCATGCTGGATTTTAAAAAGGCAAGTGATTACTGGCCAATGCTCAGTGCACTGTTATTCATAAAACCATTTTATTCAGTATAACTGACATTGATATATTCTGTACTTATTGGGTACCTACCAAATGTCAAATCCTATATGTTAGGGCTGGTCCTCTATAACAGGAAACACATGTTTTGCTGGCAAAGAAAATGATGGCTGATACTGTTGTGGGTATCAGTTTTCAATTGAGAAAAAAATTGGCTTGTTAGGTCAATTCTTTCTTTCTGATTTATCATGTGGGAGTTTAGCAATCACTTTTGGTTGGTGTAAGTTGGCAAATTAATACTGTGGATTTTTTTCAAATGGTATTAAGAAAACAAGGTTCACCATTACCTTCCTCTTATATTAGCATAAGTTACTATGACATAGCAGCTTATCTAGGGCTTCTGATTATTAAATTTTCCAAGTAAAGTATTTATAGACAAGTTTCCCATAGAAGATGCTAACTATGCATGGACCTCAGGGGCAACAGTGGTGTGTTCCCCTAATATAAAATCCTCACGTAACACAGAGACCTGTGTTCTTGCTGGACAGGGAAGTCGAGATTTAAGAACTTGCTCTACTGAACCACAAGGAGACCTACCCATAAGTTAAATAAAAGAAACTATTTTTGAGGTTTCTTTTATTATAGTTTATAATGGAATTAAAAAAAAGATAAACAAAATAATATAGTTCTCCACAAACATCCAGACTTTTCAGAATGCACTGGGAATATTCCCAATTTAAATCTAACATGATCAACTTCTTTCTTCTAAGGAGAGATCCCACAATGATCAAATACAGCCAAGTCCAGAACTGTATTCTCGTCTCCCCAGCTGAGTCATCTCAGCTTGGACCAATAATAGTAAATCAGCCAGCATCAGCATATATTTCATGGGTACAATATGAATTTCTTAAGAATTTTTTGAGTATTACTCTTCTGTATGTTAAAAAAGTAGGGGGGTGTAAAACTAATGTTTTCTTTCAAACCAGAAACATTCTGGTTTCCTCATTACTATGCTCTGTGACCATGGACTATGTCATCCACGATTCTCTAGTGCAATTTGGAAAATATGAAGTTAATGTGCACATTTTTTATCACTGAGGAAATATTTACATGCAATGAAATGCATTCCTTTAAGCCAAGGTGTACAGCTGGAATTTTAATAAATATATTCACCCATATTACCAGCATCCCAATAAGGTATAGCTTATTTCAGTAAAGCCAGAAAGTTCTTGTTTACCATCATCAACTTAATCTATCTCCCACCCAGTGAGAAACCATTGATCTAATTTTTATCATCATATATATACTTACTTTTCTAAGTCTGGAAATTAATAATTGACAAGTAAAGTATTTAGTATTTCACCATTAAATATGCTATTAGCTGTTGGTTTTCATGTTACCTTTTATCAAATTGAAGTTCCTTTCTCATCCTAGATTCTTCAGAGATTTACCACAAAAATGTGTCAGCTTTGGCAAATGTATTAAATCAAGTTATGTTGTTTTTCTCTTCTATTCTGTTAATGTGGTGAATTGTTTAGATAGGTTTAAAATTGTTTTTCACTGATTTTTGAATCTTAAACCAACCTGCATTTCTGGGATCACCTTATCATTGTAATCTAGTACTTATTTTTCTATTTTGCTGATTTGATTTGGAATATTTTATTCAGGATTTGTGTTTTTGAGTGATATTATTTAGAAATATTGTTTTCTCAAAGAGCTTATATAAATAAGTTGGTTTTACTTTTTCCTTAAATGTTTGTTAAAATTTACCAGTAAGTTTTGTCTGTGGGAAGCTTTCATAATTTTTCAACTATACGAACATATAGGAGGTTTCTTTGAAAAAACTCCTACTAGGCTGATCAAAATCACTGAAAAAATTTAAAACTGATCTAAAGTGACACAAGAATAGAGCTTTTCCTATGAGTTTGTCTGTTTTATCATGTTAATTTTTAACCAAAAATTTGTGATATTTTCATTTATTCTTTTAGTGGTTATAAGAGCTATAGTGATAGTTCTCTTTGCATTTCTAATAAAGGTAACATATGTTTATCTTCTTTTTCTTTATCAGTCTAGCGAGGTGTGTATTAGATTAATCCTTTCAGAAACATTAATATTTGACTTAATGTTTTTTTAATTTTGTTAGATTCTTTTCTATTTTATTACATTCTGCTTTGTTTTTTAATATCCCAATATTTAATGTCTTTTTATTTGTGTTTAAGGCATAAATTTGGATTACTGATTTTAAAGGTTTCTTATTTTCCTAGTAAAACTATCTAACTATATTTAAAGTTATGAATTTTATTATTTTGAGTTTCTAATATTATTAAGTATGAAAAACTTTCTCATTTCTCTTCTTTAACCCATACATTATTTAGTGTTATATTGTTTAATTACTAAATAATTGATGCCTTTCTAGATAGCCTTTTTTTTAGTTTAATTTTGTTCAGATAATATATGCTATAAGTATACTTTTGAAATTTATTGAAATGTTTTTATAGCTCAGCTTTGATCTATATCCTATTGAACATTCAGGGTACACTTGACATGAACATGAATTCTGCAGTGGTTGGGTATTGTGTTCTAGAAATATCTATTTTGTTAATTGGTTTGACAGCTTGTATCTTCTCTCCCATATTTGCTACTTGTTATATCAATTTTATTTATATTCGTAAAACCTATAAATTATATATGTGTGTGTATATATATATATATATATATATATATATATATATATATAGAGAGAGAGAGAGAGAGAGAGAGAGAGAGAGTTTATTTTTCTCTTATTTTAGTTTTTGCTTTGTGTATTTTGGAGCTTCATTATTAAGGGGTGTATACACACTTGGAATTGTTTTAGCTCCCTGACTCTTTTTTTCCACCTGAGGGTAACAGGCTCCCTGGGAGGAAATGTGGGTGGTATGAGAAGCAAGTATACCTGCGTAATGATGGCCCCTCCTTCCTGGCTTGTCTATGACCTGCAGAAGCCCTTCCTGCCTTGCCTGATGTAGACTTGACATCTTGGCAAGTCCTTCCTTCTCATAGTTTCTTCTTCTGAGACTCCAGTGTAGTATCCTTCTGAGTTCAAGTTTGTAGAAGACATTGTGAGTGGTGCCCCTCGGAAGCATGCAGCAAGAAAGCCTCATCTATGCCCATAATTGCATAGACCCCCTGGAAGGAACTGGCCCAATTTGAGTCACATGCTCAGTTCTTGGGAGGAAGAACAGCTAACTCTGATCCTTTGCTGTGGGGTGGGGTGGAAAAGTGGCATTTGTTTAGCAACACAAGGTAGAAGTGGGAAGGAAGTATGGGAGGGGACAAAACAATCAAGGAGGGAGAAGAAGGAGCTAGCAAGGTGGGGGAAGACCAGGGCTGGGACAGTGATGTGCCAGGAGTGTAAAAGGACAGTGGGTGATGAAGGGCATTTCAAGAATGGAGAAGCTGTTAAGTGGAAGCCTTAGGTGCTCACATGAGATTTTTACGTTACTATGATGTCAACTCCTCCTCCATCAAAACATAGTCTACTATGCTCCCAAGGGATCCTTGACACTTTTGTTATTAAAAATTATTCTCCATTATTGTCAATAACACAATTGTTCATAAATTCTACTTTGTCTGATAGTAATGGAGCCGCATCATCTTATTTAAGAATACTCTTTGCATGATATTCTTTCCAATCTTTTTATTTCAATTTATTTGTGTTTTTATACAAAATGTGTCTGCCGGAAACATCTTTTAATTTGGTATTGCTTTTCTATCCAGTTGAGCCATCACTAACTTTAACTGGAATGTTTAATCCATTTACATCTAATGTGATTATTGTCATGGTGTATAAGGTTTACCATTTTGCTCTTTGTTTCATATTTGTCTTATTGTTTTTATTTCTATTCTCTTTTGAATTAAACTTCTCATTAAATATTCTACTTCTTTTGCCTTGATATGCTTTTTAGTTATACTTCATTATATAAATTTGTAGTGATTGCTTTAGAGATTACAACTGGATCCTTAATTTACAATCTATGTAAAATTCACATTGTTCCACTATATGTAAAATGCGAGATCCTTACAAGAAATAAGTCTATCAGAGACATGGACAAGAGTGTGGTGGTTACTGGGGGGAGGAGCACGGGGGTGGAGAGGGGGGGAGGGGAGGTACACAAAGAAAACCAGATAGAAGGTGACAGAAGACAATTTGACTTTGGGTGAGGGGAATGCAGCATAATCAAATATCAAAATAACCTGGAGATGTTTTCTCTGAACATATGTATCCATTAAAATTAATAAAAAATAAAATAAAAATTAAAAAATGCATGCCATTACTGTAACAAAAAAAAATTAAAATTGCATAAAAACTAGAGCATGCACCAAAAACCGGGTTTCAGATTTGGAATCAAGCAATGCAGAAATATATAGAAACAGTTCTAAAACCTCATGCAATAGAAAATGAAAAAAAATTGTTCCCCAGTGGAAAAAAAAAAAAGAAAGAAGTCTATGTATCCCTCATCCCTCTTTCACATCTTGTACTATTGTTGTCACGTGTTTTATTTCTAGTCCTATTATGAGTGACATATGCAATGTCATAATTTTGTTGAAAAATAGTCAACTGCTTTTAAACAGAATAAAATAGATATAAATTGATGATATTTTATATTTATTCACCTTTTAACCAATTAGTGTGCATGTTTTTGATAGATCAGTTCCAAATGGTATCATTTCTGTAGGGCCTGAAGAACTTTCTTCAAATTTCTTACAACATAGGTCTGCTGTTCACAAAGTGTCTTAAGTTTTCTTTATCTGAATATGTCATTAAGTCCCACTCAGCTTGAAGGGTAGCTTTTTCTAATATAGATTCTAAATGTTTTTTATTTATTCTTTTTTTCCTTTAGATACTGTATAGAAAAAAATTTATTTTCATCTAAACTTGATTTTTTCTGATAAAACTTAGTTATCATTTGTATCTTTCTATAGTTTCTAATCAATTCAGCCAATTCTCTATTTGGGTTATTTTAAGATTCAGTTTCAGAATCAAACTTTGTTTTTTATAGTCTATATTACTTTACCAAAATTTCTTGTTTGATTATACTCATGTCAATTTTCCCCTTACAGCCCTTGAACATATTTATTCATTTATATTGTAAGACATTATTATTCTACATTTTATATATTTTTACTATATCATTGTAACAGGTGAATCATTTTTGATTCTCTGAGGCCTTTGTTTTATTCTTCCTTGAGGCTCCTCTATTTTAGTTTTTCCGCAGCAATGATTTTTAACCAGGACCGTAAGAATTTTTAAAACATGCACTACCTGATTGTTTAGTTAGGCGCACTGACCTCTTTTTCCTTAGAACATCAAGTAAAAAAAATGACAACAGTCAACACAACAATAGACAACCAGTGTGAATGAATCAAAATTGTACCTATTTCTTTTGTCAGATCTGCAGAAAATATAATATGTATTTTTGGTGTGCTGCAGAATTTCAGTAGTTACTTTATGTGTGTCACAAGATGTAAAAGGTTGAAAATCGCTGCCTTAGAGCATAGTCTGTGTTCCCGGTTGTGGTTCTTACTCCTGAGGTGTGGCCTCTAGGCTTTCTAATGATGTTCAGGATGCTCACAGAGATGTCTCCACTCTGCATGAGCCAGCATTCTGATGATGTTTCTCAGACTAGTGCAATGTCTGTCTTCCAGCCCATGTCAGCTTTTAGCCTGCACCTGTTACCCTCTGCCAGGCCATGTGAAGTCTCAGCCTGTTTGTCCTTCTGATAAGGACCTGCAAGAAATCCTCATGCAGACATCTGGGCCTCTGAGACCCTCTCTCAATGCAGCTGTTTTCTTTCTAGTCCCATTCACACATATACTAACTATTTGGGGAACCCCAGTTCCAATCTCTCTATCTCCCACTCTCTGAGACAACTGTGTCTGTCTGGACAAAGTGCTCCCAGGCAGAGAGCTGAGGTAGATTTGTCACTCACTTTGTGAGTTTCACTTCTTTTCAGGATAATATACTGTATTACCTGTTATCAAAGATCTAAAACAATTGGCCCATATATTTTTCTCCAGTTTTATAGTTTTTGTGCATAAAAGAATAAACCTCTTGCCAGTTACTTAATTCTGAACAGTAGAGGAAAAACCTTTTGAAATTAAAAAAAATATTTTAAAATCATAATTTTTCTTTTGACAATTTTTCACTATACATTAGGGGTTGAGGAGTCAAATATCATTATACAGACCTTCAAACAATAGTCACTGCCATGAGAAAATGGCAAGTGAGGAAGGAAAGTAGAAAAAAATCAAATAAATTTTGCTCATTCTCTATTGTGGAAAATTGTTTTTCAACACAAACTTGATGTATTTTGATTTTATAAGTTAAATTCTACTTTTGTGACCAGAATCTCTAATATATTAAATCTCAAAATTAGATATCATGTGACAATTAGAGATTTCTTTTTTAATTTTCTATGTGGACTGAATCATCTCAGAACATTTTCAATTATAAAATTTACTTTTTAAAATGAACTTCAACTGAAATTTTATGAAAATGGCTCTATTTTTTTAGGTTTAAATGTAAAGACCAGTAAGTTTTTGATGGGAGAATATAAAAGATTATATAAGAAACAAATTACTCAATTTCTAGGTGAGCACCTATCACATAAGAGCCACTTTAAATTTTCTATGCAGTGTGATGGATGGATGCTGCTTTAGAAAAGGATGACCCTTTTCTAAGTACCACATGCTATTTAGTTTCAAAAGTCAATATACAGTGCAAATGCAAATGCATCCTTCTCTTGGATAGATAGATGGGCATTTGGTATATATGTTATGTATGTTTACATACTCATGCATACACTCCCATGTTTAGAGGCTATGGTTTTCTCTGTACTGATGACTTATATAATGATAATTTGAATTAGTGATAAAAGCACCCCACTGCTTGAAAAACAAATAATTACAATTGATTGTATACCCTATTATAACATCATTTGTAATTACATTTTTAGTTTATATTTTTAGAGAGTCTGATGCAGACTGTGGGAGTAAATGAATCTGGTGACACTCTATTCACATTATTCAAATGCCACAATAAATTTTCAACACATTTATTTGAAAATGGTTTTTTGGGGGTGCTAAATTCTGATGTTAAAATTAACCAGGTCATATTATGAAATTGGTCTTTGTAAATGTAGTCCTCAAATTATGGGATAGAATAGCAAGTGAGAGCCTTTATTAAAATAGTTTTCTTTAATTTCAGAAATAAAAATGAGAGTGAGCTCTCTACTTAGGCTTCAACTGGTTTTATTCCAAAGTTAACTATTGCTTATGATAAATGTTGTGTCTTTATCCAATAGCTATTCAGCTTTGTCATCATTGCTTGGTGGACTGACCCTGTAGTCTGAAATACAAGCTGTCAGAATTACTTTGAAATTTGATCACCTTAGTGTCCTGGCCACTGTTGTTAAATTGGGAACTGCCCCCACAACCAGCACGGCTTACATTCCAATTCCCCCGGCCCTAGAACCATGATTTAAAAGAGTCTTTGTTCTAAGAGGACCCTGGAGTTTCATTAAGAATATAATTATATAAAACTGAGACTTCTGGACATAGATAAAGGTGAAGTGGTTACCTGGGAGAAGAGGAGTAGAGGAAAAGGGAGTAAAGTGGGACAAATATACAGTTTTGGAAAGTAATCTGACTTTGTGTGATGGGCACACAACACAATCAACAGTTCAAATGCTTTAGAGATATTCACCGGAAATTTATGTACTCTTATTGATCAATATCACTTCACTGAATAATTTAATTTTAAGAAAAAATAATATAGTGATGTACAACTATAATAATACTGAATTTAATACAATTACTATACATTATATCCAGAGGTTAACAACTAAGTCAATGTAAATATAATAAAAATGAGCAAGAGTAATTGGTTTTGGTTGTTTGGTTGTGGTTTAATTTTCATTGTATTATCAAATTTTTGAAATAATAGAATTTTTATTTGTTTTCCAGGATAGAGGTGTCACATTTTATCTAATGACAGACAATTAGATCTATAGGGTACCGAGGTATCAAATGCTTTTTGATATGATGAAAACCAGTAACATGGATTATATGACTTTTCAAGACTCTTCTAATCCTCTGATTTATTTCTGCTTGGAGGACTAGAATTGGGGGTTGAACACATTTTGGGACAAGGCTTAAAGGCACAGACAAGGCACAGGGTAATTAGTGTGTCACCTGCCTTAGTGGTGAGCTGCCTATTACTAGCATCCTATATTTGAGAACATTAGACTTAGAAAAGTGAAAAACCATCACCTTTATAGTATCATCCGTTTGTATGCCTTTATTCTTCAAAAGGTTTCAAAAAACTTCAATATAAGAAGATTCTGAAAATGCTCTGAATGGTAGTCTAACTCTAGTATTTTCATATCATAAAGTGGCTCTCTTGTCATCTAAGATGGCTCTCTTGTCATTTAAGACATTTTTATGTTCATAATTCACTCATCTTATTAATTTTATTTTACATTAAAAAAATCCCTACTCACCCTGTTCAAGATTTCCACAGGAAAAACCTGACAGGTATTCAATTCACAATGAAAGCATTTACTGAAAGCTAGCTAGGTACTGAACACTGCCTCAGGGACTGATGGCAAATCCATAAAAATAACATTTTTAACACCATTTACTTTGTATGTCTTGGATAATCTTTGAAACAGTCCCATGAGTCAATCCCACCAGCTGCCTCAGTCCACGGCCATGACCATGCTGAGTCATGACTGCTGAACTCTCCTCCTGCCTGTGCAGTGAAGAAGAAACGTGCGCTGGCTGGGTGCCTACTAGGGGCCAGGCCCTGAGTGGGACCCATTATGTGAAACCACTTTATTTAGCCTACAGGACAAGTTGGTGGTTGAGTGTTGTCACCTTTAAGGGTACAGGGAGTACACCGGGTCCTACCCGCCCAGATTTGCCTCAACCAATTCACATCAAATCTGCCTGCCTTCTCTGAAGCTCAACTCTCCCGGATCACTGTGGCCATCTCCTGGCTGACTTAACCTCAGGAGCATTTCCATTTTTACGTCCATCCATTCATTCATTAATTCACCCATGCAGTCCATTGCTTATGTGTGCACACACAGCCTCCTGAGTCAGTACGTTTCTATACCCATACATCTAGTTGGCTTCTAAGAGCCACCACTCAAACCCAGGAGTAACTAGCCCACACTGCTGTTTAGTTTCTGGTTCTGATCCACCATATCACCACCCAGACATTAAGCTCTTGGACCAACAGCCTCTGGTTCAAGGGAGCTTTATTCATATCCTAGGATGCTATCACATTGTCAACCCTTTAGGCAAACAGAGCTTTCCAGTTATTTCTTTGGAGTGTTACAGACACAGACCCTGCTTTTATGATTCCTTGAGGTCCTCGTATAGCTCTGAACTCAAAATGCTATTCTGGTCAAGAACAGAACCACCAACATAATATGCCAATTTATATCATGAGGGCCTGTCTGAAGGAGACCAATCCAAAGTTCTCAGTAATGACCTTCCCAAGAATTGTATGAGCATCATTGTTTGCTGATTACTGACAAAGATGTGAGTCAAGCAAAGCTCTAACCATCAACATTGCACATTTACCCCAACAGTACTGAATGATCCTGGAAAAATCATAAGAAATTAAAATTTCATGGTATAGTGATTGTAACCATAAGAGGTTATTATTAATACTACAAAATAAAAGC
Organism: Saccopteryx leptura; assembly: GCF_036850995.1. NCBI lineage: Eukaryota > Metazoa > Chordata > Mammalia > Chiroptera > Emballonuridae > Saccopteryx > Saccopteryx leptura. Next base: position 129,759,477 of record NC_089503.1, on the reverse strand, counting down.
AATTGGTATCCATATTTAAAAGTTGGATAACCAATGGTATCCAAAATTAAAACATTCAGAATTTACTTGTTAACATTCTAAGTTTCCAAAAAATAACTTCTTAGTGAGATAGAATGAACTTTACGTAGGTAAAATTAATATTGATTATAAAAAATAAAGCCTTTCATGATATGACTCACACAATGCAGGAAACCTCCATGTGAGAACATCTTTTAACATCATTGAAGTAGGAATAAAAACATTAATGCCGTGTGTGTGTGTGTGTGAGTGTATGTGTGTGTGTGTGAGAGAGAGAGAGAGTATGTGTGTGTGTGTGTGTGTGTGTGTGTGTGTGTGTGTGTGTGTGTGACAGAGACAGAGAGGGAGAAGATAGTCAGGAAAGGACAGAGATGAAAAACATCAATTTTTTGTTGTGGCACCTTAGTTGTTCATTGATTGCTTTCTCATATGTGCCTTGACCAGGGGGCTACAGCAGAGTGAGTGTCCCCTTGCTCAAGCCAGCAACCTTGGGCTCAAGCCAGGTACCATGGGGTTATGTCTATGATCCCACACTCAAACGTGGAAAGATGAGCCTGCACTTAAGCAGGTGACCTCAGGTTTTCGAACCTAAGTTTTCTGTGTCCCAGTCTGATGCTCTACCCACTGCACCACCACCTGGTCAGACATAAGCACCATCTTTGAAGCAGATCTATATTGATATTTCACTGTATTATATTTTCTTTATAATTTCAATAACACAGTAAAAGCAGCCATTAAATTCCTTGGGAAATAATGCAACACCTGTTCAAATCTTCAGAACAGTTGTGCAGAAAAAAATTTAAGAAATGTTTTATCATGTGCAGTTGAAGCTACCACCAGTTTTCCAGAAGATTCTCTCATGTCATGAGTCTTATTATTTTCCCTTTAAGAAGATATTCCTTTGGGCTCAAAAGGATGTGAAAGTAAAAGTAGTTCTTTATATTTGGAGAAACTTTTATAGTGTTTAAATCTCAGACCATGTTTTATTTTACTCTCAAATAATCTGTATGGGGCTTCCTTTCTTTGTGCACACCTTTCTGCCTTTTCATCTTCCTTCCTTTGCATAAACCTTTTATTTCCTCTCCTTTGAAAATCATCCTCTTCCCCCCGACAAAGCCTTAGAGCTCAAGAGTTGGCTCAGACATCACTTCTTCTCTGACTCCTCCTCTAAGTCCTCCAGGGAAATTCCTTTCCCCTTTGGGCAAGTTCATCCTGCATGCTGTTCTTCCCTCTTGAAGGCACCTCTTCCTACATGCACCATATGGTGATTCACAGCAAATTTACTTGTCCCTATAAGACCAAGCTCAAAAGAGTAGGTCTGAGTTTTATTCTCAAAGGAACATTCTGCTTAACAAGGTACTTGGCATATTCTAGGCCTTCATCAAATGTTTGGGGATAATGGAGGATGGGTGGATGGATGGGTGGATGGAAGGAAGGAAGGAAGGAAGGAAGGAAGGAAGGAAGGAAGGAAGGAAGGACAAGTCAGTGAGTTTCTTAATCATCTTTAATTTGAAAAATGGAGATTCAGATGTGGAGAACTTAGTGAAAGATGGCATCAAGAATAAATTATAGGCCCTGGCCGGTTGGCTCAGTGGTAGAGTGTCGGCCTGGCATGTGGGTGTCATGGGTTTGATTCCCAGCCAGGGCACACAGGAGAAGCACCCATCTGCTTCTCCGCTTTTCCCCCTCTCCTTTCTCTCTGTCTGTTCCCCTCCCACAGCCAAGGCTCCATTGAAGCAGAGTTGGCCCAGGCACTGAGGATGGCTCCATGGCCTCCGCCTCTGGTGCTAGAATGGCTCTGGTTGCAGCAGAGCAACAGGGGAAGCAGAGCATCACCCCCTGGTGGGCATGCCAAGTAGATCCCGGTCGGACAAATGCAGGAGTCTGCCTCCCTGCTTCTTACTTCAGAAAAATACAAAAAAAAAAAAAAAAAAAGAATAAATTATATGTTGGATTTTATTGTTTTGTTCCTTTTCATTTTTTGTGGTTGTCTGCAATGTCTATAGTAAGTACATTTTACTTATTACTTTAGAAAATATAATTTTAGTATATTTATAATGAATAAAACAAGGTTTCAGGGATGGAGTTAAGTTGAAACAAGTTTAGAACATGAGTCTTCAAGTTTCTCACTCAATCTGTGCATCCACTGCTAAGTATATGTCAGTTTTAATTTATATCAGTTGTTTCTCCTTAAATTTTTTATTAATAAGTTATCATGGACCACTTGTAATACTGATGATCTTTTCTTTTTCCCTTTTAGGATATCTGTAAAGCCCTATGGTGCCATCGGATTGGAAGGAAATGTGAAACTAAATTTATGCCAGCAGCAGAGGGCACCGTTTGTGGGCATGACATGGTAAGACACTGATCTTAGGCACATGCATCACATTTAGATGTCAGTCTCTCAACACATTCATCTTTCCTCTTGCATTGTTATTTTTAAGCCCTTCTTTCCCACACATATGAGCAGACTTATACTTACTTCAAAAGATGGTGTTTATTTTGGTAGTATAAAGAAGACTCTGTTTCACTTTTTTCAATGATATTAAGAGACATAGATGTTCTGGCAAAGGTGATGGCTGAATCTGTTTAGTGAGGGAAAATGTTAAGCCCCTATTTAACCATGTAGAGAACCAAAACTAGGCAGTGGTGCTAAAGCCACACAGCATAGGTTGGAGACCCTTTCTCAGTTGCATGTCCCTCATTGAACTGAAAGGGGACAGAGATATGGGACTTCATTTTGTCATCTGCTTGTAGGAAAGAATCAAAGAATTATATGGATGAGACATTAGTCCTCAGACCTACCTATGCTTCTTAAGTTGATTTTTACTTCTGAAATAATATTAAAATGAACTATTTGAAACTGCCACTTCTGTGTACCAACAATGATCAAATATCAACAATTTGATGTTTTAACCTAATACATCTATTTATAATTGAAGTATTCTTATTTTCTTCTTATAAAACCAGTATTTTTTCCTCTCAGAATGAAACAGGTGGCTCTAAATTGACCCACCCCTCGACCCCACCCACAGGCCAGGCTGTGCCAGCAACAAGGGACAAGGCACTTGCTTCCCACCTCTAAACAGATGGCCTGGGTCTATATTTAAGATCTTTGAAGTCTACACCAAGACATAGGTAGAAAAACCAACACCATTGAACACAATGTGTGATCTTCATGTTAACATGAGTCAACATTGACGGGCACTTCTCTTGAGAAAGGGGAGCTGATAGCATCACTAGGGACAGACGAGCTCTGTGTGGATTATTTCATCTCTTCAGAAGCCGTGTGACCTCTGACATGCATCAGTTCTGACCTCCAGGCTCTGAGCCCAGGTGCTTTAGTGCAGAGTCACAGCTTACCCACCAGAAATGACAAGGTGTTGAGTCATATGGAACCTCCAGCTGGATTTTTCCACCTAAGACTCAGTCTATGCCGAAAATGAGCTGTGAAAAGCACATTGTTTTTAGGAGAGGTCAGCATCCACTTACCTGAGAGCCGAATATCCATGCAACACTACTTAATTAAATGTGTTAAGTTCCAGCAGCTCAAGCAGGTTTTTTTTCTATTTATCTTTTCTTTACATGGATTTATGGAACAATGCTAGGTTTGGAAGGACAAAAGAAGCATCATTAAGTGTATTTGTATGATGTGCTATGAGAGGTCAGGGACGTTATGTACATAAAGTACCAGACTCCCCATGACTGAGCATTGCAGGAATGATGACCCACCTGTGTATCCATGAGTCATATATATATGTTTTATTTTTAGTGGTGCCGTGGAGGGCAATGTGTAAAATATGGTGACGAAGGCCCCAAGCCTACCCATGGCCATTGGTCTGACTGGTCTCCCTGGTCACCATGTTCCAGGACCTGTGGAGGAGGGATATCCCACAGAGACCGCCTCTGCACTAATCCCAAGTAAGCAAGTCTCAACTTCCCAACTCACAAGTGAGCTTCTCTCTGCTATGAGACTTCCAAACAGTGCTTGTTCCTGAGCTCAGTTGTACTCATTCTGTACTTTACACATTACTACACATTACTATAAGAAATGCTAAGTAGGAAAACCATTTCCCTTAAACATTTATGAAATAGTAATATTTCTTTGATATAAGATGCTTATAACTACTAACCATAGAGAAAAATAATAGACTCATCAGTAATATTCTAGAACTGGAATTTAACCATATTTACTTGAAAGATCAAGGACCTGCCTACAACAAAGAAAGAAAAGTATAGAGAACACAAATGAATAAGAATCAATAAGAAAAATTATTTTAGGTGAATAAAACAAATTTGGGGGTTTTCATCAAATACCTTTACCTTTCCAAGATGTGCCATAATTGTGGCCTCTTATTATATGACAAGAATGTTAACTGCAGTCACCAGTGCCATGGAGTGAATGGATATCTAAATCTTCCTTCTGCACCTAGATTTGTTTAAGACGTTAGGCATATTGTGGTTATTTCAGTCCTGCCTTTAATGTGTGAGATCCAGTTGGTTCCCTGAATAGACAGGATGCCCTTGTCCTGGTGTTCCACATGAGTTCTAGGGGGCGGTGAGCAGGGAGAATTTGCTGTTAGTGCCAACCGGCAGAAGGTGACTGGTGCTTCTAACCCAATCTGCTGTCCTGGCCTTGTCACAGGAAGATGGGTTGTGGCAAGAGGTGGCATAGTTCGGTTTTATTCTGTTTTGCTTTCTAATGGTGAAATTCTGGAAGAGCCACTGCCCTCCATTGTTGTCCTCCCTCCTTGTGGAATTCAGAGCTCAGTGATGCTTGCTTTGTCTCAGGCAGAGGAGGCTGGGAGGCATCCATGAGCAAATACATACAAACTCACTATCCACATTCCGACCTCTTCAGCCAATGCCATAAATAATGCACTCAGTGGAAATAGGAAACACTGCCCATGTTGTCAATATATAAGACAGTGGCAGCGACTACTTAGAACGCACCTTTTTAATTTAGCCCTTCTAAATAATTTAACATTATCTGCTACATCACTCCAATACGTCCATTAGAAGGAAGGGGCGAGTAGCTGTTAATATGTAAGGTTTCTAACAGCAAGATATATGTTCCAGACCATCTCATGGCGGGAAGTTTTGTGAGGGCTCCACTCGCACTCTGAGGCTTTGCAACAGTCAGAAATGTCCGCATGATAGTCTTGACTTCCGCGCCATGCAGTGTGCGGAATACAACAGCAAACGGTTCCGCGGGTGGCACTACAAGTGGAAGCCTTACACGCGAGTAGAAGGTAAATCCCAAACCCACTATCTAGCGATAGCCTCCTACTCTATTATCTTCCCTTTTTAAAGAATTACATGATCGATGGTGTGGTGTTCAGATAGATCACAATCCTCTATGTGAGTTCAGTGTCACAGAGTATTTTCTGGGGGTAGTGCGATATATGGCCGCTGGCATCTTAATCTAAACTTGACCAGCTGTGTGGTCAGAAATTAACAAGCCAGATAGAGAACAAGTACATAATACCACAAAGTCTTCAAAGAACTGATAAAAAATTGAAAGTATATGATTTATTGATAATGAATCCATGTTTATTCTGAATTACAAATCCCAGTGGTTGATTGTGATATTGCTATAAGCATGTCACCCACTGGACACTTACAACTGTCAAGAATGGAAGAAAAATTTTAGTATCTTTTTGGAAATATTAGATAATTTTCAAGTATACTGTATTCAGAAAGTGTTACTATAACTATAAACCTAGATGTTTATTTATAATATATGGAAGATTTTGCTCTTCAGTTGGAGAGAAATATGTATTATTTTTATTATTATAATAGCTTGAACTTGGTAGTGGTATCATTTAAGAGTAAAGTCAAAGAACATCTAACATTCTTGTTCTTTGAAATTGGGAATATTGTCCAAACAACACTAGGGAAATATATAATTTGGACCTTCTCATGTGACATTTACTTTCTCCATCTAAACATATGTAATATTTTTATTGTGAGAGGTTTATACAGTTAGTAGATTGTGGAATTTTGTTAGCAGCTTCACACAAAGCATTTTTGGTAGTGTTTTCACTCTTAAACTCAGTGAAAATTAAGCCAGTGAGAAACAAGTAGACAGGAGAAAAAGAGAATCTGAAATTGAGGGAAAAAATATGTGTGCTATTCCTGACATTGCTAGTTTTCAGTAAACTATTAATCATGGAAGTATAGATTAAATTTGATTTTTAACATTATTCATTTGGGTCTTTTATCTTGCACAAAGAAGAAAATATTTGTAGAAGAGTCCTGAGTCTATGAAATCTCCTAAGACAGACAGAATTTTCATCATAAACTGTTTTCTTCTTACCAGGAAGGGAACAAAGAGAAATGGTTTTTTATAAAAGTTTACATTTAACTATATAGATTATAAACCCTTGAAATAAATTATTGAGAGAAAAACGCTATCTACCATTCTTAATTATATGATGGGACCAATATCCTCCATATACTAGTATTTTTTTTGACTACTCATTATATTATAGAAAACACTGTTTTCTGGAGATTTCACCTAAAAGTTATTCCCTTTCTTTATTAGCTTAAAAATTTTATGTATTTCTTTAACTATATTAGCTATTAAGAAATTCAGTAATTACTTTAATTCTTATATTATACTTTATTTGTGAGAATTTTGCATATTGTTATAAAATGGTAGTAACTTTTTGCATTTCTACAAGAGAGTTAATTATACTAGTAGAATAATGACTAGTAATGCTGTAGTTCACATCAACAAATGTTTATTGAATGCCTACTATGTGCCAACCACTGTGTAAAGAACAAACATCAGTAAAGGAGAGAGTAGATTAAAAATTAATAGTGAACCTTTAAATAATAAAGGGAAAAAGCAAGCCTAGTGAAGCAACCATACAAAAATGTTTTTGAATGTATAATTGTGTGGGAGTTATTTAATGGGCAAAAGAAAAAAAAGTCTAAAATTTAGAGCAAAAAATGATCAGAGCTTAAGTATCTTTCTTATTTGTGTTTGTGTGTGTATTTCTTTTTAAGATCAGGACTTATGCAAACTCTACTGTATCGCAGAAGGATTTGATTTCTTCTTTTCTTTGTCAAATAAAGTCAAAGATGGGACTCCATGCTCGGAGGATAGCCGTAATGTTTGTATAGATGGGATATGTGAGGTAATAATGATCGTTCATTCATTCAACAAACATCTCCAGACAGTCTGCTTTGTGCCAGGCATTCTGTAAGAAGCTAGAGAGAACAGAAAAGAAACAAACCCTTTCCCTCCAAGTCACAGCCCACTGGGGAAGAAGCCAGATGTATGCATACTGAGATACATGGTGGTTTGTTGAAATGACGGTGTGCACAGAGCACAGGGAGAAGGGACAAGCCAATTCTCTCTTAGATGTGGATCTGGGAGATTTGCAGGGCTTCCTGGAAGAGAGAGCTTACAAGCTAAATGTGAAAGAGAGAGTTGGAAGAAGAATATTGGAGAGGCAGATAGAGGAACATGGTGGTGCAGAAAAGCATAGGTTGGTAAGACCCAATTCAGCCATCAGAGTAGCCAGAAAGCAGGCAGGAGTTGGGGTGCTGGGGGAGGTTAGAGGGGGAACCAGCTCCCATAAGAATAATTGCAGGCAGAATGAGGAGTTGGGTTTTTATCCTTGTGTCTGTGCCAATCAGGCATTAGGATTAGGAACAAGTAGAGTCCTGGGATCAGATGCAGTGGCTGAACAGTAGTGTGGAGATTCAGTGAAGGCAGGAACAGCTCAGAGCCAAGAGGCCACTTTGCAACTTTTGCAGGGGTCTCCAAGAGACCTGGAAGCCTCAACATCCATTGAGTGGGACTTGGATGACAGGTTGGGGAAGACTCAGTGGTCTAAGTGAACATTTACCCTTGGAGCTTGTTGAGATGTGCAGAAAAAAATTATGGGAAAAATTTTATTATAAACAAAGTGAAGATGTGACCAGATCAAACCACTGCATGTAGTTACTCAATATTCTTATTTACTGGAGTTCAACAACCTTGGTCTTAGTTTCAGTTTTCTCTACATTGTATTATCATGATAAAGTGGAACCACCCACTAAGACCTTGGTGTAATCCTCTTAAATGCATAAAAATTAGGCTTTGATGATTCTATTAAGATCTTTTTCAGCTTTAAAATGCTTGTCTCTACTTGTTTCATATAATTACTAGTTGATTTGTTAAATATTTCACTATTTTCAGGTATTCTGAATGACACAGCATTGCAATCCCTTATTTGTAATTCTGAAGTCTAAAAAGTTATAAAATAGAAAGTTTGTTTGGCTGGAAAATATAAGCTGCCCTGAATTTGGTGGCAGAAACCTGCCTTGGACTACTGCAAGGCTATTTGTTGGTTTCTTTTCCTACTTAATATGAAGATATCTGTGTTTTGTTCTAGAAACATCATTGCTACCTTGGGCCCTTCTGGGACTTTGTATGTGTAATATATCAATTACCTTTCTAAAATCCAAAAATCTCTGAAATGTGTCTGTTCTTAAGGATTACAAGCAAGGGATTGTGGACTCTAGTTATTTCATTTCTGAATAGATATTTTTACATCTATAGATTAGATATTCTTTGTTAGGAAATATAAAACTGACAAACATTGCATAAATTATAAAAAGTTCCTAAAATTGTAAGAGGATGAACAAATATGCCCTTTATATAATTTACTGCTGGGAGTTACTTCCACGTGGCATGTGATACTACTCTGCCATTGAACAAAAGGATTAAAAAGCACCATGACATATTTCAGTGGACCCTTGTGAAGACACAATGCTTGTCATTTGTAGTAAGTGCTCTGTCAGTCTGAAACTGACCCATATCTCCAACATGACAACCTGGTAGATATAAATCAGGGCTCAGGATGAGACAGCCATGTAGCAATACTGAAGAATTCAGGTTATATTTGACATTTCAAGTTTCCTACTTTGGACCTGAAGAGTAGAAGTGTAGTCTTGCTGTGCACATATTGGGTATCCAATAAATATTTGTTAATGTCCCTGTGTTGGTGAAATTTTCAACTATAGCGGGAGGAGGTTTTCTGCTCAAAGTTTGTAACGTTGCTTGTATTATCTTTTTTTTCATGAATGACATGTGATCTTATGAATATCTCAGAGAGTTGGATGTGATGACATCCTTGGATCCAGTGCTGTTGAAGACTCTTGTGGCGTGTGCAAGGGGAATAACTCAGACTGCACGACGCATAAGGGCCTCTACTCCAAGCAGCACCGCACCAACCGTGAGTATGCCACAGCTGCCTGCGGGGGCTGACAGAGATCTAAAACAGGGACTTCCTGGTGGTAAGACCTTGAGGTGTAGTGAATACAGCAGGCGCTGAGACTCCTGAAAGGTCCCACTGCTGCCTCCTTTCCTGCCTACTTTCAAGCCTTTATTTTGATTGGAAGTAGTTACTAAGTTATTTGAATTAAAATTGTCCTAAGGAATAGTGAAAATTATGACAACTATGCTTCAATTTAAACAAAAATGTCATTTATAGGACTAATATAACCAATTGATGAAACAGATCTCCCATTTCTATATAGTAGCTATGTAGTACCGAAGATGCTGAGAGACTTGGCCTTGGCATAATTGAATGAAATCCCCCATCCTACCCTCTCCCATTTGCTTTGATTTAGAATATTATCAGATGGTTACCATTCCTTCTGGAGCCCGGAGTATTCGCATCTATGAAATGAACGTATCTACCTCCTACATTGCTGTGCGCAATGCCCTCAAAACATACTACCTGAATGGTCACTGGACTGTGGACTGGCCTGGCCACTACAAGTTTTCAGGCACTGCCTTCGACTACCGACGGTCGTACAGGGATCCGGAGAGCTTGACCTCTGTAGGGCCAACCAATGAAACGCTGATCGTGGAGGTAGACTTCAGCCTCGTGGTTTTAGGTCTTGAATTTGGGGGTCTGTGGCATTTCTGTAGATCCAAGGCTATTGGTATAATTTTAAGAACACAGAAGCATGTTTACAGATAGATAATGTATGAGAAACAAGGCTAATCAATGCATGGGCTGAATGGGTCATTGGACTTGTTTTTAATCATCTTTTGATTCTTGGTACATGATTAAATTTGTACCCAGAACTACAGCCACAGCTGTGCCATCACATGGGCCCCAGTATCCAGTGAGGGCACAGCACAACCACTTCCTGTTTCCTACCTGTGACTACAGAGGGTCATATGACACAGTCAGGCCTCTTCAGACAACATAATTTGTGCCCATGGGACTGGGCAAACACTGGATATGCTAACTCCCAACTTTTCATTAATGAAATAAAAGTATTTGGTTCAAAAATCATTCATCAGGACTGACCTGTTGTGGAGCAGTGGATAAAGTGTCGACCTGGAAAACTGAGGTTACTGGTCTGAAACTCTGGGCTTGCCTGGTCAAGGCACATATGGGAGTTGATGCTTCCTACTCCTCCCCCTATTCTATGTCTGCCTATCTCCCTTTCTCTTTCTCTCCCTCTCTCTCTCTCTCTCTCTAAAAATTAATAAATAAAATTTAAAAAAAATTTTCATCATCTCACAACTAGGTGTTGCAATGTGAGGCACTCAAATGCCCCCACCTGCTCTCTGCGCCTGGCAGTCCCCTCCCATCTGGGATAGCTGCTGCATCTCCACATGTCCCACCTCCATATCCTCTGCTGACCTGAGCGGCTTCCCTCACCCTGTTGTAACCTATCCACCAGCCTTCTCGCCTTGATTATTTCTCTCCCACCGTCCATCTCAGGCTGTTCGCTTTAATAATTGTAGAGAAATGGAGATGGGTTGGGGTTGGAAATGAGTTCAAGCTATCAGGAACTGTTGCTGTGGAAGAAGAGCCGCAGAGGCTCAGGTGCCAGGCAGGGAGTATCGCAATGGCCTTGCAGTGCGGCCACCTCTCCAGGGTGCCAGCCTGTCCTCCACCAACTGAGACTTGAGCTGCATTGTCAGGGAGGGGACTGTGGTGGCGGGGAGTCAGGGAAGGACCAGTGTCGTTATTCACTGGAACATCACATCAAGGACGAGTAAAGGCTCCAAGGCCTAGAGATGGGGATGTCTATCAACAGTTTAATGGTGATATTTCTAGAACAAAACAAAAAAAATACAACCTCACTGAGATCAGTGGATCTGATACCCTTCTGTAAGCAAAGGTGGTAACTGGTCCATGAGTTCAGGTTTCAAACTAGGTAAAGAGTCCAAACGCAATTTGATGCATTCACAGATACGCTGGGCCTGGGAGACCATCTTGACCAGTAAGATATGTTTCTTCTGGACCTCCAGGGTGCATGCCCACAGGCAGAAGGCCTCCATGCCCAGTCACAGTAGAGCAGTGGTCCCCAAACTACGGCCCACAGGCCGCATGCGGCCCCCTGAGGCCATTTATTCGGCCCCAACCACATTTCCAGAAGGGGCACCTCTTTCATTGGTGGTCAGTGAGAGGAACACATTGACCACTTCATTAGCCAAAAGCAGGCCCATAGTTCCCATTAAAATACTGGTCAGTTTGTTGATTTAAATTTACTTGTTCTTTATTTTAAATATTGTATTTGTTCCGTTTTGTTTTTTTACTTTAAGATATGTGCAGTGTGCATAGGGATTTGTTCATAGTTTTTTTATAGTCCGGCCCTCCAACGGTCTGAGGGACAGTGAACTGGCCCCTGTGCAAAAAGTTTGGGGACCCCTGCAGTAGGGAGTACTGTGACAGCTTTGTCAGTGGCATGGATGACATCCCCTTCAGCATCCTGGATTGTTACTAGAAAGTGTGACAGTGCATTTTATGTATCACTTTCTATTATCTAATTCGCTCACATGAAGAGGATTTGTGAGGGATTCCAAGGAAACACCAAGAGAAAGCAAGACATAAGTAACTATGTTTGTATAGGCATCTGAGGCCTTGTGTGGAGGAAACACTAAAAGGAAGTTGAGGTGTGCTTGAGTCTAGCTGGGAGTTCATTCCTGTTCAGAATGTTAAAGTAAATTTTGGAGAATGTCATTGTGACCAACTTTTTGTTATTGTTTTAACTACTTTAAAATAAATTATAATATTGGTTCAGAATGTTAAAGTAAGTTTTGGAGAATGTCATTGTAACCAACTTTTTGTTATTGTTTTAACTACTTTAAAATAAATTATAATATTGGTACCACTTTAATTACCTGTATTTCCCCCTGTCTCATTTTGTAGCTTCTGCTTCAGGGAAGGAACCCAGGGGTTGCCTGGGAATACTCAGTGCCTCGGCTGGCAGGCGAGAGGAAGCCCAGTGCCCAACCCAGCTACACGTGGGCCATCGTGCGTTCCCAGTGCTCTGTCTCCTGTGGAGGGGGTAGGCCACTTCTCTTGTCTTTCCTGGTGGTGGGCATGGATGTGGCCGGAGCGCGGTTGGGCTGTGACATGTACTACACTGGTCCTCACCACGTCCAGATCAGTAACTCATCAGATGAGTAACTGCCTGAGGGTAGCAGTAACTTTTCCAGAGGCGGAGGAGAGAACAGTGGTCCTGAGTGTCCTTGAAAGCCTCAGCTGCCTTTTGTTCACCTGCGTTAGTGTGTGGCTTTGAGGAAGTCGTTTAGGGAATGGGTTTCTGCTTTTCTTCTATGGTTTTTTTACGCATAGCTTTGTTATGAGGTTATTCAAGTGAAAGTCACTCAACTTATATATTGTATATATCATATTGGTGACAAGAAATCAAAGTTTGCATGAAAAGTAGAATGATATAGAGTGAGTTTTTAAATCAAATGGTCCTGTCAAAAAATTCAATGGAAAGAAATTTGCTGTAAAGTTGTATACTAAAATTCATAAAAAATCTATAAGAATTTTATTAAAATTGTAGTAGAGGTGATAGAAACAACATGTGAAAAGAATTTCACATAACGGTGGATGGCTTTTTTATCTTAATACTACGAGATTAAGCGCATGTTGAGATTGCTGAATCTTGTTTACCAGAAAAACATTTTAGCTACAGCCAGGGTATACTATCTGGTAAAGAATGACAAGTAAATATTTGCAAATTTAAAAACAAATTAATAAATACTGTCTGATATTTTAAAAACAGACAAATTCCCATTTGAGCAAATGGATTTCAGCTTTGTACATTCCAAGTTTTAATAATTAAGAAATTAATTTAGATGATATTTAAATGTAAAAATGGTACACAAATGAGAACTTGCATAAAGAATCAATGAATGAAAAAAAATTATAATGAACTCATGCATTCTTAAGAGATAAATAATAAAAGAAAACTGAAAGATTAACAAAAATATGGTCTAAAAAGTTAACACTAAGTACTTGACATATGTTAATTCTTCCTGTTTTAAACTAAGAATAACATATCACATTAAATGCCAATTCTGACATTAAGAGCTTTCTAAGGAAAAAACATGATTCCCTCTGCAAAGGAGGATAGCAAGCCTGTGGCTCTAATGGCCTCTGAAAACCTCCCCACCTTTTTGTTTTATTCAAGAAACATTATCAGAGAAAGAACACTTTCTTTTGATTTGAAAAGCCCCATTTCCCTATCAGCTCTAACAGACCCATCTCTCAATGAAAAATAAGATTTCCTGACATATTCAGGTCAGTTAGTGTCTTTTATTTGCTTTCCTAACAAGGTTCCTCTGCTTCTTTTTCCTTTCATTCACTTTTACGATTTGACCACATTTTCTTGATTGAATTCTAAGTCAGTTCTGTGGGACCCTGGTGATGGGGTAAAGACTTATAGAGAGCAACACAGAGCCAAGATATTGTTAGGAAGCAGCTTCACAGATTATGTCTGACTCTAAGATGGAGACTGTGACATGGTAATGACTTCACTAGACTCTTGTTTCCAATGTAAAAGCATCAGCCATTTCTTAGAATAACATATGCTTTTGATTTTTTAAAATCAGTCGTGATTCAGTTGGTCAAGTGCATTTCAAATAATTAACTTCAAATTTCTGATTTACTTCCAAATGAAAATACTAAAATTTGGCTTATTGTTGTTATAAACTCCACAATGTACCACACAGTGTCTTGGATGATGTTTTTATTATTAATAAAATGAAAATAGGCATCTGATTCACAAAGCTCCTTAGACAAAACTTAAAACTGGCTTAAAAATCAACCTCTCTTCTAATTTTCCAATAATATTCCCTTCCCCATCTTCAGATATCTCTAGGGCTTAAACTTTAATTAGCTTAACAATTAGGTTTAAAAAAATGGAATAGAATCATTAGCAGTATTGCCCTTATTTGTTGATGCCAAGCCATTCATTCATTCATTCTTCACTGGTTCACTTGTTCAGTCAGCAGATGTTTATGGGTACAGATCTGAACATCAAACTGCTTAATGTCAGATGAGAAAATACAGAGACCTTTACTTAATTCCCTCTCAGAACTTAACAATGAAATACTATCATAAGTGTTACTTTACATGAATAATATTTAGTGAGTTTTAGCAATATAGCTAATTAAAATATGGTACATCTGCATATCTCAACCAAGGTATTAAGTATTTCAATCCAGTAATTCTTCTTTAAATGTGTGAGGCATTCTACTGAGTTCTGAGACTACAAAGAAAAATAGTACGTACTGGCCTGTCCTCAAAAACATATGCAATGATGAGAGAGGAGTTAGCATGTACACACACATAACAGCTCCAGATTGTGCATTGCACCCGTGAGAACTTGGAGGGGACTCCAAGACCGTGGCGCTAAGAGAGCAGTGGCTTAGCTGCACCCTGAATATCTGTCTTAGTCAGAACTGGAGAGTGGAGGCAGCTTCTGGCTGGCAACAGTGCTTCTCTGTTCATAGTACTTGTCCAATTGGCTAACATCTCTAGACATTTTCTCAAGAACTGCTTCAAATTAGATCTTTCCCATCCTTACTTTGTGTGTGCTAGAATGTTTTGAATCTTCACACAAGTGGACATTTTCCTTTTATTAACCATTACCTCAAGGGTCTAGCTTGTCTTTCTAGGTCCCACAGAACAACTTGAAATAATTTGCTTATTTCTTCCCTCCCTTAGCTCACCTTTGAGCTGAGTTAATAAAGACCCTGATAAATTAAAAAATATGTTGCCCACCCTTTTGCTCTTCCCAAGGTGCAGGAATCATATACTGGTCCTGAGTCACCGGTTCCCTCATGAGGGGCAGTGGGTTCAAGGGTCTGTCTTAGAGCCAGCTCCCATCACATGGTCATGGCCAGCTCCTTCCCATTGTCCTCCCACTGTGGGTGAGTGTGTGCACCATGGGTTTTCGGTCCTCCTACTTGCTTCTTTCTCAACCAAACCAGAACCTTATGAACAGTCAATAACTACCTACAAGATGAGCAGCATCTCTTGCTGTCATTTTAACAGGTCAGTGCTGTCAGGGAAATCAAAGAGTTTGGCCAGTTCCCTGGTAAGCAGATCAGACACATAAGGATGTCCTGAACCCTCCATATGTGACCATAGTCACCACACTCCAAGCTCTGCTGCATATGAGGGTGCCATATGCTTATGTGATCATACCAGGCAATACTGTCACGTAAACACATATTGGAATCCTGTAGATTCGGAGCTGCTCCTGAGAATTCCTCCACGCTGGTGTCCTGGACTAACGTCCCTCTTCTGGTTTTAGGGTCTTCGTGCTCATGTATTACAGGCTCACAATATATCTAGCACTCACTGTAGTAATGATGCACCTTTCTCAAGGGACCATGTGCATTCATTTGTGGAATATTTGCCAGTTTTCTGTGTAGTTTTGCTTAAATGGTTGTTTTCTAAGGCTTTTGGCAACAGCTGGAATTAATTCTATAGTAAGAATTATTGAAAACTTGGAGATTATTTGATAAAATTATAGTCTAAAGACTGAATGCTCTTCTTTCAGATACTTTGGAAAAATGTGAAGACTTTAACATGCTTTCCAAAGAACTGTGTTGAGCTGGTTTCTATGAAGATAAAGGCAGGGTCTGGGCACATTGATCATGACATTCACCACCTTCCATGGCCTGCACTCAGCTCTGGGCTTTTCAGTTAAAAGATGTTCTCTCTGACTTTCTTACTGTAGCCTTTGAATTGTACACTCGATTCTCTTATCTATTAGTATGGATCATTTTAGAAAATTGGCTTGATTCTGGCATTCCCACAGACTGTGATATTTCTTTCTGACAAATAGTTGAGTGATTACAAGGGCTGTTGAGAAATTGCTTCACAGATGTGTCCTTAGTCAGAAAAATACCTGTGTCTGCATAAACATTCAACGATATGGCTGAGTAGACCCCATTCTATCACAGGAAACTCATCTAAAAACATACTTATCTACCACCTCATATAACAATAGAACTTGGGAATCCTAAGCACTATTGGGAATATGACTGTCTATGTATATTTCCATTTTCTCAGCATAGTCAGATACTTTAAAACCATAAAAGGAGGCCCTGGCCTGTTGGCTCAGTGGTAGAGCATCGGCCTGGCATGCAGAAGTCCCGGGTTCGATTCCTGGCCAGGGCACACAGGAGAAGCGCCCATCTGCTTCTCCACCGCTCCCCCTCTCCTTCCTCTCTGTCTCTCTCTTCCCCTCCCGCAGCAAGGCTCCATTGGAGCAAAGATGGCCCGGGTGCTGGGGATGGCTCCTTGGCCTCTGCTCCAGGTGCTAGAGTGGCTCTGGTCGCGACAGAGCGATGCCCCGGAGGGGCAGAGCATTGCCCCCTGGTGGGCAGAGCGTCGCCCCCTGGTGGGCGTGCCGGGTGGATCCCGGTGGGGCGCATGCGGGAGTCTGTCTGACTGTCTCTCCCCGTTTCCAGCTTCAGAAAAATACAAAAAAAAACCAAAACAAAAACTATAAAAGGAAAAAACATTTAAACTCACTTTTATGTCCATTATTTTCGTATAGGCTGAGAAAACAAATATTACATTAAAATCTCAAGCATCCTTTTGACCTACAAATATATTTGACCTCAAAAATCCATTCACCGTGTACTTAAATGTTTAGATCCCTGACCATTTCATTAGGACATAAAACAGTAACTGTTGTCACCTGGCTATATCCAGGTGAAAAAAATCTTGTCTTTTGGAAAATTCTGTGACTCGATCAGACATCCAAAGCCAGGATGATTTCCAATCATCCTTCTGCCAATAGACGAGTATTCCCCAACCTGATCAGGAGGTGCTTAGCTGCTTGGTGGCACTTGTGTTTGCCCCCTTCTCTTTGCTTTCTAAGTGCTACTAAGGGTCCCTTCAATTAAGAGAAGGTGTGGTTGAGCCTCACTATCTCAGTTTTAATAATCTAGGGTTTGAGCATCCCTGGCCCATCCAATAAGCACCTGGCATGTCATGTATTATTTACCTATGTGTGTTCATGTGGACAGTGAGCTCCCATGGCCTGAGGAAGCTGGCCTGTGAGCTCCCAGTGTGGAGTTAACATGACTGCCTAACCGACAGCCCCTCAGCCTGCCTTTGTTTACTTCTTTATTCATGATTTGACTTAATTAGTGAAATGCTATGAGATATTGGGTACAATTCTTTTTTTTTGAAATAGAGGTAAATGGCTATAGTACAACCAAGAGGATACTTCTTATATAAGTTCCCAAGTCAATCTCTGGGGTATGTCCAGGACCTGGGTACACTTATTGCACAAAATGAAAAAGTGCCCTGCAGATAACAGAATTGAATACTCTCCATCTCATCATTCTAATAGCTATAGTTCTGACCACTGCTTTGTTTTCTTCCCCTCTTTTTTTGGTTTTGATTCTCTTCTGTATCAGCTTCATATTTTTAAGCTTTCTCATTGCTTGGAACTCTTTCTTCGGTTGGAGGAAGGGACATTTGTGACATGGGGTCAGTGTGTCCTACATCTTTAGCTGGTCTTTGCTGTGCCCTACTCGCCCACTGGGTGCCCTCAGGTGGTAGGCCGTGCGTGGCCCCTTAGCCTTCCCCGAACAGTGCTGCGCTTGACTTCCTTGGGCTGAAATACTCGTCTTCATGACCTCATCACGTCTGCTGTGTATACATGCCTCTTTTTGTTGTTTGCTTTACTATTTGTGGTTTGAATTCTGTGACAGAGATGTAATGGTCTTTGTTGAGGGTTGGTTCTTGACATTTGTAGTTTGTCGTTAATGGTTCTGTCCTCAGCATCTAGCACAGTGCCCTGCACATCCCAGGTGCCAATAATACACTCGTTGAATAAATGAACGCGAGACCTTAATTGCTAATTGATTTACAATATACAAGAACCATGTGTGGGGATGGTGATGAGGGTTGGCCTGTTGTCACCCTAGCATACATGTCCCTCCATGGTGGCAGCTCCCCCAGCTCCCCTCATGCCTTTCTTCTTCCTGCTCCTGGACATGACTTTCATCATCGAAGATGCAGGTTCCCTTCCTTCCACTGATACATAGTTTAAGAGATTGTTCTCAGTCTATGAAGAGTTCTGAAATAGAAAATGTAATGAATATCTTTCATCTCAAATAAAAAGCACACAAATTTCTACCTGTATATGTTACATTGGCTACAAAGAAATTTTTGAGTGTTTTTTACCATAATGCCAAGCGTTGAGTCCTGGCCCCACATCTTAAAATCTTGTGATACTGTCTCTAGCCAGATATGATCAGTGGGTAGAGCATCATCCTGACATGCTGAAGTCATGGGTTTAGTCACCGGTCAGGGCACCTAAGAGAAGCAACCAATGAGTACACAACTGAATGGAATGAGTGGATGCCTCTCTCTGTCTCTCTTACCATCTCTCTCTCTCTCAAAAAGTCAATGGAACAAAAAAAACTGGTAATACTATCATATTAACTACTTAAGCCTTTTACACATTAATAAGACTATATCTAAAATGTGGATAATGTGACCTACCGAATAGAGGTTCCTCTAAGGATTAGATGAAAGAATGCCTGTAAAGCTCGTAACACTTTATACAGTCAATTAACGTCATTTTCTATTATTTTTTGTTAATGGTATAATGTTGCTTGAGAAATTAGACCATTTAGGTTATAAAACTTGAAGCGAGAGGAAAGTACATAATGATTTTGTTAATCTCATGGCCCCAGGTCAGGGATGATGAAAACATATCTCCCTATTTTGGATTATGCTGCCATCTTAAGAGGAATGTGTGTTCATGCACACATATGTGCAAAGGCATATGTGCATGAACAAAGGTACTTGGAGATGTGTGTTCACATGCGTGTGCATGTGTGTCTGTGTGTGAATGAGTGTGCTGGCTTATAACCTCTGTGGCTAAATGGTGGAACACAACAAAATCAACAGGTGAGCAGATAACTAGGTCTAGGTGAGCCTGAGCCCAAGATCTTGAGTATGCAAATTACATACATATGGTGAGCCAAAGTCTCTGATTAAAGACCCGCAGAAAACCCTTTGAAAAAAAAAAAAGACAGAAAACATTGCACGTGAACATGAGAGTGATTTTTTTTCCATTTAATTGTTAGTTCTCACTTAATTTGTTAGGTGAGGTTATTAGATGGTTGAAACATAGGTAAGAATTATATGGTGAATAGATAAGAGGAAAGCAGGACTTTGGGAGGGAATTGAGAGTGAATCCCTAGGAAGAACTGATATGACAGGAACCATACAGAAACTAAAGGACAAAATCAGGGGTGTGAAAGAAGAAAAAGGAATGAGCTTGGCCAAGACTATGGGCTCAGGTTTTCAAGTCCTGGGGCAAAGTAAAGATCTTCTGATCTAATGAAATTTTTTGTAGCTCTGGATTAACTGTGAAAAATGGTTTCTTAGAGTAGAACCTAACTAAACCTGTTCTCATGGAGCCTGGCCATGTGACACCTGGAGGCTCCTTAAGGGTTCAGGTGTGAATGTCCCCCCACAGCCCACGGAGCAGGGCCCTGATGCAGAGAGGGGGGGGGAGCTGCCTTCCACACCACTCCCGCTGAAGAGGTATCTTTAATCTAGGACCACTCCTCTGTTTCTTACATGCAGGTGTGTGCACGTGCTCTTGTGTCCCACATGAGCCACCGCCCCATCTCTGATTTTTCTCAGCCTGTATATTAGAGCAAACATTGGACTGCAAACTAATTGGAATTCTTGAAACACTCACTTTTATTACCATTCTTTTGCCTTGTGAGATTGAGGTTCTTCTTTAATGAAGCCAACTTAATCTTCTTGACATTAGTGTTTAGGGGCACTTATTATATGTGATTTATATTTTGTCCCTTCACAGATATATCTCCTTTCGGGCTTTCAGTAGATTTAAGTAAATTTTCTTACATTACTGCAGAAGTATTCCATGTCCTATGTCAAAGTCATTTTTAATAAGCCATTCTTGATCAGAGATTATTAAAATCAAGAGGAAATATTTGCAAAATTCATATTGGAGAAGACCAAATAAAAAACTTTCAAAATGTGATTATGTCAAGTTAGTGGAGAGGTGAATAATTGTACAAAACTGCAAATGCCCCCAAGTAACCACCCCTTTATTGTTCCTACCAGGTTAAACCCCACCCAATGAGTGGCTTGGGCCCCAGACCCATGAGCTCACCTGGTTCTCTGCTTTAGATTTCTGGAGACCTCTCTTCTTCATGCCACTTAACAAAATCAATTCTCTAGAGAATGTTACTTTCCCCATCGACTTGCCTTATTTCTTCTGACAAAGCAGAGGCAAAATTTCAAACTTGTTTCCAATGAGTGTCTTGGAGGCTTTTGCTTTTCCTTAAGTAAAGAATGTGGTTTTAAATGAAACCAAGAGGTCAAGATTGTTGTGCCACAACCTGTGGCTTGGACTCCTCTGAACCACGATGGATTCTTTGGGCTCTTCCTTTACAAGCAAACTCAGGATCTGCCTGATGGACAGAGTCAGGCTGGGTTCAGGACCCCTTTCCATCACTCCTCTGCTTGGGCTTCAGGAAACAGGACAGATAGGTCACACAAACAGTACACTAAATATTTTTTTTTTGCAGTAAAATATATATAACTTATTTATTTATTTACTTATTTTTATTTAGACAATTAAATTGAACAGGGTGACATTGGTCAACAAGAGTACATAGATTTTGAGCAAACATCTCCACATTATTTGGACAGTCGATTACGTTGTATACACATCACCCAAAGTCAAATCATCCTCTCTCACCTTGTATTTGTTTCTCTT
Source organism: Saccopteryx leptura (assembly GCF_036850995.1). Taxonomy (NCBI): domain Eukaryota; kingdom Metazoa; phylum Chordata; class Mammalia; order Chiroptera; family Emballonuridae; genus Saccopteryx; species Saccopteryx leptura. The sequence continues at coordinate 129,738,396 of NC_089503.1, read as the reverse complement.
TATGCCCCTCCCCTCCACCTACCTCCTCCCTCTCCTCCCTTACCAAAATTTACTACTTCAACCACTCTGAAGTGCATAGTTCTGTGACATCAAGCACATTTACATTATTGTACAGTCACCACTGTGCATCTCCCGGTCTTTCTCATCTTCTCAAACTGAAACTGTCCTCATGAAACACTAACTCCCCACCCCCTCCCCTTCCCCTGCACCCACCATTCTACTTCTGTCTCTATGAACTTGACTATTCCAGGGGCCTCATGTGAGTAACAGTACTAGTTTGGTAAATTTAATGAGTTGAATTATTGAACAAAGTTAGAGAGTTCGCAGAACCCTAAATAGTACCAGAGATAATAAATGCAAACAGAAAATCAAACCAATTTTTATTTCCATTGACCTCTTTTCATACAACTTTTAAGTCATTATTGTGAAAACTTCACCAATTGTCTTGAAACTATAGCAATATTTAGCTCTGTGAATTCTCCAGTGATAAATTGCAGGCATAACTAGCATTATGTTAGTTTTGACAAGTGGCTGGTATTTCAACCACAGAAAAAATAGAAAAGAACTAGAATGTTTCATCAAAGATATGTTGCCATTGACGGCAAGACCCATGTTAATTTTAAAGAAGTTAAAATGTAGGGGCAGGAGGAATGCAAATATTTTAGAACTAAAGAAATTCATTAATAAAAATCACGAGGACTGGTTAGAAAAGTAGAATATAAAAAGTTGGCCAATTGGTCAGTAACACAGACAGGCAAATGCAGTAAAGCTTTTTTTTTTTCTGGTGAGACTTCATTAGATCTTCACCTGCATTTTACTGTGGGGCATGTCTGTGAGTATTATGCATCTTACCCTTTCATATAGGGCAGATGACCACACGAGAAGGCTGCTACAAAGACCTGAAGTTTCAAGTAAATACGTCATTCTGCAATCCCAACACCAGGCCTGTCACAGGGGTGGTGCCTTGCAAAGTATCTGCCTGTCCTCCCAGGTAAGAACCACATGCACGTTGGAACAAGTGTTGTAATTTTGCAGAAATACTTGGAGAGTTTTTAGAAGCTCTGGTGCCTAGAAGACAGAATCACTGAGTATCACGTATTCCCTAACAGCAAAGAGGCAGAAGTCACAAAGACTGCCTGTCACAAGTGAGCTTTATAAGATTGTCTGGAAAATCTTGTGAATGTCAGTGGAAGCTCTTACATTGTAGTAACATCCTGTTAGATTTTCACTATAATCTGTATGCTGGCATGGATGATAATATACTGTGGTGCTAGTAACATTTTAGCTCCCTTCCTACTATTAGCGTTTTTTTTTAAATTTTTTATTAAATTTATTGGGGCGACATTGGTTAATAAAATTATATAGGTTTCAAGTATACAATTTTATGATACATCATCTGTATATTGCACTTTGTGTTCACCCCCCAAAGTCAGGTCTTCTTCTGTCACCATATATTGGACCCTATTTAGCCTTTTCATTTCCCCCTTCCAAACTCTGCTTACCCACTGGTAACCACCATACTGTTTTCTGTGCCTATGGTTTCTGTTTGTGTGTCTTTTTTGTTGTTTTATACCCCGTATATGAGTGAAGTCAGATGGTTCTTGATTTTCTCCATCTGACTTATCTCATGTAGCATGATAGTCACAAGATCCATCCATGTTGTCGCAAACAGAAGTTTTTCACCTCTCCTCTGGCTGACTGAGTGAATCCAGTGAGAAGAACCCATGCAAAGAAACCACTCTGGGTAAAGGGAGTGTGGGTGACTGCCGCGCACTGCGCACCACACATGGATGAGACGGAGGTGCAGGAAACCTGGGTTCTGTCCTTCCTTTATTCTGTCCTCAGTGCTGCTGCCTCTAGATATTTCTAAATAGCAGGTTTCCTGAGCCCCGGGGAGGCAGCATGGTCCTGGTCTCATCCACCATCATACCCTGGGCACGTCCTTAGTTTCTCTGCTCCTCACTTTCTTCATCTTTTCAGGGAACATGTCACACAAGGCTTGTGAAAATCATCTAACATATTTACAAAATGAAAGTCTAACTTCAACTAGAGTTTTAGACAGCCAAGGCACCACATATAAAATAATCTCATACATCTTGATTTTAAAGACCCACAATAGCTAGGGGTGGGGTGGGGTGGGGTGGACCCAGGGTTGCTGAACTGAGCCTGCAGTCATAAAATGGAAGCTCTTCCTGAAGGCGCTGTCTGCCTTTTTCTCTGACCTGTGTGGTCCCTGGTCACCTGCTCAGGATAGCGATGAGGCCATTATCAGCATCTAAGGGGCTGGTGTCTTTTTTCCCACTAGGTGCTGGGAGGGCCCTCCCTGGAAAGATCCTGTACTCTCAGCCCACCTTCCCCCTTAGGGACTGGGGATCCCCACCTCACAGAGCCACTGGTCATGCCACAGCCAGGGCTCCCCATCCCAGCTCCTCGTCTGGCTGGCAATATGCCAGCAGAAAAAGTGAGGCAGATCCTCCCATGAGTGTCCTGCAAAGACTTCTCCTCCTCCTCCTCCTCCTCTGAAGCCTCCATGGGCCACAACAGGCCTGGCCTCACAGAGCCAGCTCTAGTCAGGTGGGGAAGGGCCACCTGCAGGATGTGTGGAGTCACAGGATGGAGGGCATCAGAATCCCTGGTGACTTCTGGAGCAGAGCCACCCCACTGGCCCCCCCATCTGCCTACCAGCTCACGCTTCTTCCTGAAAGGGACGTGCCACCTCCTGGGGTGGAGCGCTGGTTAAGCAGTCTCTGTGGGTGCAGTGCAGCCACTCTCCTGACTTCCGTCTGCCTCAGCTCTGAAACCTTAGTCCCAACACTCCATCCTGGCCACCAGCCCTTGTCCTGGCAGCTCATGTGCTCCCTGACCCACACTCCAGTTGTCCCTACGTCTCACTGGGGCATCACTGTCTGGGCATCACTTCTTTCCAGTTCAGAGACCATGAGTAGTGCTGTCACCCTTCTCTGGCCAGCTGGCTTAACATTTTCACCTAATTCTTCCTCCTTTACCCTTCCCTGGAGACTCAACCTGGCTACATGTGATGTATCACCCGCTCTGCACATGGAGCTCAGTAGCTAAATACTTCCAGGAAATTTATAAGCCCTGTTCTCACTCAGAAAGCATGGCCACCATCTCACACGGCCACCCCAGGATGGCAGCCAATCCTAACACCCTCACTCAGTCACTTTCTCCCTCCCAGGACAATGATTTGATATCCCCTCCAGTCTCCCCAACATTCCTCCTTCTCCCCGTTCCACACTCGGGGCCACAACTCAGACCTCAAAGATGGGAATGAAGAGATGCCCAGCCCTTCCTCCCATGAACAGTCCACATGAGAATCCACTCCTCACTCTGCCTTTCCTCCTTCATGGTGGGCCAGCATCCCACTTGTTCCCGAAAGCTTTCAGAGAAATGTCTCTGGTTCCCCACGTGCTTCATGCTTATTGATTCCTTCAAAGAAAGAGTTTTAAATGGATGCCAGATTCCGTTTATGCTCTGGTGAGTGTGTGTGTGTGTGTGTGTGTGTGTGTGTGTGTGTGTGTGTGTACTAGTTTTCTGTCCGAGTCACATATTCTGTTCTGCCCATCATTTTCCTCGCTTGGCCTTCTCTGCTTCCCTGCCGTTGGTCCTTCTGGTTTTGAGGGATCTAGAGCTGAATGTATCTCTGCGTTCTTCCATGCCCTGTGTTCTATGCTCATCTTGCTCAGGTCCAGTGTTACAGGTAAATTCTGGCAACATCTCTGTGTGCTGGAAGAAGGGCATGATTCAGGGGCAGGACTGTCTGTCCAGGGGAAGCCAATCTGGTATGTGGAAGCAGCAAGTAGAAAAGGCACCAAGAACACACCAAATTCACCAGGCCCCATCTTAACTCTTTGATTTATATGCCTCACATTTTTGAATATGTGTATTTTCCTCTAAAAGAGAAACCTTGGAAAGATAATACAAATCTTGGTCAGAAACCTAAAACCATGCATGCCAGGCCGATGCTCTACCACTGAACCAACTTCAAGAGCAGTGGTCCCCAACCTTTTTTGGGCCATGACCGGTTTAATGTCAGAAAATATTTTCATGGACCGACCTTTAGGGTGGGACAGATAAATGTATCACGTGACCGAGACAAGCGTCAAGAGTGAGTCTTAGACGGATGTAATAGAGGGAATCTGGTCATTTTTTAAAAATAAAACATCGTTCAGACTTAAATATAAATAAAACGGAAATAATGTATGTAAGTTATTTATTCTTTCTCTGCGGACCGGTACCAAATGGCCCACGGACCGGTACCGGTTCGCGACCTGGGGATTGGAGACCACTGCTCAAGAAGACAGACGTGGTTCTTGCCACACCACAGCCAAAAGCAGGGGCTGGAGGACAAGCAGCCCTACAGGTTCCTGTGGTGCAGGTGGGACAAATACCCTGGCTCCCACCACCCACCTCCACATGGAGTGGACTCAGTACCCTGAGTGAGGCCAGTGGGCCAGGAGGAGTACGGTGGGCACTGGACAGCCGGACAGCCATGAACCTGGGCACACACTCCCCTTTGTCTGCCCGTCTCATGCATAACCGGGGAATACCGGGGAGGCTATGCCGAGGGAATCTATGTAAATGCTCTTAGCATAGCACATGTGCTAAATACTCAATAAATCTTGGCTGTTTTAATTTTGCTATAAAACGAGAAACAAATTCCCATCAGTTACTTATTTAGTCTGTGAAGCAGAACTATCAATGACCAAGCACAGAGGAATGAACCTACATTATATATATTAATCCTTGTGGAATTTTAACAGTTGAGTTGGGAAAATAGATCTTAATTTAAAAAATTGCTTTGTTTTCCTCTGAGATGTGAGATACATTTTTCTCTTGCCCAGAATACTAACAATGTTTTGTTCCTGATTAAGTGGGCAGAAAGCCCCAGTTTTATTTTATTTTTCTGAAAATGAGAGTGTGTCTTTCTTATTGGAGTCTGTCTCCGATGAGGGGTGAGGGCCTTCTCCAAGCCCCGCTGTCCTGTGGTGTCCCTCAGGTGGCCTTCCGCAGCCAGAGCACCTACAGTAGCTCCTTCTCTCACATCTTGCTCAGCTGACTGAATGCGGTGGTATATAATTTGCTGTTTCATGTTCCATCTGCAGAAAGGTCCTGAAGGGATGGGGGAGTGGGATCTTTAAAACATCTTAATCCACAGCCTTCTCATTTGTAGTTTAAATGGAAAAGAAAAACTGCTCTGCCGGTTCGAAACCCTTACCTGCTGTGTCAGGGTCCAAATGGCATGCCTGGGTGGTGTCTCAGGCTCACACAGCTGGAGTACTGTTAAGCTTCTGGGCCATTAGCAGGATGGGGATCCCAGGTTGAAAATCTGTGCAGAGGGCTGAGTGCTAGGAGAACAGGGGACTTCGTCCTGGAAGAAGGTGATCTTAATAAGTCTAGGTGACTCCAGCCAGCAGGAGCATCCTGGTTAAAAGGCAGGGCTTGGGCAATCCCAGCTGCTCCTCGGGGAGGGAGCTGAGCCGGCACACAGCCCCTGGGCTTGTGCTGCGACCAGGCTAGAGGCTCTGCGACGGCCCTGGAACTAACTAGCAGTGCACAGCCCCGCCCCCCATCGCTCAACTGCCTCTGTCTTCATTTAAGCGTGATTCCGGGCATTTTTATCGCTTGCTTTTGAAACACGAACTATACATCACACAGATATTTATTTTCTTTCTATTTATCAGTTTATCTAAGTGGAGGGGCTCTTTGTGCCATTTATCTTAACTAGCTAGTTTTCAGAGCATAAATCCATAGTATATATGCTTTCCTGGACAATGGATTGAAGATTCAAGGGGAAATACTTTTCAGATGCTAAAGGGATCCTTTTCCCCTCTCTGCAGTATTCTACCAGGAATGCAGAGGAAAAATTTAGATGAAACATTGTGATCAGATGCCTTGTTTTCTTGTCTTAGGTATCTGTACGCAGGTACTCTCTCTCTAATCCTCTGCACGTGATCTTTGGTCATATTATTGTTACCTATACTTTGGTGACTCTTTACAAACCCATTAGCAGAATGGTTTCTTTTACAAGATAACTAGATTGGTGATTACATTCATTGGATTGCACACTGTAACGATGGAAGATTAAGAGCCAGCAGGATAATTTATTACTGATGCTGCCCTTATAGCAACACTTATAGTGACAGGGAAGGGGCAGTCATTTTGTGTGTGTCTTGTCTCTTTTCATTATGAGCCATAAAAATATTGACACCTCCCCCCCCCCCCCAGTGTTGTATAGGTCACCAAAGGAATGAAAAGGACCCTGGTCACACAGGTGTTACCTGTGTATGAAAGGGTTTAACTCACAGGAATGTCCCTCCCCCCCAGAAAAGGAGCATTTCAGTTCATTTAATTATCTGAGTAATGGAGAATAAAGTGGCAGCAGGATCTGCTTCCTGAGTCTGGAACCTTTACTACTCAGGGACCTGGGCTCAGAAAGGTCCCTGCTTCTTTTCATTCTCTGCTCTTGCCACCTTGAAATGTCTAATGATACTTCATTCACTGGATTTTACAAATTCCATAACCATTCCTGTCCAGCAGTCCTTTTTCTATTTCAAAATTATTTTCTAGGATATTTGGGAATTGTGTCAGATTGTTTCTCCTTTTAGTAAATCAGTTCTACATTACCCTTGAGATTGAAATGCATCTCGACAATGACTTCAAGGCATGGGTTTCTCTGTGACACCAACGTGTTAGCCATGAAGGATGCAGGCTTCTTCATGCAGTTCTCTTCCTTTATTTTCTTTTCACCTGTGGGATGAGTGCCACTGACACTGAACTTAAGAAAACTCACAGATGAATGAAGTCACTGTGAAAAGGGCTTTACAGAACCTGTGAAGATGTGTTCTCTAGGCCCCAACACTCCCCTATCCTGTCCTTCAGGGAGAGAGGCCACCTGTACCAGGTAACCTGACCTTATGTCTCATGCCCAGAGAAGTCACTTCCCTCAGGCCAACTCTGCTGTTCTCTCTCCACTGAATCCCCACTGAAAAGGCATCTACCCTCTGTTTAATCAGGGAAGCCAGAAGGGTTATGGCATCTGTAATTGACATTCCCTATAGAGAGAGCTTCAGTGGAAGTGCCAAGTCACCAGCTGAGGTATGACTATCATAACTCGAAACTATATAATCACATAGGTGTGACAATATCTTAGTATAAAGATCCTCTCTTCCCTAGGAAAGACGTCACTTAACACCCAAAACAGTGAGTTCAAAATGCATTCATGCTGGTAACGACATGTGTTAACACACCTTCATAGTAAGAATCCAGTTATAAATATGGACAAATATAATTAGCCATAAGAGGACTGATGTGACTTATTTCCTCAGACACTCAAATATCAATGTAGAAACCATTACAGAATCCATGGGGATATAAAAGCTAATTAGCTTTCTAGATTGGGATGTGTCATTTCACTCTTACAAATCTGTCCTAGGTAGTTCTATATAGTTCTATATAGTCTTTTATACTTTGAGGATTTTTTTGTTTTTGTTTATTTATTGGTTTTTTTTGTCTTCTTATTTGTTTTTGGCTCATTTGTTTTGGTGCATGTGTATGTGTGTGTGGTATCTATCTATCTATCTATCTATCTATCTATCTATCTATCTATCTATCTAAGCAAAGGCAGAAAGACACCTGAAGAATACTACTGTCTTTCAGAGAACTTGCCTGGTTATGTAGGTTAAATAATACCCAAAATTTTTATAAGAGTTTTATATTCTGTTCTCCAGTCCTCAGTATGATTGACTCTAAAATTCACCAAGCCCTTCATACTCAACTAACTAACTACCCTTTAATAATACACACTATGTGGCATATGCTTCAAGTATATATTTATATTTTGGAATATAAGAATAAAAAACAAACCTAAAGATCTATAGGTAGACAGAATATGTAGATGACAGATGGGTGATAGATAATTAGATTATTGAATGATAAATAGATGGATGGATGATGAATAGATAGATGAAATAAATTTTACTAAAAATCTGTATCTGTGACCATATGTTCCCTGAAAGTATACTAGTCAATGCTTCTGTATATATTTGTTGAAAACTGGAAGTTTCACTCAGAATTAAGACTTTGGGGGGAAGAAACAACATATTACTTTTAGGTACAATTAAGCAGGATTAGAAGTTTTATGGTTTTGCATTTCCAAATTTATGGAGACATTGGGGTAATACTTTGTTATTTCAGATGTTATTATGTTAAGATCAAAGAAAGAATTAAAATTATATCATTTTTTATCATTTTAGAGACTTCCTTTATGGTTTAGGAATGGGAGTTTTTACAAATGTTTCTTGTGGGAATGAAGGCATGTGTGTTCTGTGTTGGAGTAGGTTATTTATATGACAATTAGAATGCATTTCTTAGTTATTTATTCAAATATGTTCTGATTTTTTATCTATCTGTTTCTAAAAAAAGTTTTTAAGTCTCACATTTTGATTATCTTTCAATTTCTCCTATTAATTTTATTTTATAATTAATGCTAAAATTCTCCTTTATATTGTAAGGTAGGGTTGTAGGTTCTACACAGATTACTCTTTATTATTAGTTAATGATTATCCTTATCCCTAATATTGCTCTTCAATGTATGCTCTATTTTTTTCTAAAATTAACATTATGATATTAGCTTCCATTTACTTAGTTTGGCCTGTCTTACATTTCTTCGTTCTCTTTGCTTGTAAATGTCTGTATTATAAAGTTTTCTGCACCTGGAATTAATAGGTTGGACTTATTTTTGTTGGATTTTGATTTTTGACAAATGAAGAAAGGAGGCCTTGCTGCTGATTCTCTCATGTCCATATGGGAGCTGGTGCAGTCGCCCATGTGCCTCTGGAAATGGTGGGGAGCAGGTGGAGGAAGAAGGCATGGCAGGCAGCTGTGAGGGCCAGCCCTTGGAGGGAGCGGGGCAGGACTGGGCCAGGTGGTAGCCTTACCCATCGTTTTCTTTTCCCAGTGAAAGAAGCAAAGTCATTCATAAGAGTGAGAAGGGAGAGCAGTTGCTGCCTTCAGGGAGAAGGAGAAAGTGAGGCAGGCAGTGACCTGACTAGGAAGCAGGAACCCCCTACTGCGGGAGGCCACTCGCAGGGCACCAGGTTCTGGGCACAGAGTTCACTTCACACTCCACCTGTCTGAAGTGCCCAGAAGGGCTCTGTCCACAGAAAGTCTCTGAGGCCCATCACTGTGCTGAAGAACTATGGATAAACTCTTAGGAGTACTAGACAAGGAAACGCTTTGTCTACATTAAAAACCAAACCATCCCGAGGACCCATGTTTCAGGAAACAACATTAAACACCAGAGAACCAGGTGATTCATTCAGTGGACTGAAATGTACCAGCAAGGTGTCATTTCAAGCTAAGTTTTATTTTTGAGTTTAATATTGTATTTTTAGGAGGGCAAGACGAAAGGAAGAAAAAGCAGTGGGTCAGGAATAGTGTGACTATTTGAATATTGATTGAATATTGAAAAAGCATTATAATCATTCTGTCAGTTCAAAATTGGTTATTTAAAACTCTTCTTTAGACACCATCTTTAAAGGTGTTGATTTGCAAACATCTCTCACATGTCATTCCACCAGTGATAATGTCCATATTTAGTCACTTTTTTCCCACCAGCATCCTCCTCTTTGCCCACCTCTCCAACCCTCCTCCCTAAAAGAGTTTCACTAAATTAAAAAAAAAAAAAATCTCTGACCTTACAGGAATAGGAAATTTCAGTAGATGAGTATAGTGACTCATGTAACCTTGAAAGAATTTTAGCTTAAGAGGAAAACCAGCCTGATCAGCGGGGGTGCAGTGGATAGAGCATCAACCCAAGACTCTGAGGGCCACAGTCTGAAACCCTGAGGTTGCCACCTTGAGCATGGGGTTGCCGGCTTGAGCATGAGATCATCAACATGATTCCAAGGTCAATGGCTTGAGCCCAAGTTTGCTGGCTTGAGCAAGGAGTCATTGGCTTGGCCTGAGCCCCCTGGTCAAGGCACATATGAAAAGCAATCAATAAACAATTAAAGAGAAGCAACTATGAGTTGATGCTTCTCATCTCTCTCCTCCCTCCTCCTTCTCTATTTTTGCCCCCTCTCTCTCTTTAAAAAAAAAAAAGAGAGAAACCAAACTAATTGAATTCCAAATTTTATACAGAAATTTGATTATTTATTTTGCAATTTATCTTAGCATTTGCTTAAACATTCAGGTTAGTTTTGGTTGACAGTTTGATGTGTTGTCATGCCAATATCACCTGTAAACCATGACTTGGCAAGCATCTTCACCAGTTGTAGAGACTGGAAAATCTCCCCTTTGAGAGTCATTAAGGTCTAAGGAGTATTAAGACTTATGCATTAACTTTATCACATGGCTATGAGATTTTTTTTAACAAGTCTGAATATGATTACTACATCTTAGAATTTTCTCATCCTCCTTTTTTTCCCTTGGGTTTCTGCTTAAGCAGTCCTTATTCTCTTTGTGATGTTTCCAATAAGTGTATGTATCTTTCATTGTATTTTTATAGGTATGCATAAATTTTTTAAACAATATTCCCAGAACCAAAGAGATCCTCAAACGAACTTGTTTAGATGAATTACACTTTCAATTAAAGCACCACTTTCAAGACAAGACCTCATTTCAATGAAAAAATAGTGTTGCAAGGTAAAAGACGTGACCATGTGAAAGCATAAAACATTTTTATGTCCGACTTGATTTGTTTTCCTACAAGTTTCATATAAGTTCAGGGCAAAATGACCTGAAACAGAAAACAAATGCTTAATATGCTTCTGACTGTGGTCACTGGGAATGCGGTCATCACAAAGGAAAGACGACAGTCTCCTAGAATATTTACATTTGTCTGGATCCAATGCAAGACAGAATCCACACAAAAATTCCCCCTCCACCTCCAGCTGCCATATAATTGCAGGTTTATTACACTTTTATGTCAAACAAAATTCGAACAATAAGGGAGTTTTAATTTTTGATGCATTATTACATATTTTCTTAATTTAAAAGAACACTAGAGGCCCTGGCCAATTGACTCAGTGGTAGAGCATCAGCCTGGTATGTGGATGTCCCAGGTTCAATTCCCAACCAGGGCACACAGGAGAAGCACTCATCTGTTTCTCCACTTTTCCCCTCTCTTCTCTCTCTATCTCTCACTTCCCCTCCCACAGCCAAGGCTCCATTGAAGCAAAGTTGGCCTGGGTGCTGAGGATGGCTCCACAGCTTCTGCCTCAGGCACTAGAATGGCTCTGGTAGCAACAGTGCAAATGCCCCAGATGGGCAGATCTTCACCCCTTAGGCATGCCGGGTGGATCCCGATCGGGGGCACATGGGAGTCTGTGTCTCTGCCTCCCCACTTCTCACTTCAGAAAAATACAAAAAAATAAATAAATAAAATAAAAGAGCACTAGAGAGAATAATCCATTTAAATTCTCAAACTTCAACATTTAAACTAAATCTAGATTTTTTAAATTTATTCATTTTAGAGAGGAGAGAAGGGGGGAGAGAGAGAGAGAGAGAGAGAGGAAAGAGAGAGAGGAGGGGGAGGAGCAGGAAGCATCAACTCCCATATGTGACTTGACCAGGTAAGCCCAGGGTTTTGAACCAGCAACCTCAGCATTTCCAGGTTGATGCTTTATCCACTGTGCCACCACATGTCAGGCGTAAACTAAATCTAGATTTTTGCTTAACACCTATTATTTTAATTGATTTTTATTTTATTTAGCAATGCCATGCAGATCATTTAGAAAAGCCTACTGTACTTTAAAGTTCATTATGAGAAATCGTCATCCCTGTCCATTAACCAGTTCACACCCCAGTCCCACTAGCTAGGGGTAACAATTTTAGTTACTTTGTCTCTCTCTTCTGGTATCTCTTCCAATACTTCTAAGTAACCTGCATAATTGTCATTTTCTAGTTATCAGTTTTAGAAATTAGTCTCTTATCTGTCACAGAAGAGGATAAGAGAATAAGTAGCCCTTTGGCATCACTTTTTATCACTCATCACTAAGCTCTCTCTTAACACCAATTTCCTTGACCTCCAGTCTTCTAATATGGTGACAGTCTATTATTATATTATTATTGTTCACATCATTATTTATCAGTCCTTGCCAGCTAAGAATATTCTGATTCTGTCTTTTCCATATATAAAATTTTATTCACCCAGAAGTTAATTGCCTGAATTTTGTCTGCTTAGGTTTCTTTACATAAATCCAATATATATATATAGTGCATTGACTCATTTAACCAATGTCAGTTGAGTGTCTACTGTGAGTCAAGCACTTGGTATATTGAATGAGTGAACAAACATCCCTGTCCTTGAGGAGTTTATGGGGGGAGAGACACAGTCAACAATAAGCATAATATATTTTTATTTTATTCTTTCTTTTTGAGAGGAGGGGAGATAGACTCCAACATGCGCCCGACTGGGATCTACCCGGCAACCCCCGTGTGGGGCTTATACTCAAATCAACTGAGCTGTTCTCAGTAAGAAGGGGCAGCGGGAAGAGAAGCAGATGGTAGCTTCTCATGTGTGCCCTGCTGGCCCAGGACTTCCGCATGCTGGGCTGATCCTCTATCCACTGAGCCAAACGGCCAGGGCCGTGGATTTCTATCCATATTCTAAATGTTACCTTATATTTTTCTGACTCCCAGAGCAGAAGATAAAGAAACAATGACAGCTGCATTATTTCCCAGTGCAACAGGAATAGCAGCCTGGCTAAGAAAGCATGATTACATTGCTGTTCTCTGCATTGGTGTCAGAGAAGTTAAAATCAAGCTAGATGGATAGACAGAGAAGAGAAATACTGTCAGAACCTTGTCAGGGATCTGCCACTCAGCAGGGTCCCTCCAGAAGGTGCTCAGAAGAGACATGCTGTTCTCTTCCTAATATATTTTTAAATGATTGCATATTTTGGAAGGTGGTAAGAGCCATGGTTTAAAAGGAAAAAAAATAAGGGAAGGCAGAGGAGAAGGAAGTGGAGAGAGCAGGAGGTGCAGAGTGTAGGGACACATCATAGAGAAAGCGCTGATAGGGCGGGACAAGAAGGGGGGGGTAGAACCCACAGGCTTCTCAGGACACTCCCCTGTCAGACCTGCCGGAGAACCTCTCAGTTGGTTTTTCCCCTGGGATCTCCTCCCTGGGGCTACCATTCTTGTTCCAACCTGGACCTGTCATGCTGGCACTCCCCTTGTTTCTCTGTGATGTGGAGTATTGTTTCCTGATGCCAAGCAGTGGCCTGTCTTGGTTTACATCACATTCAGAGAACAACCCCTTTCCACTGTCTGAGAAAGTTTCCGGGAGTTGAACTTTCTCAGCTTTACCAGTGTCAGAAAGTCTGAGAACAGCGTTCGGGGGAGAATTCACTCTCCCTTAGAGTTTTATGGGCATGACATCATTTTCTTCCATCTCCTGTAGCTGACAAGAGTCTGCTGCTATTCTGATTGTGTTTACCTCCTCCCTTTTGGAAGCCTTGGGGTCTTTTATTATTCCTGGGTTACTAACGTGCTTTAATCTCATTGTATCTACTTTCATTTGCTTAGTCCACATGGGCCTTTCAATGTGGAGATAGAGAGTTTAATACTATTCTCTTCTATTCTTTATATTATTGCCTCTTGAATTCTTAGTGCATTGGATTCATGTTTTAATGTTATGTTTTCTTTTCAAATTCCATGACTTCATCTTTTGGTTTGGGGTTTTTTTTTTTAAATGTTATTTTATAGATTTCCTGATTTTTATTTGGTTTATTTTTAAATAAACTGACAACAAATGTTTCCTTACCTTTGTGGTCTTTTTTGTAACCTTTCTTTCAAAGCGTCCTGCTCCTCTCTTTTTTCTTTAAAAATCTTATTGTTCTTCTTTATTTCTGTGTGTCTGTCTCTCTCTTCTCCTCCCTCCTCTTACCAGCAGAGTCTATTCCCTCCATTTTCCTTTTTCTAGGAGTTGGTTGTTGGGCATTCTTGTTGTATTTCATGCTGAGATCTTTTTCCAAAGCCTAGCAACCTTTGTCTATCCAAACATGTTGAGACTGAGGCACCATGCATGCTGACACAGGCTTTTTCAACTGCTCTGTCACCTCCAAATTCTCTCCTCCCAGAACCAGCCATTGCCCCAGAGAAGGGTCCTGTCGTCAGATGCCTGTGTACTTATGGTAAGCAGCATGTGTGCCCAGCTCTCGGGAGCACAGCAGAGACGGTGTCTGAGGCTGGTGGGGGTCTCAGAGCTTCCCATTCTAGCACCTTTCATGTCTCAAACACCCAAGTCAGTCTCTCCAGTGGGAAAAATTCCTTCCTGCTCGCCATTAAAACTGGGGAAGGCAGCAGCGATAAAAACGTTTACTCAACCCACTGTGTTTCACTAAAGGCTTCTGTTATAGTTGTTTAAAGAAACAACTAAATGGTCATAAGATAATGAAAATGTGGACAATGCTGGGACATTATTATAATCATTAGTAGTAATAAAGCTAAGGCTATTGTAATGTGGAGACTAATTACTGAAAATCTTTACACAAGGCTATGGCTAAATTTGTTTTGTATTGAGTAGGAAAAAAATTAAATTATTCCTACAGTTTTTGACTCATTCCAGGTTATCTTGACTGTCTTGGTTTTAAAACTACAAATTCCATGTCTGGGGAACCCTGTGAGTAGTCCGGACCAACCAAAGAAGTTGATCAACCTGCCCTCTTTCTCCATGCATAACATAGGAAAAATGAAATTATAGTAGAAAATGTCTCTCATTTGCCAGCAATATTCACCCTCAGACCCTGAACCGTCACTTTGAACAGAGAAGTAGAAATATCCAGAGGCTACATGTACAATGGCAGCGCGGGAGCGTTAGTAGTTAGAGAGGTTACTTGGAGCCAGTGAGGCTGAAGCTTTATTTAAAGGCTCCTCTAATTTTAGGTTCCTTTGCTTTTACGCTTCTTAGAGGGGGTCACCCTAAAGTATGTCAGTTCCACAGCAATTACACCATCCACCCCAATGATGGCAATGATGATAGTGATAAAATAATAGTAGCTGATATTAATCTAATGCTTGCCAAATGAAGGGTTACATTTAATCCTAACCATAACCCAGTAAGTAGAAATTATTACTATCTTTATGATGTAGATGAGGAGACCGAGGTACATGGCCATTAGAGATTGAATAGTGAGAAAATTATCAAGGAAATGCTTAAACCACCTATAAGACAGTTGTAAATTGTGTATGTAAATAAGTCAATATGAAAATATATTTTACAGATTTTTCTTTTTATTTCCATATATATGTATGTATGTGTGTGCATGGGTGTACATATGTGCATATATGTATTAGGAATTACATTCACGTAATAGCCAGGAAGTCCAATGGATACTTACCTCAGAATCTGGAGCTATAGAACTTCAGTGAATATTCCTTTGATCAAGAATATCAGCCTTATCTAAACAGGTCCTTGGGCTTTACAAGTAAAAGATGAAAACTTACAGGAGTCTAGGAGCAGCACAGATCACACTGGTTGTAGACTGAAGTTCTGTGTGACATGAATGACGTCATGTCAGCCCCTTAGGTCCCGGGACACTTGAACCAGGACACATTTCCATGATTTAAGCAAGTAAACACTTCTGACATTAAATTTGAAGAAAAGAAAAGCACATCTCAGTTTGCAGGTTACGATGAATGAGACTTGGGTTGTGTGATTAATCACATCATCCTTGTATTCTTACTGTGAACCCGTTAATCACTGTGTTTTCTTTAATGTACTGGTGGCTTTATTTTGATAGCATGTTCTTTATGATTTGCATACATTTCCATGATTGGTCTGTGTGGTTTTGTGTGTTATCTTTCAATAGATAAGTCTTATATTCTCTTATCTAAGTTTGCTTGCTATATTTAGTTATTTAATGTGTCTCTACTGTAACTTTTTTTTTTATTTATGCCCTTCTTTTTTTTTTAACCCTCTGGTTATTTAAAAGACATATAGTATATTTCTAATTCTAGTTTAGTTACATATACAATTTTAAGTAATATGTTTAAGCTGCTATTTTATGATTTATTAACTTCTCAAATTGCATCTATAAAAACCCTAATGAGCAAAATAGGCAACTGGCACATTTCTACTTCTGTAATTGCTACTTCCCACACATCAGTGCAGGCCCCAGACTTTGTCGTAAGTGCGTGTAGGCTTCTCATTTCAGTTTACTTTGATAACAATAGTGATATAATAATGATAATAATAAATTATTTGCCTATATTATTTTAATAATGACGGCATGTTAATTTGGTGTTATAATCTTGACCACAGTGATATGAGCTTCATTCTCTATTTGAATGTACCCGGGGACCTTGCCATACAATAGCATTCTCATTCTTGGGTTCAATAGTTGAAACCTTTCCCCAGTCGACAGGAATATGTCTGGAGGAGATTTTTCAGGAAGGCTGTCCTAACTCCGTGCTTATCTGGGAGTGTCTTTCTGTTGCTTCTCCTCTCACTCCCTTTAATGTCATCCTGCCATCTTATCTCTACTTGAGGTCTTGCTTCATGGAACTTTTAAGCGCTTTTGAATTTCCTGACAGTGTAGTTATTTTGTAAAATTATATTTGATAAAGTAAGTCTTCTTCCAGAATATTTTATTATTTTCTTCACCTTTCTTTGCAATCTTCTCTATTTTTTTAAAATGTGCCTTTGATGGGAGATGGGTTCACTATCATTTTCACATAGGTTTCATGTAAGGGTCCTTCTTGCCAGGTCAGTTCTGGCCTGGGCATTAGCATATAATCCTTTTATAGACCTAAGTGGAACTGGCTTTCTTCCTTCTGGACTTTTTCCTGCAGTGTACTTTTTCCAAGTGCTTTATGGAGCAAATATAGATGATTTGTTATGAATATGTGGTCCTTTTGTTTTGATTCTTTTGATATGTTCACAGATTCTCAAATATTTATTTGTGTTTGGGAAAAGAAATCTCTGTACTTCCTCACTTGCACCATCTTTTCCAAAATCTCTACCTCAATTTTTTAAATGAAAAAAGAAAGAAGAGTTTCTGGCAGATGTGTTTTCTTTATAGAGCTGTTGAAGAGTGGCTCACACCATCGGTATTTCTGTGGCTTACCTGTGGTTGCCAGAGACACAAACCTGGAATCTGGTCTGTTGGTCATCGACAGCTTGTTTATCTCTGTAGACGATTCTGCCTGCAGCAAAGGATACTTGGGAAGGGTTTCTCCAAAATTGGCAATCAGCTACACTGTCCTAGTGGCCATTGTGCCAGTATTTGGGCATGCCCCCAGTTGGCCTCTGAGTGGTGAGGATCAGGTGGTCCAGGGCATAGACATCTAGCCAGGCCACCTGCACTGGACTCCTGGCTCCTGCACATGCTCCTGCATATACCTAAGCATATTACTTAGTGTTTTACACCTCAGTTTCCACCTTTGAAATGGGTACAATAATCATACCCACCATATAGGTATATTGTGAGAATTAAAGAGTTAGTATAGATAGAGCCATTATTACTAGTATTATTGAAACTCAGTAGACTAGAGAGATTTGGGGTTGAATTTATTAGCCCTGTTGTCTGATTTTAGATTTTTCAGGATATGGAATATATATATATTGGTTACTCAAAGACAATGAGATTTTGCAGACTTGTCCAATATCATCTAATGTGTATTTGACTATAATACACAATGAGCCATGCTCGGGACACCTGCATTCAGCCCTCTACTGGCCTCACTATTCTCAGACGCTGTTACTTGTTCTTCAGGACATCCTTTCATTTTGTTCAAAGAATTGGATTTCCCACAGATTTTTTCCCTTGTCTGTGAAGGCAAATGCAATTCTCTCATGGCTACTTGTACAAATGTAGACCTTACATCATAGGGTCACTGAAAGAAAGACATCATAGCACTGTCTAAACCACCAGACATCATTTTTATGTTTTGTATATGATATTTTGGCATACATTATCATTAATGCTATACTGGTTGGCTGCTGTCCCAATTTTAGTCATTTAAAACAGCTGAGCTAGAGACTGATCTTTAAATATGGGGCTATTTTTCCCTCTGTCCCAACTCACTGTAAGAATATTGAGCATATGTCAAACCATTTAAATATAACAGAGTATTTTCTTATGTCTCTATACATAATGTAAATGTCATCAGATCATTAGGCTCTTTTGCAACATGGCTAATAAATTATACTAATTATAATACAGCAAATAATATTAATTAGATAACAGTATAGCGCAATCCTCTTCACACCCCTTTTGTCTTCTTGCATCGGTGTTGTTAACGGCAACAGATAAATATGACATTCACAACTTGATTCACCTGATAAGTTTTGTGATACAATATCTGAAGCTTTACATTGAGTAGTTGATGCCAAAGAATACAACAATATTTAATTATGTAGTTAAATAACTAAGTAACTAGCTATATTATTCCATTAAATATTTTAAAAAGTGTCAGAATTTTTTAGTATTTACTAATACATAAGACCCACCAGATGAGAAAGAAATGCAACCAATAGGTAACTAAGATAAAGTAGGAAATAAGAAATAACTAATCTGTGCATGTCTTGAAGAAGAACGGATGTGACGGTAAAAGGTAATTTCTTAGGGATGGGAGCCAGAGGTCACATAAATATTGTTCTACTTACTCGTGTGTGTTTATTTTCTGGTTCTGATTAATCCCCTCAAAGTGCCACAGTGAGAACTCCTTCCTGCAGTGAATGGAATGTTCCAGCCTCACCAAGAAGGATGACCCCAACATCAAATGTAAACTATATATTTTTGGCAACCACCTGGCCTAATGGCAGCTATTGGCCAGAAAAATCATCTACAGCATGTGGTGCCTTCACACCTGCACCTCAGTTTGGAAGCTGTTTGTCAGCTTAAAAAAAGAAAAAAGAAACTTAGAGGTTATTAGAAATCATTGTAAAAGATCAAGTTCTGCTGCCATTTTGTGGAAACTACAGTAAACGTTCACGTGTCTGCATCCAGACCCCGCTGTGGAGCTTTACGTTCCCCATCCTTCCGTTGTCACTAGTGCTTCCCTGACTTACAGGGAAAGTGAGGAAGTGAGATTGCTAGCTTTGTTTGGTTGCACATGCTAACCACTCAAAAAGTGACGTGGCTAGCTCAGGGACTTGGGTGACGTAACAACATGGATGCGAGGTTCTTACTGTCCCCTTTTGTTACTTGACAGCAAAGAATGTGCCTGAACTCTGGGCAGGATACTGCCATCGATCCATTCATGATGTCAATTTGCTTGCAGATCCGATCTGTGTAAAATACGGATTCAGTATTTGTCCTTAACTTCCTTTTTAAAAAAATTTCTCTCTTAAAACCAATCGAATTTGTGGCAATTCTTGGTAACCTGGCGTATAAACCTCTGCTGATGGCCTAAGTGACCTCTCCCTCTTGGCCCGGACCCTGATAGTGCCCCCCACTGGTTGAATGCATAAACCATGGGAACTGAGTGGCTGTGGTCAGGGCTCCAACTGTCCAGATCCACTGGACAAGGCCACCTGGAAAGCATTCTTAGAAAACTGACTCATGAGTCTGGAGAAGCTCATTTCAAAGTATTTATCTAACAGTGAACATCCAAGAAACCCTGAAGTGAAACGCCAGAAAAGTCTGAAACTGTAGGAGGACGATGCCATCATTTTAACATTCTTCTCATAAAAGGAAGCCCCGGTGGGGACAGTTCAACTCCTGTAATAGAAGAGGAAATTGACGTTCCTTTCCAAAAAATGAGGATCCAAAGAAAGTGAGTTGGAACACAGTGGTTAGTGAATCCTCCATGGCTTAAATTACACTTTGCACCTTGAGAGATGCTTATTAAACCATCTCCTGTGGGAAGGTCATTTATTTTAAAAGAAAGAAAAATGAACCGCAGTTGTGAAATGTTTAAATTTATGTTAGATGCATAGGCTTTCCCTAGCGCACCACTAATAGGCTCTCTTGAGAGGCAGGAAAAGATATTTCAGATGTTATAGAAACTCTGGATGTCATGATGACTAAGGGAAAATCATTTGGAAAGAGCATAGCCCTAAGTATTTTGTCACTGATTCAATACTGAATCATTAAGGACTTTTCAAAACACTACTCTGTGTGGAATTTAGCCATAAAGTTGAAGCTCACAACTTTTACCTATAGTACTAAATTTTAGACCTGCGTGTGTATGAAATAGATATGTAGAACAAAATTTGCGACTATCCAAATAAGATACATAATACCCACAAAATTCCTAAATATATACATTTTTCCTAGAACATTTTAGAGCTAAGCAATACTAGATAATTACCTCACATTAGACTTTTTTTCCCACAGCTAAAAAGCTATGGAAACCTAATTCAATGAGCTGCACACAGCAGAGTGAGTTTCCTCTCTGGCCCTGCCACTTAGCAGCCATGTGACCTTGAACATCAAGAACCAAAGTGCCTGCCACAGAGGCTCTCTCCATCTCTGGGTCTCAATTTCTCACCTGTAGAATGAGAATTCTAAGAGCACCTCCCCCGGGGGTTGTTAAGGACATACATGTACGTGATAGGTGAATCAATGGAAGCACTTAGAACAGTGCAAGGCATAGAGCAGCACCAAGTTTGCCTGGAAAGGAACCTGAAACCAGCAGTGAGAGCCCAGGCCTCTAAGTTGGACTCACTGGGCTCCAAATCCTAGCCCATACCATCTACTTGATCCTTCTGCCCTTCACTCTTGTCCTCTCTGAAGTGGAATAAAGAACAGTATCCACTTCATTGGTTTGTGGGGAGAATTAAACAAATTCATAGCTCTCAAATAAACTCAGAACTTCAGCGTGGCTTTTACGTAATAGAATTCGCACTCTACCTTCGCACAGGCTCCCTTCCCCTGGGCTGCAGTATTTGAAGCCGTCTTCTGGAGGCGTCCTTCTGTCTCTTTAAGATTTGGAAAGATTCTGTTAGGACTTCAGGATTTAACATGTGAGGTTAAATGTGTTGCTTTTGTTGCTGTTGTTGTTCTGTTATTAACATCTGTCTCTGACAATGGGTAGTTTGTTCTTTTCTTCCTAATAATTGCTTTGGCTGCATTCATAAAAGGCCTAGAACTCCAACGTGCCTGCCTTGTAAACATGTGCTGTACACTGCACACATGCCCATTGCTTCCCGGTTTCTGCAGATGTGTTAAATCTTCCTCTTGGCAAGCTGTGGCCTATGGTGATTCTGAAAATAAGGCTTTATTGGAACAATAGCATGCACATGGCTTCCACATTGTCTCTGGCTACTTTCTCTCTGTCATGGCAAGGCTGCAGCGAGAACACGTGGCCCACCAGCCTAAAATATTTACTATCTGGCTCTTTAGTAAAATGTTTGCCAACTCCAGGGCTAGATGAAAACATTTTTCCAGCAAAGTGAGTATCTTAATAGAAAATGTTGTCCCTACTATCTGTCACCTTTTTCAGGGCAAAATAACAGTGTTAATGTTGTCCAAATAGTCCAAATAATTCAGAAAACCTGAACCTGGTTTAGGTCTCCAGTCTTTCTATCATTCAGATTCAGAATCTTTTAGAGTGATTTGCATGATAAATCGATTATTCATGTCAGCGATTTGTGTAATGTGCTTTTTCTTTTCTCTATCAGGAAAATGTCGTGTCTTCAATATAAGAAAGTTTTCTAAATTAAAAAAAAAAAGTGAATTAGATTAGTAATCATTAAATCTCTGTAACATGCAATCTTATGTTTATATGGCTAATTTTTACCTAAAGTGTATAATTTCCTAGCTAGCTATCAGAATATGTAAACATTGTGTGAGTAGCCTTCATAATCTATGGGTAGGTCAGCAGGCTGGAGACCCAAGGAAGAGCTGATTCTGTACTCCAAGTTTGAAGGCCATTGGTTGGTAGAATTTTATCTTCTGGGAAAGGTCAGTCTTTTTCTATTAAGACCTGCAAGTGAGTGATTGAACAAGGCCCATCCATATTATAGAGAACAATCTGCTTTACTCAAAGGTTTAAATGTTAACCACTTCTAAAATATACCTTCACAGAAACATCTAGAATAATGTTGGAGCAAATATCTGGATGTACAGCCCAGCCAAATTGATACATAAAATAAACTATCACAGACCTGGGTTCAGGCAGATGTACAGGACTTTGCAGCTTTGTTGGAGAACCAGGAAGTAGAATCTGTGACTTGGTGAAGTATAGGATGGGTAACGAAAAGGAAGCCTGCAGGATGTCACTCCCTGCAATAAGCACATAGGGCAGGAGGGTGGACATGGGGACTGTTGGCTCTAGGTTCCCATAACAAGTCAGACGGACATACTCTGTGAACAGGAGTCACACAGGTGAGGAGCTCAATGGGGAATATTGAGGGGTTTTCATCAGGTAGAAGAGAAGCTGTCATTCAACACACTGATGAAAAGTAGATTAAGGGGATAAACATTTAAAAATATAAACACACTTTGAATCTTTATTTTCACTTAAAATACACAAGTGTGCATTCATTTGCTAATTTTTTATTTTTAGTTATGGCAAAAACTTATTTTGAGTAGAGATTTGATTAATAAAAATCTAAGTAGATTACTTGAATAAAATATGCAAAGTACCTATGATGTCCAGTTTGAGTTTCTTTAAGGAAGAATAAAACTGGTCCCATTCATTCATTCATTCACTCAGTGTAAAAATTTTTGAGGTTTTTATGTATTTTTTTCTGTATTTTACTTTGGTCTCAGCCATGCCTAAGCTGACAGCAATTTCATTTAATGACTAGTCTTCACTGGGTCATTCCGAAGATCTAACTTTATTTTTATGGAAACAAGCTTCTTATTTTTTATGCTCATATATCATCAGGCTACACAAAATTGGATTATATTACATAATTCTAATAACAAATTCAGCTGGCAGAAGCAGACTGGAATGCAGGCTCAGCTGGTTCCAGGTGCTCCCACATGTCAGTGGTGGCAGCAGAAGTATGTTGACGACCATGGGCAAGGCTGGCCCTCATGTGGTGCCTGGCATGGTGGGGACAGTGGCGGTTATTTCACCAAAACAATGGAGAGGCCCAATGAGTCTGATGGGTCAGTTCAGATAAGTAAAGAAGAGAGCTGCTCCTGCAGTGGGAAACGAGCCAGAGGCAGGGAGGAGTGTGTGTCTGGTGTCTAGAGATCTGTCCAGAGGAAAGGAGATGAGATCTGGAGGACCCACAGGACAGAAACTAATCTCAAGAATGTCCCACTGCTTTGCCTTCCTGAGGGCAGAACACTGAGGAGTCTCATTTAAGAAGTTATACTGGCCCTGCCCTGGGGAAAACACCTTGTCTGCTCGGGAGGCAGGGTGGTGTAAGAAGGACTTTTATAACCTAAATGATGTTCCCAGTTATGAATTCTTCCATTATCACAACCTTTTGTGTCTAAGCAAAATCTAAGTTTATAAAGA
Organism: Saccopteryx leptura; assembly: GCF_036850995.1. Classification (NCBI taxonomy): domain Eukaryota; kingdom Metazoa; phylum Chordata; class Mammalia; order Chiroptera; family Emballonuridae; genus Saccopteryx; species Saccopteryx leptura. Next base: position 129,715,005 of record NC_089503.1, on the reverse strand, counting down.
CCTTGAACCATAGAGCTACCCTTGGGTAGTAAGGATACCCCAGGTCCCAAGATGGGTGGTTTGGGAGGCTTAGAAGAGTATCAGTAGTGGACATAGTTACCTTTAACTCTCAGAGCTCTTTATTTCATGGTTGGAATAGTCAGTATCCAAGGAATCAGATCTGCTCCATCTTAGCTCTTCAGCCACTTTGGTTCTGGGGTAGTCTTTCTTTGGGAGGGAGCTGAGCTTGCATGACTTTGCATTCCCAAAGCTCAGTCTCTGGGTCTAGGTTCAGGAACTGGTCCAGAGCACAGTCTTCAAAACCAGGAGGGCTGCACTGAACCAGGGCACATGGGTAAGCTTGTGTGATTCACAAATGACAAGGAGTGAAGGTATCTGTCTTCCTCCAGAAGAAGCTATTCACCAGGTTTTTCACCCTGAGTTTCATTGAACATCTTAGTCACTCATAATAGTTTTAAAAAAATAATATCTGTATAACTCAACTACAAGAGAGGAAGGAAAGGCAGTGCCCATCTCTAGGGGCCAGCGTCTTGGACTGTCCTGAACAGTAAGATGGTGCTGCATTTCTTATGAGTCATGTTCCCAACCCTGTTGGTCATCCTAACCATCAAGTTGGGGAAGGGAGGGCTTTTTAAACATTCAGATTCCTGACCCCAACACCAGATTTGTGATTCCTGCAGAATGAAGAAGAAACCAGGAACAAGTGGGTATGTGAGAGCCCCACCAGCCAGCTGTGGTTTGAGAAACACAGTCTTAGTTCCATCTGGGTCATAGGAGAGTAGACCAGGCTCCTCTTGAGTTCCTTTGTACTATCCTTGGACGTGAAAATTTGGGATGTTGAACCTCGTCAAATGGAGGGAGATACCTCCTATTCACTCAGTACTTAATTTCAGTCGCAATCTAGTCTAGATTGCTAATTTATCTACTATATATTGTTACCACTCCAGATTTTTGTCCTCCATAAGAAAGGTGTTTGTATCATATGTAAATGGTTGACTCCATGGAAGGGTGTTAAATGGGTATGCAAGTGGAGCAAAAGGGAGTTACCTTCCCCATGTTGGAATCAGAAGATGAAAAGGATGCTCATTCTTTTGAGTACAGTAGAGTAGAATTGAGAGCAGCCCCGTGGGGGAGACTCCTGACCCATCGTGCTATATATTTGCACCTTCCACTGCCTCTGTGACTGTCCTTTATTCTTGGTGCTTAGTTGCCCAAATGTAAGACATGGCCAGTAAAGTCCATGACTTATGAAGTCCTTTCCCAGCTCTAACACTCAGCTGTCTTTCTTCCAATTTTCTGTAGAAACTGGATAGAGGAGCAGCCTCACAAAGTAGAAGAATTGTATTAGCATTTGAATCTAATGGTTTTCTTTTGACCTTTTATGAGCTGAAGTCTGTCATGTGAGTTGATGGGATACAAACACCCTCAGTGGTCTACAGAAAGAAAAACCTTCAGAGGGAGGATTTTTGCTGAAGCAGGGAATTGCTGAGGCTGTTTTGAACAGTGAGGTCAGATTCTTTGGTCTCTGTGTCCCTCATCGTTTTGTTTTCCCTGTCTCCCCAAGTAAATGAATGCTCTGTAGATCTTACTGATTCTCCCTAAGATAACATCTGATGACAGGATAGTGAGACAGGAAAATCTGGTAAGAAAAAAAAAATAGCATGTCAGCCCCTGAATAATAAAAATTCACATACCTCTGGCTTCTCACAGTCCATAAAATTAACACCCACAGTGCTTCCTTTAAGGGCAGCTTTTGATGTCCTTCAGTTTGGCTTGGTGTGAGTCGGAGAAGAAAATGCTGCATTTAGAGAGGAGAACAACTCAGTGCCTGTGTCTGGTTCATCATAAATCTCTGTCAGTCTCACATGTCTGCAGAGTGGTTTGACTTCCGAGGCCGAACAAATGAAGTAACTGTCACGGAGCAGCTTCCAAGTGCTGATGGCAAAGGCCAGCTTCCCCTCCAGGTCTCAGTTCTCTGAAGTCCGCCCTGTTCCTGCTAACCAGTGGCCAGCAATAGACTCTCAGTCCTGAGGTGAAAATCCAGGCCAGTCCCCAGCACTGCTCCAAGAATACATCCAGCAGACAGCTGGAAGTGCCTGGTTTGCCCAAATAGTATCCAGAACATCCTGCAGACAGACCGTGGTGGAGGGGATGAGTGAGTGTTTGGCACTCACTGTCATGTCTAACATGTTCACTAGTGAACTTTAGATGGATTTGGAAAGAACATGCATTGCTCCAAGAGGTAGAACACGTGAGCAGAGTGATCTGTTCATCCAATAACTAGCTATATCGACACCATCCACTTACACATTTGGTTACCAAGATCACTGGCAGAGCTGGACTTCTGTCCCTGAATTTGTCTGGAGTGTAGCTGGCACCGTTTGACACTGATGAAACGTCCTTTGACACAAACCAATAAGACATTCCAAATCAGTAGACGGGGAAGGCAGAGCCCGTGGCAATCTGCCAGATGGACTCAGAAAAGGAGTTTCCCGCCCTTCCCGTCCTCTCGAGTTCTCTGACCTCCATTGCTTTGCTTTCAGCTTACAGGTCAGCTGGCCCTTGGCTTACTGTTTCCCCATGGAAAAGGCAGATAGTTCAAACTAGCATCTGTTTATTATTCAATATGCATTGTTATCTAAAATATTTCATATAGAAAAAAAAAGTGTAATAGATCTCAAATGACTTACACATGGGATGATGCTGTAGAGCCCCATGAAGAAAAGCTTCTTCTGTCTTTAAAAATCACACACTTCCCAGCGTATCAGACCAAAGAGGCAGCCGTCTCCACCCGGTGCCACTGATAACTCAGTGTGTGAGTATCCATGTTTATGGTCACAAAGGTCTTTAGAGATCATTTAGGAACATGAAAGTGGATGATTTGATTAAGAACAGCCTACTTGAAAGTTGTGACGGATATACTAACATGTGGAAGTCACGTGTGCACAAGCCTGCAGATGTGGAGGAGGCACACAACTCATCCAAGTTGGATTTTAATGCCGCCATTCACTGCGCCCAGCATGCACCTCTCCTGAACTCAGTCGAGCTGTGAGTACGTGATATTAATCACGCCCCCCTTGTAAGGTGAGGTTGGGACACGGGTTCTGCCCCATCCATATTTCATGTGTTTGTTAAGTCATGAAAAACCACTTCATAGAAGATCAAATTATTTGTAAAAATAGGACAACTGATGCCATCTTGAAAATTCAAGGAGAATAAGCGGAGGGTGGGGGAACAACTGAAACTGAATTCTAAAATGAAGTTAGCAGTCATTTGCTCCCTGAGTGACTCACTGAAGCTAAGTGTGTGACAGTCTCTGGGTGGCTCTGGGTGGGGCTCAGTGTCAGCAGCAGGTGCTGGCCCATGCCCAAGCGGTGGCCTCTGAATCTAGACAGTAGTTTATGACAAGGTATTTTACTAAAACCAAACACTTTTGTTGGAAATTTGCATTTACCAAAGGAAACTAAACTACCAAAACTGAAATGTTATATTTTTAATTGGAAGGAAAAGTTATTTTATTTAGAAACAAGTAATGACTTCACAACCAGTGATACTGAATCTTGAACAAATGGTGTCAGGAAACCCTGCCTAATATTCTGAGTGACAGCCATAACAGTCCACCTCTCCTAGCAACACTGACAGCCCACTCTGAAGGCGTGACTGTGAGGACAACCCTGGGCCAGGGAAGCACAGATGATGGCTGGGAGGCTGAGTCTTCCTGCCTCGGGTAACTCTAGCTGCCTACTTTGTTCCAATTGGCAGACAGGAAAAACAGAACAGGGTGGGGGCAAGTGTGGTCCCTGGTTCTCTACCGAAGGCACCTCGCTTCTGCTCTCGAAACCCTCAGGAAGCATAGAAGCTTGTGTGCCATTTGACTCTGCCCTGAGCTGAAATTAAGACATTACCGCAGAGTCTGTGAAAGGAAACAGACACTTGGCGTTTGCAGTTGCCCTGTGAATGATCTCTGCTCGGGAGGGTTTCTTAATGGAGGATTTCTTAATGACGGGCAGTTAACAGAAGGGCAGAGAATGGATCAACTCAGTTGGAACAGCTTAAGGTGGTGGAGACAGAGGACTTAACGAGGGAGTGTGAAAAACTTCAGTTCAGCCAGGACCTGCTGTGGACACACCAGTTATAATTTATAGGGCTGCAGGGCTGAGAGAGCAAAAAGCAAGAAATGGGAGAAAATGAAAAATGCAACAGGAAGCAGTAGAGAGGCTCCAAAGACTTAGAAGCATTAGAGCCAAGAGCCCTCAAACCCAGTTTCATGACAAGGGGGCATAATTTACACAGTTTAATGTGAAATAAAAGACACTAATTTTATTGATCCTGAAAAATGGAAGCATTTCCACAGTTGAAACGGAACAATTCCTGTAAGACCAACATTGTTTATTTTTTGATGGGTGTACAATATTATCAGCAGTTCCAATGCTATAGAAATGTTTACCTGAAACCTATGTACTCTTATTGACCAATGTTACCATGCTAAAAGTTCATTTTCTAACTAAAGTTTAAAAATTATTGAAAAAGTAATAAAACTTTCTATTGCAGGGATTTGGGTAATTTTCTTAGATACTTAATAGATTTGGTTCAGGAGAAACCTTGGTGTAAAATAGTTCAAGGCTTCCACAAATGTAAGGAAGTGAACTCAGCCTAAGACACAGGGACACAGCAGGGCTGGGTGAGGCCACTTCTGTCTCCGGCCAAGAAGCCCTATCAGTTTCCCTCTCCTTCCACCACTGATTTGTCCTGAGAACTTTCAGAAGAGTCCAGAACTTGGTTCTGCATACCAGACCCAGTTGAGAACTTGAGGAATGACATCGGTCATTTTGCTGGAAACCGTGGCAGGGCAGTACACCTGGAGATGGCACAGCCTCAGGGTGGGCCCGGCAGTCCGGGAGCACAGCACCCAATCCTTTTTCCTGTTTCCTTATTTGCATATGCACATAGCTCAGTCCATGCCATGAAACAGAATCTGAAAATAGGTTTACAAAAGCTTTGCAGTATAGGAAAAATGCTTGTTCTAGACATTGAATTTTCAAAATGCTGAATTTAAAGTTGCATATACTATTTGTTTTCAGTCATGTTGAAAATATTTATATTTACAGAGAGTAAGCATGCACCAGGAACAAATGTGAAGGACTATGCACAATGGTTATCTCTGGGTAGTTTGTGTCTTTTTCCTGATGATTTTCTCCGTGTAACTCTGGCTCCCACACTTCAGTCCTCCCGACAGCTCTCCCATTGCTATGAGTGTCTCCGACCGTGCGTTCCGGCTGCTGCTTGGGCCCTTCAGCCCGAGTGTGAGTGTTGGGGCTCTGAAGGGGGGAGGAGAAGCTCGTGGATGAAAGGGGGAAGCATCACAAGTCCTCCATTTTACCTCAAGACTCAAGAGAAGAATCACAGTTATATTAAGTCGTACTCAGAAATGCTGAAAAATAGAAGAGAAAATGTTTCTCTCTGCCCCCCCCCCCAACCCCTGATTCCTCTTCCCAGCCTTAGTCACAGTTGAGCCTCATGGGCTCTGCTGTCCCTGACGCCCCGTGGTGACTCACGACAATATTTTGCAGGGGCCTTGCTGGCCATTTGTGCCCTTGGATGTGGGTGGTCATGCTGTGCTGTCTAAAGAAAGATCTTGATTTCTCCTTTCCCTCCACTGGTTTTTTTTTTTTCCAAAACCACCAAGGTGAAGAGTCTAGGGCCTCTTAAGTTTTCTACAGAATTTTTAGTTTTTGCCTAAATGTCCTGAACAGAAGACAAATATAAGTTAAAATCATCATTATCTAAGAGTCTGAATGGCTGTCTCCTGGAAGGAGCCCCGGGCTTCCCAGCCAGATGCATCCTTGTTCCTGCACCACTGACCTCCGCCTTCTCTCCTGCCTCAGTGTCCCCCTCCTGAGGGTGTGTCGTCAGTCCTCCTATGTGTGGATGAGCTTATTGTACAAAGCCAGCAAACAGCAAATCCAAAACCCACCAGTGGTGCCATTGGCCTGAGCCTGGGCCCAGCTACATCCCACCTCTCTCACTTTGCCAACACACATGTTGAAAGAGAGAATTTTTATAACCAAAAAAAAAAAAAAAGAGGTTGCTTTCAGAGACAATAGTCTCAAGCTGCTAACAAACTGAAGGAAAGACTACCAGACATTATGAACTGCCAATTGGAATAATCACTTTTAAAGTCATCATACAAAAAGTACTGAACTGAACTGATCAAGCCTCTAGATCCAAGCACTAAATCAGAGGAAGTGCTGAGGACAGAGGAACATGTTAGTTGATACTACAGAGATGCAAGTTGCAAAATCCTCTAATCAGCAAAAAAACAAAACCAAACCAAAGCTATGGAAACTTAGTAAGGTGATCACTGCAGTTTCTATAACAAATAAAATGAATATAATAAAATAACATTAAGGACAAACGTATAGACTGAAAGAGAATAAAGACATCAGCCAATTGCAGAGTGGGAGCTTCAATGAGAGTCCGATTCAAACAAGCAGATTAAATTATGATATTTATGACAATCAGGAGTGGAATACAGAAAATAAAGTAGTATTACAAGATTGTCAATTTTTTTATATGTCATAATAATTTTATGTTAAAAAATGAAAAATTCTTATCTTTTAGAGATGCATATTGAAATAGTTATAGGTTGGAATTTGCTGTTGGGGGAGTGGAGCATAAGCTGATAATTGTTGACTATGTGTGGATAAGACATAGCCTTTATTTTTGTACATGTTTGAAGTTTTACATTTCAAAAAAAAACTAGAAGAAGAACAGACAAACTGTGTTAAAGAGAGTTATTTCCAAGCACAAACGGCCCTGAAAGCCAGGGCAGGGAGTCAAATGACAATCAAGAAAGCTAATCAGGAAGAGAGAAGCGGCTACGTTCAGGGGGAGGCCTCGGGGGCGACTAAAAATAACGCTGCACATGTAGACCATAGATGGGAAGTAACATCAGACATGGCCTTCCTCTCGCTAGGTGGCATCGTCCCTCACTGTAGGTCTCTCTGTCCCCTCCCAGTTGGTCCGTGGGGAACTGGAGTACATGCAGCAGGACGTGTGGCGGTGGAACACAGAGCCGAGTGGTCCAGTGCATGCGGCGAGCCCACTACAGATCAGAGCGAGTCTCGGCCAGCCTGTGCCCACAGCCTGGCCCCTCCAGCCAACAGGCCTGCCACTCCCAGAGCTGCCCGCCCACTTGGAGCACCGGGCCCTGGGCAGAGGTAACTCTGGCAGGGTGGATAGGGGGACGGGCAGCTGGTCCCCTCATGTGGAACACAGAGCTGGGTTCTCACCAGGTCTTGCAGGTTCTGTGGCCTGGTCCCCCAGGAACGTCTGATCCGTTCCCAGCTGGGAGCTGATACTTACTCTTCCTGTGCAGTGTTCGCGATCCTGTGGGAAGGGATGGAGGAAGAGGTTCGTGGCCTGTAAGAGTACCAACCCCTCAGCCAGGGCACAACTGCTGCCCGACAGCCTCTGTAGCTCGGAGCCCAAACCCAGGACTCATGAAGCCTGTCCGCTTAAGCGCTGCCACAAGCACAGGAAGCTGCAGTGGCTTGTGTCTGCCTGGTCCCAGGTAGGTGGTCTTGGTCCCAGGTAGGATTCAGATAGATGCGCCTGGTCCAGACAGAACTAGATAGACCAGTTCTCATCTTGGGGCTGCTATCTCTTCACCTGGTTTCACTACTTCCCTCTCTTCCTCCTCCTTCACCCCTTCTTCCTCTATCTCTGCCCCCCCCCCCCCATTCAAGACACTAGGAGCTTCAGCAAACCTCAGGGTACTTCATTCCCAGACACGTTCTTCATCTTCTAGATCTTGTCCTTGGACAGACCACCCAGTGGCATTCACAAAGGTGGTGCTGAGAAGAGGATGAGGGATGAACAAGATACAAGAGTGAGAGTAGGGGACATTCTTCATGCTGACAGTGGGGTCATGGGGTCGCATCTAACCCCAGAACAGCTGCAGTCAATTCCCAAGAGGTACTTGTGCAATACAGAGCAAGAGGAGAATGCATTATCTTGGAAAAGACAGAGGACCTTGTCCATGAACAGTTCTCAGTTGGGGGGAAGAAATTGCTCATGCTGGGTTTGCTTTAATCAATGCCTTGTATCACTGAAGGCCAGGAAGCCTCCTTATTTGTACTCTTAGGGAACTTCCCTGGCCCTACTATGCTGGGACTAACAGAAGTTTGGAGAGTTGAGGGTTTTATGCCTGGCGATGGCCCAGTTGAGGGCTGATACAGCCTGAGGGTGCAGACAGAGCTGCCTCTCTTCCAAGCACAGCCTCCCACACCAAGGAGGGGCACTGGGGCATGTGCAGAGGCTGCCTGAGGAGTATGTTAGAAGCTTTTTAATCGCCCTGTGCTTGTGCTTCAACTTGGAGGAGGAGGTGTCAGGAAACCCCAGAAGGACATCAGAAAGCTAATATATAACAGAATGAGAGCAACACCCCACAGAGTGGGAATGGGTATTGAGAGAGCCCTTCTGTAACCCGAGAGCTATCTGTCTGTGTTTCTGCAGCACCTGTGGACAGAAAACCCCTCACTCCCTGGCCCTGAGCTACTCGGGGACAGATAGAGGGTCTCAGTCCAGCCCACATCTGGAATGGTGCCTTAATCAGGATGGGACATGAATCAATCAATAAAGGGGTGGCTATGCCAAGCAGGCCTTTTAATCCCATTTAGACCCTGTTTCAGTTTGCTACTGAAAAACAAACAAACATAGTTGCTCACTGAAGCAAGCCTGCCATGGCTAAGGAAGAACACCAGGTTCTCTCACCTGGGACATAGGAACGTCAGTCAGTATTGCCCAGAACCAAACCACACTGTCCTTAGGAGGCCAAGTGCATAAGAAGGAAGGGACATGAACTGTATAATCTGTGGGCGGTGTCCAGGTGGAAAGTCATTGCTGTGAATATTTAACAGGTGCACATACATCTTACATACACATGCACCCCCACACAGACCCAGCTTTTCTCAGTCATGGCCGCAGCAAGTAACTGAGAGTAGTCTTCCAGCCATCTCCGTATTAGCATCAGGACACCTACAAAGCACGCCTATAAGCCTTGCCTGCGGGTGGGAGTGTGAGGTCAGAACCTGGACAAGTGTGGTCATCCAGGATCCTCTACTTGGGCAACCTGCAGACACTGCACAATAGATGGAGTCACCCATCGGACTCAGTGTCACCCACTCCTCCAGCTCAGGCCAGCAACTCTGGACCCTGGGACCTCTCTCCTGAGACCCTCTGAGTCTGGCCAGCCCTCTGGCACACCAGTGTTCCTTGTCCCCCTGTGTCTTCCTTATGCAACCTGCAGATACCGCCTCTGCCCGGCCCCCCCGGTTTGCCGAGGACCCATTCTGCACATGCCGGGCTGTCCCACAGCAGTGACGGCTCAAGCTTGTAGCACACCTCTATGGGGAACAAATGGATTTGCTCCTCGCGTGTGCTTGCTCTCCTCAGGGGAGCACTAGGCTTCCTGGGGAAGATTTGTGAACCTGGCTTTCCTCCGCCTGTCCCTGCTTTAGGGTCCCTCTTCACACTGCAGTCAGGTGGCATTAGCTCACGGAGCTCTGGGGTTCACGTCATGACTTGTGTGTTAAATTTCAGTGTATCCCAATGTCAGTTACACCCCAATATTTTGGTATCCCAGTGTAATGGTAACTTCACTATCAGTTTCTTCATGGATTTGATTGCTTTGCCCTTACTAATGCCCCCAAACTCTAGGCCATTATGGCTTCAAGTTCTTCTTTTCTTTTAATGATAGAGTCTGTAATGCCTTTGAAATGCCAGTCAAGTTCACTGAATGTTTACACGTGTGTAAATGTTCAAGCTGAAATAATGAGGAGAGAGTTTGACTTGAAGAATTTGTAAAGGAGATAACCACCACAGAAGAAGTATTTTTCACTCACATCTTTCGTTTTCTTTTGTTTTTAGTGCTCTGTTACATGTGAAGGGGGAACACAGAAAAGATTCTTAAAATGTGCCGAAAAGTACATTTCTGGGAAGTACCGGGAGCTGAGCTCAAAGAAGTGCCTGCACTTGCCGCAGCCTGACCTGGAGGTGGAACGCGCCTGCGCCCTGTTTCCCTGCCCCAAGCACCCCTTGTTTGCTGCTGCGGGCTCCCAGCAGGCCAGCTGGTTTGCCTCACCCTGGTCTCAGGTAGGGGCCCCGCTTCTGACCTGGGCAGCTGGCTCAGGTGGGGAGTTTCTACTAAGTAGTTCCTGACCCTTCTCTCCAGAATGTGCAGGTGCCTGTGTTTTGGGTTTTACCTGTGGCTTTCCAAAGAGGATGGTGTCCAAAAGTAATGGAATCTTTTAGAGCACATGTTCTTTGCTCTAAATCGTCACCCAATTAAGCATTGGAAAATACAATGTTTTGGGTAAAAACTGGGCAGAATTCCCCAGAAATGAGTGAATTAGGAAGAAATTACAAATAAGTAGGTGGTTGTGAGATTGTACTAGGTTTGTTACAAATTAAGTGAGAAGAGCATTCAGGACACCCTAGAATTGTCCCATCCTGCCTGAGGCTCAGACTAAGGCAGTCTACGCCCACAGGATTGTTCTTAGGGCCTTCGGGATCCCACCTCCCTCCTCCTTCCACACTTCTTTCAACTCTAAGGAGAACTTCACTGTTACTATTGTTAACTCACCCTCCTTCCTCGGCCTGTTTTCTGCCTTGGATTCTTGGCAGCCCCTGCACTGCACTCCGTCCCTTCTCTGCCTGTGGCTCTGCTCTTCTGCCCGTAGTTTCGGATTTCTCCCTGTCCCAGGCCCACACCCTCACTCCTCTGGCTCCTGCTGCTATTTCTGCTCTCTACTCCTTGGAGTTGACCCTCATCAGAGGGGTGCCAAGGGATGACCCTTCCTAACCCATCCCAGCTGACCAAACCTGGACCACCTGCACTGTTTGCTTCTCTCAGGAGGGGGCGCTTTGCGTAACCTGTCCCTATAGGGAGGGGAAGGGAACATTTTCTGATTTTCTACTTTCCTTCTACTTTGCACAGTGGAGGTTCCATCTCTAACTTTCTCCTCCTTTCCGAAGAGATAAAGGTGGAGAGAGAGTGATGTAGTGTGGGGTGGTCACCAGCTTGTGTGTCCCCTTCTGCCAAGCCCATCTTGCAGAGGGTCCTTGAAATTGTACTCTTGTTCCTGGAAGGTACTCTTGGATTCTCTACTGGAAGCCTCACTACCATGCACAGCAATAAAGGCAGGACAATGGCTAACACCTGCTAGGAGCCCCTCCCCACCCCACGGCTGGCATTGTGCTAAGTATTGTAAGGTTCTCAACTCATTTATCCTTCCCAGCAGCACTATGATGGAGATAACATTATCATCCCATTTCACAGAAGAAGAAACTGAGGCTCAGAGAGTCTAGTGAGAGGCCGAAGCTGACCCTCTCAGTGGGGCCCACGCATATCATGTGGTTTCAGCCTATAATCACTATGTACCTATCCATGGTCTTGACTGCTTAGCCTGACCCTGGGGGTGCCCTCCACTGTCCCACCCCACTCTGGGCAGCAGAACACGGACAAAGTCAGAGCCCATTGTCATTATGGATGCATAGGCAAAATGTTGGCTTCTAAAAGGCAAATTAAAATGATGTCATGCACAGCCACAAACTTCTGGATTCCCACCTTATAAACGCCTGGTCCTTGGCCAGGATCTAAGAACCATATCAGGTAACATTTGCCCCAACACCCAAAGTCAAATCCTGAGTTTATCAGCTACACAAGGGTGTCATACCACCAAATTGTCCTGTCATAAGCATCCTCTCAAGGCCCCCAAGCTGGGCCTTTGATTCCAGCAGCTGATCCCAAAGAGCACTGGACTAATGTATGTCTTTTTTCACTTCTAAAGGAAGTTTCAAGGGTCTTTGTCTCTTCACAAAAATATTTCTCAGAAGATCAGTTCAGTGCCTCATGCTATAGAAATGACCCAGCTGGCAGCCTATGTCACATTTTTTCCTGCCCCCAAACTTGTCCCTGCGTGGACAGAGACTGCTTTTCCTGTCCTCCAGTTTGCCCATTCACAAACTCATCATGTCAAGCCTTCCCTTGGGCCTGTACTAAGTAGGGGGTGACTCCAAACTCTTAGCACAACCAGCCCATGCCACTAAGAATGGGGGTGCTCCAGGGAATGTGCTCTACACCCCAAGTTCACCCAGGGAAGAGGCCCTGAGGTTCTGTACTAAAAGGAACATGGGTAAAAAACAGATTCTGAAGCAGAGACTCATTCTCATGCTGGATTCATACTCTGTCCATCCTCCAGCTAGTGACCATCCGTGATCAAAGCTGCCCACTTAAACATGAGCTTCTAGAAAACAGATATGGTCACAAAATAACCATTAAGACTGTTTGCCCAGAGATTGCTTTGTGACAGATATTATGCTAAATGTTTTACATGTAAGTTCTGTATATTTGCATATGTGTGTATATATATTCGTACATTGTATATATGTGTGTGTGTGTGTGTGTGTATGTGTGTGTAAAATATAGTTATAGCTTCCTGTGCCTATGAGGGCACCTAGCCCATACTAAGTATTCGGGGGGGGGGGCGGTAGCCACTTCTTATTCTTTTTTAGAGTTCTTTTATCTCCCAGCACAAAGCACACACTTGTCTCAGGGTTTTATGATTCCATTGTCCCTTGATATTGCATGCTTTCAAGAGACCCATGTGCAGTGGTTTCATCTTTAAAATCCAAAGACAATGCTTGCTTATTAACCACTTGCTTCCTTCCTGCCTGTTCATGAAAACAAAGGCCCATCTCACATGGCTAGTGTGTGATAGACGTGTGTGTGTGTGTGTGTGTGTGTGTGTGTGTGTGTGTGTCTGGTCACCCAAGTTGTCCGCTGAGTATGTGAGCCTGATCAGGTGAGGGTGAGGAGCCCCCGAGAAGGTAGAAGGAATGTGGGGCGAGCTCATTAAAAGTTGTCTATGGTTTTCTTCCCAGTCAGGCTGCTATGTCCCCAGCCCCACAAAACCTGTAGCTAAGTTATATTTGGGTAAAATTTTGTTAAGGATTGAGAATTCTTGCTATTGACCGGCCAACTGGACAAGCCACTCCATCGGCAAGGACATCAGTGTTCATTATTAGAAATCAATGCTTTCGAGGGGCAGGTGCTTGCTGAGCATTCCAGCCAGGGTCCAGGCACAAAAAGTGACTGGAAGGTTGAGCCAAATGTCAACTGATAGTCAATGAGGCCAATTTAGTGCCAACAGGAATCCCCAGTTTGGGGTGGGGTGAAGAAAGAAACATGATTTAGAGCAAAACAGCTCAATTGTGATATAGCAGTGCTGTGGAATAGCTCAATTGTGATACAGCAAGGATGTGAAGGCAGCACGGCAGTGAGGAGGCCTTGCAGCAAGCCCCTCTCATGCTATACAGCTCTGCTCTCCTCCTCAATGGTCTGCTCCGCCCTGCTCTGGTGAGACATCTTCAGTGTTTCAGCTCAGCCAAGGACACAGTCTCCACTATTAATAGAAAGGAGAAGTGTGTTCTCTGAGCCAGAGGGGAGCTGGCTTATATACACAGAAGTACCCAACCCTGGTCCCTGATTGGTCTCTCTTCATGCAGATGAGGATTCCAAATCCTGGTAATTTGATTAGTCTAAAAGGCACTGTCCTGATTGGTTAGAATAGAGCCACTCTGATTGGTTGAAGCTACACAGCTTTGATTGGATGGGAAAAGTCTCAGTCCTATTGGTTGAAATAAGACTCCAGGAACTCATTTATAAGGACTGGTTTAGCTAGCAGAAACAGAGTGCATGCAGACAGTACAGCACCAACTTCTCCATGCAGTTTGTGTGAGAGACTACTAGGCTCTGTGTTTTTAAATTTGAGCCCAGTTAGCCACCAGGGACCTTTCTTAGTAGGTGTCTTGTTTTCTCAAGGTTCACATGGGCAACCTGTTATAACTACATGAGCTTAGTGAGACTGGACCATTGGCCCCTGACTGACCAGATCTCCCACCACCTGAGCCTCACCTCAGGGGTTTCCTCATCCTCCAGGCCTGAGCCTGTCTCCACCTGGAGGGCACCATACATGCTTTATGATCCATCTTTCATTCTTCTGGATGCAAAATACCTTTTCTGGCATGGAGAAACTTGCCCTCAGAACCTCCACAAGAAAACAACCTATTCTGCCTACATCTTGCTTTCAGACTTCTGGACTCCTCATGAACTTCAGAGTCGTTTCTGTTATTTTAGTCCACCAAATTTGTAATCATTTGTGGCAGCAGCCCCAGGAAACAAACACAAGTGGTTGTATCTTAGTCCAATTGTGTTTTATTCAAACACTTTCCCCCCAGAAGGGAAGAGCTGTGTCTTAACTTCAGATTCTTCATGGCCCCGGGCTGTGAGGACCACAGGCAGGTGCAGATAGGAGCTGAATCTGAGAATACCATGGTCCCTGCCTCCACCAGGACTTTTCTAGCAGGAAAAATGTGGGGCTCAAAGGGGAGACCTCAAGGCTCTGTGCCTCCCAGTCACCTGCTGCCAGGAGTGGCCAGGAGGTGGTGGGGTGCTTGCCCTTCTAGTCTTGGCTTTGCCGGTTGTTCACAGACCAGGGTCGTCCCGGCTCCGCATGCACTCTCACTCAGGAAGCTGCCCACACGTACTAACCAACAATCGTCTCAGGTAAACCCTACTCTGACTGGGAAACTGAAATGAACAAATGTGACAGAGCTAAAAATAACACATAATTATTGTCTTTAATTCAAAACAGAACAAACAAATATTTATCAGAACCAATTTAATATATCATGGAATCTTTTTCATTGTTAGCTAAACTTTTACTAGAATAAAGTCAGTTCAAGGTCCTGGCCGGTTGGCTCAATGGTAGAGCATCGGCCTAGTGTGTGGAAGTCCCGGGCTTGATTCTCATCCAGGGCACACAGAGAGACACCCATCTGCTTCTCCACCCCTCCCCCTCTCCTTTCTCTCTGTCTCTCTCTTCCCTTCCCGCAGCCAATGGAGCAAAATTGGCCTGGGCACTGAGGATGGCTCCACAGCCTCTGCCTCAGGCGCTAGAATGGCTCTGGTTGCAATGAAACAACACCCCAGATGGGTAGAGCATCGCCCCCTGGTGTACATGACAGGTAGATCCCGGTTGGGTGCATGCTGCCTCCCCCCTGCTTCTCACTTCAGAAAAATAAAAAAAATAATAAAAAATAAAAAAATCAGTTCAAAATCCCCTCTAAATTATGCCCCTGTGGTAATTGTGTCAGAGCTCTGGTCATGTCTCTGTGAGTTCAGGTTTGGCTATTTATCAACCAGCTTCCTAAAAGTCATGACATCCAGCCTGGCCACAGCCTTTCCTCTTGTCCCTTGGCCGTAATTCCTGATCCCAGGCTCTGAGTCCTGCAGAAATAACCATTCCCTCAGACCTTGGGGAGGAAGAGGTACACTTTTCACAGACCTTATGTATTGACCTTGGCTTATGTTCCAGCTCTACCATGGTCTGATTGTCTCCAAACCTGACATAGCTTTTGTATTTAGAAATATATGAATCCCTCCCCAAAATGTTTTCAAATTAGGATTTTTTTAAATTTAAATTATTGGAGCAAGGGACATTTGAACTATATCCTTTGCAAGCATTTCCTACTTAAAATGAACAAAAAGGCCCTGGCCTGCTGGCTCAGTGTTAGAGCTTTGGCCCAGTGGTGGATGTCCCAGGTTCAATTCCCAGTCAGGGCACCTGGGAGAAGTGACAATCTGCTTCACCCTTCCCCTTTCTTTCTCTTTCTCTCTCTCCCTCTTTCTCCTCTCTCTCTCTCTCTCTCTCTCTATCTCTCTCTCTATCTCTCTCTCTATCTCTCTCTTCCTCTCCCACATCCATGACTCGATTGGTTCAAGCTCATCATCCCTGGGCACTGAGGATGGCTCCATGGAGCCTCCACCTCAGGCAGTAAAAATAGCTCCGTTGCGAGCATGGCTTCAGATGGGCAGAGTATGGCCCCAGACAGGGTTGCCTGATGGGTTCTGGTCAGAGCATATATAGGACTCTATCTCTCTATCTCCTCTCCTTTTACTTGGAAAAAGAAAAAATAATAATAATAAAGAAAGAAATTGTCAAAATTATCAATAGCTTCAAATGTTTCCCTTTAATTTTCTTCTGAGAACACAGTCTGTCTAGGGAGATGAGCTAAGGAGTCGAGTGGAGTGGTTTGGGGGCAGGGGCTTTGCCTCCTGTCCCTAGAGAAGCATGAGTGGGAGACAAATAGAGGCCTCTCCCCAAAACTATCATCTCTGTCAATGAGGATGCTGCGGCTCCTACAACCAGTTCCCCACCCTCTAGCTGCCAAGCAACTCTACTCAATTTGGAGACTCCCAGCAAATTTACAAAGGGGAAAATAATATTCATCAGTATTTAATTTCAACCAAAACAAAACAACCTAAAACCTGTCTGTAAGAGCTTTGACCAGTCTGAAATGCTCAATCTGTTTGTCTAATAAGTCATTTTTATCATGCACTGCCTGAAGTTTTTAGCCGATATGATTCATCTATTATGATCTGAGACTAACTTTTGGGGAGTGATAACTCTTACAGCTGTGTTTGTCAGAAGCACTTGTACCCAGGACTCTGTGCCCTCAGACTGTGGGAAATTGTCAGGCCTTAATGCGTGGCCAGTGCCTGGCTGAACTTTGCCCCCAGACAGATTTATTCTTGTAACAGTATAAAGACTGTGGTTCTATGTTTGATCTGCAGGGTTTCTGTTAATTGTAATGGCTTTGCTTATCATCAAATTTAATGGTTTGTCACCTGGTAGGACTGATTTCCATTATATGGGTCATTTGGGTTTAGGGATGGGTGGTTCACATTTTAATTTGGGCTGGGAATGGCTTAAGTGGGAACACCTGTTAGACTGTCTGACTAAAGGACGACAGTGACCCTCAAGGCAATGCACAGAAAGTTTCAGTCCCTCGACAAGATGACTTGTTAAAATGTCTGCAGTCAGGACAGATATGGGCTCTATGGACCGCTGTTCATAAATTTAAATCAAACTGAATTCAGTCCTAAAAGGACAAAGAAACATGGAACAAGTGGTTTATATTCACCACTCAGAATCTAGTCTCTAACACAGTACCTGCTAAGGGAGCCGAGTGATTTCTACCTGTAAATAAATGAATCAACGATGACAAGAATCAAACCCATGTTAATTGTTTGGGCACTGTTGATGTGATGACACATGGTGGCCAGGTCTCCTGATTTCTGATTGAGGCAAAAGGCTCTTAGCAAGAATGGAATTTCTCCCTAGCTGCTGATTATGAAAGAAATTCAACTCCTGAGGGGGAGGCCTTGTGGACACCTGCAGGGCTGGACGTGACTAAGGCAGTCTGGAGCAGATGAAGATGTCTTAATGTCTTATTTGCTTCATCAGTAAAAATAAAGGCCTTTCTAAGTAAGAGGCAACAAACACTTTTTTTTTAGGTCAGTAAGAATAGCTCTTCGGAAATCACTGATTCAGGCAGAAACCCTAATAGTGTTCTGATTAGGAGGTGAAGTCAAGGGGTATTTATGATAATGGGAAGAGGAACAATGACATCAATCAAAAGAAGGCATTTTTATCGGTGCAGATACCATAACATAATGACAATAATTCTAAATAACGTTTTAATTTTCACACCAGTAGTGTACAATCTATTGGTCTAAATATCTGTTTTCTTGTTACCTTCGCAAAGAATTCCTCGGGACACAGAGGTGCTTCAAGCCCATTCCAAGGGTTATTTTGTCCCTTATTTAACATTCCACAGTTTGAGACATAAACATGCAAGGCAGTTGCTCTGGCATGGCAGCTCCAGCTCCATTTTGGTGTGGCTCCGTTTCTTTATTTATTTTGACAGTCCCTACCAGCAGGGGCTTTAAAAAGCCACTCAGCAAGTCTCTGATTGCAGCAGGTCGTGAATGAAGAGAGCAGCAGGGATGCACCTGGCTGCTCACTTCCAGGCCAGTGTCTGCTGTGCACCAGCCCTGGGCTGCTGCCTTAATGCACTCCACTGGGGTTCGGATGCACTCTCCTGTAAGTCTGGCAAGCATCCTGAGTCTTGATGTTCCCAGTACTGAACAGCTTCATTTTTGCATTTTAAAGCAGCCGCTTAGCTTACCCACCATGCACTGGGACTTCTAATCCTATCTTCCTGCAGGTGCTCCTTAATTGCCTACATTCTTAACATTTTTGAACCAGTGGCCTAGTTTAAGCACAGTTAACATAATTCAGTCTAAAGTTTGAGTTGCTTTCTTTTGGACAGATGGATTGCTGCAGTTTGGGGTTCCCCTGCTTTCTGATCGCTGCTCTCCTGATTTCTTACACAGTAGATTTCAGATGACCCACTCGTATGTTCTGGGTGTGCACCTGGCCAGCTAGAGGAAGGTTCTCTAGCCATGTTGCGCATTCTCTAGCTCTGGGATCGGTCTGTCTTAGGCTCCGGAGCCTCGGTGTCCAAGAACAACACCACTGGGAGGATGTGCATGTTGTAGCAAAATAAAGCCAGAAAAGTGGTACTGCCACTTCCAGGCGTCCAGAGTCCATGAACTTTGGGTCTAGAAGGATTTAGTCTTATCAAGTCTCTGTGGGAGTTGGCTTGTCAGGAGCACCAAAGGGATGGCTTGGCGATAGCATCCGTGAAGGGCACTGTTTCCTTCCTGCCAGGCCCACAGCCCAGACAGGTCCAGGGAACAATGCTCTATCCCCAGATGTGTGCCCGTTTCTTAGTGTCCACCAGCCCACGGACGACTCAAGCACATTTTGAACTTCTGGGTACCTCTCCCTTTTGTTCCTACCTGGATTAATCCAGAATTTGGTCAGCCACCCACCATCATAGAGAGAGATCACCTTGAGGAGTCTGGGTGGAGGGGACACTGGGAAGAGAGGAGTGCTCTGAAACTGGAGCACCCCTGGTGACTGTCATGCACGTGTTTCTCTCAGTGCACGGCCAGTTGTGGCGGCGGCGTGAAGACCAGGTCTGTGCAGTGCCGGGCAGGGGGCCGGCCGGCCTCGGGCTGCTTTATCCACCAGAAGCCTGAAGCCTCCCTGGCCTGCAACACTCACTTCTGCCCTGTCGCAGAGAAGAAAGGTGAGTGCCAGGAGCCCCTGGGCTCGGCCTTGGCATGTTGGGGGGGGGTGCTGTCTCTGGAGTGGGAGGGCCTGAGGAAGTTGGGGTCTTAGACTTAGAGAGTCCTAGACTTCAGGCCTTAGCTCTGCTACACCTTCTCTCCCTTTCTATCCCCTGTTCCGGTTTTCCCATAAAACGGCCCTCATTTCTAACACCTCCCCAGAAGTGACATTGATGGCAGTGAATTTTAAGTCTAGCTTTAAGAAAGCAGATGTCTTTTCCTGTTCCAGTGCTGTTCACTTTATTCATAGGTGAGTTACCCAGAGCTCACCTTGTCTGTTGTTGCTGTCAGACACCCTCCTCGGGCACAGGCCCTCTGGTGCCTGTGCGGAGACCAGCAGCCTGTCTCTGGAGGCTTCCTGGAGGGGAGAACAAGCTGGGCAGAGCCTGTGCACTGGCTCAGTCAGAGAGTCAGATGACCGAACTTCCGTCGCCATAGAGCCTGTTGTCTCAGGGATGAGTGGTTGAGTGAGTGGGATTAGCACAAGATGAAATTTGAGTTTTTCTGGGACCTTCTAGGAGGAGCCTTATAAAAACAGCAGGTTACACATGGCCCCCTTTGACCTAAAGAGCTGCCCTCCCTCAGCAGCTTCAAGACAATGACAAATTTACCTTGATTTGCTAGCGGGCTTATCAGCTTTTGGCACTGGTCGTGGCACGGGGACGTTGACTAACCTGGAGTGTGCCCGTTTGCAGACGCCTTCTGCAGAGACCTGCTGCACTGGTGCTCCCTGGTGCCCCAGCACGGCATGTGCAGCCACCCGTTCTACGGCCAGCAGTGCTGCGAGACCTGCTCCAAATCCAACCTGTGAGTCAGTCGGGCTCTCTCCCAGGGCCGAGAAAAGTACCTGTTTTCAGCACCATTGAGCTGTACGGTCCACAGGAGAATGTGTCCAAGGAAGATGGAAGCTGAAGAAGAAAAACTGTTAGCTGTTAGGCTCTCTGCGCGCACGCGGGCGTGTGTGTGTGTGTGTGTGTGTGTGTGTGTGTGTGTGTGTACCTGTGTACACACCAGCGCATGCTGTCGTGCTGGGCTGCAGCCTGGCGGCAGGCAGCAGGGCCTCCTCTGCGGAACAGGTGCTCACCAGCGGCTGTATTTCAGCTCGATCAAGTCAGAAACACACATGGAGCTGAACTTGCTAAATGCTACATTTTGGTGCTTTGTAGAAGAAGGAAAGGCCACAAAATTAGGAATAAGTATGAAATATCTGCCACTAAGGATGCCGGCTTCCCTCCCACCTCGAATGTGCCCCACTAAGGTCAGAAAAAACCAGCCTTCAACCAGGAGAAGCAAGTGGCCCAGCCAGCTCCTGGCTGCGTTCCCAGCCCCCTGCTCATGCCCCAGCAACAGCTTCTCTTCCTAAGGACTTGGTGCTGTCACAGGAGCTGGA
Organism: Saccopteryx leptura; assembly: GCF_036850995.1. Lineage (NCBI taxonomy): Eukaryota > Metazoa > Chordata > Mammalia > Chiroptera > Emballonuridae > Saccopteryx > Saccopteryx leptura. The sequence goes on along the minus strand of NC_089503.1, from coordinate 129,694,510 downwards.
TGCCGTCACTCAGGGGCACCGGCCTGCCCGGGAGAGGTTGGACTCTGTCTTGATTTGAGACTTTGCTTCTGGAAACAGGAAAAATGAAATTCCTGCTAAGGTGCTTTCTCCCTCTCAGGCTTATGTGCTGGAGGAGAGGATTTTATGTTTTCTCTTTCTCAGTTATTGACAAGTGAGCATTTCTATTTAAACCCATTTCTTAATGCTTTTCTTTTTTAAATGTCAGAATTACAGGTGATACCACGATTCGAGAATTGCTGCCTACACCCAATCCCTGCTATCCCAGGAAGGAGTGTGGGTGGTCCTTCTCGGACAGACACGCCAACACGATAAACTTAGAACCCACGCTTTGTTTTTGTGCCTTGTAAGGTTCTTCATATTCTTCCCCGTAACTGTTGGCTGTTTCTTTAAGAGCCCTTGGGAGAGGGAGCATTCATTTCGCACTGGGAAGGCTGCCCGGCTCCACCTCCTCCCCCACCCCCACGCAGCAGCATTCAGAATTGGGCACCTGGATATTTATATTTGCTGGAGGTTTATAATAAATTTTATATTGTACAGTGTGATTCTGAACTGCGCTTGATTCTTCACGAGGTCTGTATCTGGTACAGAGACTGGAAAGCTGTCTCAAAGAGATGGGGCTCTAGAGTCGGTAGAAAGTGTTAGAACTGGTTTGAGAAGATAGTGTCTCAAATGAGGTTGCAGAGAGATGGCTAGTGACCGGATATGGAGGCAGCAAATATGGGGGTGAGCAGCGCCCCTGGGGCCACCCAGCTTAGCTTAGTGACCACTTTTCTTTTTCGCCTTCTCCTGCAACCTGAGAGGCACGATTGATTAAAAGGTGACCCCTGACCTGTGATGCCCTCTTTGTAAGTCAGGCTTCTCCAGAGAAACAAAGCCAATGTGCTATAGAGAGAAAAAAAGGAGAGATTAAGTTTAAAAAACTGGCTCACATGATTATGGGGACTTAGTGTCCAGAGTCTGTACGGCAGGTGGCAGTCTGGGCACGGACCCCGTGCTGGGTGAAGTCACCTGTGTAAGCCTCTTGCTGTCCTGGAGCTCTGGGAGGGGCTCGCCGGTCTGCGGGGCCTCGGCCTGGCCCGTGCAGAGCTGCGGTCGCCTGCTCCCAGGCTCGGGACCCTGGGCTGTCCGTGCAGAGCTGCGGTCGCCTGCTCTCAGGCTCGGGACCCTGGGCTGTCTGTGCAGAGCTGCGGTCGCCTGCTCCCAGGCTCGGGACCCTGGGCTGTCCCTGCAGAGCTGTGGTCGCCTGCTCCCAGGCTCGGGACCCTGGGCTGTCCGTGCAGAGCTGTGGTCGCCTGCTCCCAGGCTCGGGGCCTCGGCCTGGCCCGTGCAGAGCTGTGGTCGCCTGCTCCCAGGCTCGGGGCCTCGGCCTGGCCCGTGCAGAGCTGTGGTCGCCTGCTCCCAGGCTCGGGGCCTCGGCCTGGCCCATGCAGAGCTGCGGTCGCCTGCTCTCAGGCTCGGGACCCTGGGCTGTCCGTGCAGAGCTGTGGTCGCCTGCTCCCAGGCTCGGGACCCTGGGCTGTCCGTGCAGAGCTGTGGTCGCCTGCTCCCAGGCTCGGGACCCTGGGCTGTCCGTGCAGAGCTGCGGTCGCCTGCTCTCAGGCTCGGGACCCTGGGCTGTCCGTGCAGAGCTGTGGTCGCCTGCTCCCAGGCTCGGGACCCTGGGCTGTCCATGCAGAGCTGTGGTCGCCTGCTCCCAGGCTCGGGACCCTGGGCTGTGCAGAGCTGTGGTCGCCTGCTCCCAGGCTCAGGACCCTGGGCTGTCCGTGCAGAGCTGTGGTCGCCTGCTCCCAGGCTCAGGACCCTGGGCTGTCCGTGCAGAGCTGTGGTCGCCTGCTCCCAGGCTCGGGACCCTGGGCTGTCCGTGCAGAGCTGTGGTCGCCTGCTCCCAGGCTCGGGACCCTGGCCTGGCCCATGCAGAGCTGTGGTCGCCTGCTCCCAGGCTCGGGACCCTGGGCTGCCTACTCCCAGTGCTCCGAAAATGTCTGGGGAGTCTCTTTTCATCAGAAATGAAAGGATTTTTCTCAACCTGAATTAGTTTCTCTTAAAAATGTTTGTCCCCAATATAGTATATTCATACATGCTGGGCCCTGACGCAGCTCAGTGAATTTAGTCCCTCCGAGGGATAACATCTCATCAGTCCCCTTACACTGAGGAAGCCAGGCCACAGTCCCACCTGGTACGGCAGGGCCAGACCCCAAAGCCAGCAGTTAGGCTCTAGTCTAACACATTTAGTCCCTCAGGCCTTCAATGTCTGGTTCCTAAAAGAATGGGGACACTGGAGGATGGGACAGCTCTTCACACTTCACCCCCGCCATGGTTTGAGACAACTTTGAGTTGACATTCCATCAGCACCCTTACTCCTCTGACAGAGTTGGAGGCTGCATGCGGGCCCAGGGCGACTTGTAGCCTGTTTAGTGAAATCAGAAAATCCAGGCATCGCTGGACAGGGGCCAGCACAGCCAGCGTCTCCCCCTCATTCTGTCCATCGTCCCAGGCTCTGAATGGCCAGTCACTGAGGCTGCAGGGCTGAGGGCAGAGGTCCCCCTGCCTTTCACCAGCCAGCATCACTGCTTCCACAGGGAGGCCCCACGTGACAAATGACAGCAACGGGGTGTATACAGCAGTTAGCCGGGAAGGAAATGAACCATTCAGAACAGCAGCACCATCTACCACACTTCCATGTGCCAGGCACTGTGCTTGCTTCTGTTTCTAACTAAGGCCCCTTTCCTGTGGTTCCTGCAGTCTCTCTGTCTTTATATTCACTACCTGTGTGGCCTTGGGCAAGTCACTTTACCTCTCTGGCTGTTGGGTTTGTTATATATCAATTAATTAGATCTTGCACATACCTCCAAAAGTCTAAGATGCTAGCCTTTCCATTTCCCTTGCTCTTATTAAACTAATACTTGACTGGAAGTCATGAATCAACCCTGAGAACAGAGCTAGCTAGGTAGAGAAAGTTCTGCTGCATGTTAGAAGTCAGACATAGAAGGCTCTGAGGATTTAAGGATTATTTTGGCTTGTTGAAATCCTTACACTCACAGACTCCCAGTGATGGCAGCGCTGAACCCATCTATAATTTTCCAAGAAACCAAGTGGGTAAATTCCCGGCCAGAGTGTCCAGGACTCTAACAGGAGCTATGCCCAGGCCCAGGTCCCTGCAGACTTGTCCTCACAGTGACCTTGCTTCCTTCCATGGTCATGGGTCCCAGCAGAGCCCCCTGGGCCTCCCACTGTGTCAGCATCCAGCCCATGACTCACAATGACAGGCATTTCTTCTTCTGACCTCAGGGGTTTGGATGGCTGGCCCAGGCAGCTGGCACCCCAGCTGGAGACTGAAAACCACAGAGGGTCTGTGGTGGGATTACAAATCATATGAGCTTTAATCTGAAGTCTGGACAGAGACTCCGCCACACCCGTGTGCCCGGGGACCAAGAGGCAAGAGAGCTTTGTGCCCTGGCTGGAACCCAGACTCCAACCCAGACTCCATGATCCCACCAGATGGACAGCCTGGAGCCTGGAGAGGGCAGGGAAACTCACTTCTGCCGGCTTTGCTTGCTCATCTGGTGATCAGCATCTGCCAGGGGCCAAAGAGAATAGGCCAGCCTCCTCAGGAAAATCAGGGCCAGCCCATCAAGACAGATGTGTGCACCACATTTGTCTTCAAGCTTTTCCCAAAAGACTCTGCACTGTAGTGACCATTAGCTCCCACATCTCCTTCAAGTGGGAAACCATGCCTTCCCATGGGGGCTTTGAAGATCACAAAGCTGTCCTTCCCCTGGGGACACCTTCTATAAATGCAGGTGAAGTCCAGCTGGTCTGTTTGTCTTCTGTATCTGGGACACACCTAAATATCCCAGCATGACATTTGGACCTGTCCCTGAGGGGAAGTGGACCAAATATTTGTTTGGCTTTACCTTTCTCCCTTCATGTTTGAGTCAATGCAATATTTCTAGAATCTGTCTTACTTTGTCATACTTATGCACCCTTTAAAATTACTCCCAGAACTTTGGATACCCTGAATCTACCTCGTCCAACACACTGGATGCTATGAACTGAAGTATGTACTCCCAAATTCGCATGTTGAAGCCGTCACCCCCAGTGTGACTGTATTTGGAGACAGGGTGGTAAGAAGGCAATTATGGTTAACTGAGGTCATATGGTGGGACCTTAACTGCATAGGACTGCTGTCCTTAATAGAAAATGAAGAGATACTAGAGATAGCCTCCCCCATGATACACAACACACTCATTCACCTGTGTATGCTGTTGGGGTGGGAAGAAAGAAGTGGATTGAGGAATTTCCAAGAAATCAGCCAAGTTATTTTCAAACTCCCTCTAATTTAAAAAACAAGAGAATTTTTCCTTTGATCTTTCATTTCTTTTTTCTTAATTTTATTTAGACAATTAACTTTAACAGGATGATATTGATCAATAAGAGTACACCTATGTGAACATTTCTATGGTACTTGAACTGTTGATTCATTACTCAAAGTCAAATCATTTTTTGTCACCTTATACCAGTATTTGTCACTCTTTACACCATCCCCCCACCCCCTCCCACTCCCCATTCACATTTCTTAAAAATGAGTGCTGTATATTAACCTATGCCTATAATCATTTATTTGGCAAATTTAATTGAAGGAAGAAGAGCTGGTAGAAAAGAAAAAAAAGCTGTGCTCTCTGAAGATTTGTGGTCAAGTGAGTATTAAGGTTCTAGGAATAACCATTCATTGCTGGGAGTCTCATCAAGGCAGAGCAATCAACAAGAATAATTAGAATAATTTGAAAGCAAACACATGTGATTATTTTGGCTTTGTTATTATCTTAGGGTGAAACATGTAATGACCGCCTATGACATGTGGCATTCTTTTCAATTATGAGGAAAATGAAACCATTGTAAATAAATGAGAAGAATCATCTCAGCATTGCTCCTTTTCTGGTGTCTGTCAGCAGTGGGATACAATGCCTAAGACTGTGGTCATTCATTTTTACAATTACATTCTTCTGCTTGTACATGGAGGTCAACACCTTGTTTGCCCATGGCATGGTGACATCACATTCTGACTTTTATCTATGCTCACTATTCTGGCTAAGGGAAGAAGTTCTGTTTTTTGTTTTTCTCTCTTCTTCTTCTTCCTCCTCCTCCTCCTCCTTCTCCTCCTCCTTTTTCTTCTTTTCCTTCTTCTTCTTCTTCTTCTTTTTTTTTATAGACTGTAAGGTTGAGATGCAATTTGGGAGAACAAGGATTAAAAGGCTGTAGGAGGGAAGTGTCACCACTTATGTCAGTGAGGCATGAGGTTGAGAGGTCCTCTGTGTTAGAGTCCTGACCCAGCAGCTAGAGCGGCCCATGTCAGGGACATGGGTGGCTTTTCAGGCCTATGAAAAAGATAAGGTATCATTTTAGACTCTGAGTTAGAGGGACCATCTTTCTACAATGTCCTCTAAATAACTTTTCAACCTTTTCCCAAGGTTTTCTTTATAGTGACAGGGTGATTTTGGAATGTGAGCTCACCTGAATATTTTTGTCTTTTTTAGATTTAACTGAGTCAAGGTTGTGGAAAAAGCAATGCCCCATCTCGTTCTATGTGGCTCTTCCCAGGAGGTCCTGCCCACCTCATTTGCTCAGCAGAAAGGTCCTCTTTACCTCTGCCTTCCTCCAGGGGTCTTCTAGATAACCAGGCTCCTTTCACAGGTTCTCTACTTAGTCATCAGCCTCAAAATTCTTCTCACTTGAAACTCTTCTTTTTACTGGCTTTATCTGGGTCACTTCAGGCTGCCAGAATGCTGACACCGTAGGCAGGGTAGCTTAAGCAACACTTGTTTCTCACAATTCTAGACACTGGGAATTCCAAAATAAAAGTGCAGAGTCAGTGCCTGGTGAGAGCTCTCCTGGCTTCCAGACAACTTCCTTCCGGCCGTGTCCTCACATAGCAAAGAGAATGGGCTCGTGTCCCTTTCTCTTCTTACAGGGAACTGATTCCATCATGGGGGCCCCACCTTCATATCCTCATCTGAAGAGCATGACTTTCCAAAGTCCCTAACCTCAAACACTGTCAGTCACATTAAGGAACAGAACTTCAGCAAATGAATTTTTAGAAGGAGAACACGGATGTTCAGTCTGTAGGAACCCCGAGACGTGTCTCCTTGGGTGTCCTGGTAGAATCACCAAATCATCATGTTCACATGCAAGTCCAGAGCCAATCCCAGTCCCCTCCAAGCTCCACTGTTTTTCTCCAAGGTCAGTGACACACTGCATCCACTCTTTCCACCTCCAGTGACCATGGTATATCCGAGGGGTCCCCCAAACATGTTCCCTCCTTTCTATTCACACTAGGACAACTTAGCTTTTGTAAATTGATTTTAGTAAGAGAAGCAAGGAGAGAGAGAGAGAGAGAGAAAGAGAAAGAGACAAGAACATAGACTTGTTCTTGTGTGTGTCCTGACTGGGGATTGGACTGGTGACCTTTGCGCTTCAGAACAATGCTTTAACCAACCGAGCTATCTGGCCAGGATTAGAACAATTTAGCTTTAACCTTCAGTCTGGACATGCTTAGACCTGACTAACCTCAGAAATACACTCGTTTAACAGAGGAAGTGGTTTCAAGGACATGACGAGATGTTTTCACACCTTCCACAAACATCATAAATGGATAAAAATGTACAGAATGGGAGAACAAAGATTATCTTTAAAAAAAATCTTAATTTTCTTACAAGTGAATTTAGTGGAAGAGGGGTTAAAGCTTATCAAGGATAGAGGACATATATATGTTTAAATCATATTTCTTTGTCAATGAAACAACAAATGTAAAGGCAGTTACCAAGTACTGTATTAAGTATTTGTTAAAGATTAGCTGAGACTAAATGGAGCCCCCAAAACTCTGTATCTGTTTGCACAGAACCACATAAGGAGACGGTGAGGAGAAGACAGAAGCAGGGACTCTGGCATGCTGGATCTGGCTTCCTCCTGAGAAGTAAATACATAAAAGATATAGAAAGGCTTTGGAAAGTTGAAAACCTATAAAATGTAAGAAGCTGTTATGATAGTGTTGTCATGACTAACTAGCACTTTAGAAAGGAATCTCTGTTCGTTCATCTCAGATGTCTTTCAATCGCTCCCCAGTTGCTATCTTCTGACAAAGGAAAAACACAGCTAATCATAGAAGACAACTTTCTTTTCTCCTTCTCAATCATGAGGTCTTACTAAGCAGGCTCCCTGGGCAGCGAGTATGACAGAAGACACTGAGTAAGCATTCTTTCTCAACACAGAGAGAATTTCCAAGTAAAGAATCGCCTGCTCTCCCCCACTCTGCTCTCCATTCCGTGCGCCAGGGGTCTCCATCCCAGAGGTCGGGCTTTGGTTTGGATCACCCGGGGCATTCTTTGTGGATGTTCTCAGATCACGGCCCTCAGACAATACACACACATTCCCCAGAGGCTCGGCTGACAATCCTTCATGCCAGAACCACAGAGTATGTGGTTTCTAGGGTCAAAAAGCCCAAGAAATGTTCCACGCCAGGAACTGCCTCTGATTTCTCTTTCTCTCAGCAAACTCCCTTTCACCCAGTACTACCCACCCTCAGTCATGGGAGACATTCAAGCTGTGAAATGTCCAATAACAGCCTGTCATCTCCAAGGCTAAAAATATCAGAGATTAAATAAGTGTTTAGATAAATATATTCAACCCAGTTCATCTATAACTCATGTGAGCGCCTACTGCATACAAACCAAGGTGTCGTCCTTTAAAGAAATAGAATAAATGTATGTTTTGAGCTGCTCTCTAACTTTACTATGGACACACGTTTGACATATGTAAAGCAATGAATATCAAGTATAATAGTAGGCATGAATGAACACTGAAGTGAACGTGTTGAGGTTAAAACTGTGGTCTGGGCATCGGTTTGTGGTGAGCACGAAAATAAGAGCCCTTACCAGATCAGGTGGAACATGCTGGGGACTGGGGGAGAAGGGTGAAGTCTCTCTAGGCTGACGCAACAACACAGCAAAGGACGCAACGTATCAAAAGTGTATGTAACTGCGTGAAACGTGCACCGGTTCCATACACAGCTAGCCTGGAAGCCGGAGAGGGGCTAGATAGGAAGGGCACTTTCCCACACAAGTCGTGCGTGAGTGGAGGCTGGGCCAGAACTAACTCCAAAAGTTCAGCCCAGACCTTGTCAGTCCTTGAGTGGGGGTGAACCAGTCAGGAAGCTGAGCCATGTGACTTGGGAAGAATAGCCAGTTAAACAAGGATCCCATGCTCAATGATATGGTGAGAGACTGAAGTTGGGATGTGGAAGAGAATTAAGGAGTGAGTTACCAAGAGTGGAGACAATAAAGGGGACCATATGAACCTCCAACCTCCTGAGCTCCTGGGCACTTGCTGCTAGAAGAGCCACTCCAGGACCAAGTGCTGAGCTGGACTCACCACAAAATGACCACTTTTATTTTGGAATCCTAACTTTTATGCATTAATTAATTGACTTATGTTTTCTCAAGAAGTATAAAATAAAGTTTCCAGGGTTTTTCTTTAAGCAGATAATAAGTTTTTCTTTAGGAGTCAGGGTTTCCTTAAGTTGGCACCTGCATTAGGGACAGGATAATTCTGCACCTAAAAGATAGTTCTCCCATTATGGGATGGTTAGTGCTCTGTGCCCCTTATCCCAAACAGAATGCCAGCCATTCCCTCTGTCAGTTGTGACAAACAAGAACACACCATACCCTCCCAAAACCCCTGGGGGTGGGGGCATTGTTCTGCTAAAAGAACATATATACATGCTAACAAGTTTGACCTAAGCCTAGGTACCCAGTTTAAGTAGCTTAATTTTTATCTGTCCATAAATTTAAAAAAAAAAGGAGATGAGAACTGGAATATAAATAAGTAATTACACTTCAGTAATGGAAACATGTAAAGTATTGCATTGAGAAACCCTAAAGGTATACAGAGAGGCCTGGGGTGACTGGGCCCTGAAAGAAGAGACTGGAACTGAGGGGCCAGAGGACCTCAGGGGGCACACGGTCGTTGTAAAAGATGTTTTCTTACAGAGAATACATGAGAATTTTTAAAACACAAAGCATTTATGTCAATTTTCAAATCATTTGAACATGACAATTAAAATCAACAACAACAAAAAAATTTAATACTCTTCAGTGAAAACCACCCAGAAATGACTCTAATGGAAATTTGAAATTAGAAAAAATAAAAAATAAATAAATGAGAAAACAGTCAATGAACAACTAAGAGCCATAATGAAGAATTGATGCTTCTCATTGCTCTCTCTTCCCATCAGTCTGTTCCTATCTGTCACTCTCTCTGACTCTGTCGCCAAAAAAAAGTAAGTTAGATAATATTTCAATTTGTATTTATAATGAAACTTCAACCAAGACAAAATTCAATAGAGAAAGAATAGTCTTTTAACAAATGGTTCTGGGACAAGTGGATATTCAGATGTGAAAGAATGAAATTAGACCCTTACTTCACTCCATATACAACAATTACCTCAAAATAGATCAAATACCTAAATGTAAGAGCTATACAGTGCAAAACTATACAACTGCTAGAAGACATAAATCAGCAATATCTTGCATTTGGCAATGGTTTCTTGGATATGACACAAAAAAACAGAAGTAACCAAAAGAAAAAATAGATAAATGAGATGTCATCAAATTTACAAACAATTGTGAATCAAAGAATGCTATCAAGAAAGTGAAAAAGACAACCCAAAGAATGAGAGAAAAATATTTTCAATCCACATATTGGTAAACATCTAATATTCAGAATAAAAACTCTTAATAAGGAATTAAATAAAGAACTCTTAACAACTCAATTACTTAATAATAAAAAGACCGATAACCCAATTTTAAAATTGGCAAAGGATTTGAACAGACTCCAAAGAAAGTATACAAATTGCCAATAAACACACACACAAAATGTAAATCATCAGGAGTCACTGGGGAAATAAAAGTCAAAACCACAACGAGCTAGTACTTAACACTCACTAGGATGGCTATGATAAAAAAAATCACAGGATAACAGGTGAAGGTGTGGAGAACTTAGAATCCTCAGACCCTGCTAGTGGGAATTCAAGTGTTGCAGCCACTGTAGAAAACAGTTTGGGATTCCTCAAAGTGTTAACCGTGGATTTCTCGTACAATCCAGCATCTCTGCTTCTAGGTATATACCCAAGAGAACTAAAAACTTGTTTACATAAAAACATGTACACCAATGGTCATAGCACCGTTGTTTATAACAGCCACACCTAGACTGGCAGGACACCAACACAGTAGACTTTGGGACATGGCTTTGGAACCATCTGCCACAGTCTGGAGCCATCACACTGTTAGAGGCTGTACAACAAGCTGCAGCTGGCTGTGTTCTGAACAGCCACCCTCCCTCCACCTCTCTGGGTTTCTGAGCAGAGCTTCCTTTTGGAATAGGTGTCAGTAGCAGGCCAAGCTCTTAGCCAGCCTGCAGGGAGGAGGGGTGTGCACTCATTTTCCTCCTTGATGTGGCAAACCTAGGACCTGAATGAAACTGGTTCAAATTTCCCTCTCACTTTTCCTGAGACATTTCAGTAAGCCTACTCCCAGAGTCGAGTGTAGAACTCCCAAGCAAAACCTCTACCGTGCAGGTTTCTTTTCTGCTCAAAGATATTAAACCATTTCTAGGGCATGGCCTCGTTTGTTTTTTTTTTAATTACTGCCTTTGTCCACATTAAGTCTCTAAACAGTCCAAATGTATGAAGCAATTTTCATTTTGCCTCTTTGATTTGTAGTATATTAATAGTAAAGCTAATGAAGCTTGGCAGCTTCATCTTGGGGCTCCCTTCTTTCCTGGAAGGACTTGAGGCCAGAAGAAAAATGCATGGGTCTCCAGGGCGTCAGATTCTTGTCTAGGAGCTAAGGGGTGTAGGAGAGGATCTCCAAGGCAAATAACTGAGGGAAAGGATTCATCTACCAACCCACTTAGGCAAAATTTATTGTGATGCGACACTTCGAGGGGGTTGTAATGAGTGATAAGGGAATACCAGGAAAGCTGATCCTAAAAATTAGCACAATTCTCCCAGACCTCCCACTGCATTCTGTCCCACAGGGCCCTGACCAGGCCTCCTCCAGTGTGTGGAAGCCTCCATACATTTGTTTCCTCTTAGCATTACTCATCTCGCAATCACTCGGCTTTCACACGGCATGGGACTCCCGCACATCCCGGGCCAGCTAACAGATCACCCTTGCCTTTCTTTTTCTCTTAATGGAGTCTGATTGATTTATCCTCAAGTATCTAAAAAAAAAATTGATTGCAGATGGAATTATATGGCATTACACCTCTTTCCCTCTGTGTGGGGTTTGCCTACAGCTGTGTGGGATTTCACAGACCCAGTCACCATAAGGGGCCCAGCAGGGTGCTCACACACATTGGGTCCTCAATCCTTTATGAACACATTACCCCTTCAAACAGACTGGAGAGCTGCTTTTGAGGAATTCCGGACAATCTGCAGAGCTAGAAATTGAGTTTGGCATTGTTAGAGCAACATTATGAGTTAACGGACCACAGAGCCAACCTGTCATCTAAGTGTCTTTGCAGTGAAAAGATGGCAGAATCATTCAGACACCTGCCAACAACATATGCATTAAACTAGAGGAGTCAAACACAGTAACGCACCCTGCTAAAGAATGTGAGTTGTACTAGGGAAGGGTGCTGGGAGGAGAACAGGGGAGCTTCTTCTCCGGCTTGAGGCTTCCCTGTTTGCTACTTGACTGCTCCAAGGCTGTAACTGAGCAGTAGGTCCAGAACCCACCTCCCCCCTATCGTGGGGCTGGATCTGAAGCTCACAGCTAGGTAACAGTCCCTGGAGCTTGGGCTCTCCTGGGACAGCTGTGATCTGCCTCAGGGACTGGCTTGGCCAGGGAGCCCCTGCTGGGTGCTGAAACGGTCAGCTGAGCCAAATGCATCAACCCATCACCCATAACACTCTTCCCAAAATGTTTGCATACGCACACACACACATGCTGAAATATTTGGTGATCCAAAGCTTCCATCATTAAGTATGACTACCACTGTTTTATTTACAAATGGTTTATGAATGCACTGTGCTTTCTTCAGCTTTGCTTTTTAAAATTGAGACATAATTCACATATGATAAAATTCACCCTTTTAAAGTGTACATTTCAGGATTTTATGTTATATTCTCAGCGCTATGCAACTATTACCACTGTTTAATTCCAGAACATTTTCATCATCTTCGAAAAAATCTCCATAGCGTTAGCAGCCAGGCCTTCAGCCCCTGGCAACCACTAGTTTACTTTCTGTCTGTCTGACTTTGATGACTAGACATTTTCTGTAAAGGATACTATAAAATGTATAGCCATGTGACCAGCGTCCTTGGCTTAGTATGCTGTTGCCTAGGCTCGCCCTTGGTGTAGCAGGCATCACTGCTTCATTTCCTTTGATTTCGGATAACGACAGTACCGCAGTTGATTGATATTTGGGCTGTTTACACCTTTCTGTTAATATGCATAATGAACAATGGTGTATAGTATTTGTAGTTCTCTTAGATTTTAACCTGGGAGTAGAAACTCTGTGTTTAACATTTTAAGGCATTTATACAACTTACAAAATGATTCCCCAGTAAGTCTAGTACCTACCTGACACCAGATACAGTTAACACAGTGTTATCGACTATATTCTCCACCTTGTATTTTTACATCCTCATGACTGTTTTTACAACTGACAATCTGTACTTTAATTGGGCTAATTGTCTTTTTACTGATAGTGTCCTCAGAAGAACAAAAATTAATTTTGATAAAGTCTAATTTATTTTTTTCTTTTGTTGTTTGTGCTTTTGGTGTCATATCTAAGAAATTAATGCCGAATCCAAAGTAATGAAGATTTATGCCTATGTTTTCTTCCAAGAATTTAATCTTTTTTTTTTTTTTGCTTTTGATGATTCTAGTGATGATCTACACTTCTCAAGCAAGATAAGAAAATGAGGGAAGTATTCCAGAAAAAGAAAATGAGTCAGTTCATTTTATTATTTTCTGAGTAATCCTAAGAGATTAATGTCTTACATAATAAAGAACATCGATACTTAGGGCAAAAGGAAAGAATTTCATTGTATATTTTAGAAAGACTCCTGATCTCTCCTCCAGTGCCCTTTCTTTCCTTACCGACCCCGATGTTCTCAGGGTCTGCATTTTGTGTGTGTGATTAGGTGAGTATGTTTATCAGCTGAGGGGGATGGAAGCTCCAAGCCTTTTGATGCCGGCAGTCTTCCTTCAATCCTTCCTCTGCAGCTAAACTTCCTACTTCTCCTCTTTCCAGAAACACCACCCACGACTGAGTCCACTGCAGCGTGACCCTGATGCCACGGCGTCAGTGCATGCTTCTCCAGGACGAAGCAGACTAAGGTGGTCATTTATGCTGCACGTTACACTCTACAATTGAAATCATTTAAAAGAACGCATCCGTCTACTTCGTGTCCTCCTTAATTCACCCTACATCATACTTCCACCCCTCAAGGTCCTTCCCACCCAATACGAGCTGCATAAATCTGAAAACTCAGTTTTTGTCATCCCTACAGAACAAGAGTCCTTCCAGCGAAGGTCCAGCTCCGGCTGCAGATAGATAACATTTTCCAGCCACCTGAACATAATGCATCGACTGTGCATGGAATTGGCCCATCCTTCCCCCTCTCCCAGACATGGAACCCAGCTCACTCCACAAAGTGACCTCCTTGAATCCTTCCCTGCTCTCCATTCTGTAATCTTCTGAGTGGGCTGCTACATGAATGCCGATTGACCCCCACCCCAGGCCTACATATTCAGGAAGTTAATAAAAAAATAAAAATAAAAAGCCATTCAACCCACACATCCTGCCCTGGAAAAACCCAAGCATTGTTCTTTCCGAAAGCTCACATTTTCACAGATTTTATCACATCTGCCCCTGGAGGCTGGAGTTTCTCATTAATACACAGCGATTCCTGGAGAGTGTTTGTTTTGGCTCTCTGCTGCCAAGCTGGAGGGAGTTAGCAGTTAAAGCCAAACCCTGGCATTTATCACAGTTTGCATTTCACCCATCTATCCTCCCCATCTCTTTTGCCAACTAAATTTGATTGGAAAGTTAAGAAACTGGTTTTAAATACATACACACCCTACAGTGGTAGCAGCATCTCAGATATATTCCACCATCCCTTGGAAGTTATAGTTACAAGGCACATTCATTTGCAATTGCTGCATGTTTCAAATTGCCTATTATTGTCAAAGGATCAGACAGTCCTTGTCTCATTCGTGCCCTTTCCTCCAGCAGCTGTCACTATCTACTGCAAGGCTTCTTTCTGGCCAACTCTCACGCTTCGCTCAATAGATTTGAGATAATACAAATGATCAGCCACTCTCTGGACACCAGTGTGAGTCCAATTTGTGTGACACAACTAGTGTGACTCCACATTTGACCCAAATTATGACCAAAAATCAATCAAAGAACTTAAAAATAAAATGTATTGGTGAGCTTGATACAAGGTTGATAATAAATGTGAAGTTTACTCAGAATTTGAGTAGAAAATGACAAAATTCTCCAAAAATATCTGAAGAAAAACTGTCTTCAGTCCCTTTGGGAAATAAAGAACTAACAAGTTATCAATAAATATCCTTCTCTAGTTTAGATAATAGACTTTATTTTGACTTCTTTTTAGGGCATATGAATTATCAGAGGCATATGAAATTGTTAACAATGTACATTCAAAACAGGGCTGTAACTATGAAATAGGCAAAATATTATGTTTAAAAATAAATATAAATTCAAAATGTATAACATAGTATTAGTGCTTTAATTTATAATGAGGTAAAATTTAATTTAAAAAAGACTGAGTGACCAAGGTCACACAAATGAGAAGTGGAAGGTCAAGAACACGGCAGGTCCACAGGACTCCAAAGTTGGGTCCTTGATACCAGAGCAGGTCTCAAGGTACAACTGGTGAAACTATCTGGCTACAACCACACCTGGAACAAAGAAAAAAAAGTTAAAATTGAAGCTGAACTTATACAGGCCAGGTGCTGAATGAAGGCAGCATAGAAGTGTCCCTAAGACAGATGTCAAAGCTAAACAAGTCAAATACACACAGAGAGATGTATATGCACTTCATATATATATTATATATTTGTATTTTTCTGAAGTGAGGAGCAGGGAGATAGAGAGACAGACTCCCGCATGCACCTGACTGGGATCCACGCGGCATGCCCACTAAGGGACGATACTCTGTCCATCTGGGGGATTGCTCCATTGCAACCAGAGCTATTCTAGCACGTGAGCTGGAGGCCATGGAACCATCCTCAGTGCCCCAGGCCAACTTTGCTCCAATGGAACCTTGGCTGTGGGAGGGGAAGAGAGAGAGAGCAAAGGGAGAAGAATAAGGGTGGAGAAGTGGATGGGCACTTCTTCTGTGTGCCCTGGCTGGGAATTGAACCTGGAACTTCCACATGCCAGGCCAATGCTCTACCACTGACTTTACCACTGCAGCCAGGGCTTGCACTTTATATTTTTAAAAGTACAGTGTGGGTGTTTGTGTGTGTAATGTATAGGATTTATCTGAGAGTCCCTATGGAGTGTGAGAGTACAAGGGTTTTATAAGAGTGTGTGTGCATATGTTTGGGTATGTGCAAGTATGTGTGTGTGCATTTATTTTATATTTGTGCATGCATGTGTATATGAATGTTGTGTGTGGTGTGACAAGAGTGTAAATTTATAATGAAGAGGATGGAGCTAGCCTTGCTCTGTCTGAACTTAGTGAAATAGAATGATTGCACTCAGGTATCTTTCAAGTATAACTAGGCCACTCAAGAGCTTATTAAAAGCTCAATCGACAGAAATCCTGTTTGTGAAGGGTTTTCCTCTTCTCAGTCTCCTCTCTTCTCTCTTGCATTGGTTCAGCAGTGAGCACAGCAGCGCCCCTACATGGGGTAAACGGGTTTCCTCCACCTTCACAGAGACTGTGCTCTGGCCACGCCCAGGTGTGGCTCAGGAGGTAGGTGGGGGACCTGTGCCGTTTACCCCAGCTGCTGTGGAAGCCAGCATTCCACTGAGTCCTTTCTACGGGACCCACATCTCAATTGCAGGAACATTCTTATTCTTTGGGAAGATCTCATTTAGTTTCTATTAGTACCTAATTTCTGTCCTAATTTTGTCCTAAACTAAAATCAGGGGCTTATGTCATTATACTTACTGCTTTTCTCTGTTCATTGTTCTTTTCCCCAAGTTTCATTGGCTGCTATTAATTAATTTTGTTATCCTGTATTTATTTTTATTAAGGTCCTCAAAGTCTTTGCTGAACTAAGTTGGCCTACATAAACAAACAGTTCTTGTCCTTTCAAAAATAAAAGATTATTAATTTTTTCAGGACTTCTTAAAGATGGATGTGCATTCTAAAGGTACTCTTTTAAAAGAGTCGAAATGGTACATGACAAATTTTTTTAATTGAGTCCATTTAAATCTACAAAAAAAATGATTTGATATTAAAGAGGTTTAAAGGGAGGAGAAAATCACGAGGGACTTGCTGATGTGAGTTTAGGAAATATGAATACCCCAACACAGCAGAGAGTGTCTATAACTAGACAGAAGCTGTCAGAGATCACTTTTCACTTATAAAACCTGTCTAGATGTTGTTCATGCTTATCACATCAAGGTGCATGAAAGTTGCGAGCAGAAAATAGAAACAGGCTGTACCAAGAAAACCCTAGTGCACCCACAGCAGGGACAGCGGACACAGCCAGTTCTGAGGCAGAAAGCCTTCAGGATAATAAAGGGGCTACAAACAATGAGGGGGAGATAGGGAGAGATGTGATATAAATATGTATAAGGTCTACCGGAAAGTTCTCTCCGTTTCTATCACAAGTTTCGACACTTAAGCACATGTTTATTTGGCGCATGTGTGCCTCTCTATTTTTATCACATAATGTATACATACTGACGTAGCAAATTAACTAAAACAAAGTTGATTCACGTTAGTCTTATGTGTGAAGCCATAGTGTACCCATGGCTACTGATAAAGTTCATTTACGCCACTGTAATTTTTACAAATTTCAACAAGGAAGAAATGCTACAGAAGGATGTCTGTCACATCCACCATATTCCCCGGACTTAGCACCCTCCGACTATCACTTGTTTTTGTCCTTACAAAATTTTTTGAAGGGCAAAAAATTCAAACATGAAGAAGATATCAAACAAGCACTGGTTCAATTTTTTGCATCAAAAGATAAAACATTTTTCAAAAATGGGATATACAAATTGCCCTCATGCTGGCAAGAAATCATTAATAATAATGGCAATTATATTATTTAATAAAGTTTATTGACGGTAAGAAAAATTTGTATTTTGTTTTATTCCAAAAACGGACAGAACTTTCCGGTAGACCTTATATATGCCTGGTAACAGAGATTCAGAACAGATCAAGCAAAAACTACCCAGAGAACAAGGTGGACATCCTCATCACAGTGGGAGAGAGGAGGGCCACTTCCTCCGGAGTCTGCAAGCAGCATGTGCCAAGTCGCGGTGTGAGACAGCACGCATGTTTGAGCAGCTCAAAATGCTAATGTGGACCAGCAATGGCTACTTAAGGAGGTATTGGGGATCAGGCTGCATCTGACACAACAGAAGGCTTGGAAAATAGGTAGGGCCCCTTGAACTTCATCTTGGAGGGGGTCTAGGACCCACTGGTGTGTTCACTTGGAGCAGGAGTAAGGTCAGACCATTTTGGGAAGACTTGTCTGTAAATGTGTAGTTAGTAAATGTTCCTTAGCTTGAAGTGGTTAAGCAGAAAGTGAACTTCTCCTATGGTCAGAGTTACTGCTGCCTGAAGCATGGCGGGAAGTCAGATAAGTGTTCACTAAAGGCCCTTCCCACTCTCTAAGGCTGTGTATTTGAGTTTACATTAGTCCAAATTTCTGTTTCATAGCTCAGTTCTCCTGCTGCTGTGCTGAGCAGCTGTGGACAGAGCAGCCAGCTTCTCTCCAGTCATTTCTTAGCGAGTACTTCATGTGCATCACCCTCTGCTGGGTGAGATGTCTTCTTCTGGCAAGGATGGGATAGATAGGCTGAGCAATGGCCCCTGGTGATACCAGGTCCTAAACCTCAGAACCTGTGAATATCATTTTTTATAAGGCACAAGCGGCTTTGCAGATACAATTGAGGATCTTAGATGGGGAGATTTTCCTGGATTATTTGTATGTGCTCTACTAAGAGAGACGCAGATAGATTTGACCACAATAGGAGGCACTGGTGATGACAGAACACAGAAAGATTTGAAAAGACTGGCCTTAAAGATTCAAGTGATGCAGTCACAAGCCAAGGAATGCTCGCAGCCACCGGAAGCTATAAAAGGCAAGGAATGGATTTTCTCCTGGAGTCTCTGGAAGGAGCACAACCTGCCAACACCTGCAGCTCTACCTGTGGTGACGATTTCAGATACCTGTCCTCCAGAAATTGGAGAGAATAAATGTGTGTTGTGCTAAGCTAGGGGTCAGGAACCTATGGCTCGGGAGCCAGATGTGGCTCTTTTGATGGCTGCATCTGGCTCACAGACAAATCTTTAATTAAAAAAATAATAACGTTAAAAATATAAAACATTCTCATATATTACAATCCATTCATTTCCTTCCGCTCATGTTCATGGTTGCAGGTGGCTGGAGCCAATTACAGCTGTCCTCCGGAACAACACCAAATTTTTATTGGATAATATGTCATGTACATGGGTCGTTGTATGGCTCTCACGGAATTACATTTTAAAATATGTGGCATTCATGGCTCTCTCAGCCAGAAAGGTTCCTGACCCCTGTTAAACCATAAAGTCAGGTCTGGGGTCATTTGTCACAGCAACCTTAAGAAATGAACACAGGAGGTCCCATTATTGGGTACTTGGCATGGAAGTAAAGTGGGGAGGAAGCCCTAAGAGACAAATCACTAAATTAACCAGCACTTACTTAAAGGGTACTGTGAGCTTGACCTGCCTGGGTGCAATGTGAAAACAGATGAAAAAGACTCCAAGCTAAGTGACCCTATCCAGAAATACCATGCTAAAAAGTCTTAGAAGATCCATCTGTGTGAATTCTGATAAATAGAGAGCTTAGAGAAATGATGAGAACAAACATGGGAAAATGGGAAAAAGTCCTGAAAGATTCCTGGTAAAAGCTTAGTGCTGGAGGAATTTTTTTCTCTAAATTAATTCTTCTGTAGGGGCTATTTTCCAACAAGCAGCGTCTTCCCTGTGACCCTTCTCCTTGCAGAAGAGAAGTTTCTCATAAGCTTCCCTGGTGATCCCTTGCAGGAAGCTCCCTTAATTCATGCATTTCTAGGCCCCGTAGATGATGCAATAGAAAGGCTGGGTTATTTAGGTATGTCCCTCTCATGGCCAGTGGCATTCTGGGCTACTGGCCTCTAATGTCCATTCCAGGAGAGGAAGGGATGCTTACTAGAGTCTTTGGGAGCCAGAGTTACATCCTCTCAGAGGCCATAGTGGTAGCACAGATCTCTTCAGAGGAACGTCCTGGAACAGAAGAGTGTATCTCTGCTGTGCTAAAAGGCATGGGTTTGAATTCACTTCCAAGGTAACCTTATCAACCGTGAGCCAAAGGACTGCATCTCAATCCTGAAGCCATGAGAAACGAAAGAATATCTTCCACTTGGCTAGCACACATAACCTAAAAAGGTAAATTTCTGCTGTTTAAGCCCCAGTCTGTGGTGCTTTGTTACCGCAGCCCTAGCAAACTAAGACACACACACACACACACACACATACTATGTCAATGATTTTAAGTGCTTTGGAGAAAAATGAATAGCAAGTGCAGAGGAGTGCTAGAAGCAGGGCTAATGGAAGGAAGAATGTCACTCTTATGTAGGAAAGTCTCAAAGTCTCCCTATTCAGGGACATTTGGGATCTGAAGGAAAGAAGGAGGGAACCAGATATGCATACAGAGAAGAGAGCACTGGTCAGAGGGACAGAGGACCCACCTGGAAGGGCTGAGAAATGTCAAGGAGGCAGGGGAAGATGGGTGGTAACAGCTGAGCCAGTGAGTGTTCAGAGGCACCATATTGTAGGAGCTTCCTAGATCCCATGATAACAAGTGTCTCAGCAAGTGAGAGTGGAGGGCGGGAGCATGGTGGTGGGTAAGAAGGACTGTGATTCGGAAGATTATTCTGGCTGCTCTGAGCAGAGAAGGTGATGAGGCAGAAAAGGCAATGGTGGAGAGATGGCTGAGAGATGACCTCAGCTATCCAGATGGGAGGTAACAAAGGCTATGAGAGACAGGCCCAGCTTGGGTACATTCTAGAAGTGGGACAGGCTTGCTGATGGACAGGATGTGGGTGTGAGCAGAGAGAGGGGCCAAGGATGATGCCATGATTTGGGGCCCACACAGCTGGAAGAATGGGCTTGGGCTTCCTTCAGTGATTGAACAGGAATTAAAGGTAGAATAAACCAGCTCAAAGCAGTGCGGTGGCAGGACAATTTAACATTTGAAAAATACTAAGTTGTATTCTATATTTCTTAGTTTTCAAACATTTTCTTCTTTAAACTGTACTGCTGGAGTTTAAATAGCAACTCTCGACTGCCAGCTAGAAGGTTTCCATGAGAAATATGCTGGCTTCCCCCGCTCTCTCCGAGGCCCTGAGCCTCCCCTGTCTATGCCTAGACGCTGGGCGGCCCTCGTGGCTGAACTCACTGTCAGTTGACAGGCAATTATCTGGGTATATGCAACTTGTTTTTTTTCCTAGCTTCAAATTAGCCAGTCTTTTTTGAGACAACTTAAGCAACAATTAGGTGTCCACATGTGTAAATTAATATCCATCTGTGTGGATAGCTGCCCATGGGACTGCAGTGACAACTGGATGAATCCATGCCCCCACACACATATACACACAGATGTTATATTTAGAAAATGAGGCCATGGGGATTGTGATGGTTTGGTACAAGTCAGTAGACTTTGTAAAGAGAGCAACTTATTTAATAGAAGTTAAAACAGAACCCTTGTGTTTAGGAAAGAACCAGTATTCTGTGAAAGGATTCTACAAATGAAAGCAGATGGAAACCACCTCTCCCCTCTGTTTATTCTAATGATCACATAACTAACAGCCTAGGTATGTACATGACTCCCCAAAGCCCACTAATGGGGATGGTGAAGCAGGTTGGACTCCCTGCAGTCCTGAATCTCTGTCCCTTGTTCCAGAAAGCAACCCATATCTTTCTTACCAGCTGCTCTACTTGTCCTTATGTAAAATTGTAGGGACCCCATTCCTTTGTTGTCATTAACACTTGGACACCTGTACTGTCCTAAGAACTACCAGGATCCTCCCAGAGGAGAAGAGCTTACAGGATAAGATCATTGGAGCAGAGATTGACTTTGCAAAGAGCCTTTCCTGCAGCCACCTCCAGGGCTGACCCTCCTGTCTCGATGGCCCTTACCCACAGAGACCCGCCTGTGCTCCCTGGTCAGCTCTCGGGGGGTTCACAGGCAGCTTTGTCCTGTGAAGGGTCAGATGAAGAAAATGTATTGAGAGACATTTAGGAGAAAAAAATATATATATGACATTTCTGTAAAAAGTAAGTGTTTGACAGAGAGAAAGCGTCAGACAGAAAGCAGAGGAATAGACTAATACTTTACTTGAAGTCTTTCCTGGGGCTACAGGGCAACTTACGTTGGGGGAACTCTACAGTTTTGGGGTGAGGGTAAGTAATGAGTAGGGGGATAGGATGGAGAAGAAGGATGCCACCAGACTCCAGTGCACCCATGAAAAAGAGATGCTTTGAGGTTTCCTGGCATCTAAGAGGAATAGTTCTTCTCCTCCAAGCTTTATTTGACAGTGGTCTTTAAAGTTTCCAAAAAGTCACTGTACCAGAGCAGCCCACAGTTGTCTGCATAGTGCATGGTAGGGTTTGTTAATTAGCTATTTCTTTCTTTCTTTCTTTCTCTCTCTCTCTCTCTCTCTCTCTCTTTTCTTTTCTTTTCTTTTTTTTCTTTTCTTTTCTATTCTTTCTATTTGTGCCCATGCTTTGATTCCCAGATCTTGTGACCTTTCTCAGGCACTTTGTTCTAAGATCCTAACCACAAGCTATGGCAAATGTCAAGATAAATGAAAAATGGATTTGCCAGGCTGACATATTTATAAATCAGCACTAAATATCTCTGTCTGGGCTATAAATGTCTTAGGGCGCTTTCATCCTGCTGAGAGTAATGTAAACAGTATCTGTGTGCTTGTCTGACCTCTTCAGCATTCTGCTGATTCCAGGCTGGTGAGCCCTTGCTGGGGGCTGGGTGTGGGGGCCGCGGGGGCAATGGAATGCTTTGGTCACCAAGCTTCTCTGCTGTCCAGACAACAGTCAGTGACTCATCTCACACAGGAGCCAGCAGGGATCTTTCACCTGGATGGAGAGCTCCTGCTCCCCTGGGGATTACGGGGCAGGCAGATAGACTGGGAGGGCTCACTCTTCAGGAGTCCCGGGGGGGGGGGCACCTTCCTGCTGAAATGGGTCTGCACAGCTCCCTTCTTAGGAGCCAGCTCAAAGGCAGGTGTTTTCACTTTGCTCCTATGGGAGCCCGGATGAAGGACATCTCACAGAATTAAGTGGAAAGCAACTTTCACTCTAAATTCATTAGCGACATTTTTTTTTTCTGTAAATTTTAACATTGTCTAAAAGACCTTGAAAAGAGAGCCTCGTGCTTTTCAAAGTATCAGACTTTCCCTCTGTTGTTTTTCTGATTGTCTGGATTTCCTGAGTCTGTAGGCCCCCCTCAAACACTGACTCCCATCCTGCTCCCTCTGAGGCCTCCGGGCAGCCCCGCTCCAGCCTGAGAGCTGAGCTGCGGCAGGCAGGACTGCAGGGGGCGCTCCCTCGCCTTGGCCCCAAGTGCAGTCACAGCCACTGTGCCCAGCTGCTGCCCTGCCAGACAGGACACCATCTCAGCGGGGATGTTGGAGCATAGAGGGACAGGTGAGGACTGTGCCTTGTGCAACCAATGACCTAACCACACTACTCTGGCTTTAGCTAAGGTCCAAAGAAATAATAGGTTCAGCCCATTTTGACTTAAAATCTATATTCTTTCCTTTAGACTCAAATTCCTTCCTAAATCCTCCCAGACCTCTCCCCTGGGTGTATGTGTGTGTGGGGTGTAGCCCCCAGTCCTCCACCTCCAGCTGCCTCTCCTCCCTCCGCAGCGCATCTGCAGAGCATCAGAAACAGCCACGGGCTGAGTCCAGTCTTGTGTTTGGCTCACTCCACAGTTTTGGTCACAGATTTGCAAACCATACCTTAGTGCTTCCCATATTTCTCCCTTCTCTCCACTGCAATCACTGATTAGTTTTTTTTCCCTCCGATACCAACTACTGTTTCTCTCCCAACAGCAATTCAGATTACTTTCCCTCCTGTCTCATGACTGCCCACCCAACAGACTCTACCTGCCCATACATGGGAGGCTACCTGCAGTGCCTGCAGTGGCCCCCGGGGTCTCTGCCCACCCTGAAGCAATTCATCTCTCTTATTCCCACAAGCGCTGTTGTGGGGGATGAGGGCGAAACCACTGGTAGCTCTTTGCAAGTGCAGACGCTGAGTAAAGCAGTCCGCTGATTCCGGAACAACCCAGTGTCCTAGTGATAGGGGTGTTCTTGACCATCAAGGTCTTATGGCACACCATGAAAAGGGAGTCAGTCTTCAAATGGAAATCAGAGTTCATTGGATGGAAGAAGGAGAAGTAAAGGCTGAAGGTAGAGGAGGCACCAAAAATGGTTTATACTTCTGCCTTCAGAAATCCTCAGTTTGGGAGAAATGATGATGGAAATATCCTTTATAATCTACCTCCCTTGCCAGCACATATATATTTAAAAACATAAGAACAGTTATTTTACCCACATTGGCTCATTTGATTCTCAGAGAAACCAGGTGATGTGGGCAGGATAGGATGTCCTTTTCTCTTCTCCAGATGATTCAGCCTCAGGGAGTCTAGTGACCTGTCCTGAGAAACTCGCCTGGTCAGGGGCAGGCAGATGAGCCTGGTCTCCTTACTCCGCACCCAGGCTTGTTTGGAAGGTTGCCCTACTCAGGCCTGTTCACAGAAAGGCATCATCACAGTGGAATGCAAAATACTTAATAGGTATTTTACTGTTCTCTCTTCCTATTTGATAAACACACACACACACACACACACACACACATACACACACACATTTCAATAAATATAAAAACAAAATCTTCTTAAGTAATAATTGTTACCAAAACATCTTAATTGTGTTACTGAGATATGACCGTGAATAAGCATAGATACAGAACCTGCAATTTATTCAATAAGAAAACAGCGGCTGACATCTTCTGTCTTCCTTCCTTGTGAAATTTTCATTGGTTACCAATTAGGATAATGTCTCCCTGGAGAATCTTTAAGACAAAATTCCCATTTGTTTGCAGCACAGTTGAACCATCACAATACCCACAGTCACCCAGGGAGCCCTCTCCCCAGGAGCACCAGCCTGATGTGGCCGACCTCTCCCGTTGGTGCTTGCCCACATGAAAGACAGCCCACCAAATAGTGCAGGCCATACCACTATTTCCCTAAGTACAAAATTATCACATACTTACTCTAGGGAAATTTGGAAACAACTAGGGGGTGGGGGGATCTCCGCTGGCCTTACCAGCTAGAAATAATCTTACGCCTGACCTGTGGTGGCGCAGTGGGTAAAGCATCGACCTGGAAATGCTGAGGTCGCTGGTTCGAAACCCTGGGCTTGCCTGGTCAAGGCACACATGGGAGTTGATGCTTCCAGCTCCTCCCCCCCTTCTCTCTCTCCTCTCTCTCTCTCTCTCTCTCTCTCTCTCCCTCACCGCTTTAAAATGAATTAAAAAATTATTAAAAAAAAAAGAAATAATCTTACTATTAAATAATTTGTGTATTGACTTCCAACTTTTTAAAAAGTATTTTGTGATTACCACATTGTAGATGTTAAATTAAGACTGTTTCCACTCCACTCTAAAAGTAAATTCAACAGGGGAGATATATGGTGATGGACAAAGACTTGACTTGGGGGGGATGAACACACAATACAGTGTACAGAGATGTGTTGTTGAACTGGGCACCTGAAACTTGTATAATTATGTTAACTAGTGTCACCCTAATAAATCTGATAAATAAATAAATAAAAGTAGATTCCCTGAGTTGGTGTTGGATGTATAGACTCTCCCAGTGGCTTCAGAAAGCTGTTCCCTTGCCCAGAAGCTGTCTGAGGAGGGTGGAGGAACTGCTGACTTCAGCCTAACCTACTATCTCTTCCACCTCTTGGGTTTCTGTGTATCCTTATGTCTAGAAAAAGGATTCCACTGTTTAAAATGTTTTTTTTAAAGCTCACTGCAGTAGGGTCATTTAAATGTGCTATGTTTCTGTAAAGGACAAAATTTCACTTACTGGTGATATCTTCATGGTGTACCTACCACTGTCCAGTTCAACCCATTACCACTCGTTTGTGAGCAGGGTCTCAAGGTCAAGCATTTGACAGCATCAAAGAAAGGGACTCTCTAGCCTTTTAGTAACTTAATTTTGTGAAGAGAGTATTTTTTTGAGTTTTAGATACTCTCAAGTGTGCTGATAAAGCATGGAGGTGAGTGTGCAGAGGGTGTGAAATTTACACAATGCAACGCATTTTAAAAAAATAGTTGTAGATTTTTGCTCGGACAGTAGATCTTAAAAGTTCTCATCACAAAAAAATGTATAACTACGTGTGGTGATGGATGTGAGCTAAATTTATTGTGGTGATCATTTCATAATATATGCATATATCAAATCATTATGTTGTACATCTGAAACTAATATGTCATATGCCAACTGTATCTCAATAAAAAATATATGTGGCGTGTTTCTTTAGATAACTGAACTCCTTCAAATGCCCATCATACTGCTGATGGCAGAGACAACTGAAGTTGACTAGTTAACTGCAACCCCGAGTTCTTTCATGGATACCTTTCTGAGCCATATACTTGGTAGTGCTAACGGCTCAGGCTCTCAGACAAGAATGATCTCACCTCCAACAACACCCCACTTCTTCTTCCAAGCATCTGTGCATCTATTACTTTGCACTCTCAGCTGGATCCTACTGCCTCACTCTCTTCTGTGCCAGCCCCAAGTGTCCCCAGCTAATGGGCCTCATGGCCTGAGGATGTTTTCTCTGAGCCATACTAATATGAATATATTGATATCTGATTATGGTTTTAGTTGGCAGTTCCCTGGTATATGATGCTGAGCTCTTTGCTATGAGCTTATTTGCCATTGCATATCTTCTTTGGCAAAGTATCCTTTCACATCTTTTGCCCATTTTTATTGCATTGTCTTCTTATTTTTAAGTTTTGATTTTTTAGTAAAGGAATTCTTACCAGATATGTGTTTTGCAACTATTTTCTCCCTAACTCTGGCCTATCTTTTTCTTTTCTTAACAGTATCTCTCATGGAGCAGAACCTTTAAACTTCGATAAAGTCCACTTAACCAGTTTTTCATTTTATGGATTGTGCCTTAGTGTTGTATGTGACCGGTCTCTAATTTAAGATCACAGATATTTAATCTTATGTTTTCATCTATAAGTTTTATAGAAGAAGGTTTTCTAAGTCTATGATTCACTAGAGATATTTTTTTGTATAAGATGTGAGGTTCATTTTTTGGCATACAGATAGATGTCCAGTGGTTCCAATACCATTTGATGAAATAACTTTTTTATTCATATTACATGTTACAGATACACAGCCCTAAAAAATGTGTTTATGTGGACTTCCTAATTTAATCTTCAAAACCATCCTGTAAGCAAGGGAATAAGTTATCAACTCTGTCCCTCTGTGATAGCCAGGGGACCCAAGGTAGAGTGTATGAGTGTTTGCCCAGCACCACCCAAGCCCTGAAGGCAGAGCTGAGACCTGAATGGTGATTGACTGACCCCCAGCCCTTGGCTCTTCTCTGGGTAGGAGAGGAGTATGGTCAGCCTAAGTCAGTCTCCTCCACCTTTGAGCAACAGACTTACCCCATGAGTTCTAGGCCTTCCACAGCACTGCATGTGTGTCCTATTGCCAGCTCGCTATGGGGCTAAAACGACTCAAAGTTTCAGTACATCCTTAACCCATACACCCCAAGTCATCAAGATTGGCATAGGAGAGCCCTTTCTATACCCACACAAGCTACTCAGACTATAGAGAAGGTTGAAGAGAGTGGGCAGGAGCCACAGAGTCCCCCTAGGGACCAAGAAACATCTCAGATGAAGGAAAAGGGTTGATTGCTTCAGACCCAATAAGAGATAGCCTCCTGTAGTGCCAATGCTTTACTTTCAAAAGAAGGGAAACGCAAGTCCACCCCGGATAAACATCTTAATGTGGCCCCACCCGGTATAACCATCTTAATGAAAAAGCCAAGGCACTTGTATTTTGGTGCATTTCTGGGTTTCCTTTATCCTATTCTAAACATTAGTTTTGGACAGCATGCTAAAGCCCCACTCTCATTTGATCTTATCCTTTGTAAAATCCTGACCATCCCAATGGTCTTGTGCTTCTTTTAAGTTTTCAATAAATAAACACAGTCTGGCACGGTCACCCCCCGGTGAGGTGACACATCAGTGCCCTGAATGCATCTCATCAATCATAAGATGGTGAAACATCTCTAATTGTAAAAGGTCTTGTAATTGTACATGTTTCTGATATTTCTTTATTTAAAAATTATAGACCCAGCTATTTAAAAATTAAAGACTCAGCTATTTAAAAATTCAGCTTAGATTACTCAGGAGAAATATTTGTATTGTGAAGCATAGAAATATGTGAGGCCTTTCATTTTAGATCTTTGATTATAGAAAGGAACCGTAACCTATCACTAACCACTGATATTATTCCCTATAGGACTAAAGTGTGCATTGATAATAGGACTTAGCTGAAAGACTAATTTTTAATTTTTACTTGAGAAAATAAATTGCTTTATCTGATTGCTATGGTTTGGTTTTAATGTGAGTGGCACTAATTTTGCCAGTGCATTTGTTACACTATTGATCTCCTGTCTAACTGCAGTCATCACCAGCAGCATTTGTTACATATAACGGCCCTAGATACCCTCACTGACTGTAAGAATCGGTTCCTCCATGGCCAACACAGGCCACAACAGTTGCACAAACTACTCATGCTGACCCAGCATAGGTCCCATTGACTGCAAGATGGTCCTCAACACCCCGAGTGGAGAGAGGCACTGCCAGGGGTTCTGACAGACAGACACCTTCTTTCCGAATTGTGTTCTGACTCCGAGTCAAACTGCTAACAAGCGCTGTTTGGACAACTTGCTTGGATACTCGAGCTGTTATAGGTTACCATAGACAGGGGCTTACAAAAAAAATAATTTCTCGCAGTTCTAGAGGCTGGACATACGCGTTCAGATTGCCAGCTTGGTTGGGTTCTGGTGAAAGCCTCCTCCTAGTTACAGACAGCCATCACCTCGCTGTTTCCTGATAGGGCACAAAGACAGCTAACTTGCTCTTTTCTAATAAGCCACCAATTACATCATGGGGCCCCCACCCACATGACTTCATCTAACCCTAATCACCTCCCAAAATACCGAACTTCAAATACTATAGCATTGGGAGCAACGCTTCAATACAGGAATTTGGAGGGGATACCAACATGCAGTCTATTGAACCTTTTATTTCCACCCCATTCCTAAAGGCTCCAACCACAGGTACAGCCTGTGTCAGACAATCTCCAAGGCTCCCACCATTTTTCTAGTTCTCTATTTCCTTCAAAGTCAATTACTTTTGACCTGAGAAAAGGAATGCAGTAGAAATGAATGAGATATGGTTCATGCTATATAACTCCCTGCATTGTTTCCCACAATGGAAGGAGAAACCTACTCACTAAACTTGAAAATTAACACATGATTGAACAATGGATGAATGAAGGGGTGGATGGACAACTATATCGACAAAATTTGATATTGTTAGCAAACCAATTTTATTTTGTTTAATATGGACAAAATGTTTGAAAGTTAAGGTCACAGAGATTTATATTACTCAATTACAAGAAATTTGAGGCTGAAAATTCCACGATCATTTCTATAGTAATAAATTAAAGTTCAGTGTAACTAAATTCTGGAAAACATATCATTCCTCACTCAGGCATTGTAAGTTATTTGTAAGACCTCTGAATTAGATGTGCATTTTAAAAATAAAAACACAATTTTTTAACAATGAGGTAGAAATCATAGTTATGAATATACTTTTGTATGTTTCTGTGTCTGTATTGTGTTTCTATAGTCCTAGAAATAACTTACAATCATGATATTTAATGTTCAACTCTTTGTGGAAACACAATACAGTCTCCTGTGTGTCAAGCCCACAGACTTGAGGCACTTACCTTCAGAAAGATGTGATTGCTGTTGCCTTAAGTTTGTCACCTTCTGGGATGCCTACCAAAGAAAACGGTTGGCTTTTTCCCAAGCTGGAGGCCATAAATATTACAAGGACAAAAAGGATGGCATTTTTGAGAAACTGGAGTGAACTTGACTCATTGAAATTCTTTTAAATGTAAACAGCCTATAATCATGAAAGAGAGACTCACTTTGGACATGAACTATTCCCACACCTAAAAGGAAAATAAACCAGCCCAAAATACACAAACATAAAGCACAATGTTACCAAAGAGGCATTGAGAGACATCTTATCCAGCTGCAGATCATGAAAGAAATAGACATGTGAACACAACCTTTTCTGTAGCTGGGCAGCCCCCGGCAGCCCCTGTAGCTGAAGGATTCTGGGAGGCACGTGTTCCTGAAAAGACAGACACAGGCTTGGAAAATCAAGGCGTCCAGACACCACAACATATTTTGGATTATCTTGACTACTGCAATCATTCCCTCCAGGTCGCGTCAAGATGAAATGTCCACATTCTCTGACATGCCAAGGAGGAAAAACAAAGGAAAAGGACATGCTATGGAATCAATATTTCAGATTTTTAAATGTTTTTAAAAAATGATTTGACTCATTAGGTCAGTTATAGCAGTTAAATCACTGTGTCTGGTTAGACACAGCCTGGGCTGTCTTTGCACTATTAAAAAGCATGTTCACTGCTGTACTAGAGAGAGGAATTAAAATAATGGGTGGGTGGCAACATTGTCACATTACCAAATGGACTCTCCTCTCTTTCATTATACAGATGCATTTTTTCCCTGTGAGTACCTATATTTCCAGAAGATAAACATGACAAATATTCTACCTACATGTCCTATTTCACTGAGACTGCTCTAACAAAATACCAGAAACTGCATGGCTTATGTAAACAAAAAGAAATTTATTTCTCACAGTTCGGAGAGCTAGAAGTTCAAGAATAAGGTACCAGCCAATTCAGTGTCTGTTCAGACATCTGACCTCTCACTGTGTCTTCAAAGGGCACAAGAGAGCTTTTTGAGGTCTCTTTCATAAGGGGCACTTGTCTCATCATGAAGGTTCTGCCCTCATGACCTAAACACCCTCCAAACGTTCTACCTTCTAATACCATCATATTGGGGTTAGGTGTTCAGCATGTGAATGGAGGGGGACAGAACATTCAGTCTATATCATCCCAGACTTTCCCTAACCATACACTTTCCTACACACAGAATTCACTGGGGGAAAGGGTTCTGTTGTTAACAGTGTAAAATGAAGTTGGAGTTGTACGTGAGAATGCACAGAAGGTTAAGACCATGAGCCCACTCTGCAGGACTGGTTAGAGCCCATTCTCTCATTTCACCCTCACTCTTCTCCCAGCTCCCTGGTTTGTGTGCATGGCTCTAGTTCCCCAGTGTCCTGGATCTGCTAAGGGAGCAACAATTCCCAACACGTATGTCTACAGGTGTTTGTCAGTCCTTGTGTCCTTCCAGGCTGAGGTCTCAGCCAAGGGAGGGAAACCAGAAGTCCCACTGTCATCCTCAAGAACCAAACCCCCAAGTGTAACCTGAAATAAAGCCCAAAGTCCATCATCTCCTCTCACGCCTTACGTACTACTTGCTTATCGTGGATTTAATTTCAGCCTTTTTTCCTATGTAATGGAAATCACTGAAGGAAACGCAGAGGTTGAGATAAACATATACAAGGTTTACGGGGCCGTGGCAAGGACAGCTCTCATTTCAGCAGCCCCAAACACATTCACATCATTGGTGCTGGGAGGGGGCTGCCTTGCCTTCTGAAGACTGAAGAGCAGTGGGATCAGTGGCTTCACAGAGGGTTCTTTCCCCACGTGTACGACCATTAATGGACTTTTAAGAGTCATCCTATGACCAGTGGTCATATTTGATGGAAAATGACCAGCGGAATAAAGAACTGCCTGTCAATGAGCATACCCCACCCAAAAGCTTTTCACAAGGTCTCTACAAAACACAACCTCTAGATTTAGAAGTTTAAAACACAATCTCTTTAAATGAATAGTTCTTGTAGGTTTACCTAAATAATGGGGTATGTGTTTGAGCAGATGCAGAAAGCTGAGATGCAATGATTAAAAAGCAGAGAAATGCTTTTCGGTTTTCATTTTCTTCTTAATCTAAGCTGAAGAAATGTCACATGTTTGTCAGAATGTGTTGGCTTCAGTGAGCTCTGAACATATGAGGCTTCTATCGGGAACTGAGGCAACTGGTGGCCCAGGTCGTCTCTCCCCCTGTGGACATCTGTTTCTCTGTCACTAAAAGTGCTTTTCCTTTGTGTGGAAGACAAAAGCATCACCGGGACACCAGACACATTTAGCAAACAGAGCTGGCTGGGTACAGAGAGTGCAGTCCCATAAATCTTCCTTCCTCTTCATCTGCCCCAGAAGGATTAGGATAAACATCTGTGTTAGAAATGGCCACCTGGAAAATGAAGGCAGAGGCAGAACTGAGCATCATGGCCCTGAGATGCTAATGCCAGTCAGTGCAGAATCTGAGCAGAGAAGGCAGTCTTAACTCCAGTTCAGTCCCTCTGTTCTCACCATGTTTTTCACAAATGCATCAAATTCTGGGAGTCCTGGTGATTAAAGGGCCACCCTCATGAGGGAGTTCACTTATTATATAGGAATTTGAAGTCAAAGCGTAAGATTTGTCAAAGAAACTCAACAAATGTGAGGTTGTTGATGCTGAGGGTTTCCAGACTTGATTTGGGTCCTTGCGACTTAGACCTCCCAATGCCTTTTCCTGATGCCTGCATCCGAGTTCCGTAGGAATGCATGCCTGGTAATGGACGTGGCAGACAACTGAGCAACTGACATATGAGCTTCTGAAAAACGCGTCCACCTATCCCACTTCACCATGCTGCACTGTTCTTATCCCAGTCCCTGTTGCCTGTGAACTTGGGGAGAAAGCAGAGTATCTACAGAAAGACCAGGAGCTCTGAAAAATGCTTACAGAGATATTTCTCATTTATAGCTTAAGTTTTAGCATAAATGAAGATTTTCTTCCCATGGAAGCAGGATAACTACCCTTTATCATTAGTACACTGCTTCATTCATCACAGTGTATTTACTGAGCACCTACTAAACACCAGGCTATGAGATATAAGCATTGCTCCAAGCTATAGAGCCCCTCTCTCTGAGCACGAACCCACCAGACCCTAAGAAGGAAATGGGGACCTGGAGGTTCTCTTGCGTGTCAGCCTTTTTCCACATGCCCTTCAATAAACAATCCAACACACCCCATGAGTCTTGTCTATAGAGAGATCACTGAAGAAATAAATTCTGACATGTCCCTTGGCAGCAAAGTCGAGAACCTCTTCAAATGAGTTACATCCAGTTTGATGTAATTTTGAATAAAGGAGAAATAAAAAATAAGTCTTTTGATCAAATGTCCTGAATTTACAATAAGGCCCAACAATTTGACTTGATCTATTCAAGGTTACAGGGAATGATAGAGCTGGATTAAAGCCTTCCCCCTCAGCAATAGACATTCCAATGAAGATAAGAACTGAGAAATGATATGAGCCCCCACCACCACCACCACCACCACCGGCTCTCACACTGTAGTAGATGTGGATGGAAATCAGCCGAGGGCCTGTGAAAACACACTCAGAGCTCTGATGTGACAGGTCTGGGTGGAGCCTGATCATCTGCATTTCTCAATTTCTGGGTGATGCTGAGGCTACAGGTTGAGGACCCCATTCTGAGAATCATTGATGTTATCCCATTAGCTTGGCCGTGTGGCAATAGCATAGCTCTCTAAGCTCTAGATCAGGGGTCCCCAAACTTTTTACACAGGGGGCCAGTTCACTGTCCCTCAGACCATTGGAGGGCCGGACTATTAAAAAAAAACTATGAACAAATCCCTATGCACACTGCACATATCTTACTTTAAACTAAAAAAACAAAAAAAAAACAAAAACAAAACGGGAACAAATACAATATTTAAAATAAAGAACAAGTAAATTTAAATCAACAAACTGACCACTATTTCAATGGGAACTATGGGACTGCTTTTGGCTAATGAGATAGTCAATGTCCGGCTCCATATTTGTCACTGCTAGCCGTAACAAGTGATATGACGTGCTTCCGGAGCCGTGAGGCGTGCGTCCGGTGTCACCAGAAGTAGTACTGTATGTGAGCAATGCCACGCTTTGCAGCGGCGCCACATACTGGGCTCCTCTCACTGACCACCAGTGAAAGAGGTTCCCCTTCCAGAAGTGTGGCGGGGGCCGGATAAATGGCCTCAAGGAGCTGCATGCGGCCCATGGGCCATAGTTTGGGGACCCCTGCTCTAGATGCTGCAGCAGGGAAGGAATGCGTACAGCAGCAGTGCTGTGTCTCTAGGAGCTCAAGGACTTTCACGTTTGAGTTGATTCTGTCATTGCTCACTTACACATGAGGATCACGGGAGCCTTGGGCTCTAAGACACTGGATTTCTTTTTATTCTTTCTCCTACATTTGAGGCTTTAGTTTTTAGCTGTAGTTTCCTTCCAATCAATATCATCTAATATCAGGCCATACTGCATCCTCTAAATCACTCTTGAGGGCCCTGAGGAACTTCAAATATCTTTTGTTTCCAACACTCTGGAATATTTAACTAACCCTCTTCCAGGTCACAATTTTTCTATAACTTCATTTGAAGAGCCAAGCGTTAGTGTTGGCACATAGCTGAGTTTTTTCTGCTCTCTGCTACCTGGAGGTTAATGGAAACAAACATCCTGGAAAGGAAGAAGTTATCCAAGGTGAAAAGTGAGTGGCCTAGCCTGCCGCGCAGCACCCTCACTGAGTCAAAGAACCTGAAAGACTGCCCTACCCGGGGAGTCTGAGGGACCTGGGACCTGCTGCCCACACAGGTCCGGGTTTCCTTTTGGAAAGGGGGCAGATTGCACCACTTTTGCAGTATTTATTAACATTTTACTTGGATATAATTTCAAAAATAAAGAAAATATTTTTAAATAAAACAAGAATGCCAATGTACCCTTTACTTACAATTAACTATTGTTACCTTATTATCCATCTGCTTTGTGATCTGTTCTGTGTGTGTGTGTGTGTGTGTGTGTGTGTGTGTGTGTGTGTGTGTGTGTGTGTGTGTGTGAGATGGTTTGTGAGTTCTTTGGGAATAGCTTTTGTAGATCATGCCTCTTTACTCTCAAAAACAAAGATGCTTTTACATATTCATAGCACAGTTAGTTACCCACTTCAGAGAATTTAACAGTGATACAATCCCTTTATCCAGTCCACTATCTATTGTCCAATTTTGACAATTGACCCAATAATGTCCATTGTGACATTTTCCCCCTTCAAAGAAGGGTGAAGTCAAGGATCATTTCTCTTTTTTTTTAAATTAAAATATTATGGGTGACATAATGTTTATAAAGCCATACAGGTTTCAGATATACAACTCAACAAAACCTCATCTGCATACTGCATTATGTGCCCATCGTCCAAAGCAAAGGCTCTTTCTGTCTTCATTTATCTCCCCTTTGCCCATCTCCACATACTCCCAGCCCCTTTTCCCTTGGCTATCACCACATTGTTGTCTGTGTCTATGTATTATATATATGTATGTATATGATATTTTGCTTAATACCTTTACCACTTTTCATCCAGCCTCCAACCCTCCTTGCCAACAGCTGTCAGTCTCTCCCATAAATCCATGCCTCTGCTTTTATTTTGTCAGTTTATTTTGTTCATTAGAGTCCACATATAAGAGATATCATATGGTACTTGTCTTTCTCTGACTGTCTTACCTTACTTAGCATATCACTCTCCAGGTTCTCCTTCTCCAAACTGTCATAAAAAGTAAGATTTTCTTCTTTTTCACAGCTGCATAATATTCCATGGTGTAAATGTACCGCAGCTTTTTATCCACTTATCTACTGATGGACACTTGGGCTGCTTCTGAATTTTGGCTATTATAAATAACACTGCAATAAACATAGGGGTGCATATAGTCTTTCAAATTAGTGCTTCAGGTTTCTTTGTATTTATATATATTCTGAGAAGTGGAATCACTGGGTCATAAGGCAGTTCTGTTTTTAATTTTTTGAGGTACCCCATACTGCATTCCACAGTGGCTACACCAATCTGCATTTCCACCAACAGAGCTTGAGGGTCTCTTTTCTCTACATCCTTGCCAATACTTGTGTTTGTTGATTTATTGATGACAGTCATTCTAACAGGTTTGAGGTAATATCTCATTGTGGTTTTAATTTGCATTTCTCTGATGATTAGTGATGTTGAGCATCTTTTTATGTCTATTGGCCATCTGCATATCTTCTTTGGGGAAGTGTCTATTCAGGTCCTTTGCCCATTTTTTAATTAGATTGTTTGATTTGTTGGTGTTGAGTTTTATAAATTCCTATTAATTTTGGATATTAATCCCTTATCAGATGTATTGGTAAATATATTCTCCCATTCAGTGGGTTGTCTTTTCATTTTGTTGATGGTTTCCTTTGCTATAGATAACATTTTAGTTTGATGTAATCCTATACTTTTTATTTTTTCCTTTGTTTCCCTTGATTGCAGAGATATATCAGCAAAAGTATTGCTATGAGAAATGTCTAAAATTTACTGCCTATATTTTTTTCCGGGATTTTTATTGTTTCATGACTTACATTTAAATCTTTAATTCATTTTTAGTTTATTCTTGTGTACGACATAAGTTGGTGTTCTAGTTTTTTGTTGTTGTTGTTGTTGTTTTTGTTTGGGGGTTTTTGGGTTTTTGTGGGGTTTTTTTGTTTGTTTGTTTTTTGGGGTTTTTTTTGCTGACATCATTTGTTGCATTCAGTTATTACATTTGTTTCACCTGAAACAGTTCAGAATCTCACCCTTCCTGTTTCAGTGGAACATGCGCCCTCAGTTCATGTTTGCTCATAGATTTGTTCTATGCACAATATGAGGGACATTACACACATACATTATATGACATCACACCAGACCACTGGCCATTGGTCTGCCCTCATTGCTGAGGCAGATTCTGGTCTCCCCATCATGATGTGGTCCCAAACTTCCATTCTGTAGTTACTAGTTTTCCCTTGTTTCTAATAAAAAATCTGAGGGAGGCCCTTTAAAACATGTCAGTATCCAACTTCTCATCAAAATCCATCCTGGCCCAAGTGCACTGAGCATCACTGACAACTTTTCCTTGCCAGGCTCTGTATCACGATGACTGCAAATTAATTGCAAATGAAGCTGTCATCCCAGCACACCCTCTACATTTACCCACCCAACCTCGTATTCTGCTGCAAGCAAGACCTCCCTACTCCTCACCATTTATTTTATTTATCTACTTATTATGGACATGGGCTTGGACATTTTTTGCAATGATTCATCATCATTCTTAATTATACTGAAACGTAAATTTTCCCAGATACGGCTAGTGGGGAATTCTTTCCACTTGCTCCTATGTCTTTGCGACAAGACCTCTTCTTTAAAAAAAATCATTTCTTTACTTTTTGACACGATAAGATGTTCCAAGCTCATCTTCTACCTTTTCTACCCCATCCTTGCAATATGCCACTTTTATGCCTAAAACAGTTGTTGCTGTCTATCTGGTTTAACAATGCTATACAGATAATTTTCTTTAATGATACTTATAACCTAGTAATGGAAAGCTACCAGTTAAACAAGAGTCTTTTTGGTGGCAAGAAACAGAAACCAGACTTGAATGGGCATAAGCAGAACATTAATTAATTGGTTGACAGAGCCCAAGGAAGAGTTGAGCAACCATCCCTTGAATGGAAGGAGTGCTTTGGGGTCCTGGGTCAGCTGACCTCCAGATGTAAACACTGTCAGGCTTTCTGTTTTAGGACCTCATCTTTGCTTTCCTTAGTGGGGCACTGTGATCCCAAACCCCTTTCTCCAAATGGCAGGAAACATGGTACCCACAGTGCCCTTGACTTACATGGTTCAGTTTGTGCCATGGAGGAATTCCTATTCAAAAACCCTGGGGAAGAGATTCAGCATGTCCTGGTGTAGATCAGGTTTCCACTCTTAGGTTAATCAAGAAGGTCATGGAGATAGGCTCATAAAAGAACAGCACAGCTTCTGAGCTGGTAAGTGGAGGGAGAGGAGGAGGAGGCCAGGGGAGGGTTGGCAGACCATCCAATACGCGTCTTCAGAGACACTATATTGGTCGGTTGATTTCCTGCTCACTATTCTCAAGTGCTGCATAATGAATTGTTTTCTACTAAGTGATGCCAGAGTGTAAAATTTCCAACAACTACAAAAATGTATTATATCCCTGACAGGGTGTCATGGGTAATAGCAGTAAAATACTTAGAATAGCAACCAGCATCACCTCCTGTAAAATATTTGGTATCTATACTGTGATTTTAACAACAACAACAAATTGTGGAAAGGCCACTGGGAAGGAAGAGGACTTGGAGACCTGTCCCAAATCTTTGTGACCTGGGCAACTGGTTTGATTTTGTAAAGCTTAGATTAGCTTTAAAGTCACTTCCTGCTCTGACATCCCATAATTGTGTGGTCTGTGTTCAAGAAGAGTTATTATTTTGACAACTTTGGCCTTGCCTTCTTGTAGACCTCTGCCAACCATGACTGTTGGTGACCACAGATGAACTGAGAGCCCAACCGTGGACTAGCCCCTTTCCCTCCCTATTACCTAATTCCTAACTCCCTTCTGGCATGCCTTTGACATTCTTCTGGTTTGGACCCAGTCTATGGCTCCTGTTCCACCCACGAATTTCAAATTAGGTGTGTACAGCACCACATAAGAATTGTCTAGCACAAGGCCAGAATGCTAGTCTCCTCCACCCTAAAGTGGCAGCCGCTACCCTCATCGTCCCAAGAACAGCCCCACTACCCAGACAACCCTGTGTTCACAGACCTTACTATCACCAATCATGGTGGTCTTACCAGGAGCTACTCCTACCACTCTGCTGGGAGGGTCTCTCAATGAATCCAGGGTCCCCAGAAGGGTTATAGAATTTACAGGAAATGGGTGCTGGTTCACAAGGCTAGGTGACTTGTGTTTATTATGAATGTGTCATGTTTCTAGGGGTATGAGCATACATACTTGGAAAGTGGATTTGAGACTAAACTACTGGTTCCATCATAAGGGATGAGCCTAGTGTTTCCGGGTCCTTGCCAAAAACACAGCTGTATAGACAAGCCACAGTGACCTAATCTCCCCACTATGAGCTGGCCTTGTCCAGCTGCCATGGGGGACTTCTAGTTGAAGAATGTGAGAGGGAGCTTGAGTGGAGGGGAAAGGTATGTGAGTGTTTGTGGATACGGGAGGGTAGAGGGAGATGACTGTGTTAAGGAAAAAGAGAAAGAAATATGCCTTATAATTACATGAACAGGCTTTGTGAGCTGATGGTGAGCATTTCTAGAGTTAGGAAAAAGAGAAAAGGAATCAGAGAAGACTATATGAATGTTAAACAATTTTTTTTTTTTTTTTAAAAAGCAGTGCCCTTGGGAGGAACAAAACTCATCAGGGAAGGGGATGGGCCACTTTTGTCCAAAGGCAAGTGACTCATGTTTCATTTTCAGAAAAGTAGGGTGAATAAAGAAATTATTGGTAAAATAAATGAGTTTAAAAATATTTTGTTGTTTTCAAGAAGGGATTAGTGAGATATTGAGTCCTCATTGTGACAAGGTTTTTCCAAGGGTTAAGTGTGGACAAGCTCACATCTCTTCTTCATCATGTGACTCCTTGAGACTTAATGAGTAGACAGTTTAGTGAGTATTCCTCCCATAAACTTAGTTGACCTACTATGTGTTAAACTCAGTAGTAGATGTAGGGGACACAAAGGTGGAGGAGCCATTGCAGCCCAACCTGTAAGAATAGAGACAGACATGAACAGATAAAGACAGGGCAGCAGGGCATGTGTTGTATACTGCACGTGGGTGAGAATAAGCCATGTCCATGGGCTATAGGAGCCCAGGGAAAAACTGGGAAATTAGGGAACACACAGAATTACACTGGGAAATTAAGGAATACACAGAATTAACTAGGACCATGGCATCAGTGAAATATGTACATGGGATGGTGGTATATGGGTCTTGAGGAGATGGCTGGGATACCATCTAATTTCTAAATGGATGATTGTGAATAAACATCAGGCTCAATGCAAAGTGGACACAACAATGATGAAAGCCATTTCCTAGCCTGGTATGTTCACCTCAACCCATGCCCCTGTTGATTCATCTCATACTTCTGTTACCAGCTCAAATACATCCCTCAAAGAAGAGGGTCATGCTCCTGAACCAGTTCAATCCCCCTGTGTATGGTCCAGGTACACCCAAACCTTCTCTTTCTCAGCTATTTCAATTGTCATTAAG
This sequence comes from Saccopteryx leptura, assembly GCF_036850995.1. Taxonomy (NCBI): domain Eukaryota; kingdom Metazoa; phylum Chordata; class Mammalia; order Chiroptera; family Emballonuridae; genus Saccopteryx; species Saccopteryx leptura. Next base: position 129,654,758 of record NC_089503.1, on the reverse strand, counting down.
TCATTCATTGGGAAGTCAGTTGATGGTCTAGTGTTTTCTCCTCTCTTGCTTCTTCATTCCCTCCTATTAATTTTCTCAAAACCAGACAGATTTCTAGACTGAAAGCAAAGAAGTGTCATCAACTCTTTATTTCATTTTACCCATCTTTTTTATTTCTTTTTGGATAATTAGAAAATTATTAAGGTATCATTGAAAGCATGTTTTTCCAGTCCTTTTGAACTAAAATTTAAGAATAGTTTCCCAAGAAAAATGTACAACTGGAACTTTTAGACAACAAACTTCAAATTTTATACTTCTTTATATCAAAACTAAATAGAATATTCAAACTAAAATGATAGAGTATGTAAATTTCATAGCTTGGTTATCAAATACTCTAATAATACATATAATTGATTTCAAAAAGTAGACATTTTAGAAGGAGATGAAATAAATTATGATAATTTATGAATGACTAAATCAACTTGTTTAGAACATCCAAAATTTAGTCCAAAAGCTGAGAAGCAACTCTTGTAAAATTGGACTCTTTCATGCAATTGAGTAAGTCCAGTAAATAATATGAGGGCTGTGTGTTCTCCCAAAGAATTCAACTTCCCTCTTTAGCTTTGTGCCAGTATTACATCCATCATCTTGTTGGATGAGACACAGAAAGGTAACAGTGACTTGGGCTAGATGTGTGATCTCTTGTCTTCCACCTGCCCCTGTACATCCTTTTAGAGTTTCCCTACAGTTGATCGAGACATTGAGAGGCAGGGTCCTGGTGTAGACTTGCTCAAAAGCAATTTGTTGCAAATAGAAAGTGCCAAACTGAGATCTTCATCTTTCTGAGAACTTGAACGTTAACAATGTCATAAACAAATCTCAGAGTAAAAAGCAGAAACCAGGACAACTGCTCAAAAGAGTGACACTTGTTATCTCTCAAAGATGCAGTGCAAGGCCACTTAAGCATGGATATAACCAAAGGGATTTTTCTCTCCTGGAGGTGCTAAGCCATGACAATACTACAATCAGAATACAGGGAGGTAAATCTGCATTATCACAACTGATTTAATGACCCTGAATTAGCACTGTATCACTTTCTATAGCTGTCCCACCCTGGGCTTCCTCCAAAGGAGGATATAGTTTGGTTATAGTCTCCCAAAGTATGTTACTTCTCACTTCACACTCAAATGAATAAGATTTTATTGTATGTTTCCATTATAACAAAGTAGGCCATAATGAAAATTTCTCTTTGAGTCTAAATATTATGGGGTCATATCAGCTCATTCAAAAGTGAATCATTTGGACTCTGACTACAGGTTGTGACTAACCGACATGTTTGACAAGAATGAATATTGTGTTTTCTTGTGCCCACCAATATGCTAACGATACATTCCATTTTCAAAGCAAAGCATTTGGAAATAGTAGTACTCTATGTGGACAAGCTTAAGGCTGTAATCTTCTGAGAACCCAAGAAAGGAAGTGGTGCCTGACCTGTGGTGGTGTAGTACATAAAATGCAGACCTGGAACGCTGAGGTCGCCAGTTCAAAACCCCAGGTTTGCCTGGTCAAGGCACTAATGGGAGTTGATGCTTCTTGCTCCTCCCACCCTTCTCTTTCTCCTTCTCTCTCTCTTTCTCTCTTCTCTCTCTCAAAATGAATAAATAAATAAAATTAATAAAAAATTTTTAAAAAAAGAAGGGAGTGGTGGGTGCTTAGGCCAATGAGAAGCTTTAGTTCAACAGTCACTCCACTCTTTACCACATATCATCAAGCCAGGCAGGCCGTTTCTCCCTCAGCTACCATTCAGTGCAGTCACAAATACAACTAGTGGAGGAATCCCCAAACTGGGGAGATGTACAATAAAATATTGCAAGAAAGCATTAAGTACCTCCATCTTACTGAAACCTATCTGAGCATCTGAGCATCCTCTCCAGTTACATTTTTGTCCTCTTGCAAATTGGGTGCTCATACACAGACTGGCTTCCAGAAAGGCACGTTGAATAGACCTTCTGCTTAACATTCAATTTCCAAGGCAGGAATCCTGGGCTCGGGAGCACTCACCGTACTGTGGGCAGCCATTCAGGTGAGAGGTCGGGTTTACTCACTGTGGCACATGGTGCCTCCTGGCCTCCAGATTCACCAAATATTAAATAAAATAAATACAAATCATCTCCCCTGTTTCAGGCTTCTTGGTAAAGGTAATAAATAGATTTCCTGGTTAGGTTTTCCAAAACCAGGAGAATCTGAGGCCTTTTAAAGAGCACAAGTTGGGAAAATGCAGAAGGCCAGGCAAAAAGCTATATGAAGTGGAAGTGATAGGAGCAAACCAACTGGGACACAGGATGACTTCAGTCATGGCGAGCGTGCTTTCTCAAGCAAGTGACAGCAGCTTGGAAAGACTTCGCCTAGATATATGAATTTAGGCTGTTTTCCCCGGTTTTGCTGCAAGATAACTTGCCTCATAAATGAACTTTTCAAAGAAAAGGGGCAGGCTCAAAGAAACAAAAAGATATAACTGCTTGTCCAGAGTGGGATCAAATCTTCAGCTGGATTTCATCCAATTGATGTTATTAATTCAGAGAACCCACTGAATCTGAGACTGAACTATCTCAGCCGGCTCTCCTTCCATTGCCTGCTCTCTGTACCATAGGCCAGGGGCTTAAGAAGGAGCCAGATGCAATAGGAACAGACGTTGAAATAGAAAAACCCATTTTTTTTTAAACTTCACTTTATTAAACTCAAGGAATTTGTATCTAGGTTTAAAGAGAGTTGATCTGATGACTCAGAGGTTTGGCGTTGGCCTCCTCTGAGGGCTTGGAGAAGTCTGCGTGCCCACAGAGGATGCAGCTGATAAAACAGAGGCAGCTGCTGATCCGACATCAGTGGTACTTCCAGTTGACTCAGATGGGCTAGATATGCCCCATTTGCATGCAGTGCTCCGTGCTCCCCAGGCTAAAACAGCATCCTGGTTCTGCAGCAGCAACATCTATGTCTGTTTCCAGATCTGAGTAAATTGGCTGCCAGTGTGTGCAGGTCCCATTCTACCCTATCCTCATGTGATGTCTAATCTGCAGGCAGATGTCACAAAGGAGCAAAACGGATGACCAGCCCAGAAGAAACTGCAGCAAAAGGTGAGGCTTTAGTGTAAAAAAGAAGAGCTTCCTGCCCTGAGGCACGGCCTCCACCACCCTCACCACCCCCTAAGAGGTAAATGGCTGCTTCAGGAGGCAGAGTTGCAGGCAGCTGAGTGTTGGTAATTACCAGGAGAAATAGGTTTCCCACAACAAGCTCTGAGAACTGCCACGATGCTTGGAACAATTGAGGACAGATGTTGACTCTTGTGCAAAATGTTGTACAATGGATTCAATTATTGAGGTTTCTCGTCATCCTTAATTACATAAACCATCCTTGAAGAGCATGTATGCCTCTTTTCATTCCAGAAATTGCTGAGTGATGCCTGGATTGAGCAGAGGATGAGAACAGATGCCTCCGTATAATGGGGGGAAAATATGACTTTCTTCCTAAAATGACCCTGCAGGAGTGACTGGAGGTCATGTCACTTCATTAGAAAGTTTAGTGTGAAACAAAGCAACGCTGTTTTTGTTAAACACACCCTCAGCACACACACATACCCCATGCAAATATCTGTGTCCTTACTTATTATTATTAATTAAGAGAGTATATTTCACTTAGAGGAGCTTAGTTGAGACATTTATTTGTAATGAGCATTTCCCCCTCGATGAAACTAGAAATACTGTGAATGTGGCGATGAACAACCTCTCTATCTCCAGCTCCCAAAGTGTTGACACAGATGTTTGGCCAATCATTCATAGCAAACAGCTATTCCCATAAAGGCTCAGATTAGTTGGAATTGGCACACATTTCCTTCTTCTGTGAGCCTCAGTTGATTATAGATGATGTTTTGTTAGAGTGTATCCATGCAACCTCATAAATGATGTAAAACCCAAGAAAAACAGAGACTCTGTGCCAAAACCAAATTAAATACACATCAGAAAAATGCAAGCTTGATTCGGGTTCAGGTACCATGATGCTTGCTTTGGTCTATTGTTGCTAAAACCTTCAGGAAAACTATAAAAAGCAACCCTGACATTAATATCAATTTAAACTTGATGTGGCTGCCAACGTTTATTCAATACGAAGCTCAGCTGGCTGTATCATCTCCAACACAACATATAGAGGTTGTATTGCATCTTCTAAAAGCAATGAAAAAATGGCTGGTGCAGACAAGGCAAGGAAGAGCCTTCTTATCTGTGGGAATGCGCTGCAACTGCCCCCATTTTTCTTGTGAGCAGCTCAGATATGCCAGAAGTTGAATGTAGAGCTTGCTCTTGGGTAAACAATTTCAGAGTCCGTGGCTGTACCCTATTCCTTTCTCCTTCCAGCTTTGGACCCCAAAAATACATTCACTTCTTACAAAGATCCCTGGAACTCCATGTTGAATTACATAAAATTACTTATGGAGCTTGTTGGGACATCTGACCTCCTCTGTCTTATTTCCCTGCTGCCCATAATCCTGAGATTGGGGTCCTGGAGATCCAAGGCAAGGTCCAAGCCCAGATGAGCATTGGGTACTTAACCAGAAAGGAGGTCATTCATTTACCATAAAGGTATGCATCTATTTGTGAAGTGCCTGATGCTGGGAAGGATCTTGCCTGGTGCTGGGAAGAAAGAAAGATCAGGATGTGAAATGGTTCCATACATTTTGCTCAAAAACACGCATGCCAGGAAACAAAGTCACATCAGAAAAGCAGGTGGCCCAGGCCGATAACCACTTACCCTGGCAAGAAAATAATTGACATCAAGTGAATGAAGAGAAGGATGCATGTGCTTCCTCCATCTGGGAGGCAAAGCCAGTAACAGTGTGTGAGCATGGAGGACCCATGTTTGTGGGTAGAACCCATTCTATGGCTGTGATCACTGACCATCACAGAGTGTTCTTTTGTAGAAGGTGTGAACCTCAACTACACTCATGGTCTTCTTACCTTCAAACTTTCATTCATGACAATGTGGCACCTCACTCAATCTTATGCTAGCTCTCCTAGTTCTAGTTCACAAATGCTAGTCAAGCTGCTTCTACACAAAGTAGAAGTGGCCTACTACCCTCACATTTTTACTGTGACACAGCTCCATATATGTCACTTTTGTGAAGAAACAAGAGTGACATGCTCTTTTCCTTTCAACAAAAAGTGTAAGGAAGAAGAATGTAAGGCATCAAATACTCTTTGGGGATATACATCTTCTGCTGAGGCTTTTTTTACATTTACATTTGTTTTCAGGATACACAGGGTCAATCTCTGACCTCCCACACTCTGCTTTATCTGAGGGCTCCTGCTCATCCTTGAAAACTGGGCTCAGAGTCAAGAAGTGTAGGGCCCTACCATGGTCTCTGTGCTAACTCCTCAGCACCTGTGCACACACTCATCAGTACTAATTAAATGGCACTTCCCCATCTGTCCTTCCCTAGTAGACTTTGAACTCCTTCAGAGAGAATGACAGTGTTTTTCATACCACATTTTATAATAGCTCAGTGCAATTGAACTTTTGGCAATGATGCACATGCTCCACAACTACACCATGCAATAGGCACTGTTATAGCCTAGACTGCCTAACAGAACACCAAGACTGCAGGGCTCAAAAACAGAGTCCTGGAGGTTGGGAAATACCTGATCAGGATGTTGGCAGATTCGGTGTCTGATGAGGGCCCATTTCCTGGTTTTTAGATGGCTACCTTCTTCTGTGTCTTCACAAGGCACAGGGAGAGGGTGTCCTGGTGTCTCTCCTTATAAAACACTAATCCCATCATGGAGGCCATACCCTCATGATCTCATCTGACCCTAATTACCTACCAAAGGCCCATCTCCAAATATTAGCACATTGGGGGGTACGGCCTCAACATGAATTTTGGGGAAACATAAACATTTAGTCCACAACAGGGAGCTATACTAGTTACATGTGACTATGCAGCCCCTGAACTGTGCATGGTGTGGCTGAGAAATTGAATGTTTCATTGTATTTCATGTTCATCTGAATTTATATTTCACTAGCCATATGTAGCTAATGGCTACCATATTGGACAACACAGCTCCAGAAATTCCTATACTGGTTGGAATAAAATATTTAATCTGCAGGTATTGAATTGAACTGAACTTCTCAGTGAGAACCTATCTTAGTTCTTGGCTTCAGTAGTTAAACCTTCTGAAATATCAGGGAAGTTATTCATTCATTAATTTTCCAAAAATTTGAGGGACCACCATGTTCTAGCCCAGATACCCTTTTTATCTTGGGGATTCCTGCCACACTGGACTCACCATCTGTGATTGAGGAAAGCTTCTCAGGAGAAGGGACATTTGAACAGAGCCCTAAGTACCACAGGACCTGAGAAGACCTGGAAGGGACGTGGCACATTCGTGAACAGAAAGAAAAGGAGTGCCTGACCAGGTGGTGGCACAATGGATAGAGTGTCAGACTGGGATGCAGAGGACCCAGGTTTGAAACCCTGAGGTCGCCAGCTTGAGTGCAGGCTCATCCGGCTTGAGAATGGGGTTGCTGGCTTGATCATGGGATCATAGACATGATCCCATGGTCACTGGCTTGAGCCCAAAGGTCGCTGGCTTGAGCAAGGGGTCACTCATTCTGCTGTAGCCCCCCACCCTGTCAAGGCACATATGAGAAAGCAATCAAAACAACTAAGGATCCACAACAAAGAATTGACGCTTCTCATCTCTCTCCCTCCCTGTCTGTCTGTCCATATCTGTCCCTCTCTGTGTCTCTGTCAAAAAAAAAAAAAAAAAAAAAGGAGAAGAGTGCTCTTGGTGGCCAGGAAGAGGCAGCATTTACAAATGCAAGTCTTCAGGCCACCTTAGTGTATATATTTTATTTTAAGTAAAAGGGGAAGCTGTTGGAGGGCTTTGAGCAGGGGCACAGCATGATGTTACTGTGTTTAGGCTTTGAACTCATTTCTCAGGCACCTGTGAAGACACTAGATATTAGTGGGGGAAAGAAGAAAGGCAGAAATGCTGGGAGTGGATCTTCTCAAGGGGTCTGGGGAGAAGAAATGGCCTGGCCAGAAACAGGAGCCAAAGCGGGGGAAGCCAATCAGACATTCTGCCATTGAGTTTGAGCTAGTGGTGGGATTCAAATAATTTAACTGATTCTCTGCCCTAATGACCATTTTAAATGTAAAAAAAGATATACTGAAAGGTCATTTATCATTTCATGCATTTAATACTTAAGTAAGAACAATAAAAGAGGTATACAAAACTAGATTATAAAAAAGAGTTTTACAATATTAATGAAAAAGTATTAAATAATATTGGATAAAAAACAATGAAACTGTTATTTAAGAGATTTCCATATCCTCACTTGATTGGCATCCTCACTTGCATTTTTTTTTCACCTATGAATGAAATGAACATTACTACGGGTGCTTAGAACAGGCTGTTGTGCAGATGAACATTATAAAAGACTAAGGAGTGTAAATTTGTGATTTCCATGTTTGGTGGCAGCCCAGGCACCCACCTTAGAGAGAACCCTGATTACAAGTGCCATTTTAACAACCAGTTTGCCAAACTCGACAATAAAGTAGGTATTGGTTCTGTTGAACCAGTGCGAATTGGCCGAATCCCACCCCAGGTTTTAGCTCTGAAGACACAAGAGACCCTTGGCCACCTCTCAGTGAGGTCTGAGTGGGGTGAAGATATAAATGAAGGGCAAGATTTCAGGAATGCTCAGGTAGTCATGGGAAAGAAATGTTTGTGGTGCTCATGAGATATCTTTATGGGCATGTTGATGCTTAAAACAAACAAGTAAGTGACTGGAATAACTGACTTTAGAAGCACCACCTTGTTTTCTAAAATCTGAAGTCTGTCAACAGGACAAGACACTGCACTGGAGGCAGACCAGCAACAGGTCTGTTTTCTCTCTCTCTCAGCGAATATGGGAGGCCTTCTCCAGGCTCTGAACAGTGACTGAGCTCAAGTCTGAACAGAATGTCACAGGACTGGCACATTTACTGAAGAGCCACGCGACCACTGAAGTCCCTTAAATCACTCCCACTTTCTGTTTCCCACACCAAACTGTTAAATAAAGTTGTTGAGAAATACTGGAATGCCCCCCCCCCCGATATTCTACAATTTTATTTCTCACAGTGGACTATCAGCAGTACGAGAAATTTAGAGTCCCTGTTAACCAAGTGCCCCCCCCCCCAACGGTAATTGTATGAGTACGATGTTTTCAATTACACGTTTATGAGCTGGCTTTTTTCTTCCAACTTACAATTTTTCTCTCTCATCACTCTCCAGTTGTTCCTGATCTGCATCCCTTTCTCCTCACAAGACAATCATTGAACTGCTCCAATCACCAGGAAATGGTGGAAAAAATAAGTGAGTTTGGCTTTCAACACGCCTAAGTAGAGAGTTAGGAAGTGGTTGAAAATTAAAACCAGGCAGTTCAATGATATTAGCATGGCCTGCTTGAGAAAATGAGCCCGGCCCCCAGTCTTGGGGTATTGAATCTATGACATCAGAGCTCAGAGGGACTGGTGCCCTTGGTGACAGCCTGGAAGCAGAGAGAATGAGGCCGGGGGTCTTGTCTCTTTGGCCCCAGAGGAGCCCAGCTTGCTGCACATTGACATAGGACACAGCAGTTCTCTCCGGTCAAGGGGAAGGTGGATGGTTCATGCAGAGAGTAGTCTGTCATGGAGGAGGAGCAGGATGATCCTTTAGCAACTGCCCAGGGTTCCCCTCTTCCCCCCCCCCAACACTGGCTGAAAATGGGGAGCTGCAACTAACCCATCACCAGGAATTATGGTTTGGCTAAAACTTTCACTTGGTAGATGTAGGGAAAACAGCTGTGTGAGCCTTGCTCCTGGGTTTACCGGCTACAAGCTCTTTGCCTGATTGGTGCATGGGTATATAGCAGCGGCACATGTGCATGGTCTGTGTAAGGCTGCGGGCGCTTTCCCTGGCTGGTGAGTCTCCCAGATCGCCCTCCCATCACTGTAAGGTGTGACTTTCCTTGCTCCCTTTCCCTTACTGCAAATAGCAAGTTTTTCTTTGTTTATTAGCTCTTTCCTTTTGTTGTTTTTCTTGTTCACCTGTCTTTGCCAGCCTCCAATAAGCAGGTATGGCCTGACGCTTTCCGGCTCCACAGTTTCTCTTCCATCTGCCTGAATCCAATGTGAACCTGCCTGGGCTCAGCCACCGGTATTACAGTAGATTTCACCAAACATTTTACAAATAGAGTGACTTTTATAAACTTTTAATCAGGAACTCAGAAGATGAGGTCAGGTGTAGCTGGAGAAACTATGGCTTGGAGTGCAATGATGTGGCAGTCATGTTAAAAAGTCTCAGTTTGGGACATTGGGATTGGTAGTTTTATTCCATTTATTATTGAGGGAAAACAATGTATTTGTCTTAACATCTCATAAAGAACATCAGTGCCATAATAGTTAATTATTGAATTGCCCCAAATGTGAGCATTATACCAACCCTAGACAACAATGATGCTTAACATACACTCTTTGTAAAATATTCCTTGAAAGTCAACCAAGAAACCATCATACAGTTTTTTTGGATTGCAGGCAGCAGTGAGGAAAACAATTTTGCCAGACATGGGAAGAACTCTGCCAGGTTGTCAGCATCGAGATCTTTGGAGTGTCTTGGGTTCTCATGCATTCTACTAACTAAGATCAAATCACTTCTGACTTACATTGTTTTATTTTCACAATCACTCATGGATCGTCTTAGTAGCACAGAAATTTCTAAAGCCAGTGTAACCCAACAAGAATGACGGTGGGAGGTAAAGTTCTAAGGTGACCCCCAGATTCCCACCACTCCCCCCAACCCCACAGTGTACACAGATCATCCCCCAGCTATTCAATCACACTAATCTATGTGCTGCTGAGATTGACTCTTGTAGATGAAAGTAGGTTCAAAATTAGTTGACTTGAAGATAGAGAGATTATTGTGGGTAAGCCTGACCTAGTCAAGTGGGTTTATAAGAGGATGGGGACTTCCTGAAGAAAGAGATTTGCAGTATGAGGAAGATTCAACATGAGGCAGATTCTCTGGTCCTGGCTTTGAAGATAGGGAGACAATATGGTAAGGAATGTGGACAATCTCTAGGACCTAAGGTCCTCAGTCTTACAACCATGAATAAAAATGAATTCCACCCATAACCTACATAAATTGGAAGCAAGTGTTTTTCTTGAGCTTCCAGAAAGGAAGGAAGTCTGACAACACCACTGTTTCACTGTGTGAGACCCTGAGCAGAGAACCCTGCCTCTCTGTGCTCCAACTTCTGACCTGGAAGTCAGTGAGGTAAATACATGGCTGTCAGTTTACACCTCTAAGTCCTTCATAACTTTTACACAGCAAAGGACAACTAACAAAATCTGTTGCACAATCAACAGAGGCAGATTCTGGAGCCAGCTCCACCATTCCACTGCCCCAGACAACAATGTCCTCATAAAGAGCCAATAATTCTGATCCTCCATTCCTCATCTGGGAGTGGTGAGGTCTGCTGAGAAAATGAACAGAGTTCACTTGGAAAAAGAGAAAGTGCCATCCAAGGTAGAGTGGATCATGTTCTTGTTGTCAATGATTCCTTTCATTACAGTTATCTTCATTTTCATGACTGGAGAAATTTTGTCTTTTTCACAATTTTGCTTGAGAAATAATATATAGTATCAGGAAAATAGCCTTTCCTGGATGCAGGGCTTAGAAAGCTGGTGTCCACTGGTTGCTAGTTGTTGATTCTTGGAAAAAGTTGCCAAGCTCTAGGAACCACCACACCCGTGGAAAGTTATAGGATATTAGAAGGTTAGAGGCCTTGAGAAGTTCTGCTGCTGCAGAGAAAGTTGTTCAACTGGACATTTTCTAACACTTCTGTTCCAAAAGGCTCTTTCCTCCAGCCACTCTAATAAATCTCATGGGATTTGAAAAGCCCCGTTTGAGAAAACTGGTTCAGAGGTTAGTAAAAACAAACACATACATACATACATGCTGACGCCCCATTGCCTGCGATCACGCCAGGCCGTGTCATGAGCAGGTGAGAATCTGCACCCTCGCGGGTGCCCAGGCGCTTTTGGCCAACAGTTGGACATCCTCCTATGACCTTAATACATCGGGCATAGGAAAAGGAGGTCTGGTAAGAATATTTAAAACAGGTGTCTAACCACACAGAGGGAAATTTTGTGCTTTCAAATGTTTACTAAGAAAGAAAAATGCCTTTTTATTAGGAAATACTTGGCCTGATAAAGGAATGAGAAATTATTATCCTAAAAAAAGTGCACATTTTCACTGATCTGATCTAAATTCTACACAAATAGATACTCTATCATTTGCAAATAAAAGGTGACTTTTAAAATGAGACCTGCTCTGCCAGATAAAGTGTATAATGTATCAAAAGTGATTTACATTTTACAGCCTGGGGCCAACAACAGGCACATCAAGAGAATAGAACAGACGGTCCAAAAACATGCTCTCCTGTACAGGGACTTCACATCTGAGCCATAAGACTTTTAAAGATGAATTATTCAACAAGTAGAGTCAAGAAATCTGGCTAGCTCTTTTGGGGGGGTGTTATATTTTCAATTCTCCTCTTATTTTAAAATGAACTTTGAATGGAATACAAATTTAAGTATGAAATAATAACCTTTAAATATATTAGAAGAAAGCATAGATAAATATTTAATCCTGGGGTTAAGGAAGAACTTTCCAACATAATCGCAGAAGTGAAACCATAAAGAAAATGCTGACGGTCCTGATCATATATAAATTTTTATTATAAAGAAAAACTAAATGAAAAGGTAAAGAAACATTTAGAATAATATTTCTAACATTTATAAAAGACAAATAATTGGTATTGTAAATGGAAAAATGAATTACAAATGAAGAAGAAAAAGTTGAATTCTCTAAACGGAAAAGGAACAAAGAACATGAATAGGCAAACTAAATTAGAGCAGGGATGGCCAATAAATATATGAGAACATATTTGAACTCATAGGCAGCAGAATAAGTTGAAACAAAGTAATAAAATACCTGTCTGATAGGATATAATAAAAATAAGAATGAAAATCCCTCATGCTAGTTACATTGATGGGAGCTGTTTCTATTGAACAGAGAATAAATTTTACGAAAGTTTAGGAAGACAGTGTTGAGAAAAATAGTTAAAACTCAGACATAGGCAAAGGATGACTGTTTTTTTTTTTTTTTCAAGGATACTTTGGGTGTTGGCCAATAGTCACCTAAGACCTATCTGATTCATTAGAAGTAACTTCCTTTGATTTGACAGATTACACTGGGAAACAAAATGTTTGTTGCATCCACAAAAACACTTGTTCTCACCTAATTCAAGTGTGCTGATCTCAAATCTGACATTAGTTTTTCTCTGTAAGCTACATTTCTTTTTGCAATTCAAGATTTTAGGTTTTCATCTTATTGTAAAATTTTCAACATTTAGTTTAACATAATGAATGAAGTAGAATGTCTTCTTGGGCATCATCTTTGTGAAAATATAATAATTTACATAATGCAGTAAATGCACTAATACACTAAAAGATATGATTGCATCAGAATTTGTCTACAGTTTCAAAATAGAACATATTAAAACACTTATTTTAATAATAAAATTTGCGCAAAACTTATTTAAATTCTATTCAGGCAAAAATTTGCGTTTGTAGCTCTTGGGTTTGTGTACTTGTTGAGGACAATCTCGTTGATGCTCCAGCAGTGGTCTGCTCATCACTAACAGCTCCAAGATTTTTGGGAAACTTATCAAGGTGACTGTTCAGGAAGTGAATCTTAATGCTCTTGTTAAATCCAATGTCGTGGAAAGCTAACAGCATTCTTTGAACCAGAAGTTCATAGTATTCTGCTTTGTTGTTGCCAGAGAAGTTCTTTATAACTGCCACAAAAGACTGCCATGCTGCTTTCTCCTCCTTATTCATTTTCCTGGCAAATTCTTTGTCACATATAAGGGTTCGAATTTGAGGTCCATTGAATATACCTGCTTTTATCTTCTCGAAAGACAAGGCAGGAAAAGCAGAAATAATATGTTGAAAGCATTCACTTTCTCTATTCAAAGCCAGAACAAACTGTTTCATTAAGCCAAGTTTGATATAAACTGGGAGAAAAATGATCCTGTCTAAATTAACTACAGGTTCATTCACAATATTTTGCATCCCTACTTCCAGAGCTTCACGTTTTGGCCACTCCTTCTATGTCCAGTGTTTCTCCTGAGCTCGGCTGTCCCACAAACACAGAAAGCAAGGATACTTTATGAAACCTCTCTGTTGTCCTAGCAGGAAATTTACCACTTTAAGATCCACACAAATGATCCCGTTATGCTTCTCATACTTCAGAAGGTTGAGGACAATTTTTATGTCATTCTTACTAAGTCATTCAATTAGGGTTGGCTAAACTACTGAGGGGTTAATGACTGCTTGGCATCAGAAGACCCTTCAGATTCTATAATCATTTCCTCATGCGTCTTATCAAAATACACTTGATCACCACGTTCACTTTCTTCATCCTTAGAAGAAATAAAACCATTGAAAACTGAAACCAGGAGTGTTTCAGAGTGTGAGATAGGTCGTATTGCTGAAGAAATATTAGGATATGCAATCATATGCCGTTTTTTCTTGCCGATGCCCTTTGTATGGATCAAACAGAAATAACAGTCACTGCTGTGGTCCTTAGGTGCACACCAAACCATGGGAATACCAAAAGGCATTCCTTTGTGTTTTCCTTTTGTCCAGTTACAAAACATTTCCTCACAATTATGACATACAATATGAGGAGCCCAATTCTTGTCTTGATCATCAAGGGGAACTTGAAAATAGGCAATATATGCACGTGTCACAAATGATGAAATATCGCGCCTTTGACATTGAAGTGTGTAACAGCCACATATATAACAGAAGGTGTCAGGACTATTTTTACATTTATGTCTACTCGAAGAAGCCATGATTCAATCTTAAAACAAAATAAGAGGGTGTTTTTTTATCAGATAATAATTTTTTACATTTAAAAACAACTACAATTATGTAAAAGTGATGTTTGTAAAACATTAATTGCCTTGTGGTTATGTTCAATCCAAGAATCGTTGCCCTTTAACTCCAATTTAAAAACCAATGCATGCCATTAACTGTAACAAAAAGAAATTAAAATTGCATAAAAACTAGAGCATGCACCAAAAAATGGATTTCAGATTTGGAATAAGAGATGCAGAAATATATAGAAACAGTTCTAAAACCTCATGCAACCGAAAATGAAAAAAAAAATTGTTCCTCAGTGTTATTTTCTGTTGATTAGGATACTTCACAAGCTGTTAGAGTCGTTGTTAACATACAGAAAACTGAGAGCAATGCCAAGTGATTCCTGCCTGGTGTCCATGGAAATGACCTATGTCCTGTAGCCTTGGAAAGGCTTACTGCCCAAAGGTTAGTGCTCCATCGTGGGCACGACTGAACACCCTCCATGCAGTGTTGTTGCCATACTTCTGGGCCCATCTGTCCACTTCTTTCTGAACCAGCCCTGCCATCCCGCTGGCTGTCTCATTCAATGAGACAAAGAAACTTTGGGCAGTGATTCGCTCTATATTTGCATGAGAGTTGTGTTTCAATTTTTAAAAAATGATCTTTTGACAGAAATTTGGCAAAACTATTATCAAAGTTCTTGAGTGGATGACTCTTTCTTGCAATGGTAATAGAGTAACTAGAAATTTCCACTCTGAATATCCTTGTACAGAGGTGCGAAAAAGGCTATAAGAAAATTCAGGCAGCTTTGTTTAGAGATAGAAAAAAAAAAGAAGGAAGGAAGGAAGGAAGGAAGGAAGGAAGGAAGGAAGGAAGGAAGGAAGGAAGGAAGGAAGGAAGGAAGGAAAAGGAACAAATTACATCATTAGTTCTCAACCTAGGATTGTTCTGACCTCAGGGGACATTTGATTTGGCCACTTGGGAGAGTTTTGATTGTCACAACTGGAAGGGGGTGCTGCTGCTGGCATCTAGTGGACAGAGGCCAGGAATGCTGCTCAGCCTCCTACAGTGCGCAGGAACGACACAGCCCTCCACAAAAAATGACCTGCCCAAGATGCCAATCATACGAGGTTGAGAAACCCTGACCAAATTGTACAATTATGGAGATTAGATTGAATCAATTAGTGGAAAGTTTTGCAAACCATAATGTTTAGAATTCATTGATTATAACATTATATTTACAATAGACATATAGCTAGAAGTATACAAATATATTAATAAAATATATAATATTTATAGAATATTACCTTTCAGGTTCTCTATAGAAAGAAAATATTCTATATTTATGTCTATAGAAAGTAGCTTATGAATGAAATACATATATATTATATGCACACGTACTATAGTATTTTCCTATATTTTTCTCAATATATAGGTGCATATATATATTACATATATGCTTTCTTTTATGATACATGAGAATCTGTCATTAAAGAGTCTTGTGTCTAAGTGAAGACACTGTTAAATTTGTAATAATAAATTTGTCTTGGTGAGATAGCACACTGAACCCTTATGAGTTGTATACTCTGTCTGTGAAGCTTTTGACTAGATCGGCTGTCACTTAGCTCTGTCCTAGGGTAAAGCTTTTGGTAAAGAATGAGGGATGGTGGCTCCACATGGGGCTGACCCTATGAGGGTCCACCTCTGAGCAGCGCAGGGAATAAGGAAGGGCATCCATGGGCCCAGCTGCCTTCTCTCGGGCATGTCCATCCAGTCCCTGAGTCAGCCTGAGAGCAGAAGGCACAGCGAGACCAGGAGACACTGAACTGTCCATCTCAAATCTGGCCTCCCGCCTGCTGGTGCCGTGACCCCAGGCTCCCGGGCTGTGGAAGGAGCATGTTGAATCAGCACAGCAGTCTTAAGGATTTTTAGGGTTTTGATCCTCTGAATTCCTCACCACGGGTCTATCCCATGATTTCTCAATGAATAAACAGTTTCCATCCTCACCACCAATGTACCTGCTGAAATCATCCCCTTGGCTTGACAACCTTTTTTCTGTTACTTTCAAATGATCACAGGCTCCAGGAAGGAGAGTTTAGGTAAGCCTCTCTTCAAGTGCTGAGTCCTGGACAACCCAAAAGGTCTTCCTACAAAGCACTCTCAAGGTCTGGGGGGTGTGACCGCAGAAATCCAGCGCACCAGCCAGCCCGCTGCTCCTGCGGGAAGAGGCAGTAGAGGAGGCTGCTGGCTCTGTTGTGCATTTTCTAATCTTTAATTCTGATCTGCCACTTGAAACATAACTTTCCCTTTATTCCTTAAAGCCCAATACATCTTCTTCCACTCTCCAGTGCTCTTTCTGGAAAGAATATAATTTCTGCCTGATCTATTACTACATGTAAATATCTATCCCAGATTACTATGTGACTATAAAAAACTAGTGTTGAATTCTATAGATGCTTTGAAACTAGGTGACTTTCACTTTTTATTTTCATTGGATTGAGCAATGAGGTATCACTGAAGGAGAAAGGAGCACCTTTGTAAATAACCAAAATACTCCACAGTATCTTTAGCTTCACATCCTGTTTAAGGAGCGAGACCAGGGCTTCTTAGTCTTGACACTGTTGATATGTGATGCTGGACAGTTCTGGGTGGTGAGGGACTGTCTTGTGTTGTAGGATGTTTCATACAGTCCCTAGGCTTTACCTATTTGATGCAAGTAGCACTGCCAGCACCCTGAACAGTGTGACAATCAAAATTCAAAATGTCAGCTCACAGAGTGCATGGGGCTCTATTGGCCCAATTGGCCAGTAGCCTCCACTGTTAGATGAAGAAGAGCTCCAGGAGCTTCTTACTTGCCAGGGAAGATGACAGCCTCCTTCCTCTTTGTGCCCTATAAGAATATGGTTTGTCTCAAACCATAGTTCTGAAGAGCCATCAGTCATGTTGAGCAGTAAATCGTGCCTGGGGGGCGCTGCGCTAATACAGAGCTGGATCCAGCTCACGTGTAAGTGTCATAGTGATCCTCTCTTCATGGGAGAAGAGCAATACTTAAGAGAGAATTCGTTTTCTTCTTTGAATTCATTCATGTAACCTAAATTTTTTGTATTTATTTATTTATTTTTTTTTGTAATTTTAAATGTTTAAGAAGTTCAAGAATTCATAGGTACTTAATACACTCTAAAATGATGTAGTGGATACACCTCATGTAAGATGACCTCTCTTCAGTGATTTATGTCCTGTATAATTCTCGCCCTTGAGTGTAAGCGGAGTTTGTGACTTTGGGAATAACTCTGGGAAGACTCTCTAAAGAGCTGTGCTTCCACTGCAAAGAGGAAGGCAGGGAATTGTGAGGCCACCACTGGAGGCGGTGATTTCAGTAATACCTGGACTAAAGTGTATTCCAGGAACCAGGAAACAGTCTCTGGAGGGCAGGCAGTGAGGGCCTAGATAGTCGGCCATGCTGCAGGAAGCCATCATCTCAGTTTTGTGTGTCAGCTGAAAAGACCATGGTGGGAGCAAGGTAAGTATTGTCACCTTCTGCCTGGCAATTTTCCAGTACAGGTAACTCCATCTCAGAAGTTACTTTCCACCCAGAACTCCAGCTGGAATGGAATGAAAGAAACACTGTTCCATTTGTGGATCCCTGGAAAGGCATATGAGTAAGCGTTTGGAATGGGCATTGAGCGCCAAACCGCCAAATTTGGCCCAAGAATCCATCCTGGTAACTCACTGTCTGCACACACCATTCCATGTTGAAACTTCCAAACCACCATCACAACACCAAATGCTCCTGCCCAACATAATGGGTTTAGTATTTACACAAAGGAAAAGCTGCTCCATCTTCTCCACAAAAAAAGAGAGATGCAAAGTCTTGTCAGTCAGCACCTCATTGGATCACTTTCTTTACACTCACGATCACACCTTCTGCAGCTAAATTAGGAAGTTAAGCACTGCCAACACACCCTGTGTAAAATAAAAAGAAAAAAGAAAAACAATGAAAAAAGGAGTTTGGCTTATCTAGTTTCACAGAATAGGAAATAAACTACAGGTAATTACTACATTCTTTATTTCCACAAGTAGTCACAACGCCATGGATAGTATTTGTATCTGAATTAT
Source organism: Saccopteryx leptura (assembly GCF_036850995.1). Taxonomy (NCBI): domain Eukaryota; kingdom Metazoa; phylum Chordata; class Mammalia; order Chiroptera; family Emballonuridae; genus Saccopteryx; species Saccopteryx leptura. Next base: position 129,636,664 of record NC_089503.1, on the reverse strand, counting down.
AATTATTTACAATTTATTTCCTCTTTTTCCATTCATAAATAAAAATACCTCTGTTATTGATCTGGCAACTCATATCTTGGCACAGTTGGGCCTTTTGGGTTCTATCTATATTGAATTGTTGAATCTCCAGTTAGTCTTTACCACTGGTTTGGCAGTACTAAGAGTTGTCCCTGAGAATGATCTGGGTTTCAGCATATCTTACCTGCGAATTAAAGCCTTTAAACAAATAAATCACAAAGTTGGAGAATCAGGAAGCATAATTTTATGAGTTGGGCATTAGGTATAATAATGAAAGGAGCCATTCCCACTTGCAGGATCCAGGGCTCATATAATTTGGCCATTGGGAAAATAGTGCCAACATTGGTCCCCATTTCAAGTCACACACTGCCTTCTACAGTATGTCACCCACTCACACAATGTCTCTTTAACAGATGCTTCATCTGGGTATTCGTAGCTCATCTCACCATTTCTAAAGGTCAGTGGCATCTGAATAACAGGGTAGAAAGGAAGAACACAGAATTCCATAGACAGACACCCTTGCCATACTTCTGTTTCTATAAAACAGTTCTATAAAACAGTTGGTTCAGATGCAAGGATCTATGGGATACCATGGCACTAAATAACACACTCAGTCGATGGCAGTTAAAACAGAAGCATTGTATACCCAAAGTTCTGTTTCAAACAGGCAAATCACGGTTCCTGTCACAACGGAAGGGTCTGAAATAACTACCTTCCCCTGGGTGTCTGTCTGATCTCCCATAAAATGATACTATATCTGACATTTGGTATGATCACCACTTGACAAGATGAGCACACAGTATGGTTGATAGATCAGCCTACTAAGAGAAAGCCAGTGTTGTTAGACACATCTTTTATCTTCATCCATGACACTACAGCCGTCTTGCTCCTGAGCCATGGAAACTCTAGGTGATGTGGGAAAAGACTGACTGGCCCTCACAGGCTGGCTCATCTTGTCCACTTGGTTACTACGAGACTTCTCAGAGGTTAGTGCTCTTTGGTGAGCACTCCAGAGGACATAAATATCCTTATACTATATGCCTATTCCTCTGTTTCAGACCTCCTTGTCACTGATTCTTCACTCTAATTCCTTCCAAGTCCCTGAGCATCCAAACTCCATGAACTTCCCATGACTCAGTTAAGGTCTATACTTCTGGCCTTATCTCCTTCCAGTAATAATGAGACATTGTATAAACTTTCAATTTTTCCTCTGGAAGAAATTTCCTTCACTACTTGTCTACAGGGACTAAACTGATAGAAGCTGGGGTAATTTTCCAACACAACATGTAGAACCCGCTGTTAATAAGGCTTAGTATTTTTCTTCCTCTGACAATTGGGGATAGGATGAGGCTACAGTAATGGGCTGGTTAGAAGAAGTGCAGTGTAGCATTAGTGGGGTAGTCCTCTGCTCCAGCAATTGTACTGGCCTTCAAATCATGTCTACATTCATTCTTATATATGTCACTTCCATTTGATTTGGTTCTGTTAAGGAAGTCAACCTTTATGACTCAATGAATTAGATCTTACAGTCACTATGTCCCATGATTAGGCATTTAAGCTCTACCAGGCCCAGTAGCAACCAAAAGCCAATTCAGAAAAAAAAAATTGTTATATTTTCCCATAAAAAGCATTACTTTGAGCCAATAGCCTAAGGGACATCACCTAGTCTCCTCCTAGAGCATGTAATAGGTTCCATGTACCATATGGTTTGTCCCACTGTGTGTGCTGGGAGACCAGATGGCAGAATTCCTTGCCTGTTCATGCTTTTTAAAAATTTGGTAGACTTTCAAGTTACTGAATAAATGGGTCAGAGCAGCACATCTCAACCCAATGTGGTACATTCTGCCTAATAGAAAAAAGAAAGAAATAAAGACAAAAGAAAGAAAAAAAGAAGAAAGAAAGAAAGAAAGAAAGAAAGAAAGAAAGAAAGAAAGAAAGAAAGAAAGAAGCAAAGAAAGAAAGAAAGAAAGAAAGAAAGAAAGAAAGAAAGAAAGAAAGAAAGAAAGAAAGAAAGAAAGGAAGAAAGGAAGGAAGAACCGACTCAGCACTGTAGTATTGAGCCTCTTTTTCAGTGGTGGGGTCTTGAAAACCAACAAATTGTCTTTTACTCTCCCATGTTAGGATATATCTGGACCTGTAGAATCATTAGTGATAGTGACCCCTGCACATTTTTATAGGCCTTATCTCATCTGCTCTATCAGGAAGGTGATAGGACATTTCTGGTTCATCAACTTCAATAAGCATAATGGCACAAATACATTGAACCAATACTACCCTGTATGATAGTTAGATAATCAAATTTCTGATCACTAAATTTTGATAGAAAAAGCTATGGGACACAACCAAAGCAGTATAAGAGGGAAATTCATAGCATTACAGGCCTATCTCAAGAAACAAGAAAAATATCAAATAAACAATCTAACTTTAAACTCATCTCTAATATTTAAAATTGAACACTTTTGCTTAATTGCCATGAATTAAGTTTTGGTGTCCTGGTTATTGTTATTTAATCTGAACAACTAATCATCAGCCAGGCAGTTAACGAGATAAGTGTTAAGCAAGCATTCTTGCTCATTCCTTTAAAATAATTACTTGAATTGGGTCATGTATTTGTTTTTATATGTTATCTAATAAGCTCTTGAAATAAGTATCCAAGTATAACTCAATCAATTTCCCAGCAATATTGATATTTGGCCAGTAGGCATTTTTTTAGGACTTCTTTTCTTCTCTTGTATGATTTCAAAAACAAATACTCTTAGTTCTTAACTCTCAGTTACTTTACTCATTAATGAGCTCCCGGTGAATTGGTAAACTTGTACCTCCATGTCTTAGCATAGAGCACGGGGACTGGCATGGAGAATATTGGACCATAGAATATGTCCAATGAACAAACAAATTTTAAAAAAATGCCTTTAAAGCCACCCTCCAAAATCTGGTTTAATTTTACTGCTAAAGTCTCTAACATAATCAATCACTGTATCTATAAAGTGAGCCATTAGCCACCCACAGTGTTGCTACTCTCTACAGTCCATAAAGTGGAAACCACAAGTGGGCATTATAGTCACAGAGTCTACAGGAATCACCCTTGTGTGAGAGAGATGCCCAACACACAGTCTTCTACCTTCTGTAGAAGCATCTAATTCCATGCCTGCTCCTCACCCTTATAGCTCTTGGAGTGAGGCTGTGCTGCCTGTGCTCCTGGCTATTGGGCAGGACATGTGACCCAGATCTAACTGCAGAGGCTGATTCAGGTATGAGCTCCTGACTTAAGTGAGGCAGGATTTTGTTTGCTAGGAGCAGGAACAGATAACTCTTTTGCTAGTAGATAGGAACCCACAGAAATGTGAGACAAGAAGTTGCTGTCACCCATAACGTGACTGTGCAGAGAGGGCCCGTCTGATCACTAAAACAGAGTTAAAAGTTCTGGTCCCCTAAGCCCAAAACCACATGTCACATGAGCCAACATGTTCCTTTAAAATTAAATAAGGTTGGATTCTCTGTTGATTGTAACTGAGTCATTTCTAAGTAATATAACTACCTGTCCTCGGTAGAATCTCAAATAACTTTGTCTACTCATAAGTGCCCACAACTGTTATATTTTTGCAAAGTAAAAGAAACATTATTATCATTTTCCATCCCTATTCCCTTCCACATACTCTTTAAATCTTTTTGTTCTTAAAAACAAGGATAGACTTGACAACCTGCAATTTATACCTTCAGAGCTTGATGGGGATGTGATCTGTCTTCACCAAAAGTCCTTCTCAGATCTTCTGAATTTTCAAAGAAATTTCAATCCATGCTTAAACAGGTATTTGAATTTTTCCCTCAACATCCATAAAATTTGTTACTGGATAAAACAGCTCTTCTTTGAGTAGAAATTAAGAACATAACAACCATTCAACCAGACATCCAAGAGACGTTTGGGGTCATACTTGCCAATCTTTTTTTTTTTTTTTTTTTTTTTTTTTTTTTGTATTTTTCTGAAGCTGGAAACAGGGAGAGACAGTCCGACAGACTCCCGCATGCGCCCGACAGGGATCCACCCGGCACGCCTACCAGGGGCGACGCTCTGCCCACCAGGGGGCGATGCTCTGCCCCTCCGGGGCGTCGCTCTGCCACGACCAGAGCCACTCTAGCACCTGTAATCTTTTTAAAAAAATAAAATAAAATAAATTAAGCTAATTTTTTCACTCAAGTATATGTTGAAAGATTGTCTACAAGCCTTGGAGCTTCCCCCATGTATCTGTAAGGCCAGGTTAGAGTTGAGCACCGTATTGCTTATGTCAGGGCTTGAGGATAAGGCTAAAGGAAAATTTTTAGCCAAAGATGTTTGGCTAAAACATCATTGTATCTAAAATATGAACAATTACTAGACATTTATTTTAAATGAAAAACATTTACATTTTTTTTCTTCTGTCACCATCTCTGCCTGGATAAATGACCAAATGTGCTACATTCAATGATCTTAGAATAAAACCTTCCCAATTCATAATCTGAACCCTAATTTCAGAAATAAGGAAGTTTTGAGAATCATAGTGTCTTAAGGTCAGTAAGAAACTCAAAATGTTAATTTTCCAGGTAATTTCATTGTATCATTCTTCCTTGTTAAATCCAGAAGGAAGTTAAATACATCTTTGAGGTAGCACACTCTTGATTTCCTACCACAAGCTTTTTCTTCTTTCTCAGCTCAGGAAATGGCACCCAGCCTCCCAGCCTGTTTTCAAATGACAAATGCAATAAAAAGTTGTGTTTTTTTTTTAATTTATTGAATTTATTGGAGTGACATTGGTTAATAAAATTATATCGGTTTCAGGTATATGTTTCTACATATTGTATTGTGTGTTCACCGCCCCAAGTCAAATCTCCTCTTCCATCACCATTTGTCCCTCCTTTGCTCTCTTCTACCTCCCCCTTTTCTCTTTGGTAAGATGTGTACATGAGTTCTATTTTCTTTTGGGGGGTTAATCCCATCACCTTTTTCACCAGCACCCCCTCTCCTCTGACAATTGTCCATCTGATCTCTGTATCTGTGAGTCAGTTTCTATTTTGTTAGTTTATTTTGTTCATTAGATTCCACATATAAGTGAAGTACAATCTAAAACATTTGTACCCTGGGTTACAAGCTCCTGTGTGATCAGGTCTGTGCTCACCCCTTCACCTCAACTAATCAATGCCCAGTGCACTCCATTCCAACTTGGTTTCTGATGCTTTACCATGCCACATTTATTTCTGACTTGAAAACTTTCTTCTGTTATTCCCACTGCCTGTAACTTTGTTCTTGTTTTTTATTGTTGTTGCTGTTGTTATTAGATTTTTTAGAGCATTTTTAGGTTCATAGCAAAATAGAATGGAAGGTACAGATATTCCCCACATACCTCCTGCTTCCACAGGGTATACCCTCCCCTACAATCAACACCCCTCACCAGATTGTATTATCTGTTACAACTAATGAGCCTGAATCGATACATTATAATCACCCCTAGTCCATAGTTTATAGTGTAGTTCACTCTTGGTGCTGTAGGTTTGGACAGATGTATAATGATAGGTTCCCACCACTACAGTATCAGACAGAGTTGTTTCACTGCCCTAAAAAATTCTCTGTGCTTCCTCTGTTTATCTACCTCTCACCCCAGTACCCGGCAACCACGATCTTTTTACTGTCTTCACAGTTTTGCCTTTTCCATAATATTATATAGTTGTAATCATACAGTAGGCAGCCCTTTCAGATGGGCATCTTTCACTTTGTAATGTGCATTTGAGGTTCCTTTATGTCTTCTCATGGTTTGAAAGCTCATTTACTTTTAATGCTGTGTAATGTTCCATTGTCTGAATGTACTACAATTTATTTATTCATTCACCTACTGAAGAACATCATGATTGCATTCAAGCTTTGACAGTTTTAAATAAAGTTGTTATAAGCATTTCTGTGCAGGCTTTTGTGTGGACATAAGTTTTCAACTCACTTGGGTAAACACCAATCTCACTGGGTTATACTTTTATACAGATATAGACTCATGTATTCATTCATTCACTTATTTATTTATTTATTTTTGTCAACAACTATTTGTTGAATAACTGCTACTTGTGAAGCATGACCTAGGTAGTGTACTGGGGACATGGAAGAATCAGAAAGTGGGTTTCTCTTCCCTGAAGCATTCATTCTAGTGGAGGGAGGCTTCCAACAAGCAAATGGGCAACTCCAGGTGGTGATGAGAGCTCAGAGGACAAGGAAGCAAGGACAGGGAAAGAAATGGACCAGAATTGCTGCTCTGGATAAATTTGTAAATCAAACCCCTCTGTCTGAGGTGAAAGTGAAAACCCAGCAGACACTGAGGAGAAGCATCCTGGGAGGGGAAAAGCACCATGAAGACCCGGACGCAGGTGGTGCTGACATCACGTTGCAGCTCGGACTCCTGCTGCTGGATTAAGGCAAGTAGGAGAGAGAAGTGAAAAAAACAGGGAGGTAACATGTTATGATTTCTAATGTGATTTTACTTTCTTGGTCCAAAGACAAATATGATTCGATACGGTTTGAATGCGTCATTTGGATGAGTGTAGGGGACAGATACAGGCACACAAGTATGGTAGGGGTAAGGACGGCATACATGACATGGAGCTGTGGGTGCTTTGACTGTACGGCTGCCCTGCTGCCCATAAGTTGGACGTGGGGAAAGAGAAAGTAGGGGAGTAAAGGATTCTCCTAGGTCTTGGGCCTGCAAGAGGGAGAACGTGGGCTGTTAACTGGCATGGAGACATTTAGAATGCCTCTTATTCCTGCAAGGAGGCAGCACACAGGCAGGTCAGCTATACCTCCACGGTTCAGGCCAGGGCCCAGGCCAGAATGTGTTGGCTGGTACTTACAGCCACATGACGGGAGGAAATCGCACAGGGAGTGAGTGCAGGGGAGGAGAGAAGGTACAGGCCAGAGCTCCAGGCACACCCACACGAGCAGCTCTGGGGGTGTGGAGGATCCCACAAGAGACCAAGGAGTATCCAGGCGGGAGGAGCATTCAGAAAGTGGAATTCCTAATGAAGACCTGGGGTCAAGGAGGAAAGAATGACATATCACTGTTTCAGATGCTGCCATGAGTCATGCAAGATGAGGAATCAATGCTGCAATGAGCATCCTCTATCCTAAAAAAATCTCTCCTTGGCTCCAAATCCACCCCCCCCCCCCAGCCACCAACAAAAGTAAAAAAGTTGATACAATGATGTATCAACCAGGGATATTTTGTATCCCCAACCCCACTGGGAACATTGGGCAAGCTCTGGAGAGAGCTCCAATTATCACAATGGGGTCGGTACTCCTGGAATCTAGTGTGTAGAGTGGAGGGATGCTGCTCAGGGCAGCACCCACAACTGAGATGTCCAGTGGCAGAAGGGCTGAGGTTGGGAACCCTGATGTGGAGTGAGAATTTGACATTTGTGAATATTGACACCCAGAATCCCTCAGAGACCCATTTCAGAGCAGCCATGACCTTCACATCCTTCTGATGTGCCCCAAACTGAAAATGTGCATACTGCCAAGCTCACAAATGCAGGTAAATGTTTCCTCAGATGTGACTTATGATACCAATGGGCCATTTGTGCTAAACCTTGAATGGGAATCACCCGACCTCTCATTTAATAACCATAAAAAACAGTGGTGAATACTGTTTAATATGGATGGCCCTTTAGATAATGATAAGCAGGGATCCTAAGACTGAAGTGGGATTCTGGGAATTAAAGGTGTCATAGAATCAGATTATTTTCAGAGTGGGTCCTAAGAGAGCACAAGGATGCAGGACATACCAGCAGAGGCTGCAGGATCCAAGTCCATTTGGCTCAGAGGACACAGAGGCTGAAGTGGTTGGGGCAGATGGCCAGGGAGGACAAAGACCAAGAGAAGAATTAGAAATAGTCTCTGTCTCCAAAAAACAGTAGCACAGTGAATGGCAGGAAGCTGTGTGAAAATCACAGGAGATGTTAGCAGAGGATTTTGAGTATCTGTTGGGTGGAATGAGGTGGTGGCAGGTGCCCACAGGGCGAGTTCTGAGCTCCCAGTGCAGCTCTACAAGGTCTGGCTGGGGACTAAGATTGGTGGGCGAGTCCCTGCAGGTAGGATAGCCACCTGGGTGCTGGTGGTCCAGCTTCTTACAGTGGCATTCATTCCCACAGAGTAAAACAGGAAGCCCATCTCAAAAGGAGCACTGTCTTTTTTAGACAATGTCTATTAGAAACCCCTTCCTTCAGACTTGCCTAAAAGGATTGGCATCAGAGGAGTTAAACCTCTAGGCAGGTGCCAGTGGACCAGCCTTCAGGCACTGTGTTGGGTCTCTCTCCACAAATCCCTGATGGAAGTCTGCCTTGCTTCTTCCCCCTGTGCTGAAGCCCACTCTCAGCGGAGAGTGGTAACCATGGAGTTATATACAAACCTGTTTCAGTAATGCCCCGGTGGATTTCCTAGGGCTGAGCCTCACCTGGACAGGCATTCCGTCAAACTATGCCTGAGCCACGGCTCTGAGAAAGATGTCCCCATGCTTCTCTTGGGAGTAAAATCCTCACTTTAGATACTGTGGAGGATCCTGTGGGGCAGATAAAATATATTATGCTCACTTTGTTGGGGATGGCGATGCCCACATGGAAGCCTATGGCCCAGGTGACATTGATGTGTGTTGAAGGCCGGCTGTGGGCAGGCAGGATCCTTGTAGCCTGGGGCTTGGTTTTGGGACTGGACCTTTCCCACCCTTTTTGAAGTGTGGTGGTGCAATCCTATCATGCCTCAGATAAGTGACTTTGTATTAGAGACTTCTCTATTTTGTATATTGGATTAAAGGTTTTGATTTCTACACTATAAAGTGGGGCAGACTGGGAGCTTGCTCTCTCAGTTCCAGAGATTAGCATTAGAGAGCAGAGAGCAGAGAAAGGCCACATGGAGGAGGCCAGGAGAAGCAGCCAGGATGGTGGAGTGCTGAGTGAGAAGCCAGTTTGTGCAGAGAGGAAATGGAGAATAGAGGTGAATGAGACTGGTGAGCTAGAAACCTTTGATTCTAGGAAACTCAGATAAGTCAGTAGCTTTGTGAGCACTGAATGAATGGGTTTTGGAGCCCAGTGTGTGTTGTTACTTGCCCGCTGGGTGCAAGCTAGGATTAAAGCTAATGGTCCATCAGTTCTTGGCTCCATTGTTACATTACCACCTGTCCGAATCCAATGCGAACCTGCATGTGAACGGCCACAATGGCGACTCCTGGCTTTACATTTGGCGTAGTCTGTGGCAGGATTCAGAGGTCAATATGGAGCTGCCACCCTTGATGTGCATGGTAGAGGACTGACTGCTGTTATGGTTCCCCATGGCAGTCCTTTTGGGGGCCATAGGCTGGCTGACTTTTACAATCATGCGTGAGGAAACTGAACTCTGTGGAAGAGGCTGCCTGGGACCTGCAAACCGAGCAGTGGAAGGAGCAGGAGCAAACGTGGGAGAAACAGCTGCTGACCCTGGAGCTAGAGGAAGCGCTGGAGGAGGAGGCCGACCAGGTTTGGAGATTTGCTTGGAAATGGAGCAGCCACTGGAGAAGGAATCACAGGTTCGTGAGTTGCAGCATGCCTGGACGTTGTGGAGAGCCAGAAGTGGCAGGAGGCCAGGGCTGAGGCCGGAGCTGCGGCTGCAAGTCCTGAGAAGCAGAAGCAGGCAGCAGCCCGGGGCTCAAGCCTGGCAGTGGGAGCTGGTGTTTTGAGTTCCTCTTCAGAGAATGAGGAGAATTGGGCTGGAGTTGCAATCCTCAGTCTCCAGAAGATGAGAGCCCAGCAGCAAGGAGTACTTGCTATGCCCCTGATAGGTCTGCAATTTGGGGACATAGGGGTTTATGCCATCATGTTCTCCAGAGCAGAGATAGAAATGCTGACTGCCATTGCCACGTGCTCCTCTTTGGGACAGTGTAAGACCTGCCAGGACGGCAGGAATGAGGGGGGTGGCTGACGCCCCATTTGCATGGACTGATTTCCTGGACTATGACCGGAGTGGGCACTGGCTTCTTTGTTGGATGGACTTACGGATTACGGATTTTGGACAATGTGAAATACCCTGATGGGGTTGAGAGGTGGCTTTGCTGGAAGCACTCCCCTGCCCAGGAAGTTTTTCCCATGGCTGGAAACAATCCCGAGGACATTTTGCACTTTTGGCAAAGTGCTGAGAGACTGGTGAAATGTACCTTTGTAATTGTTGAAATTGTATGATTTGTCATGTATTTGTAATTTGTATAATGTGCCTAATTTCCTTGCACAGGGATGTCGGTGGTGTAGATTGTGGGTAATAAAGTGAGCATAGGGGTGGATAGTTGGGCAGATAAAATATATTATGCTCACTTTGTTAAAGATGGCACTGCCCACATGAAAGCCATTGCCCAGGTGATATTGATGTGTGTTGGGGGCGGGCTGTAGACAGGTGAGATTCTTGTAGCCTGGGGCTTGGTTTTGGGACTGGGCCTTTCCCACCCTTTTTGATGTGGGTTGTTGGTACAATCCCATCATGCCTCAGATAAGTGACTTTGTATTAGAGACTTCCCTAATTTGTACATTGGATTAAAGGTTTTGATTTCTGCACTATAAAGTGGGGCAGACTTGCTCTCTCGGTTCCTGAGATTAACATTAGAGAGGAGAGCAGAGAAAGGCCACATGGAGGAGGCCAGGAGAAGCAGCCAAGATGGCGGCATGCTGAAAGAGAAGCCAGTTTGTGCAGAGTTTGTGTAGAGAGAAGGTGATGGGGAACAGAGGTGAATGAGACTGGTGAGGTTAGAAACCTTTGATTCTAGGAAACTCGGATAAGTCAGTAGCTTTGTGAGCACTGAATGAGTGGGTTTTGAAGCCCAGTGTGTGTTTTTACTTGCCTGCCAGGTGCAAGCTAGAATTAAAGCTAATGGCCCACCAGTTCTTGCCCCCATTGTTTCATTACCATCTGTTCGAATCCAATGCGAACCTGCATGGGCCAGGCGGCTATGATGGTGGCCGTGGATACTGGCCATACAAATCCCCCATAGCAGATTTTCTAGGGTTGAAGTAGAGATGGGGGAGAAGATTCCCCCAAAAGTAGCTATCTCTTCTTCTGAAAAAATCTCTTCCTGACCAAACTCCTTAGAACTCTCTTCTCAATTAGGCCCTGATTCCTGGGCCTCCATGTTCATCTCTGCATTGCACAATATGAGCAGGAATCCTGCTGAGTTAGTTTAGCAAGAATCCCTATCTACAGTATCTGATAACCCTTGAAATCTGATCACATTCCTCATCCTCCACCATTTCCAGGTGACTGCTGATCACCCAGGATGCCTTCAGCAGAAATCCTGTTAGGCTGGTTTGGCCAGAATCCCCCTTCCCCTTGATGTGTCCTCTTAGAAATATTCCCTCCACTGACTCCACCCTGCTCCTCGGCCATAAACTCCCACTTTCCTTTGTTATATTTGGAGGTGAGCCAATCCCTCTGTCTCCCATTGCAAAACTCCACTGAAAAACCCCACTGCAGTGGGCCTGCACTAGCACTGGGATCCTGAATTGTTTCACCATTCTCTATCAAATGTCATGATTTTTTTTTCTTTAACAGAATAATACTTTATCTCTAGCAGTCCCTCAGATTATCTGTAGACTCATCCTGAAGTTATCTGAAGGCTCTCTGGGGTCCTAAAGTCACAGCTTCAAAGAGAGGAGTACCACACAACATGGCTGGGTGCAGTTGGGTGAAGGGCCCAGATAGACAGGCAGGCAGACAGAAAGGAGAGAAGTGAGACCTGGAATAATGGAATTTGGTGAAAGGAAGAAGTTAACCAATTGATGCCGTAGGATGCCAAAGGGAAGTGGCTTCTTGGAAGTAGGAGGGAGAAGCTGAACATCTGGGAGAGGTGACCCTTCTGGCATGCTGAGTCTGAAGTCGTGATGAATCAGCCATGTGCCTCTGCTTTGGGAGGTGGTGGGACCTCTCAGGGTAAGGAGGTGGCTGGTAGATCACATTTTTACAGGGCTCTAACCTTGGGGACACATTAGAAAGGGACATTTCTTTCCCTCATTGATACGTTTTGCAAGCCTTCAGTGTGCAAAGCAATTTGCTGGTTTCGGAGACTTATAAAGCAAGGTGGAAGCCAAGACCAGATGCAGAGTGGTGCCATGGCCACTGCAGGTCCCTGGGGCTACAGTGTTAAGTCTCAGCATTGCCAATTCTTCCCTGTGACATGTGAGATAAGCTATTTAATCACACTGGGTCTGTGTTGGGCAGATAAAATATATTATGCTCACTTTGTTAAGGGGCATTGCCCATGGGGAAGCCTGTCGCCTAGGTGATATAAGTTGCCCTTCTTCTGGGGATGGGTGTGATTATATTAATGTATATTAGGGGGCGGGCTGTGGGCAAGCAGGATCCTTGTATCCTGGGGCTTGGTTTTTAGGACTAAGCCTTTCTCACCCTTTTTGATGTGGGCTGGTACACTCTCATGAGGAAACCCATTATGCCTCAGATAAGTGACTTTGTATCAGAGATTTCCTTGTGTGTATATTGGATTAAAGGTTTTGATTTCTATACTATAAAGTGGGGCAGACCAGGAGCTTGTTCTCTCTCGGTTCCTGAGATTAGCATTAGAGCAGAGAGCAGAGAAAGGTCACGTGGAGGAGGCCAGGAGAAGCAGCCGAGATGGTGGAGTGCTGAGTGAGAAGCCAGTTTGTGCAGAGTTTGTGCAGAGAGAAAGAGATGGGGAACAGAGGTGAATAAGGCTGGTGAGCTAGAAACCTTTGATTCTAGGAAACTCAGATAAGTCAGTAGCTTTGTGAGCACTGAATGAGTGGGTTTTGGAGCCCAGTGTATGTTTTTACTTGCCCACCAGGTACAAGCTAGGATTAAAGATGATGGCCCACCAGTTCTTGGCTCCATTGTTTCATTACCGTCTGTCCGAATCCAATGCAAACCTGCATGGGCTAGGTGGCTGTGATGGTGGCCACAGATACTGGCTTTACAGTCTGTTACTCATGTGTAAGTTAACATACACTCCTTAGAGTTGTAGAAAGAAGCATATTTGTCCATTTCCTGAACAAGCACTCACTGTTGCCTGCAGTGTGCCAAGTGCTGCCTTAGGCTCTGAGCTTCAGGAAGGACAAGCTGCACGAGAACTTGCTCTCCATGCTCACCTTCCAGAGAGGACAAGGCGTAGATATAATAAACCATTTCTTATCTTTTACATTTGCTTTATTTTTCTTCCTGGGAGTAGTGATATAATTCTGAAGCCCATGAAAGAGTAATATGTCTGGGTGGTGTGTGCTGGGACGCTCTGAGCAGGTAATTTTTAGGCTGAGACCTGAGTGATGAAGCAGAGCCTGTCCAGAAGATCCAGAGGATGGGTGGGAGGTTGGGGGATAGCACAAAGCATAGACCAGATACAGTGGAGCCTTGTCATCTGTGGGAGTCTGAATTTGGTTCCTGCTCTATGGGGAGGCAGTGCATTTGAATCCAGAGCCTGTCTGCCTCTCTCCTCTTCACTGTGTCACCCTTGTACACAGCCAGATGCCACTCAAAGCTGGGTGGCTAACGGCAGTGCTGATCAGGAGCAGTAACTGTAAAAAAGCGGTAACTTATTGCAGCAGGAGGCTCCTTACAGCAGGAGGAGCTGGCAGTCTTGGGGTGGTAGTGACTGCTGTGGAGGGAGAGCTGGAGATGTGGGTAGAGACACCATCAGCAGGACTCCTCGATGCTGACTCCTAGATGACCAAAGCCGGCCTTTCTAGTGGTGGACGGGCACCTTCAGGTCTTTCGATGGTGGCTATCACAGCTTCGTCTTACTAAAGGCTGCCTACTTACATTCTGCCTCAGCCCTGGGCATCTAGAACCCCTGCTAGGTGTCTGTCTTCCCTCCTGGCTGTCCTTTTGGGTCCCTAGACAGCTCCCATTGAGAGGTCTCTGTACCTACTGCACAGAAAACTCTTAGCAATGCTGGTGAGAGTGCAGCTTGCTCCTGGTGAACCTTGGCGCACAGTTCCAGAACCTCCTGCCTCCTCCAGCCTTCCTATGGTAGGTACCCTTCAATCACTCCGGCACATAGGGCACTCTGAAGGGTATACTGCATGATCCCTCACTGGCCTAAGATGAAGGGACCGCTTCTCTTCCTTCTCCCACACTCTTCTCTGAAGGAGGAGGGATATACCCTGGCACATCAGCTCCCCCTGACAAAATCCTCTCACCTGCCTGAGCCCTCCCTCCCTTCTCCAAATCCTGGAGACCACCAGCTCTCACATGATGAGCTGCTCCAGCTGCTTGATGTTCACAAACTAGCATACCAGACAGAGAGAGCCTTGACTCTCCTGAAGGAGGTACTGCAACCATGAGAGGCCTTTCAAACTGTGCTTCATCTTTTAACAATCTCATCAGCTTTGCATTCTATTCCAATTATGTTTTAAAACAATCAAAAATCAGAATTCTTCTGATGTCTGAATAAACTCAATCTTCCAGTAAGAAGCAATGTTTGCCCCTCTCCCCAAGGCTTTGCGTCCCTGTGAGGGTGACAGCAGGGCCTATAAGCAAAGGCATGGGACCTATTGCTGACTCCTGAGCACAAAGCAGAATGCCACCATCACCCAGGGTGGTGAGAGACACTGGGGTAAAGTAGCTTAGCACCAAGCTTTGATGGATAGCAAATGGCAGATGGTTCCCTCAAAATGCCTTCTACCCTGGGATGCTCCAGAGTTGGCCTTTCCACTCCTATGTGAAGGGGGCTAATATATCATAAATAGGGCAGGAAATTAAATTCGTGTCTAAACTACAGACAGGGAAAGATGGACATCTTGTGGGCACATGGTAGCATTACCGCACAGGGCTAGAAATTAATCTTACATAATTAGATAATATCACTGAATTTGTAGACTGCTAGAGTTACAAACTACTCCATAAAACATCTCTCAGGGTTTACAAGAAAGAAAATGTAGTTTATTTTTCTTAGGGGTAAATGTATCAAATGAAAGAGTAGCTCTTCATAAAGCTAAGAACAAATAGCTATCCATTTTGAATTATGATTAAAAAAAGAAGAAAGAAAGAAACCCTTGGCTTCTACACCAAATCTATGAGCCCTTTCACTGGAAGCATAGATTAATTAGTTAAATCTTCAGTCACCTCTCAGTTATGTTATAGTCTAAAGAATTTGTTTCAAGAAGTTACTAAGAACCTGGAAGGTGATGAGGTGGCTGTATGGCCAAAACTGAGACTTTCCTGGACTCTAGAGGCGCAGGGAAGTCCCCAAATCAGAGCCCAAAATCCCTCCAGGTCTTAAGACATCTTGACAGAAAAGCATAAAGTTCTTCTGTTTTCCACAATGGAAAAAATGCCGCAAATAAATTGTTAAGGACTCTCTGTATAGTAGATTCTAAGGATTCAGCCCTGTCCTTGTCACTTTTCACCTAAATTATAGGTAATCCTCTATAAGGAAATAGCTCAAATAAATTATTAGCTTAAGAATATAAAGCCAGGTATGTGGTTCCAAAGCCACTGTTCACTACTTTCTGCAGTGTAGACATATGTTTATTTCCAACACAATGACAAAACATGCATGGTCCATCATATAGGAAAGAGGAACAATGTAATTTTCAGCATTCCTCAACTAATGACCTACATCAGTTTCCTTTATTTCCTATAATTGCACGTGTTTTTGTACACCTGTTTGGCATGGCCACTTTTTTTTACATTTTAAAGGAATCTTTAAAAGCCAAAATATGGTACAGACAAATATGGAACAGAGACCTGTATAGACCACAAAGCCCAAAATATTTACTATGTAGCCCTTAACATAGAGTTTGCGCACCCTGCTATACACAAACAAAACTTTTGTTTCTTTCTTTAAAGGTCTTAACTGATTTTGAGAAAGGTAGCAGTAGAAACAAACACTTCCATTTCTGAACACAAGTGTTTATTCTTTTTTACCTTTCATTTAGTTGCAACAAATTTGATTCATGCTGACACTCATTGAGCACCCATTATATACAGCACTTTGCAGGATTTAAAAGGAAAACTCACCTCTAAGATATTAAAATAAAATCGCTATACTCAAAGTAAAACTGTAGTGTTATACAAAATTACTCAGGGGTGAGGGGTGAAAAAGAAGGCAGATGTTACTTGGGGGTTTGCAGGTAAAATGTAGGATCTAGAAGGACATGTGGATCATCACATGTAGAGCTGGAAGGAAGGTGTTCCAGGCAAAGAGAAGACAAGGGCAAGCGTGCTTAGGCAGGAATGCAGCAGTTCTGAATTCTGGCAGCAGTAGGTATGCAGTGTGTGTGGATAGACAGAATAGAAGGAGATAAAGTTGTACGGTAAGCTGGTGCCTCCCCCACAATGGTACTCTTGAAAAAATACCAATTTAGGAAACTTTAAATAAAGTGTAAGTTATTGTGAAACTTTCTGGGAACAGAGGCCCAAAATGTAGTCATCAGGACCACATAGGTCTCTGCTTCCGTTTCTCTAATGTGTCATGTCTAAAGAACTCTGAAAAAGAAGACACCTACTAAGAAGGGCTCCTGGTGGCTAACTGAACTAAAATTAAAATTAAAACAAAACAAAAAAATAGCCCAGTAGCCATATCTATGAACCACTCACACAAACTACAATTCAGGGAAAGCTTGCACTGAACTGCCTGCCTGCTTGCACTGTGTTTTGGCCATGTGAACCAGCCCTTAAACAGGCCTTCATGGAATCTTATTCAACTATGTCGACCAATAGAATTGAGGCTTTCCCCCATTTAATTGGAGGTACACAGCTCCAACCAATCAGAACTACTCTTTTCTAACCAACCAGGGCATTCCCTTTTTCTGTGAGAACTTGGGATTCCTCATTTGCATGAGGAGAGACCAATTAAGAGCTATCAAGTGTGTGCTGCCCATAAAAGCCAGCTCTCCTTGACTCTAACAGTGTACTTTTCCCTTCCACCTAAAGCTGTGTTACCCTGGCTGAGCTGAAATACTGAACACACAGGGAGTGGAGCAGGCCAGTGAATGGTATGGTGCAGACCAGACAGGAGCAGAGCAGAGCTGTCTAATCAGAGGCCCCTAGCCCCAGGGCCACCTCACAGCCTGCTCTTTTCTCAGCCTTGCTGTGTCACAGATGAGCTGTCTACAGCTGTGCTATTTTTTCAGCCATATTGTATCACAATTTAGCTGTTCTGAATAAAGTTTCATTCTTCACTGCATTCCAAATTGGGGATTCTTATTGGTATCTGTCTTCCAAGATGTGTCTGTGTCCAGCTATGCATGTGTTCACAACATCTTTCTCTCTCTTTTTTTTTTTTTTTTTTTTTTGCATTTTTCTGAAGCTGGAAAAGGGGAGGCAGTCAGACAGACTCCCGCATGCGCCCGACCGGGATCCATGCGGCAGGCCCACCAGGGGGCGATGCTCTGCCCATCTTGGGGCATCGCTCTGTTGCAATCAGAGCCATTCTAGTGCCTGAGGCAGAGGCCACAAAGCCATCCCCAGTGCCCGGGCCATCTTTGCTCCAATGGAGCCTTGGCTGCGGGAGGGGAATAGAGAGACAGAGAGGAAGGAGAGGGGGAGGAGTGGAGAAGCAGATGGGCGCTTCTCCTGTGTGCCCTGGCTGGGAATCAACCCAGGACCTCCGCACGCCAGGCCGACGCTCTACCGCTGAGCCAACCGGCCAGGGCACATCTTTCTCTTTTAATCTTCCTCTTGCTTTGTGTTCATGGATATGTGGATCAGTCAGTGGACTTCTTCAATCAGGTAGTGGGTTGTCATAGATGTCAGTAACAGATCTAGCTGACAGCCAGAGTGTGTAAGCAAGGGAAGAAATCCAGGCTGCTTTCTTGAAAGGGGAGTTTCCAGATGCAATTTCCATTCTAAACTTAGGAAGAAGTTGGTAAGGTCCGCAAGTCTACTTAACACAGACAATGCTTGTATTGAACGCGAAGAATTTAGACAATACCTAGACGTCTGGAACCCAGGTTGGTTTCAGATAGTAGGGATGGTAACCAGCTCTGTGATTATTAAGATATTCCGGTGGTAGTGAAGGGACTGAAGACGTGGAAAACTGAGGTTCAAGCAAAAGCATCGGGGGCCTGATTTTAACCAATAATTGCGACGAGGGAGAGGATTTCTTTTGTTTTTTCTCCCCTCCCAAGAGATACTAAACTGGGACTTGGTAGAAGCTGGTTATTGACCATCAATGGTGCCGGAAAGGCCAAGAACTCGACTAGGCGCTGCTGTTTTGGTACCGAGTAGGAGTTTGGACGGCAAGTGAACCATGGCAGGGGCGGCAGGAGGAAAAACATGGTTGTTGGAATAAAGGGCCACCAGCAGCGAAGGCCTCGACTAGGGATGAAGTGCACCGAACGCGGCCGGCGGATCCGCTCCGAGTCCGCCCAGCGCGCGGAGCGTCGGGAACTGTAGTCCTCCCGGACCCTCCAAACCGGGCCGAATCCGCACAGTACGGCCCCGTCTAGTTAGTTATAAATAGCGCATTTATCCGTTCAATGTGGGGCCCTTCCAGTATAGGAGGCGTCTTAAATGACGTAATCGCAGGGCACCGCCCCTTCGTTGAAGAATTTAGGTGCTTATGAAAAGTCTGTCACGCAGCAAGCCAGCAATAAAATATTAACCCGTAAACGGTGGAGGGCGTGCACCTTCGATTCCCTGACTATTCCTTTGAGGGCGTGACCCTTCTCCATCAGCCCGGCTCTGCTTTTTATTTTGCTCAGGCGGAATTTTGGGCAGCCCCACGGCTCGAGGAGAAGGAGGAGCGAGCCAGGGCGGGGCGGGGTCCTGGCTGTGCTGTGTCGCGCTCGGGGGCCGCACCGGGTAGCGTTTCTCTCTAGTGCCCGAGGCTGCTCTGGCTGGGAGAGCCCTTAGCCCGCTTCACGGGGACCTCTGTGCACGGATGGACCCGCCCGGACACGGCGGGAAGCGGCCTGGCAGGCGGCGGCCTCGGCGGCATCAGCAGAGGCAGTACAGGGACAAGGCCTCGGGTCCCTGAGGCGCGCGGGCCCACCGGGCCCGGCGGCGGCACCATGATGCCAGGCGAGACCCACTCGGCGGCTCCCGGGGCGGCGGCGGACCTTACGCGGTGTCAGGGCTGCGCGTCCCTGCAGCAGGTGCGGCGCCTTCCCGTAACAGGGGAGGCGGAGGGGTTGGGTGGGCCCGCCTGGACGCGGGGCTGGGGTCCGTCCGCACGGGCCGCGCCCTGCGCGCTGCTCCCGCTCCTGGGCGGAAGCTTCCTTCCCCCCCGTATGTCCCCTCCCCTCCCTGGTTCTCTCTCCTCTTTTTACAGCAATTATTTTGGGGATAGCTTTCTTTGCTTTATTTAGGGTTGGATTCCAGGGTTGATTTGCGGCGATGCAGGCGGGGGCGGAGTAAGGGAGTCTGGAGGGTCTCCTCCACTGACCTGCCTCAGGGCTCCTCGGGGCTTGTATTTCGGTTGATGAGTGGTAGACGAAATGCTGAGGGGAGATTTCTCTCCGAGGATGAGGTTTTTGCTTGTTCTATCCTGTCTTTAAATATTTGTTGCCTGGAGGCAGGATCTTACGCGACCAAAGGTTTGGCCCGGTGGGGTCACATCAATTAAAAAGGCGTACAGATGCTGGGAGTTTCTAAGGGCGGCGTGGAGTGTTCGCTGTTGTGAGACAGAAGGTGGGTTACTAGTTTCTGGCTTCAGGCCTTGTCAGGTAGTGGAAATAGTCCCAAATATTTTTTTCCAGCTAGATTCTCCTAGTTGTCTAATGATTGGGGTCTTTTTTTTTTTTTTTTTTTTTTTTTTTTTTTTAATTTCTTACTCTCAGTGTCTTTAATGGTCAAGTGGAACTGTTTTAAATGTAATTAAATCATCACCTGTTCTGTATAGTGTTCGAGGCACGAGGGACGCATAGTGGTAAACAAAATAGATCTGCTCTCATAAGTAAGATTTATGTGTGCAAATAAAATTACAGAAGGTTTTAAGATTTAGGAAGAAAATAAAGGAGTTGAAATGGTGGTCTTGTCTCTTGGCAAGGGTGGCAGGCAAGGCGTTTTTGAGGAGGTGACTTGGGGAGATAATTGATGAGAAGGGGCAGACTAGAATAGGTGTGGGAGGAGCTTCCTAGATAGAGGGATTAACAAGTGGAAAGGTTACTGAAGTGAGGAGCACAGTGTCTTTGAGAAGTAGAACAGGGCCTGGTTGGTGTGAGCATGATGCAGAGGGAAGCGTGCTGATGAGGTCAGAAAGGAAAGGACTGGTAGGGTTTTTTAAGTTTTTTATTTTTGCCATTGTTTTGTTTTAGTACATTATCTATGAACTGATTTCAAACATTTTGATACTTTAATTTTTGAGAGTGGGGGTAAAGAAAAGGGAGTCATGAATTGACACTCTGGATTAGGAGAACTAATACTAGAGTATTGATTTGCAAGGTATAGGTATTTGCAATGTGGTTTAATTTTTGCCTCAAAATTCTGGGACCATGAGTGAAATTATCTTAAATCTTTAGTACTATTCTTTGGGTTGGTTTCTTCAACAAATATTGTTGATCACATGCTTTGTTTCAGGCAGTGTGATTACAGTAGCAATGAGGGGGGGGAAGACAAATACTGTTGCTTTCTTGGAGCTTCCATTCTTGGAGGTGGGGGGGGGAGGAAAAATTAACCAAGTTACATGTATGTATGTAATATAGGCATGGTAGATAAATTAAGCAGAGAAGAGGGGAGAGGTGGGGAAGGAAGAACTAATGGCTGGGATAATTATGGAGTCCTGGGAAAGCTTCACAGAGAGGGTTGTGTTTGATTAGGGTTGGGTGGGGGTGGTGAGAGAGTAAGCTTTGTGTATATCAAGTGTGGAGGCCTGACACAGAAGCTAGCTTAGTATACTTGAAAGTAGCAAGGAGGCCATGTATCTAGGGTGGAATAGTTGTTGGTGTCTTCATCCATTCTGGGCTATACAGTACTATAAACTGGTCTATAAGTAATAAATTTAATTCTCATTGTTCTGGTGGCTGAGAAGTCTGGGATCAAGGCACCAGCAGATATGGTACTAGAGAGGGCCCAATTCCTGATTTATGACTGTCCTCTGGCTGTGTTCTAACATAGCAGAAGAGCACTCTGGGGTCTCTTTTATAAGGACATTATTCCATTCATGAGGGTTCTGTGCTTATAACCTAGTTACCTCCTAAAGGCCCTAAATCCTAATACCATTACATTGAGTATATCTTTCAACATAATTGATTTTTGGGGAGACACAATTTTTACCAGTCAGGGAATCTGATTAAGTCTCAAAAAGGAGGGCTAGATCAGGGGTCGGGAACCTATGGCTCGTGAGCCAGATGTGCCTCTTTTGATAGCTGCATATGGCTTGCAGGCAAATCTTTAACAACAAAAAAAATAACGTTAAAAATATAAAATATTTTCCTTTATTACAATCCATTCATTTTCTACTGCTCATGTTCATGATTGCGGGTGGCTGGAGCTAATCACAGCTCTCCTCTGGGACAACACCAAATTTTTATTAGATAATGTGTAACATACATGGGTTGTTGTATGGCTCTCACGGAATTACATTTTAAAATATGTGGTGTTCATGGCTCTCTCAGCCAAAAAGGTTCCCGACCCCTGTGCTAGATCATTCAGGCCTTTGTAGCCATTGTGAGAATTGTGACTTTTACTCTGAAAGAATAGTGAGTCATTGGAGGTTTTAGTGTAGGAAAGCAACTGGTGCGAATTATTCTTTTAAATTGTGAATCTGATTTCCTTACAAAAACCTGGTAAGAAAAACCATTAGTATTCCCCATCTTCCTTAAATGTAGCAAATGTATCCTGGTTGCTTAGGCCAGCCACTAGATGTTATGCTTGGTTTCCTCCTCTTTCTCTCAGACTTGCATTCGATCCATCAACTCATTCTGTTGGCTCCGCCTTTGTTGTCAGTTTACTTCTTACCATCCCCACTGTTTCCACACTTGTGTGAACCACTGTAATCTGTGTCCTGGAGATTATTGTGGTAATCTCTTAAGGAGTCTCTCCTTCCACCCTTGCCACATTCCCACTGTTGTTTCTCAAAACAGCAATAGGAGTAATCCTGTTAGACCTCTAAACCCAGCTGTCTGCAGACTTTTTCTGCATGGAGCAAGATCATAAATATTTGTTGTGGTGGTCTTGTTCATTACTACTCAAAGAAACTACTCTGCCATTGCAGTGCAAATGCAGCCAGAAATGGGTGTGGTGTGTTCCACTGAAACATTGTTTACAAACACAGGCAAAGGGTTTTAGTTTGCAGGCCTGTTCCCTAGATCTGGACACACTATTGCATTTGGGCTTTCTGGTGCCTGAAATATCTTTTTAGGGGAAGAGGGTAGATAGTTTTGAGTAGAGTTTCTGGAACAAGTCTTTAATATTGCAAAATAAGGCAGAAAAATAGACTCATGGCAGATTATAGAGGACCTTGAATGGTTACCACCTTAAAATTTTGTTCTTATTTCTATCAGCATTATAGAGCTGTGAAGGGTTTTGCATAGTTACCACATAAAAGCAGTGCTTACAGTAAAAATAACAGTTGGTGGTGTGCAGGATGGATTTGAGGAGGTGCAACTAGCTCTGGTAAGTTATTTTACGAATGCAAACTAGTGATAATAAAATCCTGGGCTAATTGAACTTTCTTGGGCCTGGGAATGGAGGAGAGAAAGGTTCTGATTATAAGAAACTTTAGAGTGGACAGATCTCAAGTCAGGGAGATAGAAGGCGCAGAGATTTAAAATTGTGATAGAGACAGGAGAAAGTGAAACCAAGCGAGCAGAGGTGTTGGAAATGTGGGACTGACGTTTTGAAATGATGTCCAAACAAGATTTTTGCTATTTTCCCATTTGGTGTTTGTGAAGCACAGTGTCTTCAGGATACCCTAACATACTTCCAAGAAAGTAGAGAAGAGGCCAGGTTAGGTGGGCACTGAGTTCATTGTAAGAATTTTGAGGGACGATGAAAATAGGAGAATGATAGAGTATGTTCTTCACTTAAAAGAAACTTTGAAAACCTTTTTGGTAATTCATGGGACTACATGCCATCGTGAGGAGTCAGTGAAGGAAAAATACTGGGTCATGACAAAGGCTAGCATGGAATGATGAGAAAACATGAAATCTATAGGAAATCAGTTTGGGAAAGCATGAGAATTGAGAACAGGTAATTGCATTTGTCATTGAGAGGTCAGTTACCCCCTTAGGAAAGATGTTTCTGCAGGTGCTGCGTCCTGCAGCTAGTCCTATGCTCCAGTTAAAATCATGCACAGGAGAGGTTCATACAGATAAGATATCTTGCTGTGTGAGTTTTAGCACCCTGAAACTTCTGGATCTTGCAGAAAATGTACAACCATACTACAGGTGCCTTCCTTGCAGAAGGCCCTCATGTCAGTGCTATGACTTTATTCTGAACTGTAATGGGAAGCTACCTGTCCCTGTCCTGAGTTGAACGTTGTTCGCACTGGAAATCTTTTTTCATCTTCTATTCTTCCCTACCCTTTTTTTCTTAGTGGTTGAAGAGGTACAGTGCATTTGCTGAGATCATGGCTTGGTTCAGCGGTGTATAGATGATTACACGTTGTGCATCTTTTTTACTTGTAGACTCACACATCACCTCATCTTTGTTTTCTCTAAGTGATTGCATGCTTCATGAGAGAGCTATGGGTTACTGGTCATATGGGTTGCTAAACTTTAGTAGTTATAAACCAGTGTGAACCTTACTCTGATGACATGCACAAATAAACAACTCTTAAGTTGAGTGGTTTTAAGTCACACTGCCATAAGTCACTTTATTGTGATGAAAGAGAACCCCCCCCCATTTTTTTTCCTTACTAATTTCATTTATCACAGAGCCAAACATTTTAACTCTTGAGGATCCAGATGAGAATTTGAAGCATATGGTTATACTGCTTAGCTACTGTAACTAGAATAGCTTCAGAAAGATGGTGTTTATCTCTCCTTGGAGCAGATTTGAGCATCATTTATATTAACTTTATGCTGGACTCCCATCAATAATTGCCAGTGGTTTGGACTTCATCATTTGGAACTTCACACATATGTCTCCATAGACATATTGATTTGTAAATGGTTATATGACAGGGATGCTCACAGAATGGTAATCCATTCATTTAGCAGTCATTGAGCATTACTGCATCTGTGATGCTATGGTGTGCTTTGGAACACAGTCAAGAACAGAAGAGGCATGAAGCTCGTGTTCTAGGTGTTACAGATGAGTGAGAAAGCAACCAGACCATGAATAATGCAGTAAGTACTATGTTGGATGATGTACAAGGTATCTTGAGCATCTAGGAGGTATAACTAAAGGCTTCATAAAAGGAAGTGATCCCAAATTGAAATCTGAAGGATGATTTGTAATTAATTAAGAGGGTAGAAATGTAAGGAGCATGTTGTGGACAGGGACATGTTGTGTGCAGAGGATTGGAGATGAGAAAGTAGTTTATGATGGATTAGGCACAAGGTATAGCAGTGGAAGACCAAGCTGAAGAGACTGGGCTGGGAACCCTCCAGTTCCCAGACTCCAACCAAGGGCCCTCTTTGTAAGCAGGCCTTTCTGAGTATAGCAGTCTCAGGCTGCAGAGTGACTCTTCTGCACGTACAACTTGAGGATTCTCTGGCTAGCCAGTGAGGAGAGGCCAAGGATGCTGCCAGATATCCCAGAATGCACTGGACAGCTCCCACAATTAAGAATCTTCCAGGCCAAAATGATAGCAGTGTTACAGTAGTGGTGAGTCAGGCAGCTTACTTTTTCCCAAATTATTTATTTATTTATTTGCTGTGTGTCTATAGATTTTACTTATTTAGTAATGCCGTTTTGTAAACTATCCTGGCCAGGCCTGCTGGCTTTCTCCTTGCCAGGGCCCGCTGCTCCTCCCTTCCCTTGTATGCTCGGCCGCTGTTGATTCCATGTCTCCAAGATGGGAAGGGAAGATAGGAAGCATATGGTGGATTTTTTTTTAATTCAGTACTACATATTCACAGTGACATTCAGGAAGAGATTGTATGGATAAAATTAAAACAGTAGACTATAGAAAGGGAGTGAATGGTGAATAGAAAGGCTGAGTATTAAGCTTCTCTGGGAATTGTGTCAGTGGGCCAGTGAGGGTGTATAAAGTATAGGTTGAGGAACTCAACCAGAGGGCAAAGAAAAACAAAAGCTTGTAGTTTTGGAAGGAGAGGAGAGAGAATTGGGAGTAAGTCTGCCTTCCAGTACACATTGGAATGGAAATTCAGGAGAGAGCAGGGCTGCTGGGAGAAAAGCAGTAATCACATCACCATAGCCTTTCTTAGAGAGGAAGAGTACCTTGCTTCCTTCCCTGGAGGTGGGCAATAGTAAGACACAGTTCATGTACCTGAGAATGAGTGGGTGGGCTCTAGGGCCCTTCACCTAGACACAGATAGCTTAGCATTCTGAACTCTGAGATTCTCTAGGTCAGGAGTCAGGAACCTTTTTGGCTGACAGCCACGAACACCACATATTTTAAAATATAATTCTGTGAGATCCATACAACGACCCGTGTACGTTGCGCATTATCCAATAAAAATTTGGTGTTGTCCCGGAGGACAGCTGTGATTGGCTCCAGCCACCCACAACCATGAACATGAGCAGTAGTAGGAAATGAATGCATTGTAATACATGAGACTGTTTTCTATTTTTAACATTATTATTTTTTTTGTTAAAGATTTGTCTGCGAGCCAGATGCAGCCATCAAAAGAGGCACATCTGGCTCATGAGCCATAGGTTCCCGAACCCTGCTCTAGTTGGAGACCTTGGTTGCAGTCAACATAAGTAACATTTGAATCAGATTTGAGGAAAATAGAATGTTTTATTAGGACACTGCAGTGTCTTACTAAATTTGAACTGCCATCCAACCAGGCCTTAGGAAAAGAAGGTAGGGACTTGAATGCTGTAGGAAACCAAGATATTATCTTCATTTATCATGTTTTTATTCTTGTATGCTGCTTTGTGAATTTAGTTTTTTGTTTTTATTAGTTATACATGAACATAGTTTGGAGAGACAGCTAGATATACAAGATTTGTTTAGACATACTCCAGTCCCATTTATTCCCCCTTCCCAAGAGACAGCACTTTTGTTTGCACAATGTGTTTTTCATAATGAACTTTCATTATTGTTAAATAATAGACTTGTGTTGTTATTTATTTTTCATTTTTAGGCATGTCATTTGATTTCTGACTTTGGAAGGTGAGAATTGAGCTCTCTTTCTGCCCTGTACCCCAGTGCACCTGAGCACCCCTTCTCTGCCCCCCTAGTTCTCAGTGTAGTTACAATTACAGTTAGGTTACTATGGGAGCTGACCTAACTATATGTTATTCAGGGCTAAGCTCTGGAGCAAATTATGATTACATTAACTTTCCTGTTTCCCCTGATTAATGATTATATCCTTAATTTAACCTCCTCATCTTAGAAATGTTAAGGAGTGCTTACTTTATGCTGGGAGTTGGGGTAAACACTGGCTCATCTCACTATTTAAACCTGATAGCAAGATAGTTGTTTGGCCTTCCAGTGTTTGTCTCCTTATCTGTACAGTTAGAAAAGGTTCTGAAACAGGGGGAACTTTAGTAAATTTGCCCAAGGTCATTCAGCCAGAAAGTGGAGGAACAGGAATTTGAATTCAGCTGTGTGTGACCCCAGAGTCTGAGATCTTTGGAATGTCTTTGGCATAGTACTTTGCGTTACAGATGACATCTGGAAGCAAGGTGGGGAAGAGGAGATCGACTAGCAAAGAACTTGAAGTGGAATGGTAAAAGAGAAAGAATCAGTCACTTTTACAAAAAAAAAAATCATAATTTAAATGCATGACGAAAACCAACTATGTACATTCACTTGTAGTTCTGTGCCAGTTAGGTATAAATATTCTTTTAATGCTTCCATTCCAGTAGATTCTGTTTCTTCATAGGAGAAAAATTCCCTCCTGAGCCTACAGCTCTAATCTCGCACTCAGCTGCCTTGCTATAGAGTTTCTTCACCTCTGCTCTGTGCCCCAAATCATTGTCCTCTGTCGGTTTATCCATGATTTTGGTGGCATGTGTTCACATCCTTCAGTACGTCGTTGAGCAAAGATTTCTGTGAAGTAATTTTATGGAGGCTATGCGTATTTGAAAATGTCTAATTTGCTTTCACTGTTGATTGATAGTTTGGATTGACTTTTTACTAGGAATTCATTGGTCTTCAAAATTTTGAAGGCTTGCATTATAGGTCTCTAGGTGTCTCAATTTCTAGTTTGCTGTTGAAGTCTGAAGCCATTCTGATTATCCATTCTTTTTATATGACTTTTTTCTTTTCTCTCGGGAATCTTATAGTCTCTTTGCTTTGTCTCTGCTGTTCTGAAATTTTATACTGATGTGTCATAATTTGGATCCTATTTGTATCCCCGAGTTGGGCCCTTTGAATTTGGAATCATCTGACTTCATTTCTGGGATTTTTTTCTTGAACATCAGTATTTTTTTGTCTCCCTATCTTTTCTTTTATTCTTTCTCTGGAACTCTTCTTTTTGGGCATGTGGGACCTCTTATACTGACACTCTGATTTTTATTTTTCTTATTCTTTTTCATATCTGTAGTTTGCTTTATTTTGGAGGACCGTTTTTTCAATGTTATCGTCACATCTCCTATTTTGCTTCTTTGTTTTTAATTAATTATAACAATTTTATTTAGATATAATTCACATACTATAAAATTCATTTTTTAATTTGTACAATTCAGTGGTATTTGTTATGTTCACAGTTATCTAATCCTATCATCACTATGTAATTGTGAAATATGTTCACGTACACATCCTTATGGCCCTACCAAGAAACCTCTTCATTATAGGATGGGGCAAAAAGTAGGTTTACAGTTGTGAGTATTCTTGTATTATTTTCCGTACAAACAACTGTAAACCTACTTTTGCCCTACCTTGTATTAACAGTCATTCCCTGTTCTCTTGACCTTCCCTTGCAACCACTAATCTACTTTCTGTGTCTGGATTTGCCCACTATAAACAATTTAAATGAATGGAATCTTCTTCACTTAGCATAATGTTTTCAAGGTTCATCCATGTTGTAGCATGTGTCATTCATTCCTTTTCATTGCCAAATAATCACATTGTATTTTGTTTATCCATTCATCAGTGGATGGACACAGTGTATTTTTACTTTTTGGCTAGTGTGAATAATACTGCTATAAATAAGAGAGTACAAGTTTGGCCGGACATGTGTTTTCAGTTCTCTTGGGTATATACCTAGGAGTGGAATTGCTGGATCATATGCTTTACTCTTTTTAACATTTTGAGGAACTGCCAAACTATTTTCCACAGCAGCTGCACCATTTCATATTCCACCAGCAATGTATGAGGATTCCAATTTCTCTACATCCTATCCAACACTTGTTATTGCCTGTCATTGTGATTTTAGCCATGCTGGTGGGTGTTTATAGTCTTAATTTTTAAGAGCTTTTTTTTTTTTTGTTTCAAGAGCTTTGATTATTTCTTTTAAAAACAGCTTTTTTGTTTCATGAATTTAATATAATTTACCCCAGATCATATTATTTTTTTTGTGGTTTTTCTCAGTTTTTGCTTAGTCCAAGTTTCTTTGGCTTCTTTTGGTCTTTCATGTTACAAGTTTCTCTCTGAACTTTATTGCAGTGGGTTGGGGTGAGCCATTTATTGATTAAATAACATCTGATGTCAGTACCTTTATCTCCAGGCTAGATTTCCTCAGATCCTGAGAGAAATTGTTTCCAGTCTCTTCCTAGACAGCAAAAGGATTGGCTGCCACTGAATGGGAGCCTAAATGAGAGAAGCAGGCAGCCAGTATACATAAGTCCCTTTGTTCTTGGTCCTGTCCACCTGCCCCAGGTGTTCACAGTGTACCAGGAAGAAACTTTGAAAAACAAGTCTCCTGCTAAATGGGAGAAGACTAATTTCTCTGAAATGTGGCTGAGAGAAACCTGGTGTCACTGATTCCCAAACTTGTTAATGTTTTGCATTGTACACTAAGTAAACCACACTGAAATCAAGAGCACACAGAACAGCTGTACAACTATGATGCTGTTAGAGTTCCATCATTCTGGTAGAAGAGATTCAGAGAGAGGCAGCATGGGCTCAGGATCACACAGCATATGTCTGTGTATTATACACAATGGAAATGATAGATTTACATATTTCTGTATTTATGTAATATAATATAGTAAGCAATATGTTTATATTTTATAATAAATGACATTTTGCAGTAAAATTTAAAGTGATTTATATAAAAACAAGTAGCTGACTGTAGTGTTCTTTTTTCTTTCAGAATTTAAATGAATATGTTGAAGCATTAATTACCTTGAAGCAAAAAATTATTAATACAGAGTGAGTATGTTTTCGTGTGTTTCACTGAACTTCATGGACCTGACCGATTGGCTGAAGCAGGAAGCTATGTTAGACCCCCAGGGCTTGAAAGATGACCTGGAGTTTCCCTTGAGGCCTATGTGGTGTTGTGTTGATTATAATGAAACCGCTTTCATCATTGTTAACCTTCTGTTGATGACTTTTGTGACAAGTCTCATGGCCTAAGAAATGATTTTTGCTGAACTAGGGATTTTATTAAAAGTGTTTGCTATCTTCAAAGCCTTCTTAACTTTAGGATAGGGTCCCAATTTCTTCACAGTATTTCATAGCTGTGGTATGAGATTTAATTTTTTTTTTTTATCTCTATAGAAGTCACCATAATTTATAGGCTAAAGCAGTGGTCCCCAGCCTTTTTTGGGCCACGAACCAGTTAAATGTCAGAAAATATTTTCACGGACCAGCCTTTAGGGTGGGACGGATAAATGTATCACGTGACCGAGATAAGCATCAAGAGTGAGTCTTAGACGGATGTAACAGAAGGAATCTGGTCATTTTTTAAAAATAAACATCGTTCAGACTTAAATATAAATAAAACGGAAATAATGTAAGTTATTTATTCTTTTTCTGTGGACTGGTACCGGTCCACGGCCCCAGGGTTGGGAACCACTGGGCTAAAGCATTAGTTAGATCAAAGGGATTTTATATGAAAAGCTCATCATATTGATGCAATGTTTTTAAGGAATTTAAGGTAATATATATTGTATATAGTTAAACATGAATTTATTGGATAAGAAATAAGCATATTTGAAACATAGTTTTAACATAGTGTAACAATTCTTTTCTTTGTTGCAGTAATTTGTTAACAGAGTATCAGAAGAAGTGTGATGATATCCTTTAACTGCCTTTTTCTTTTGAAATCTTAAATTAACTTATTTATGATTTTTAAAGAAATGTGAATTTTTCATAGTTGTCTTTTGAAGGGCAGCATTTACTGGCATTAGGGAGTGTTTGTAATAAGCACAGTGAACAGCTGGTCTTTTAAAAACTATATATGTTTTGTGATAAAGGTTGCTGGGCTCCTTATTTCAGAATTTGTTTTTGTCATTGATTTTGGTTTTTTTAAGGTTTCATAGACTTTTTAATGAATAGGTCTTTTTCATTTGTACCAAGTATGTGCCACAAATTTTTAAGGCTTGGGAATAATGTGAAGAGTATCAGAATATTTGGAGATTTCTGCAAGAGGAGCCCTGTAGGAATATTCAGAATGTTAGAAAACTGACTCGTGTTAATCACTGTTTTGACTTGTGGAGATTAATGTATATAGGCCAAGTCATAGTGTGATTTTGTGTTCACAAGACACTCAGGCTCGTAGTCACCGTTTGTTTAGTAACCATGCAGAGCACCTGTGGTGTCGTTGGCCTCTGGTTAAATAATTTCTTGGCAGGGTGAAAATAGTGTGTATAATTGATCCTTTTTATCTTGTGGTGATGACACCCCGAGTTATTTCTCTCCCATAAAAATAAAATTGCTCTTGTAAAGACACATATATGTTTCCAGGGTTTCACTGAAGTACAGCTTCAGCTTTAACATGGGGCAGACTCTGCTGCTCACCTTTGGCAGTCGCTCCAGGCCTGCTTCCATTTTACTTCTGGCACCCTGGGCTGGCCTGTTTGTGTTGGTACCATCATATCTATTTGTGTGATAGAACAAGAAAGTCAAGCTATAACATTGAGATGTACTTTTCGTAAATGAATTTTTACATTAAAAAATATGTAATTGAAATTTCTTTGGCTTTATTTGTGTATCATTCTATTTAACTGTAAATGGGTACTATTGCAGGAGTGATATCTTTGCTTATAAAAACTGTACAGAAACAGTATTACAGGTACTTTTAATTAGCTACATAGGAAAATAAGCAGGCAATCAAGTCCAGTATTAGGAGCGTATGTGTTTATTATATCCTTTTTGGGTGAAATGGCATAATCTTTGAGATTATATGAGTAATCAGAAAAATTATTTACTTTTCTAAAATTTGCAGAATTTCAAAAATCAAAATTGATAGGATAAGTTAGTAAAATTGATAAAACTTTCAAGTATTTAATTTTTTTTTAGAGAAGAAGAGGAGAGAGACAGTAAAACATTGATATTTTGTTCCACTTATTTATGCATTCATTGGTCGATATTTATAGGTGCCCTGACTAGGGATCGAACTCACAACCTTGATGTGTAGGGGTGACACTAACCACTTGAATTACCCGGCCAAGGCTTCATTTATTCTTTCATTTTCATTGTATGATGTGATCTGCTCTGTCTCAGCTGTAGGTAAATATAGATTTTTTTTAAGACACATATGGTATTTGCCCAAATAATATATTTATTGTACCTTAGGTATTTAGTATTTGCTCTACAGCTTGAGGTACCAGTGTTGCAGGGTTAGTATAGCTTTCTTATATAACTTGATTTCTAACTTTTTTGTGTGTAAATCTGACTATTTTTTTGTTTATTCCTCTTTCTAAAGGGAAGAGTATATTTCATTACATGTTTTTTGAACTTTTCTTTCTTGCAAAGATTGCAATAATTACTCTTGAGAAGCTTACATTCTGAAAGAGGATACAAACTTGTTGCAACCATTTGCCATATTGTGATATGAATAGGAATTTATAGGAGAGAAAACTTAAAGGAGTTATTCTTTGCTATCTTAGAACATTATTGGCAGCTTGAGATGGAAAATAAATTATCAAATTGTGTATTATAAAAGTGAGGGATTATCTATATTTTATGTTCTTCCTGACTACTCATTACTCATTGAATATAGTTATGTATGGTTTTGTAAAAACGTAAGTCTTGTTTGATGAAATTACGCTCTGGACTGTTGGAGAAGCAAAGGACAGATTATTTTGGAGGTTCTGATATATACAGGATTCAAGGTTTTTCTATTAGCTTCATAATATCACTTTTGGTACATGTTATAAATAGGAATAACTCAGTAAAAATCTTTATTGCTATGCTATATGTATATTATAGATGGAACTTTGAGTATTGTTTTCTAGGAATTATGATCTTGCCTCTATGTACATTGAACATATACTATTTTTAAGTGAGTTTTGTCTTCAGACAAGTATCAGTAGATAAAATTCTCAGACTTTTCTTTAACAAGTTTTACAGCTGCAGTTTGCCAGAAGGTAAGCCATTTGTTTTCATAGTTTTTTCGGGGGAGGTATTTATCAGCCTAGATTTTTAAATGGGTACAAAGTACCATATTAGGATTGATACATTATTTAGAATGGTGCTTTGGGGCACATAATAAAAGACGATTCATGTTTTCCTTACTATTAAATTGTCCAAATGAATTTCTTACTAAGGTCTTAAATTATGGCTTGATTTGACTTTTCAATCAATTTTTACTGATTGTGTTGCCATTGAGATGAAGCTTATTGCTATATAATTATTGTCTTCTATGTGAATGTTTAATAGGCTTGTTTATCTTGTATATTTGAGATAATTTAAAATAGACTTGATTACATTTATCAAGAGGCAAAAAGAATGATTGTAAACTGAGTCAAAATTATCCAATCTGAATTGTAAAATTGTCTATCATTTTGAATAATGGAATGAGTTCAAGATTGGAAAAGCCAACTTACTTGGCAGATTGCCCGTTAATATAATTCTCCAACAGATCTGTGGTGTCTGCGTCTGTAGTGGCTTTTCAATATACTTTTATTAGAACAAGACTAGAATACCAAAGAAATAAAAAGCAATGTGAGAGTTATGTTGGTATAAATAGAATGCATTTAAGAAAAGAAATTCTTTTTGTTTTGGTTTAGAAAATAATCTAAAATCACCGATAGATAAATTTAATAAATCACTGTAGATTCTTCTGTGATAATATTGATGCATTGTCTTATTTTTAGAGAGAACAGTACTCTGCATCACCAAGTGGAACAGATGCTTCAAAAAATTTCTCCTCTGCAGAAATGTCAGGAAGAACTTGGATCTTTAAAAGCTGAGCTAGAAGAGAAAAAGGTACCTAAAGTAATTTTCCTCCAGAGGTTTACCTTCAGTTAATTAACAGGTGCTAATTCACTGTAATGGGAGGAGACATTTTAAATGTTAACAAAGGAAATAATGCTAGTCAAGACTCTTTAAGTGTGTTACTATACTTAAGAACATTGAACTAGTTGATTTATGCCTTGGTCCTTACAGTAATAACTAAATCTGTAAATCTGTGTCAGTTGTTTTTGCTTTATGAGAGGTTCGGTAGAGAAACCGTCTAGCTGTGAATTTTTATGGCTTTATGTATCCTGCATTGCTTTTCTTTTCACATTGTTTTTGTTTGTTTTGCTTTAAGTATAAAATAACATGTAAAATTTTAAACTTAAAGGTAGAGAAATTATGTTTTTCATTTCAAGGTCAAGTTGTAATAAAACTATTTAAAATATAATCGTGTGTGTGTGTGTGTGTGTCTATATATATATATATTGGTTTACACTATAGGAATCTTAGAAGAGAATCTCTCACTTTTACAGTTAAAAATCTGAAGCCAATAAAGTGAGGTGGTTTGCATAAGACAAGCTATAGCCAAGTTGGGATGATCTTGGTTTCTCTGCCTGTTTTCTGTGTTCTTCTTAGGATAGTATTTGTGCCTCCCAGTCTTCAAGTTACGGCATCTAGTAATGCCATGCACCTATCCGAGGTCTTATCTACCTTAACAGTGATTAATTTTTCTATTTCTTAAGACTTTCTGTATTATATATTTGACTATGCAGTGAAACTTGAACACAAAAGATCATGACATTGAATTTTGTCTACCTCTGATTATATAGTAATTTCATCAGCCCTCTCTGAGGAAATAGGAACTGGAGTAAGACCTAAGAGTGATAAGCCCTCTATACTCACTCACTGTGACTTTGGAAGACTGAGTTAGTGTGTGGACCCTCAGACTCCTCATCTGTGAAAGGAGACCATAAAGTCTACCTCTTATAGCTATGATGATTAAAGATATGTCATATATACATTATATTATGTGTTTACTGAACAGTATTATATTATATTATTATATTATATTATATTATATTATATTACATTATATTGCTATTAAATAACAGTTCTTTTCCATTACATAGTGTCTATCAAGGTGTATGTATTGATTGGTTTTAACACATTTTCTCCAGTTACTGTTAAGTATAATGACTTGTATATTTTTTCATAATAGTAATAATAGCCTATATTAAGCTCTTAAAATTTCTTTAGGTTTTGTTGAATTTTAATTGGTTGAGACAAAAATATTAGCTATTCAGTATTATGAAGATTTGGAGTTGCCTTAAAATCAGTATATTTTAAATTTTTAGCTTTGTTTGATTATATTATTAATCAAGTAACATCTAGTAAGGATCTGGTTATAGTCTTTAAAAATGTTCAATGAATTGTACTTTGGTTTTCTGCCCAACATAGTATTAATTTAGTTAATTTCATATTGTTGAACGATAATAATTTAGCATTTCAATTCAAAATAAGTTGTTACTGATAGTCATGACCTTCAAATTGACAGTATATATCTATTAACTTGTTTTTTAGAGTTCTCTAAAGTTGTACCAGGATACTCATCAGGAGTATGCTCGTATAAAGGAAGAATGCTTGAGAACTGATGCTCAGTAAGTATTTTTAAAATTACTATGGAAACAGGGTTTTCGTCTTTGAAAAGTTTTAGGTCAGGAGTGTTTCTTTTATTTGTCTTCGGGTTTGTTGAATGTCTCTCAGTCTTGGGGTCCACATCTGTCAAATGGAAATTATAATTACCTTTGAAGGATTATAAGGAGGGTTAAATAAGCTATCACGGGTCAAAAGGCTGCACAAAGAAAGACTTCTGTAAACATGTTTATGACTGTGTGTGGCATGTATGCTTGTTGATCTGTGTGTAGAAACATTATCCACTTCTTTCTTTTTATCACTCCTTTAACAAATGGCATACGGAATGGGTGTCTTTGTTACCATTCATAAAAAGGGCTGTTCGGAAGCATCCAGTTTATTATTTTAAAATTTAAAATAATACTATGTATTATTGTTCACATTATTCAACAAATTTGTGAGCTACACATACAGTAGTTAAATTTTGATATAGCAATAACTCAGAGGCTCTTTATCCAAGAGTTACTTCCCTTTTCTGACTCAGATTTATCCTAAAACAAGTGTACATCTCCAGCCATGGCCTATCATGGTGGTGCGGTGAGCACTCCTGCCATCCATGCTTCCAAATGTAGTATTAGCTACCTAGAGGCTGCACTGACTCCAGGAGACCATCTGAACACATCAGCTTGGCTCACAGATGAGGCCACTACAGTTCAGGGAGAAAAAGACAGATTTCTTTAATCCGTTTTAGAACTATTACACACTAAACAGTGTACTATTTTTTCATAGGTTTGCTCTACATTTAGAAAAATTTCTGGTAGTTTTAATGGTTGATGGGTGATATTCGTTGTGACTGACATTTACTTTGATATATATATAAATCTCAGTAATTAAAAATAAATGTACCACAAACTGTAATGTATAGTTTTTGTTATTTATGTATACACACACATACATGTATATGTATATATATTACTTTTGATTATTTTAACACAAAAATTTTATTGTTAGGAAGAAGAAACTAGAAGCCAAGGTGAAGAAGCTGGAAGGTAATTGGCACTATTGTTATCTAGTTGCTCACTGATAACTGTAAGAGGTTGTAGTAGTTGATTGAGAGTGGAGTTGCTATGGTTTTGGTGGTGCATCCCTGGGTATTGCATTAAGGGTACTGTTTGGAAAAAATTTGATTACTAGATTCCTTTCAGTTACCAGAAAGTAGCATAAAAATGGAATGTGGCAAATCCTTAAAATGTTGCACTCAAAATAATAGCAGCCTATACTTTTACTATAAAAAGCAGGAACTAATTAATACAAAGTGTATTATAAATAATTTAATTTTGAATTTGACCAGGCAGTGGCACAGTGAATAGTGTTGGACTGGGACGCAGAGGACCCAGTTTCAAAACCCAAGGTTGCTGGCTTGAGCACAGGCTCATCGACTTGAGTGCAGGCTCACCAGCTTGAGCACGGGCTCACCAGCTTGAGCCTAGGGTCGCTGGCTTGGGCGTGGGGATCATAGACATAACCCCATGGTCGCTGGCTTGAACCCAAAGGTCACTGGCTTGAGCAAGGGCTCACTCATTCTGCTGTAGCAACCCCCCCCCCCCCGCCCCCGGTCTAGGCAGATATA
Organism: Saccopteryx leptura; assembly: GCF_036850995.1. Classification (NCBI taxonomy): domain Eukaryota; kingdom Metazoa; phylum Chordata; class Mammalia; order Chiroptera; family Emballonuridae; genus Saccopteryx; species Saccopteryx leptura. Next base: position 129,600,085 of record NC_089503.1, on the reverse strand, counting down.
AGAAGAAAAATTTAATTTTGAAAGTTAAATCTCATGAGGCTTTCTCTTTTTTTTCTAATGAAATCAGTGGTTAGTAGAGAAGGTTGCTACTTTTAGTACCAAGAAACTTGATGTATTTAGATAGTTATGACAACACCCATGGAGAGATTTGCATGAAATTCCCTATTTTGGGGAATGGTCACTTTGTCCTCCGTCCTCCCCACACTCCACTGTTTGGTTAGGGGCTTCTGGTCCATGTTGAGTAGGCAGAGTGCAGAGGGGCCATGGGAGAATCCAGTCAGTTCTCGTGGGGTATCTAAAAACCTTTTCAGGAATTGAATGCAAAATTATTTTTCTTCTGATTTCTTCTTCCATTGTGTGGTTGGGATGTGGAAGTAACATCCAGTAGAGACGAGCGGGGCTCTGCCAGACCCATCCCCCGCCCATGTTTTATTCCAGTGTGGGCTTGAGCTATCCTCTTACCTGCTGTAGCTTACTGACCCTGCTGTTTGCTCTTTCATCATACTGTATCTGCTTCAGAGAATGGTATATTTTTTGTTTCAAGTGTGAAGGAAGGATTTAAATTTAGTTGGATCAGGACATATAGATAAAAGACAATATATCTAGTCATCAGTTTACCTAGATTGAACTGGATGTTTTTAGACCATAACTCTATAAATATTTTGTTAACAATTTTTTCCTTTGACTTGGTTGTTGCAGAATTGATAGTATAGCAGTAAGTATGATAGTACTATGTTCTTTCTAAATATTGCCACCTTTTGCTAGTATGTGGAGATACGTATTCATGGAAATGTTTTTAAAGAGGTCTGAAATGTCTGTGAGACTACAAGCAGCTTTTATTTTTTATTTATTTTTTACAGAGACATAGAGTGAGTCAGAGAGAGGGACAGACAGATAGGAACAGAGAGAGATGAGAAGCATCAATCATTAGTTTTTCATTGCGCGGGTTGCAACACCTTAGTTGTTCACCGATTGCCCTCTCATATGTGCCTTGACTGTGGGCCTTCAGCAGACTGAGTAACCCCTGCTGGAGCCAGCGGCCTTGGGTTCATGCTGGTGGGCTTTTGCTCAAGCCAGATGAACCTGCGCTCAAGCTGGCGACCTCGGGGTCTCGAACCTGGGTCTTCCGCATCCCAGTCCGACGCTCTATCCACTGTGCCACCGTCTGGTCAGGCTACAAGCAGCTTTTAAAACAATTCTTTTGAAGCAAAAGTGTAGCCTTTATTTTTCATGTCATAAAATATTTTTCCCTAGTAAACAGTAGGGCAATAATCAGGTAAAGAAATACTCAGGCTTGTTAAAATGATTTGGGAAAGGATTGTTACTCTGGTGTTTTTTGAGAATTTACTTTTCATAGTGATTGTGTATGAACATACCGTATTTCACCATGTATAAGACGCACCTTAATTTTGGGGCCCAAATTTTGAAAAGAAATGGATTATGTAGTTACTGAACGCAAGTTTTATTCATCATAAAATTCATACAGCTCCTCATCACTGTCAAAACTCCCATCTATTAGCTTGTCCTCATCTGTGTATGATGAAGAATCACTCTTCAACAATGAGCACAAAAACAAGTATGGGAAATGGAAGTAAAAAAACCTAAAACCAGCCCTGGCTGGTTGGCTCAGTGGTAGAGCATCAGCCTGGTGTGCAGGAGTCCCGGGTTCGATTCCCGGCCAGGGCACACAGGAGAAGCACCCATTTGCTTCTCCACCCCACCCTCTCTCCTTCCTCTCTGTCTCTCTTCCCCTCCCGCAGCCGAGGCTCCATTGGAGCAAAGTTGGCCAGGCGCTGAGGATGGCTCTGTGGCCTCTGCCTCAGGTGCTGGAATAGCTCTGGTTGCAACAGAGCGATGCCCCAGATGGGCAGAGCATTGCCCCCCGGTGGGCATGCCGGGTGGATCTCGGTCGGGCGCATGTGGGAGTCTGTCTGACTGCCTCCCTGTTTCCAACTTCAGAAAAATACAACAAACAAAAAAACCTAGAACCACTGTATAAGACGCAACTAGTTTTTAGACCCCAAGATTTTCAGGAAAACGAAGTGTGTCTTACACATGGAGAAATACAGTATTCAAGTAAAGTCAGTAATACTGTTGCCTAGAGTGTACACAGACTTTGCTTCAGAACCAAAAACAGGAATGTATCATTGGCTGAAGATTCACTGAACAGCTATAAAAATGCTTTAAAAGTACATTTTACCCTGAACACTTGAGTTTTAACTGTGTGGGTCTACTTACACATGGAGTATTTTCAGTAAAAACTGTAAATAAATATATTTTTCTTATGAATTTTTTTTTCCTATTTTTCTGAAGTGAGAAGCAGGGAGGCAGGGAGACAGACTCCTGCATGCGTACAACCAGGATCCACCCAGCATGCCCTTCTGGGGCATTGCTCCATTGCAACTGGAGCCATTCTAGTGCCTGAGAGGGAGGCCATAGAGCCATCCTCAGCACTCAGGCCAACTTTGCTCCAATGGAACCTTGGCTGTGGGAGGAGAAGAGAGAGAGAGAGAGAAAGGAAAGGGGGAAGGGTGGATAAGCAGATGGGCGCTTCTCCTGTGTGCCCTGGTCGGGAATCAAAATTAATTTCTTAATAACATTTTTCTCTAGCTTTGTTGTAAGAACATAATATATAATACACATAACGTACAACATGTGTGAAGAGACTATTTATGTTGGTAAAGCCTCTGATTAATAATAGGCTATTAGTAGTTAAGTTTTGGGGATTCAAAATTATATGAGGATTTTTAACTACTTGGTGGTCGGCACCCTTAACCTCAGTGAAGTTCGAGGGTCCACTGTAGATCTGTAATAAAGGTATTAGCACTCAGAACTATTAGCTCTTTGAAAGGAATTCCAAAAAAGAATAACAGTATCGTAAGTATAGAGGAGATTGTCCCTTCTCTCAAATAAAGAGAATGGTGTTAACTGTATTCTAAGATAAAATTACAGTTCTAAAATCTGTAAACCTTGAATATTGCTGATTGTTGAAGAACAAGGTGGAGGGGGACATAGCTTCCCCCTCTCTAAAGGTTGTGCGTGTTGGATTCTTGCCTGACTAGAGGATTTGGGTTGGCTTGTGAGGGATTGCAAAGAATTCTTAGAAGGGCCTGTGCCAGTACTATGGTTTTATAGATAATAGAGATAATATTTTAAGTTAAAAGTGTTTCTGCATTTAACCATGTGGATAAAATACTGAAAGAACAGTAATCTTTTATAAATTTTTTTCAAAGTTTTAACAAATGAGAAAAACTCTCAGATTAGATTTTGAATATTTTATTAATGGTAGTTATAAAGTTCGTAAATTATGTTTTTTCTTCCCTTCCCTTCTAAAATAAAGAGGCTGCTGTCAAGCAAACGCAGGACTTCAAGCAACTAAGGAATGAAAAGAAAATACTTGAAAAGGAGTTTAAGAAGACACAGGTAACAGATAACAGTACACACGTGTTAAATTTCTGACTTCAGGGCTTCTTCGTGTCCTTTGTAAACGCAGCGTCCTAATCATGCAGGAATCAGGAGGGAGGCCCCCGCTGAAAACAGCCAGCAGTGCCCATCAGGCCGCCCCCTTACAGTAGGTCTAGAATGGCTGCACTTCTGTACTTTGCAAACATTGTTAATGTTTTGTTTTCACAGGAAAGGCTTGATGAATTTTCTAAACAGAAAAATGAAAAAGGTGAGTATTAAGTTACTGGCTTACATAAAAATTCTGTTTTGATATATAGTATTCTTTTTTAAGTGTATTTTCCCTACATTTTTAGAATTGAGACATATTGGAACACAAATTTCAAGTGATTCTTATGGAAGCGTAGATAAAAGTAAGTATATTTCAAGTTCTGTTTTTATTTCTGTGCACTACTTTTAGTGGTCTGGGGGTTGCTTGTTGCTCTTATTGCAACATTTAGTAGATTTTTTCATGGTGTCTTATGTCATGTCTTCATTAAATCCATATATTTTATCACCATACTGTCTAATAAAATAACTGAAAAAAAATAACTGAAAGAAAGCATGAAAAAGCAGAATTGTTTGGGTAATGAAAATAAATTAGATATAATTTCCACACTTTCCAATAAATAAGTAGTTTTTTGATTAGTTTACAATTTATCAAGTTAATTTCTTAAATTTATTAGGTCTCAAATAAAAATTGTTAATGTCAGTCAGGAAAACTGGAGTAAGTGTATTTTTGGAAGACAAGAATTGAGGGAAGACCAGCCCTGGTCAGATAGCTCAGTTGGTTAGAACATCATCCCAATGTGCAGAAGCTGTCAGTTTGATTCCTGGTCAGGGCACACACAGGAACATATCACTGTTTCTGTATCTCTCTTTCCCTTTCTCTCCCTCTAAAGTCAATACATAAATTAAAAAAAAAAAAAGGCAGAATAATTTAGGGAAGTCCAAAAATTACAAGGAAAAGTAAAGTGGTAGTCACAAAAATCACAAGGAGATTACAGATGCAAGTGCACCTTTTATCCCTGAGTGATCTTAGGAGACAGAACCCTGGAAGTTGAGAAATTGGGGTTTTCACTTTAATATTTTTTCTATACTCTTACTTTTCTTCTTGGTGTTTTTGTTCTCTATTTTTAAAAGGGGGATTATGAGTTTCTTCTCTGTCAACCCTCTCTTTTTTTGTTAGAAATAAATTTAAAATGTAAATAATGGTGTTTTCATGTCACTAACGTATTTTTCTAAATAGGTATTATTAAAACCACCTATATTATTGTGTACAATGTAGAGTATCTCCAGAAGTCTCCTTTATCCTTTTATTCTTCATTTAATATATATATTTTTAATAGCATGGGATCATTTTTTTCCCGTGGTTTAAGGCTTTAGCATTTCACGGTTGCCTGGGCACTGATTTATCACAGTCACTGATACATAATTTGTGTGCTTTTGACTTCATTCTTCCTGCTCTTTTGTGTGGAAAGTGAGACTTAGTAATAGCTGTTGCTGAGAATGAGTGCTGGACAACACTTGACTTTCCCAGGTAACAGTCAGCTGTTGAATTTAATGTTCTCTTTTTAACTGACAGGTTTGCTCTAGGATTTGGCTCTTCTCAGGCCTTACTATTTCCAACCTGGCCCTCCCACCCCCTTCTTATAGTTGCTCCCTGTTCCTACTTCTGTTTTATTTTCTTCAAAAAACGTGTTACTATCTCAAGTAAAATTGTTTTGTTTTTATCTTTCCTTACTATGAGGGCAGGGATATTGTTTGTTGTGCATTTTACTTTTTCCAAATAAATAAAGTCTTTAGGAATCTGCTGATTATTAAACTGTGAACCTTGATGGGTTTAATTCCCAATTTTTAAATGTATCTTGAATGCTTTTCTTTGTTATTACTTGACGTCTGAAAGAGATGTACATATTAGGCAGTGCTGATTTCACTTTAAAAAAGGCTGCCTGAGTCTACTTTTGCCTTTCCTTCCTTTCAAATGCCAGTAAAAATGGCAGATAATGAAATGTAGCTCTTCTTGATACTTAAAAGTTTAGCACTAGTGGGAGAAATTAATGAGGAAATGTAAAGCAGTTGGTGTCAGTTGGTAATTAAATCCCAAATTACAGAGAAAATAGCAACCTCAAAAAGTAAGTCTTTATGATAGAATCCCTGTGTTTCCTCAAAGCAGGGGTGGGGGGGTGGGGGGGAGGCGCACAAGAGCCGCATTTCCACACCATTGATTAAGAGGTGAAAGTGTGCAACTGCAGGGTTCAGAAATAGTTTCTGACATTTGTCCACAGACTGTGACCCAAAGTTCAGTTGTCTTAGTTACACCATGAGAGGCACCCAAAGTGCTGGAAAAATTTGGGGAATTATGGTTACTTTGAAGGATAGCTGTTTCTTGTCCCAGAAATTGAGATGTTTATATCAGGTCTACTGGAAAGTTCTGTCTGTTTCTGTCACAACAAGTTTTGACACGTAAGCACATGTTTATTTGGCGCATGTGTGCTTCTCTATTTTTATCACTTAATGCAGCGGTCTCAAATTCGCGGCCCGCGGGCTGCATGCGGCCCGCCGAATAATTTTGTGCGGCCCGCAGACTAATCCACGAAGTTCAAAATATTTTGGATAAAATTAAGTAAGCCTAGGGGCCTACTTGTATTTTTCATTTCTCTAGCATCCTAGCTAGATATTAGCTTAGTTAACAGCAGTTGTGATGCGAACTACAGTTTCTGGTCGTTTTGTGACACTGAGTAAACTGCATGTATGATTGTGCTTGTTGTACTGATTTTTTTTTGTTTTCAACTGCAGTGAGAAAAGTGTTGTGTAACAGTTGCCTTTTGTAGACCTAGTGCGGCCGCCGAACGGCTGTGATCTTGCTCTGCGGCCCACATGCTGAGTTGAGTTTGAGACCCCTGACTTAATGTATACATACTGACGTAGCAAATTAACTAAAACAAAGTTGATTCACGTTAGTCTTATGTGTGAAGCGATAGTGTACACATGGCTACTGATAAAGTTCATTTACGCCACTGTAATTTTTACGAATTTCAACAAGGAAGAAATGCTACAGAAGCATGTAGAAATTTATTGAAAGTGTTTGGTGAAAGTACAGTTTCTGATAGGACATGCAGAAGATGGTTCGAAAAATTCGAAACAGGTGATTTCGACCTTTCTGATAAGCCACGTTCTGGGCGACCATCTTTGATCGATGACGATGTTGTTAAGACCATGTTGGAGCAAGATCCTTTTCTGACAACATCAGAGATTGCAGAAAGGCTTAATTCAGTTCAGCAAACCATTTTGGACCATATTCGGAAGATAGGATTGGTGTGGAAATATTCAAGATGGGTGCCACATGAATTAAGTCAGAAGAATTTGGATGATTGAGTCGTCATATGCACATCTCTGCTTGCTCGGAACAAAATCGAGCCCTTCTTGAACCCGATGATAACTGGGGATGAAAAGTGGATTACCTATAAAAACATCGTAAGGAAAAGGGCATATTGTGAACCCGGAAAACCTAGCCCTTCCACCTCTAAACCAAATTTGACTCTGAGTAAGAGAATGTTGTGTATATGGTGGGACGTTCGAGGACCAATACATTATGAGCTTTTAAAACCGAACGAAAAGCTCAGTTCAGAGAAGTATTGTCAGCAACTGGATAATTTAAAGACAGCAGTCCAAGAAAAGAGGCCAGTGATGTTCAATAGGAAGAACATCATACTGCATCATGATAATGCCAGGCCACATGCTGCTTTGAGGACTCCTCAAAAAATTGCAGAACTAGGCTGGGAAATTCTGTCGCATCCACCATATTCCCCGGACTTAGCACCCTCCGACTATCACTTGTTTTTGTCCTTACAAAATTTTTTGAAGGGCAAAAAATTCAAAAATGAAGAAGATATCAAACACGCACTGGTTCAGTTTCTCACATCAAAAGATAAAACATTTTTCAAAAATGGGATATACAAATTGCCCTCATGCTGGCAAGAAATCATTAATAATAATGGCAATTATATTATTTAATAAAGTTTATTGACGGTAAGAAAAATTTGTATTTTGTTTTATTCCAAAAACGGACAGAACTTTCCAGTAGACCGTATATATTCCATGTAAGTCCTCACAACAGAGTTTACTTTGTCTCCCATCTGAAGGCAGGGTTCTATGGGCTAATGAGTGAGAACCTACATTTACTGCGAGTATAGGACTAAAAATGTAGGCTGAGGAAACATACTCAGGTTATCAAAGATGTCCTGCCTAAACTTTCATCCAAAACAGAGAAAAAGCAGTGGCAAGAAAAAAAGCACCAAAACTCAAGAAGAGCTGGTCCCTGAGGAAACAGTATGAAATTATGAACCACATAAAATATTAGAAATTGAGTTGTATCCTTAGAAGCAGTCTAAGAGCATGTACATAGGCTGCTACTATAAAATTGGAGTTGAGGTTCTGAACCATTAAAAATCTGACTAGAAATATACCCACTAGAAAGGCTGAAAGGTTCAGTGGACAAATAAAAGATAGCAGACCTATTGTGGGTATCTCTGAGAAAATGGGAAAAAAGAACAAGGAAATAAAAAGTATTAGAGAAAAGATAAGAATCTGGAGTATATAGCTGGATGTCATAATATGTAGTCATCTGTTAAGTCTTCTCAGGAGAACAGAGCCGAAGGAGGAAGGTGATCAAGAAATAATAGAAGGAAACATCCCAGAGCAGAGCATAGATATGGTATTTATATTGCAAAGGCTTTCCCAATGTTGAGCATGACTTTTGTGTATGATTTCCATCTCTGATAGGAAATGCATTTAAAATCAAGTGAAGTAGAAAGATTAGTATAAAGGGATGAATGGAGAAATTCCAAGCAAATGCTAACTTGAAATTTGTAATGTAAGGTAAAAAATAATTCAAGCCTAGAAATGAGTTTACATGGATTAAAAAGGAATATCTAGATTGATTAAAGGTATAGTTTACAGAGAAGAGACTGCTATCATGGATCAAAGAGCATGAAACTATGTCATGTAAAACACTTGGAAATTCTAGGGGTAATGGCCAAATCTGTTTCATGAAGATTTACGTTTCTCATAAATAGCAATACAGACAAAATAGGAGATAGAATTTGAATCATAACTGCAAAATTGATGATTTACATATAATATGACTCTTAAACCATAATCCTATGATATAAAATAAAACATGTAAAAGCTGACTATTTACTAATATTATATAAAACACTAAGATATTGATGTTTAATAAGATACTAGTAAAAATATTTCCCATGCCCCAAAATTTTATCTGTCTGGTAAGTGTAAACACATAAACCAAACAAATTCCTCTTGGATAACAAGATAAAAATGTAAATACTAAACTGTTTTGGAAATAAACAACAAGAAGGCAGTATTTATTAAATTTTTGAGGCATTGCCAATATGGTATTTCAAAGGAATGATTTGTGGTCTTCATTGATTATTTTAGAAAGCAAGAATTACAGAAAATGAATGATTTAGAAGGTAGGAAAATACAGTAGACATCTCAGGAAAATAGAAGAAACAGTTGATTAAGATGAAAACGTAAGTTAATGAGACAGGAAAGTAAGCAATTGATTTGAGACCCTTAAAACCAGTTACTGGTTCTTTGTAATACTGGTGAGTCTGATCAAGAAAGAAAGGAATAAAAATCCAACATCAGGGATTGAAAGCTATAAAATTATAGTTGGAGAATCTTTTTTTGTTGTTGGTTTTTTTTGTATTTTTCTGAAGTTGGAAACGGGGAGGCAGTCAGACAGACTCCCACATACGCCCGACCGGGATCCACCTGGCATGCCCACCAGGGGGCGATGCTCTGCCCATCTGGGGCGTTGCTCTGTTGCGACCAGAGCCATTCTAGCACCTGAAGCAGAGGCCATGGAGCCATCCTCAGCGCCCGAGCCAACTTTGCTCCAATGGAGCCTTGGCTGTGGGAGGGGAAGAGAGAGACAGATAGGAAGGAGAAGGAGAGGGGTGGAGAAGCAGATGGCCACTTCTCCTGTGTGCCCTGGCCGGGATTTGAACCCAGGACTCCTACACGCCAGGCTGACGCTCTACCACTGAGACAGCCAGCCAGGGCTATAGTTGGAGAATCTTTTTTTTTTTTTTTTTTTTAATATATATACAAAAATCTTCAGAGTCAGGATGTAAGTTACAATGATTATAATAAACATAAAATTTATATTATAGTTGGAGATTCTTAATTCACAAATTTATATGCAGACTTGATCATGTTAATGAAATGGGCAATTTTCTATGAAAACATACTGAATTTGACTCAGAGTATTATCTGATTATCAGAAAAGTAACCTGGAAGAAATAAAAGTGAAAAAATTAGTTAAATCTCTAACACCATAGAAGATCCAGGTGGCTTACAGATGCAGATGAGTTCCGTAAAGCCTTCAGTGAAAATGAATGTATTATTTTGTTTCAGAATGTAGAAAAATATGCAGTGCTATCTGTCTTATTTTCTTAGACTAGCATATTCCTGTACCAGAATCAGTTAAGAATAACATCACATTCTCAATACTCAGATTTCTGTCACTTAGGGGGATATAAGAACTCAAATCTATACTAGTCATTGAGAATACAGACAAATTCTTAAGAATTTCTCTGAGGAATACTGCAACAACTGGTTGGTTAGGAGAAAAATTGTCTCAATTCAGCACTAATTCCTCATAAAAAATTTGGTGATGTAATAAAAAAAATAATTTGCACTTGAGAAATGTGAGACAGGAACATTGCTGTCAGGAACAAGACAAGCGTGCTTATATCTCTGTTTTGTATATATGTGAGGCCTCAGGCAGTGAGGGAGAGTAAACAAAAGACTAGGAGCTGTATATACTAATAAAGAACAGTCAGAATTGTCATAATTTCAAATGATATGATTAGAAAATTGAAAAGTCTCAGCCGGAAAATACAACTGTAGGAGGTGGGACAGTGGAGATATAAACATCGAACACACATGTCATGTAACTATTAGAGCAGGAATGGAATAAGAACAACCCATTCTCAGATGGCGACAGAGCCAGCAGTATCTAGGAGACCTAAAAGCAGTATGCTGTGCCTCTGAGGTTAACTGAGAAGCACTCCTGAAGAGCATTAAGACCTGAATATGTAAATGAACATTTTATGTTCCTGGATTGAGAGACTCCAGATAAGGATGTGGATTTCCCCCAATGTATTCAGAAATATGCGGTCTCACTTAAAATCCCACTGAGGTTTTATATGGGAAAGGACAAGCAGATGGTGAAGCTTTATCTGGAGGAATAGGTGTTCAGTGTTCAGAATAATAATATTTTTGAAAAGGAAAAATTTGAGCAGATATTAAAACATAAGTAAATATTGTGATTAAAGAAATATATTTATGTGGAAACTGACAAGTCAGTGGAACAGAAAAGTCCAAAAGTATTGACAGATGCCTTAGATTTTGATAAAGGAAGTGCTTTAAAAGTATAAGGTGTGTGTGGTTCAGTTTATGAGGTTTTCTCTTCTCAAGTAATGAAGACACAATGAAGATTTTTTTTTTTTTTGCTTTGCTGGGGATGGTAACTTTTGTAGATTAGAATGAATGAATTAGTGCTCAGTTTGAATAGGCGTAGCTCTGATTAATAGCCTCCATAAGAATAGAAAAGTAACTTTTTTTCTTTTTTTTCAAGGTTTCCTTGTTTGCTGCTTTGGGTATACGTAATAAGCAGGGATCCTGGTCAGGTCATTTAAGCAAAGGGGATTACAGTGTTTGGAAGCAGGCTTTGGGGTAGGTTAAATCACAATGTAGATAAGCTGCTTGAATCACAGAATTTGGAACTCAAAAATGGATGTGCCTCTCACATGACAATGTTCAGAGGTTGATTGTCTTAGGGGATATTGGAAATGCCCCGCTTTTCAAACCCACCCGATGCCTCTGTCCTCCCCTCTGCTCCTGTCTCTCTGAACCTTGTTATTTGATGTGGTGCAGTTCACCAGCTTCCACAGGTTGACCTACTCAAAATTCTTGATTCCTTGGCTTTAACCTCTCTAGACTGGATTAAAGATTTCTGTATTTTTAGTACGTACTTCAGGTTAATTTAAGAACTTAAGTTCAAGGAAACTGTAATAGAACTTTGAGGTGGCCTGAAATTGCCTAATACTTATAGCTTATTAATTGAATTTTAATTTGGGCTTTTTCTGCAGATTTCGCAAGCTTTTGATATTTTTATGAATAAATTTTGCTTTGGAAGGTTTTTTTTTTAAATTTGTATATTAATGTTAAACTCATTTTAATACTGCAGTTAATATTCTTAATGTTCTGTGAACTTGATTGGGTCTGTCTTACTTATAACTACTGTTGACCTTTCATCTTGAACCAGTGGTTCTTAACTGTTTTAGGAATCCAGATAGAACCGTTTGAAAATTTATAAAAATTCCAAGGCTTTGCTTTGCTTTTAAAAGCATATGCTTCTTTGTATAATTCTCTCTCCGTATCCATTATGTTTACGCACACACATTTTATCTCCCACCTCCTTTTTCCTTGAGACCTCTAATGGTTTTTCTGTGCTCTGTGAGGCCCCCAAGTTGATTGAAGCATGGTCGACTCTGAGGCTTTTCTGTTAACCTCAGGTAACTGAGGAGATACTGCTCTCTTTTTCTTTGCAGAATACATAGAGCCCAAATCTCTTATATCAGCCATTAAATCTGCTTTCTTCCCTGATCCTGTATCACTCTTGTGTAAAACGCACAGGGCAAAGCTGTATTTGTTCCACACATACATGTAAAGGTGGTAGAAGCCATTAACAACATGTAGATTTGGTGTTTTGACTCCCGTATTCCCTCTTTCCTCAAACAAAACCCAAGCCTGTATTCAACCATCAATATTTGGCTAGAGCATTAAAGATCTTTCTGTCAGTAGCTAACTGAATTATTCACAATGGCTGACTTGGGAAGATTTTTAAGTTACTTTGTTTTCTCAATTCCCCGTAAGTCCTGATTTCACAGGACTATCTATCTTTTGGCCTTGCATAGATGGAGCCAACTAATATGTCTTTAATACTTCATTCTCTTTTCCAGGAAAAGTAAAACTACTTCTGAAGGAACTCTGGCTCTGTATAAACACAGCACACAGAGTACCTGGTGAAAGGAGCAGCTGTGTCCCAGGTGAGAGAGAAGCTTCCAGAAGTACATATTGTACATGAAAGTAGAGATGTTTGCCATGGGTATTGTCTGCTTTTAGTTTTTATTGTCTGTTTCTACTAAAGAATGAACCAAGCTTAGCATGGGTACTTTTAATTATATAAAACTGCAGTGTGACTTCTACCAATCTCAGTAAATGCATTTGGGTTTTAATTTTTTTTTTTTTTTGTATTTTTTTCTGAAGCTGGAAACAGGGAGAGACAGTCAGACAGACTCCCGCATGCACCCGACCGGGATCCACCCGGCCTGCCCACCAGGGGGCAACGCTCTGCCCACCAGGGGGCGATGCTCTGCCCCTCCGAGGCATCACTCTGTTGCGACCAGAGCCACTCTAGCGTCTGGGGCAGAGGCCAAGGAGCCATCCCCAGTGCTTGGGCCATCTTTGCTCCAATGGAGCCTCGGCTGTGGGAGGGGAAGAGAGAGACAGAGAGGAAGGAGAGGGGGAGGGGTGGAGAAGCAGATGGGCGCTTCTCCTGTGTGCCCTGGTCGGGAATTGAACCCGGGACTTCTGCACGCCAGGCCAACGCTCTACCACTGAGCCAACCAGCCAGGGCCTGGGTTTTAATTTTTAATAGTGGCTTTCATCGGAGAACATTCAAAGAAACTGGCAGGACCCACAATGGAGGTGTATTTGGCAGGTCTGTGCAGAAGACTAAGGACATACCAGCTTTCCCAGTCATTTTATGAGTTCTATCTATCCAATTAGCTCAACTTGCTTTATGTGTAACTTATTAGTTACCTTGGTTGAAATTTTAGTTAAAATCTACTCTGCCTTCGTAGCCTCCTTTAGGATACTGATGTGATTAGGTAAAAAACTCATATCCCATTATTTTCTGCAGCACACTTAGCTAATACATTTCCAGAGATTTGCCTTAATCTGTGGTGTATCTTGATTTGCAGTAGAGTCACGGAGGCTTTCTACCACATTCTCAGTTACAGTGTATTCAAAATTTAAGATTTGGAATTAGATATTAGTCACTTGCAGTGGAAAGGGAGAAGATTGTTGTCTTGCATAAGATTAAAGTTCTTAACTTCTTTTTGTTTACTAGTTTCTTAGATTTGCTGCTATAAAAAAAAAAAAGATATTGAAGATCTAAGTTTGTAGAGACATGCACCTAGTTTTTCCTCCCAGGCTCTAAAGTGACGTTCCCTAAGGAAAACGTTCATAGGCAAGTTCATGATTCTCATTTTTGTGGATTTCAGAACTTGTGAGGCCAACAGAAAATTTTTGATGTAGTTCTTTTAAAGGGACTGTCTCTCCTCACATTATCTCCTGGGTAGTAGCTCTGGTAATATAAGCAGGTGGAGCCTGCGCCTGCTAAATTATCCTCCTCAGTGTAGAATTTACCTATTCTCTGTTTAGGCAGAAGCAGCCTGGTGTCCTTTTCAGTCTTCTGTATTAGTCAGTGGTCCTACTTTATTGTAAGCACTTGATTTTATGTTATTAAAAGTTATTAAAAGGGACATTTCATTTAATACTTTTATATGTTTATTTAAAAATAAACTATTTCAAGGATTAAGTCTTTCTTAATGTTAGCTTTTTCAAGTAGAATGGAAAATATCTACCATAAAATATATTCTTTTGTTTGTTTTCATATGAGAAAATGACAAATATAATGCAGAAGATTGCCTTATTACCCCTCATCCAGCTTTCCTGAAGTTTAATGTTTTTAATCACCAGTAATCAAAACCAGAATACTTAGCCTAGTACTGTTAATGGAAATAAACCTCAGCTGAGTTTCAACTGTTCCTACCAATGTCATTTTTCCTTTCCAAGATCCCATATTACATTTAGCCATCATTCTTTAATCTCCCCCAGCCTGGCAGTTCATCTGTCTTTCCTGTCTCTCGTGTTTTTTATACTTTTAGAGAGTGTGGATGATTTTGTAGAAAGCCTGTCAGTTTTAGCTTATCTGATGTTTTCACGTATTCGGTTGAGGCCATGTATTACGGGAAGAACTCCATCGTGATAATGCACTCTGCCTATTTAGGGTGCTGTACCTGGGAATAGGGGATGTGGAGATGTTAATCTTGGTCACTGGCTTAAGGGGGCATCTGCCAGGTTTCTCCATTGTAAAGTTGCTATTAATTATTTTCAGGAAGATTCTTTGACACTCTGCAAATACTCTTTTTTTCTGCAACTTAGCCCACTGATTTTAGCAGCCATTTGTGGATCTTATTTACTATAATGACTACTTTGTCCATTAGATTTTGTTGTGTTTCCCCTCACGTCTTTTGCATTTATTACCTGGAATTCTTCTATAAGAAAGACTATCCCTTTTCTACCATTTATTTAGTCATTCACTTTTTTATTTGTCAGTATAGTCTCATGGGTATTATTTTATGCATCATAATTTAGCACTGCCATTATGTATTACTCAGATTGGCCCAGCTTTGGTTTTTACGGTTGGCTCCTGGGCCCTTTCTGTGTAGCCTTGTGTTCTGAGTACCTCCTTACTTTCTGAGACTGCAGGATGTTTCAGGCCCAGCTTGTATTCCTCTCCCCAACCCTGTATCAGCCACTTCTCCTAGGAGTCCTGAGTCCTTCTGTAATACATATTTTTACAGCTTTCAAATATACAAATAGATGTTTCTAATTATTTCCCAGGGCTCACATGTCTTTACTAATAATTAGCACCACTGCAGTTCACCAAAATCCAGACACAAAAAGCATTGGCTTTTTATAATAACTTTTCTGTTGCTTATACTAAAAAGTGTTCATGTGACCTAGTTCCTTAATTAGAGCATTGTATAAATGTCGTAGGATAGGCTTGATTTTAGATCGCTTATTAGACAGGAAATTATGTTCCCTGCCAACATTCATGCACAAAGCTGTTTCTCCCAGGTACTACTGGTTGTAGGTACTACTGGCTCACCAAGAGAGTGCACTTGTCATGAGGGCCCAGCACCTGTAACACTGTTGTGGGTGCTTTATGCTGTGGAGAGGTCATGAGTATCCCACCCATCCATCCATTTATCCACCTGTCTTCTCATCCTGTTTGTTGGGAGCGAAGAAGGCTTATGTGAAGTATGTTCAAATATTTTAGGATAGTCTTTAGAAAGGAATCAGTTCTCTAAAATAAGTTTTTACTTGGACGTAATATTACAAGCATTTTGAACTGTTAGAGTAAGTTGGGATTTTTAAAAAAGTTTTCCTGATATTATAAATACTTGGTACTTACTTTTTTTCTACAGCAAAACCTGCCCAAGAACAGCCCAGACCCAGAGAGTCCAGGGAGGATGACACACCCACCCAGGTGGAAGGCAGTCCTCCCAGAGCCTCTGCTGTGCAGACGTGTCTGCCAGAGATGTCCGTGGAGATAGAGGGTGGCTTCTCCACACAGGAAAGTGCGGGAAGAGAGAGGCCCAGTGCAGAAGCTCACCACAGTGAGGAGAGGCCTCCTGAGGCTCTAATGCAGAGGAATGATGAGGAAAGTGCTGACTTACCAGACCGCGATCACTTTTTTGATGAAGATCTTCAAGCTGCAGTTGACTTCTTCAAACTTCCCCCTCCTCTTTTGTCTCCAGTGCCATCACCCCCTCTGGGGTCCTTACCACGTCAGGGCACCTTACCTTCTTTGCTTGCACCTGTGAGTTTGCACTTTGAATTTGAGTCACCAAGTGGGCACAGTGTCTATTCTATTATGTTAGCCATAATTGGAGAACATTTGTGGAACTCAGATCCGATTTTATTAGGGAGTAATAAGAGAATTTAACAGGCCTGCCAGAGCCCTGAGGACCAACATGTTTCATATGACATTTTCACTTTCTGTTATGGTTGCAAGTTTGTCTTTATCCACAATCAGATTGTAAGTCTCCTGTGGGAGGACTGTGTCTTAATTGTTTGTTCTTCTCTCTCGTGCCTGGCACTAAACAGATATAGAATGAATTAAATACAGTTTTGCAGCCATGGAGTATGCCAGAGATGGGTAAAATCATGTATATAATATATAGTAACCTAGTTTTCTGAATTCCCCATTTTCACTTTATAAACTCATAATCTTTTTGTGTGTTTGCAGAATGGTTTATTATAATTTCTTAGGAAGTTAGTTTTAATGAAACAGTTGTATTCTTTTTGGCTTAAGGAACAGGTAAATAACTTTGAGTTACTTCATTCAGGAAACTTAATGCATGTTTGTTGTGTTCTAGACATCGTGCTAAGCTCTAGGAAGGCAGAGGTGACATAGGGTATAGTTTCCACTTAGTTGGATTTTGTGTGGTGGTTGGGCCATAAGAAACAGGTGATTACACAGCCTTGGTAGAGCACTTCAGTGCTAGGAAGTGTACTCTGCTGAACATATAGACCGAGCTTGGTCCTGAATAGAGGCCAGGTGGAGGGGAGGAGTGGGAGATACCTCTGGAAAGTAAGGGCCTAGCTGAGTATTGAAGAGGGAGTGAGATGTTTCAGGTTGCATTGTTCTTTTTGTGTGTGTGTATGTGTGTGACAGAGACAGAAGGACAGATATGGACAGACAGACAGGAAGAAAGAGATAAGAAGCATCAATTCTTTGTTGCGCCTCCTCAGTTGTTCATTGATTGTTTTCTCATATGTGCCTTGACTGGGGAGCTCCAGCAGAACATATGACCCCTTGCTTAAGCCAGTGACCTTGAGCTTCAAGCTAGCGACCTTTGGGCTCAAGGTAGTGTCCATGGGGTCATGTCTATGATCCCACGCTCAAGCCAGCGAGCCTGCTCTCAAGCCAGATGAACCCATATACAGGCTGGCAACCTTGGTGGTTTCGAACCTGGGTCCTCTGCAACCCAGTTGGACACTCTATCCATTGCGCCACTGCCTGGTCAGGCTACAGTGCTCTTTACATAAGTATATAACTAGGGTAAAATTGATGCTGGGGAACATTCACACACACCAGGTCTAGAAGGGCCGTGTGCACCCTGATGACTTTCCATTTTATCCGGAAGGCAATGTAAAGTTTTTGATGGATTCAAGAAGTCAACCTGATGATAGATTTTCATTTGAAAGTTTACTTTAGTCCCTATCTGAATGGGTAGGGTGTGGGGATAGTCAGGAAAGGAGCATCAATAAGGACATCATTTAATCAGCAGTTTCTTTAATTCTTGACACCTTAACCCATCAAAGTTATAAAGAGGTAGGGATGGTTTGAAAAATGTTATGAGGTTTAATGAGTAGCCGTTGGTGAGATATTCACTGTGGTTAGGGGAAATGGAGAGTCAAGAATGTTGAAAAATGCCTGACCTGTGGTGGCGCAGTGGATAAAGAGTTGACCTGGAAATGCTGAGGTTGCCGGTTCAAAACTCTGGGCTTGTCTGGTCAAGGCACATATGAGAGTTGATGCTTCCTGCTCCTCCCCCCTTCTCTCTCTCCTCTCTCTCTCTCTCCCCCCCCTCCTTTCTAAAATGAATAAATAAATAAAAATTAAAAAAAAAAGAATGTTGAAAAATAACAAATTTAAGAAGCCCTACTTAGGTGGGAAGATAATGTGTAAAATGTTAAAGTGTACATCTGTAATATGTATTTTAGATCTATGGACATGGCCTCAGAGGAGGGCTGTGGTGAGACACATGTTCAGGATACATCAGCATTTGGGTGCAGCTTAAGCCATGGGATTGTGCAATGTCATTCAGTGAGAGTGCAGAGGAGGGAGATGGGGTCCCAGATTGATTCCTGAGAAACTGTCAGTACATATGTGACCAAAAAGAAAAAGGGAAGAGGAAAGATTGAAAACAAGGGGCAGGACAGTGGAGGAAAACCAGGTGATTGTATTTTAGAACTCGAGAGGGGCGGACAGAGTTCTTTAATAGGAATGTTTCTGTCAGCTTTTCCCCAGACTGCCTTTCCCTTATAGAACAGGGAGGCCAGGCAGTTGATGTATTGGCTTACCTGTGAGCCACATATGATGGAGTAGTTAGTACAAGAGGGAGGTGGTTGGGGGTCCAGCAGGGTTTCTGGAGCAGGGGTGGAGACAGGATGGCAGGAGGGAAAGTTGTCACTGTCACTGCACACACTATTGAAGGGGTAGAGCAGGTCTGGGTGATAACAGCATACAAGGTGCATCACTTGTGAGTGTGACAAGAGCTGCCCATGAGTTGTCACCTCGAGTAAGGGCCTAGTTGGTGTGTAGAGGGCAATGCTGTGGGTGCGAGTCAGATACGTGTGGAGGAGTGCCTGGGAGGTGGAGGAAAAGAGTTGGAAGCCTTTTTGGCAGCAGATGGGAAAGTAGTTGAGAAATAGGAGTGTTTGGAGGTTAGGAGAAGAAAGCACACCCTAGACCATTTGTGGCCTAAAACTTGGAAGAACCTGTTACAGGAGAAGAGGTATGAGTAAGGGTGACTGGGGAGAGGTGGGCTTCTTTTAGGAGAGAGCAAAGCAGTGTCTTACATGTTACATGTGGTTGAGACTTCCCAATCCCTTGTAGCAATTCCAGAGAGTAAACTACCTGTCTCTATATGTGCTCTGAAGAGTTCTTCAGGAAGCATGTAATTTTTAAAATGCATTTAATTTGTATTATATTTGGTTAAATTTGTATTTAATTACTTAACTAGTATAACTCATTTTTTTTTTAAGGAAACCTACTTTGGAGAATATACTGATTCCAGTGACAATGACTCAGCCCAACATAGAAATTCTGCTGAGTCTGTTTCAGAAGATGATACAACTGAGGCACAGGATTGTTTTGACTCATCCAGAAAAAATAAAGGAAGTGGTACATGGGAGGAAAACCCCAAAACACATGAAGTCACCCAAGCTCTAAAGACTTTGGAAGGAAATGAAGTGACAACAGTTGGGTGTGGGACATTCACAGCAACAATGAGTGAACCTTTAGCCTCATTGTCTTTAGCTCCTGAGAAACATTGGACAGTGTCATCTCAATTCATGAGTGGTACAAAAAGAGGCATTTTAGGTGAGGTAAAAAGACAAAGAGAAGTTAGGGAGCTGGATAAGTCAGTGCCCACTGAGGAGGAAACACCTCATAAACCCACAGGAAGAATGAATGTTGAGAAGTTATCTGGCAGCCTCGCACAAGGGAAGGAGCTGGCCCTCGGCAAGTTAGACATGTGTTACTCTCCCCTTGGCAAGAGGCCATTAAATGAACTCATGATATCTGAAGGAAGGAGCCCATTATCCAGAATGAGAGGATCACCCAAATCCGATTTTACTAAGTGGACAACTAGTGAAATCACTTGTGAATCAGATTGTATATCAGTTTCTGACCATCTTCAAGGACTATCTAGAGAAATAGGAAAGGAAAGAGAAGATACTCAAGGGTTTGTTTTAGGAGAATCACGTGAACCTGAAGAAGGTGCAGGTGATGTAATGGATGCAACAGAGCTTGATGTTGAAGCCAAATTTTCTTCTACCTCAAGAGCATTGTCAGTCTACAGTAATACCCAGTCTTCCTCTGGGTTGAAGTGTGGTCATGATACACATGTTTCTACTGAAGTAATTTCTCCTGAAGGTTGTCATTCAGAACAGAAGTTACAAGCTAGAACTTCAATCATGTCAGGTCTGCAGTCTGAGCCACCAAAGTGTTCTACAGGAGCAAGTGACCTGAAGAATAGCTTGTGTGCTCTGAACCCTGAACTGGGAGCATCAGATTTTCATGGTCAGAGTAGCAGTGGGGTTGACTGTACAAAAATTGTAAAAGGCATGACCAAATTGTGTGGCCCTTCTCAGTCAGTATTTATGAAAGCCATGAAAGATGGACAGTGTGAAAGCCAGGGTCCAGGAGTGGAGCACACACCAGGTCAGTCAGATTTCACACCATTAGAAGAAGCTCAGTCTGGCTTGATCAAGAGTGGTTTTGGCTTTGTTAAAAGCACTTCTTGGCACCATGGTGATCTATTAAGGAGAGGTGGCGAAGCA
Source organism: Saccopteryx leptura (assembly GCF_036850995.1). Classification (NCBI taxonomy): domain Eukaryota; kingdom Metazoa; phylum Chordata; class Mammalia; order Chiroptera; family Emballonuridae; genus Saccopteryx; species Saccopteryx leptura. Next base: position 129,579,622 of record NC_089503.1, on the reverse strand, counting down.
ACACTTAGAGTTACATCAGAACATGGACAAGAGACCAACCATCAGTTAAAAAAGACAATACCATCCTTAGAAAATAGAGGGTCAGCATCATTGTTGCCTAACCAAGTGTCAGTTATCACTAAGCAGGCCAGGCCTGAAACGTGTCAGAGTGCGAGAACGGAACCTTTCAGACCACGTAGGAACAAGCCTGCCTCGGCAACAGGAAATGATAATGTGCCACCTAGAACAAAATGTGGAGGAAGAGAGAAGACAACCCAGAACATCGAGGAGGTGGCTGCCACAAAAAGGACTTCACTAGACGTTTCAACCTCTTGGAGAAAATTAGATTCCGATTCTCCAAGTGGTTCTTTACCAGTAGAAAATTCTAATTGTTCTGCAAACAGTAAATTAACTTTCTTTTCTGAAAATATCCCAGTCCCAAACCAAAATTTGATGGAACCCACAGTGCAGGCAGAGCTACAGGAGCAGAGCCCATGTCTAAATGCCACAGAGCCAGACACCTCTGGGGTGAGTGCTGATAAGTTTCCTCCAGCCACAGAAATGGCAGTGTCAGGTGTTCCTGTTGAAGAAATGTCCTGTGAAGACACAGGCAGGTCTGACGGTGAAGTGCTGGCCATTTCAAAGGACTCTCCTAGTGTAGAGCAAAACCCAGAGAAGGCCCTGGAGCAGCCGTCGCCAGCTCCTGGCAGTGCCTCTTCTGAAGGTCCGGGCACTACGGGCGCTGCCTTTTTACCCGTGGTTGGCAGAAAAGATGAAGAGACACATGTTCTCCCCCAAAGTAGCCTTCCTGGTCCTCTGTATTGTTACACAGGCATTCGGGAGGGGGGTGGTGACACCGAAGTAGAGGAGAGTGAGGCCCCTAGCTGCAGCGAGGGTGAAAATGAGCCTGAAGCCATGATGGGTAGCCAGCAGCGGGATGCTGCCAGGGTCTCCAAAAGAGAGGTGGGAGCTACAGATGCTAGTGCCACGGAGACCAGGCCTTTTGCAGAGGTGGGCTGTCTGGCCTCAGCGCTGCAGGACTTCAACATCAGTACGCTCTCTGAGATAGACAAACTGTCTACATCAGAAGTGGCTATGTTTCTTGAAAGTTGTCAGTTAAGAGATTATAGCTCAGGGGACTCTGTTTCAGAATTTTCTAGCAAAGAAACCCTAAACAAAGCAATGAACAGAGAATTAGAGCAAAGTGAAATATCAGGAGAAAAGGACACAAAGGAACTCTGTGAAGAAGAAGAAGAAGAAGAAGGAACACTCAAAACCTGTGAAGAGTGGATTGAATCAGAGGAAGAGGATTGCCCTTTAAGGGATGCTAGTCAGCTCACTCAGTGTTCTTTGGAAACATTGTCTGAGGTTCTCACCAAGATTGGACAAGAACTTCAGTCCAACTATGAGGACTCAGATGGAAAAGATGCTAGTAATTTATTGCTCTTCAGTATACAGGACAGCTTGACAGCCGAACACACAAAAGAACAAGTCTCACCTCAGCAAACAAGTGGCTCCATGCTGCACCCTTCAGATCCACTCCCATCAACAGCTGGCATGGACACTAAGGGCAGTTCTCCCACTAGTGGGGCATCTACTATTGAAAACACCCAAGATAGGCCTGAGGGAAACTCAGGTGTGACCAGGCTGATTGATGGTGGGGATGAAGTTTTGTCAGAACTGGCAGAGCCCCCACCCCAGTGCTCCGACTCAGGAGCCGAGCAGATAGCTGAGCATAGTGCTGGTTGTGAGGAAGAAAGGGCATTTCAGTGTCAGATATCCACGGTGACTTCTGAAGTGATAAATGTGCTGATAAACAAGGACCAAAATGTAGTCATTGAAAAGGGGGACAACTGGACCATCATAAATGGGGTAGCTCTCATGCCAGAGATGGACCAGGTTATCCTGTGTGACAACCCTGCTTCCCCAGATGGAGGAGAGCCAGGAGCTGGTTTTGTTTCCGTCACTTCTGTGGAGGACAAGTCCCCAGAGACCAGCCACCCCGGCTCTCCATTTCAGGAGCCCTCATGTGGCAGTAATGTTCCAGACACCCCAGAGGATATTTCCAGCAGTGGTCAGAGTTCTAACTTTGATAAAAGTCGTTTGCGGAATAGACCTGTTAAACCTAGCATAAGGATTAGTTCTGAAATTTATGATCAAATCTTCGAGTCTCAGATTGTTGCGTCTGATCACACATATTATAACTCGAAACTGGAGCCATTTGGCAAAAACAAGAATCGATCAAAGATTTCGAGCAAAGATCTGTCATGCAAACCGATAAAGAGTTCAGCACCTGGCAGACTTGAAACTAATACAGGTGAAGTTTCTCAGTCATCTCCAGGGGACAGAGGTAACACAAAAACCCAGAGACCTCAAACTCAGACTGTTCTGGCCAATGCTGACACCTCTACCCCTACAGATTGTTCTGCTGACACTCTGAGTAAAATACGCCAGGAAGTGGGGCCCCCTTTGCCACCCCTTCTTGCTCCTTTGATTGCCACACCTCCCAGGACCTCACACCCAGTTTCTCCTCTGATATCGAGTCCCAGTCCTTCCTCACCCACCTCTCCTACTGACCAGCTTTCTCCATTGTGTGAGATCCCAGTGCCACCCACAGTGTCTCCTTTGCTGGAAGATCCAGGGCGTGCCTCCCCTTCATGCATGTCCCTGTCCCCATCTGTTGTACCTGCCGGGGAGAGGATGTTGTCATCTCCTTTGCAGTTTTGTGCTACCACCCCAAAGCATGCCCTTCCTGTGCCTGGCAGACTGCCTGCTTGTGCGTCGGCCCATGCTGCTGTGGCCGGGCCCCAGGAGAATTCTGTTAAAATCCTTGACACCATGTACCCAGAGTTATCTGCCAGAGCCCGCACTCTCAACATCCTTAAAGGGAATATTCAGCTCACACGGGGGTCGCCTGCTGACCGTCAGAATTTACCAGGGCCAGTCAGCTCTATAACAGGGTTCAAAGCAATCACTTCCATGTCAACCGCCTTTGTCAAAACGGGAGGCAGCTCTGGTGGTGATTGTAACCAGGATAAGTTAAGAGATTTGGGGACTTCACAGGATTCAAGTGGGAAAAGGACATTGCCAGCGTGCACACCGAGGAGTGCTAAAAGATTGCGCCTGGACAGCGGGTCCCCAGAACCAGAAATAGGGAGCGCCACTTCAGAAGGGGATGATAAGCAACCCCACGGGGATCTCCCTCAAGCTGAAGTCACAGTAACTGATGAGGAACCAGGTTCTGTTTTGGCTGCCAGTACAGATTCACAGTTGCCTCTGAACCCCAAGGAAACTGTCGAGTCCCACGATAAAGCTATAGCTGAAGCCCTGAAGAAGATCTCAGAGTCCTCGTTTGACCTGTTGCCTGTCATTCGGAGTCATGTGTATGTGGGAAATATCTCCCAAAAGCCTGTAATGAGAGATCAAGAGAAAGAAGTTGTCTTTGACTTCAGCACAACAAAGAAGGTAGGTGGCAGCTGTTTTCTAAGAGCTTAGGAGCTGCTCATCGTCCTCAGGGACAGGCTGTCTGCTGTTAGGAGGGTGGCAGAGGACTCCAACAGAAGTAGTTCAGTAATGACAGTTACCCATACAAACATTGAGATCTAGACTTTTTCTAGCCAGGATTTTATATGTTTGAGATGTGATAACACCAGAGATGTAATAATTTGTGGTTATCTACCAACTTAAACTTTTAAAGAAAAAGTATCTGTCAGAACTAAAATTGCATATTTCCCATTGATTCTGATGTGTAAATGTTTGAAATTATTTCCTTGAAAGCGTTAACTGATTATCACCTAATAGAGCCTTCCTTTTCTGTGAATAATGTCATATACTCACATTTGAAATCCTTTCAGAAAAACAACATATGGGTATGGTTTCTCCTTCTCCCTCCCTTAGTGTATGTCTCAAATCAAACAGGATCAGATGTTCAATTTCAAGATGAGAGGGCTGTGCAGCTCTATTACAGTTCATAACGACTTCTATAGGCTTACATTTTCTAAATGCCCATTTTGACACCTTGTGTGGATGACTTCCAGTGCCATATGATCTTAGGTTATTGGTTATCTGCACATTCTCCAAGTCATAGTGGTATAAATTTTTTTCTTAGATTGTTTACTTTCAGAAAGCATACAGAGCAGTATAAGTAAGTTTGAAAAAATGTTTATTTTCAAATGGATTAATATGTCAAATTACTTAATGCTTCTCTTCCTGAGCAAGAAAAATGTCACCTAATAATATTTTTAAGATATAAACAGGGTTAATGTATAGAGTACACTGGAGTTGAGAAATTGAGAGTAGACTAGGGTAGGTTTAACACATGCTCACGGAACAAATTGTTATAGCAAAAACCAGGACACTAATTGGTTGGAGTAGTGATAGTGACAGCAGGTATGCACAGATCTGCCTTCTAGCACTTGCAGCATAGCTGATCGGACAGCTAACAGGTGTGAACTTCTTAGCCCCCAGAGAGCCTTTTGGCTTACCTATTAAGCAAATTGGTCTGGTTACTGCCCTCAGCTACCTTCTGATAGAGTGCATGTTTCATTTTTTCAGTTGTTACTAAATTTTGTAACTTGAAGCTATTTAGTAGGCTAAATATAAATGTCAGTGTATGTGGCCTTTTCATTTTTTTTTCTTCCCACTCCAGCATTTAGCAGAGTGCTTGCTTCACTCTATTCTCTCAGAACTAAAACTTCAAAAGACATCTCTGGAGCACAATTACATTCATGCACTCTGCAGAGTGTATGTGGGTATTTGTCGTCAACTTGGAGACGTGGAAAGAGCTCGCTTGTTCTGCTACAGCCTACTTAAGGAAGGTATGCTCATATAACAGCTTTTCTTGTATTGAAGATATATTATGGATTTTTTACCTCATTATACTTGAATCTGTGTTTAGCTAAGCAATTTCTGTATATCATTTTAAGTTGTGTAATAGCTTGTACATTAAGGCATATAAAGCCTTAGGTATACCTGTTCATTCCTGGTTTTTGGTAGGAGAATTTCTGGACTTCAGCTTACTTATGTCAGCATTTCACTTGTATAGAATATAGGATCTCTCATTACTTCATATTTGTTTTAATCCTTGTGCAGCTACTTTGGAGTCAAATATAGTTGACACAAGATAAAGGAATGATTTAAAGTAAGTGACAAACCACACTGCTGTAGTTTGGGAAAGATAGAAAATAACAAGATGGATTCATAAGCTGGTGAAAAGAAGAGATGGGAGAGAAGTATAGAAAGGCTGTCTGTCCTTTGATTCTCTTTTCCCTTTACTGTCATTTCTTTGGTCTCTACTGGTGATCAGATTAGGAGTTATTCTTTATTTCATCAGATCATTGCTGGAGAGATTTTTAAACACTAAAATGGTATACAAATACATTTTAATACTATATCAGAAAGTCTTACCTCAATTGCAAAGATTTATAATCTTTTATTATAATGTTTGGGGCTTATAAGTTAGGAAAATTGACTATATCACTTCTGGAGTTGTGAATGAGGCTGCTGTGTTTGTTGCCACTTTGGTTACTCTTTCAGTCACTGACTTATTCAACAAATAGTTACAGGTTTATGCTAACTGTTAGGGCTTCATTAAACACCAGAACCAAATACGTGCGTTCAGTGGGCTGATACATGGCAACAGCATACAGGCGCACATGAGGTTTTTTCAGTGGTGGGCGGGCAGCAAAAAGGAGAGGACACGGACTCTCCTGAGCACAAGCTGGATTTCTGGCTTGTCCTCACACAAAACCGCCCATTCTCACCTCAGGCCCTGTGTTACAGGTTTCTCTCTTGGGATGCTTTACCCACAACTTTATTATGGTTCACAAGCCACACTGTGGGAAAAGATATTTATAGCAAAGGATTATTGTCCATAATTTTAAAAAATCTCTCTTCAAACCAAAGCTTTATTGTTCAAGTGAGTTCTCTTGTAAATGTGCGCGCGCGCGTGCACACACACACACAACACACACACACAAATGGCCTTAAATGACACTAACCAAATGAGAGTATTCTGGGACTGGGGCAGGCTGGAGAGGATGGTTGCCTTTTCTTCATGGTTTAAAATTTATTGACCTTTTCATACAGGGATGTATATCTGTGTATTAAAGAAAGTTTGCCGAAAAGGGGGTGGAGAAGAGAGAAACTGATTTTTGAATAACCTAAACAGGGCCTCATTGGGTAGGAGGCCTTTTAAGGCACAAGAGAAATTACTAACATTTACTTGTAGTGTGTTATTTACTTGGTCAGACATAAAGTTTTATTCTTATTTTCTTTCTTACAGATTTTCCAGAGTCAGAAAAATTGACTTTGTTTATTGCAAACATGTGGCATGATATATTTATCTCTCAATCTGTGATCAGTAAAGCAATGCAGCTAGTTGCCAGGCAACGTGCTAAAGGAGAGGTTCTGAACTGTTTGAGAGCTTTTCTCAATTGGGAAAAGGTGAGGTTATTTTTTACATCTTTTAATACCATACTTTGTATATCGCACATAAATGTTCTTACTTGGTTTTGTATTTCATTTTGCATTGGTTGATAGGCCTTTTAGAGATAATAAATTCCTTGCGTTAGATCCTTTAAGACATTATTTTAGCCTAAGCTTTTGCATTAGCCTAAGCTTAAGCATGCATGAAGCCCTTTGGGAAGAATTGTATACCTGTGAATTGTGTTTACAGTTTATTTTGTGCTGTGATTTATGACTGATGAGATTATACATATGTATGTATGTGAGAACTTTGAAGAGAGCTGTAAATAATTTGCTTCTACAATACATATTAAGAGAGGTGAAAAAATTGGTATCAACTTTTTCCTGTTAAACTTTTTCAGGATTTTTCTGAGTCTAATATTCTGTATTTTTCTAATTGAAATTTATATTTGTTCTATTTTGTTCTGTTTTATTATTATTTTTAGTAACTGATGTGCTAATATAGTATCTAGGTTAGTGTTTTAGTAGTTTTCAATGTTAATATTTATTAGACTTCTGTTTTCTTATAAAGACTAAAGAAAAAGCCTACTCTCCCAGGCTGCCTGCAGGGCTCCTTGGCACCTGCATCGTTCTCTGCTTGTGCAAAGGAGTCTTCTCTTTTGACCTGTTCAGGATGAAGCCAGATGTGATGATTTGATAATAAGAGACATTATTTATGGAGAAGGTAGAATTTTAATAAATATATTTACCCTGTATCAAATAAATATATGAAGACAAACCTATAGAAAATGAGGAGTACAGGAGGGGGATACTATTATAGTACAAGACTTCCAAATTATCTTAGAGAATTCAACAGATCTGATAGACAAAAATCAGTCAAGACATAGTGGAATTCAGTAATATAAAAGGTAAACTTAAATGAAGAATAGTTGTTTTCTTCTTAACTTTTCTTTTTTTTATTAAGTGAGAGGTGGGGAGGCAGGGAGGTAGACAGACTCCTGCATGCGCCGTGACCAGGATCCACCTGGCAAGCCAACTAAGGGCAATGCTCTGCCCATCTGGGGCCGCTCTGTTGCTCTGAACTGAGCCATTTCAGTGCCTGAGGCAAGACCATGGAGCCATCCTCAGCACCTAGGGCCAGATTGCTTGAACCATGCATGCCATGTCTGCCAGAGGGGCGAGGAGGAGAGGGGAGAGAGAAAGGAGAGAGGTGGAGAAGTAGATCAGGGGTCCCCAAACTTTTTACACAGGGGGCCAGTTCACTGTCCCTCAGACCATTGGAGGGCTGGACTATAAAAAAAACTATGAACAAATCCCTATGCACACTGCACATATCTTATTTTAAAGTAAAAAAACAAAACAGGAACAAATACAATATTTAAAATAAAGAACAAGTAAATTTAAATCAACAAACTGACCAGTATTTCAATGGAAACTATGCCCCTCTCACTGACCACCAATGAAAGAGGTGCCCCTTCCAGAAGTGCGGCAGGGGCTGAATAAATGGCCTCAGGGGGCCGCATGCGGCCCGCGGGCTGTAGTTTGGGACCCCTGAAGTAGATGGTCGGTTTTCCTGTGTGCTCTGACCGGGAATCAAACCCGGGACATCCACAGGCCAGACTGACACTCTAACGCTGAGCCAGCCGTCCAGGGCCTGTTGCTTTTTTTCACATGCCTGTGGCACATTTACAAAAACCAGTCATGAGGTTGGCCACACAAAAATGTTAATTATAAAAAGTCAACAGTTCTCTGGTAATCAATAAAATTAAACATAAATAATTCAAAGATTTTATTAAAATTTTATAAAAATGGCTTGGAAATTTAAATACACAGTCCTGGACAATCTGAGTACAAATAGAAACTCAAAAGTAAGATTACAATTTTTTAAAGGTTCTTGAAAATTTTTCATAAAAAAGAGCTCTGGTTTTTGAAAAACCTGTGTTTATTAAAATGGTTTAAATGTCTTTATTATTAAACAAAGTTGGCTGATGATCATTTTAAAAATTAAAAGTCAGATGGAATCTAGAAAAAAGGAATATAGCTTAAAAGAGAATAAAAGTCAATCAAGTAGAGACCAAAAAACATAGAAGAAAAAACATTGTCTATAAAATTACTAACAAAACTGATAGGTCAGATGAATGAAAAAAGTGATAAGCAAAAATATCCAACGCTATCTGAGGACGCAGCAGAAGTGTCCACTTTTACAGGACTGAGGAGACTCTGTCTGCAACTCTAGAGCAACAGATGTGGAAACGTAGGGTGATTTATTAGCAAAATAAAACTGATTTTTCGGTTTTAGGATAGAATACTTGAATAAATCCGTTGTTTCCAGTGATCATAACAGAGATTGAAAAGATGATTGAAAACGGACTGTATGAAAAGCTTGCACAGGTTCCACCTGCATTTTATCTCCTCTTTAAAGAACTAACACCAGTCTTTTTCAAAAATAAGAAAAGATTGAAAGCTCCTTGTTAATTTTTAATAACAAAACTGAATAAAAAATAACACAAAAAAGAAAACAATTATGAATCCACTGCTGGTATCTACCCAAGAAAAGTCAAATTTATATCCACACAAAGACTTGTACATGAATGCTCGCAGCATTAACTATGGCAGGGGTCCCCAAACTACGGCCGGCGGGCCGCATGCGGCCCCCTGAGGCCATTTATCCGGCCCCCACTGCACTTCTGGAAGGGGCACCTCTTTCATTGGTGGTCAGTGAGAGGAGCATAGTTCCCATTGAAATACTGGTCAGTTTGTTGATTTAAATTTACTTGTTCTTTATTTTAAATATTGTATTTGTTCCCGTTTTGTTTTTTTACTTTAAAATAAGGTATGTGCAGTGTGCATAGGGATTTGTTCATAGTTTTTTTTTTTTTTTGTATTTTTTTTTTTTCTGAAGCTTAGACAGTCAGACAGACTCCCGCATGCGCCCGACCGGGATCCACCCGGCACGCCCATCAGGGGCGAGGCTCTGCACACCAGGGGGCGATGCTCTGCCCCTCTGGGGCATTGCTCTGCCACGACCAGAGCCACTCTAGCACCTGGGGCAGAGGCCAAGGAGCCATCCCCAGCGCCCGGGCCATCTTTGCTCCAATGGAGCCTTGGCTGCGGGAGGGGAAGAGAGAGACAAGAGAGGAAGGAGGAGGGGTGGAGAAGCAAATGGGTGCTTCTCCTATGTGCCCTGGCCGGAAATCGAACCCAGGTCCCCGCAAACCAGGCCGACGCTCTACCGCTGAGCCAACCGGCCAGGGCTCATAGTTATTTTATAGTACGGCCCTCCAACAGTCTGAGGGACAGTGAGCTGGCCCCCTGTGTAAAAAGTTTGGGGACCCCTGAACTATGGTCTAATGCTGGAAATAATCTAGATGTCTTTCAATGAGTGAATGGGATAACTGGTATATTTATATAATGAGTTACTATTCAGCAATTAAAAGGAACATTCAGACTACCAATACATGCAAAATCTTGGATAAATATTTTAAAACATACACAGATTTGAAAGAATATAGATAACGTTTAGTGTTGTCTTTATTCAATCTTAAGAGTTTCTGGAAAAAGCAGACTAATTTAGAGTCAGAAAAAGATGGAATTTACATTATTTAAAGGTTTAAAATAATTTTTTTTTTTTTTGTATTTTTCTGAAGCTGGAAATGGGGAGACAGTCAGACAGACTCCCGCATGCGCCCGACCGGGATCCACCTGGCACGCCCACCAGGGGGCGATGCTCTGCCCCTCCGGGGCATCGCTCTGTCGCGACCAGAGCCACTCTAGCGCCTGGGGCAGAAGCCAAGGAGCCATCCCCAGCGCCCGGGCCATCTTTTGCTCCAATGGAGCCTTGGCTGCGGGAGGGGAAGAGAGAGACAGAGAGGAAGGAGAGGGGGAGGGGTGGAGAAGCAGATGGGTGCCTCTCCTGTGTGCCCTGGCCAGGAATCGAACCCGGGACTTCTGCACGCCAGGCCGACGCTCTACCACTGAGCCAACCGGCCAGGGCAGTTTAAATTTTTTTAAAAACCTTTATAACTTTAGGCCTGACCTGTGGTGGCGCAGTGGATAAAGTGTTGACCTGGAAATGCTGAGGTCGCTGGTTCGAAACCCTGGGCTTGCCTGGTCAAGGCACATATGGGAGTTGATGCTTCCAGCTCCTCCCCCCTTCTCTCTCTGTCTCTCTCTCCTCTCTCTCCCTCTCTGTCTCTCTCTCCTCTTTAAAAATGAATAAAATAAAAATTAAAAAAAAAGTAACTACTAGACTACACGTGTAATTTAAAAAAAAAAACACTTTATAACTTTAAATCTCTGATTACAGTTAATGAAAATTTGCATTCCAGTCTGTATTGTAGCTAGTTTCTTTTCTGTCTGACAGGATTGTGTATCCTGCTTGGAACTTTTTACTGACCTGTCAGCCCCCATTCTAATGTCATTTTAGGACACATGCCATACCTAAGAGAAACATAGTTCCTTATTCAAAATACAGCTTTCAGAAAATGTCTTTTAAAGTTAAATGATAATTGTCTGATGCTTGTTTTACTCTTTGAGGCTATTCACATAAAATGTGTTATACTTGAAACTCTAAATTTTATTTATTTTTGTTGTTTTTAGAATGCTCCTGCAGATGTTGGCTTCATGGTTTCTAAGCTGCTTTTGACCATACAGTTATGTCCAAAAACAGAATTTCAGTCCAGTGAAAGATTTGGTGAGGACCTAAGTGACAACACTTGGGAGTACATATTTGCCATTGATCTGCTCTGCTGCCATCAGAAATGGATTTGGACACATGATAACATTATAAGGTATAAGGCTGTTTTTCATCTTATAGTAAAGTTGGATTATTTGAATTGTAGGTAGTCTGTTGAATGATTGCTGAATTGTGGTTTGAATAATTTTTGCTGTTTAAGGCAGCTGAAACATTTACAAATGACATTTTGATTCGGATAAGAGTTAATAAAGCTACCTTTCAAGTATTTGTATCACTATCGTATCTCCCTGCTCATTTTTTCGTGGTACTGCTACTATTTTTCATTATAGTCTGTTACTCCTATCTCTCGCAAAGAGAAGTGACTCAAAGACCCCTCTGGTTTACTGGCATAACCTAGCATGTGGGGCAGTGCTCATGCAAGGGAGGTGCTCAACAAATACTTATAGAACTGAACATAGTCATTATCTTAATATACAGATGCCCCGCTTGAACTGAAATATTCAAAACTCCAGGTTAACAGTTCTCACCTGGGGTTTTGAGAGAGAAATAAGTGATGAATAAATATCTCTGTGCATCTAGAATTCTGATACTAGTTGTATACCATCTTTGGGAGAATGGAGAAGATAGTCAGATTTCTGTTCTGTAGTTCTTAATTTTCTATGGTTTTGAACAAGAAAGGCTGGTTTGAAGGAGTTTATGACTGATTCACCAAAGCTTTGATAGTCCATATCTTTGAAATACTGGAAGAATTTATTCTATGGAAATTTGTTCTTTTTTCCCTCAACACTAGGGAAAGATTATACATTTAAATGTCAGCAATAGGGAATAGAATTATATAATGAGATATAGCCACATTAAAATGGCTATAAATGGGTTTTTATCTATTAACATGAAAGTGTTTCAGTCTGTTACTAAGAGAATGACAGAAGTCTATTGAGTGAGTGCCTTCTGTGTAGCGATGTGTGCACGCCTACCTAGGCCTCATCTTCCTGACTCTAAATGGGAATGGGAGCCCAGGAGGCAGGGGTCCCTTTGTCCCCAATGACTTGACAGAGGAGGCCACCAAGGATGGTGCAGGTCAAAGGTGTTTTTGTTCAGGCCTCCTGCAGGTGGTGAGGACAGTGTTAAATATCAGGATCTCTTCCTGAGTGATTCCAGATCCAGATTCCAAAGCACTTGTGATCACTTCCACCATGTTTTTTGTTTGTTTGTTTTACGTACATGCACATGTAGAAGTACATGGAATGAAATCTAAAATCAGAATGGTGATAATTATCTGAGAATGTGTTATTTGGGATGTTTTTGGTTTATATATTTTTTGTTTGTCTGCATTTAACTATTCTATGTAAGAAGAAAACACATTTTTGAAAGAAGAGAAAACAGAGTAATTGGCACTATTTTTCAAGATTAGGAAGTTTCTTTAATCCATTTAAGGGTTTTTTTTATTATTATTTCCACTGGTTTAGTTCTCTATACAAAACAGCCTGTTGAACCTTGCTTCTGCCATCAAAACGTGGCTTTTGAAACAGAGCTGCATTAACATCTGGATTTCTTCTGGTTCTGTAATTTGGGGACATTGTTCAGCTTCTTTATGCAAAGTCTTGTAAAAATGGTTAAAACAGAATAAAGATGCAAATGTGGATGTTTGTAGCCTCTTTTAAACCAGTGTCAGCACAAATATCAAAATAGTTGGAGAGTTTGTGAGCTTCTGGTGACTATTCTCATTTTAACCTATTCAATAAAAAGTGACATCTTCAGAAATTTCTCTTTTTCACTGTCTACCTCTTGCAGACCATTTTTAAGATAAGTTCTTAATATTTAAGTGATGATAAGCATAAGTACTTTAATATACATATGTGTATTGTTGTTACTTTTAGTAAGGAGCTATGGCCTGTAATGGATAAGTGGATAAAATACAGAAAAGGTCATGCGAACATTGCATATATTCCTGACGTTATTATAGCATCCATACTGAGGCTGATCGGTGAGTTGTTTTTCTGGTTAAATTTTTTTCTTGCTGATGATATTCTTGGATGATGGAATAAGTTTATAATAATATATGTTGACTGAAACTTCATCATAATGATGATTTTTGCAGCCATTCTGTAGATACTTTTGTAGCTAATTCATTTTCTTTACTCATACTCTTTCTTCATAATGTTTTCATCCCTCTTTCTCAGAGACTAAGATTTTTAATGTTGGTATATATTTTTTATAGTTGAAGTCTTGCTTCTCAGATACTAATATGAATATACACACATGTATGCGCTTGCATATATACACCAGGATCATAGATGGCTATTAATTATACTATAGGTTCATTTGGTTTCTAAAACAAGGCTTATGTCCTATTTTTTCATATTTGCCCATGTCCATTAAGGATCACTTTTATGTACTTCTATAATCGGAAAATAGTTTTGTTTTTCTCTAAGCTGAATATACAGAAATTAAAATCTTTGTTTAGGCCCTGGCCGATTGGCTCAGTGGTAGAGCGTTGGCCTGGCGTGCAGAAGTCCCGGGTTCGATTCCCGGCCAGGGCACACAGGAGAAGCGCCCATCTGCTTCTCCACCCCTCCCCCTCTCCTTCCTCTCTCTCTCTTCCCCTCCCGCAGCCGAGGCTCCATTGGAGCAAAGATGGCCCGGGCGCTGGGGATGGCTCCTTGGCCTCTGCCCCAGGCGCTAGAGTGGCTCTGGTCTCAACAGAGCGATGCCCTGAAAGGGCAGAGCATCGCCCCCTGGTGGGCAGAGCTTCGCCCCTGGTGGGCGTGCCGGGTGGATCCTGGTCGGGCGCATGCAGGAGTCTGTCTATCTCTCCCCGTTTCCAGCTTCAGAAAAATACAAAAAAAACCCAAAACTTTGTTTAAATGAGACATAGATTTTTTTAATCTCAGATCTAAGAAAGAACTTTAGTTGACATTTATTCTACTCCTCCCTAAAATCACAGATCTTTCTTTTTAAATTTTACTATTATCGGAAATGCGACCTATTAATGATTAGCAGGCTCTATATTTTGACATATGTGTATGTAGCATGTACTCACTGCCCCTGGGCACTCAACACAAGGTTCAGATATTAGAAGATAGTTACCATGATTTTTAGGTATCTTTGGAGTTTAATTTAAGCTTCAAGGCCCTGACAGGATACCTCATTTGGGAATGTCATCCCAATATGCCAAAGTGGTGTGTTTGATCCCTGGTCAAGGTGCATACAAGAATCAACCAATAAATGCATAAATAAATGCAACAACAAATTGATGTCCTCTCCCCCACCCTCCCTCCTTTTCTAAAATCAATAAATTAAGAAAAAACTTTTTATAGCTTTAATACTATTTGAAATAAAGTTTGAGAATATTTAAGTTATATAAGTAAGCCTTATAAATAAATGACAGTAGGAAATATTATCCAGGACTAATTTTGTTAGTGTGTTAACAAATATACATTCCTGCTCTGTATCTTTTACACGCAAACGTAGAAACATTGTGCTCAGTAAATATAAAGTGATTCATGACAACAACCTGATTACAAGGTAGACATCTAATTTTCACTTAGAATTAAGTTACTAAACAAGATAGTGTGAGAATCAAAGGCTTGCTAAAGACTGTTTTTGAATTAGAGGATAAATGAAAACACAAAAATGGAAATGAATAATCTGCTCTATGGGTTACTACTGTCTCAAAACATTTTGCTGAATTCAGTTCAAGATACCCCGAGGAATAGTTTTTAGTCCCAAATAGGAAACTACTTGGTAGTCATGTGGTGTCTATATATTGGGCAATTCTGGTATCAGTAGCCCCTTCTCTTATGGACTCAAGAAAGTGTTTGTATTTTGAACTAATTAATTTTAAATTGCAAAACATTTTTGAAAATTTAAAAAAATTAGGAGAGATACTAAGGCTATAATATATACACGTGTTGACCTAGAAAAAGTCTCAGTGCAAGTTTTCAAAGGAATGTGGTGGGGGGTTTTTTTTGTTTGTTTGTTTGTTTTTTGTATTTTTCTGAAGCTGGAAACGGGGAGAGACAGTCAGACAGACTCCCGCATGCGCCCGACCGGGATCCACCCGGCACGCCCACCAGGGGGCGACGCTCTGCCCACCAGGGGGTGATGCTCTGCCCCTCTGGGGCGTCGCTCTGTTGCAACCAGAGCCACTCTAGCGCCTGGGGCAGAGGCCAAGGATCCATCCCCAGCGCCCGGGCCATCTTTGCTCCAATGGAGCCTCGGCTGCGGGAGGGGAAGAGAGAGAGAGGAAGGAGAGGGGGAGGGGTGGAGAAGCAGATGAGCACTTCTCCTGTGTGCCCTGGCCGAGAATTGAACCCGGGACTTCTGTACGCCAGGCCGACGCTCTACCACTGAGCCAACGGGCCAGGGCCAATGTGGTGTTTTTTTTGAAGTCACACTTAGCAAAATATGGTATGACTTTTGCTGTTACTATTACAGTAGTTGTATGTTTATGTATTTACTGATTATATCAAGAGAGGAAGTGGAGGTGAAAGGCTGTCTGGTCATTGACTGTGGCCCACACAGGAGAGATTCTCCACCTGTAGTGGAGGGTCAGTCTCCCAAGCCATCCTTCTTCAGGGAGCTTGTGTGAATCTGTGCTTATCAGGTTTGGCTGCTTGTCCAGATTGCCTGAGAAGCTTTTTTAAGAATACTAATTCTGGCCCTGGCCGGTTGGCTCAGCGGTAGAGCGTCGGCTTGGCGTGTGGGGTACCCGGGTTCAGTTCCTGGCCAGGGCACACAGGAGAGGCGCCCATTTGCTTCTCCACCCCCCCCCCCCCCCGCCTCCTTCCTCTCTGTCTCTCTCTTCCCCTCCCGCAGCTGAGACTCAATTGGAGCAAAGATGGCCCGGGCGCTGGGGATGGCTCCTTGGCCTTTGCCCCAGGCGCTGGAGTGGCTCTGGTCACGGCAGAGCTTTGCCCCGGAGAGGCAGAGCATCGCCCCCTGGTGGGCAGAGCGTAGCCCCAGGTGGGCGTGCCGGGTGGATCCCGGTCGGGCGCATGCGGGAGTCTGTCTGACTGTCTCTCCCCATTTCCAGCTTCAGAAAAAAAAAGAAAAGAAAAAAAAAAAAAAAGAATACTAATTCTTAGGATCTAAAGAAAACTCAAGATTATATTAATATTTTTAAATGTATACCTTAAAAAGTAACAGATACGAGAATTAAGAAGACTGTGTAAATAGTTTTTCTAAAAACAACGTGTCATTGTAGGGAAAAACACTGACTTGTAGTTTTAGTCAAAATCAGGTTAGTTTATTCTTTAAATCTTTAAAATTCTGGCTTTTGAGAAAATAATTTATAAAATGTAATTTTTTATTTAGAGTAATATATGTATACTTACATAATTTAGAGTTATAATATAATTTTATATATTATAGGAATAATTAGTAGTTAACAGTAATGTATAACAAAAGGATAGTATATACCTATATAAATATGGTTCAAAGTTGGATAAATAGAAAGGAAGTGTAATGTCAAAAATAAGAGCCAAGTTAGGACTAGTGAATCCTGCTTAGGCCTGCAGATGGAACAGTGTAGGCTGAGCTAATAATGTGCCTGGAAAAGCGGGTATGGGGACGGCTGGAGGGACAGCTGTGCTGTTCTGTTGTGGCCGGTGGTGCTGGAGAGCAGTGGCTAAGCTTTACTGGCCCTGGTTATCTGTTGGAACTGAACCTGGAGCAAAGCAGTTGCTAGATGCTGAGGGTGTAGTGTGTATGTGGGGCAGGGGGTGGTGGTGGCAGGGTGATGGCTGAGGGGAAGGGCAGAATCAGGTGAGGCCTGCTCTTTGGACCTAGTAGAGTGCTGGGCAGTGGTGTTAGGGTTGGATTTATGGGTACCATCCTGCACAGGCCTGGCCATTTTGATGTGTGACCTGTTTCTAAGAAGAAAGTTTTAGAGAACCTTCTTGCATTTTCTGAAGCTAACTTTGACTAAAGAATTTAGCAAATGATTAAGCTGGTAGGCCATGATTTAATAGTCATACTGATTATATAAAATTAAGGAATTGTCTTTATTCTTAACTCTAAATTTGAAAAATTCTAGTTAATTTGATTTTTCCTCCATGGGAAATAAAACATGCGTTCTGTCAAAATGATTCAGTATTACCTAATATCAGATTTTGGGGTATGAATGTTGCTGTTAGCAAATGGCCATATATAACTATTAAGTGGGGTTTCTTCTAACCTCCTTATGGATAATTTATTAAAGACCATTTTGGGGAATGTTTGACTTGCTTAGATCCATAGGAACAGGAGGAGGAACAGAACTGTTCCACTCTGCCCATTCCCTGACGGAATGGCGGCCCGGAAAGGTTAGGCTGATGTCAGAGGGAACCTGTGGGGTACTAGAAGGATAGCTATACCTATATAAATGGGGGAAGGGAGCGAAGCGGGCCAGAGCTTTGCCTGCCGTCTGGTTCTGTGGAGTGGAAGGCTGTATCATTTTTGCCCCAAAGAACATATTAAATCCTGAAATGGCCCACTCGATATTTCCGGAGCCTAGAAGCATGACAGTACTTTCTCATGTCAAGTGTTTGCAGGTCAGGCTGAAATATGAAGTGGCCTTTACTTGTCAGTTTCCTTTCTCTTGCTCTGTCTTTCAGTTTTTCTTTAGAATTGTCTCAACTCACCCTTTCCTTAGCAAACCTGCACTAAAAGCTGGAGTAGAAATCTGGGTGACTTTGTCTTTGTCATAGTTCTGCCCTGTAGACGGGGTCACCCTCCCCGCAGGCTCTCAGCTGTCCTCCTGCCTCCTCGAGAAGCAGCACAGTGTGTTGTCTTTGAGGTTGTGATGAACACATTTCTTACTGGTATTTTTATATGTCTGAGCAGCTTTGGACTCACATGTCGTCTGCAGGTGGACTTTTTTTCCCATCTTTTTAGCAAATTTGTCCATCATCTTTGTCGGGTCATTATTAT
This sequence comes from Saccopteryx leptura, assembly GCF_036850995.1. Classification (NCBI taxonomy): domain Eukaryota; kingdom Metazoa; phylum Chordata; class Mammalia; order Chiroptera; family Emballonuridae; genus Saccopteryx; species Saccopteryx leptura. The sequence goes on along the minus strand of NC_089503.1, from coordinate 129,561,609 downwards.
TTCAGTCTTTCACCCCAAACCATACCTCAGACTTACGATTTTCTCTCTCTCTCTCTCTTTTTTTAATTTTTCTGAAGTGAGAAGCGGGGAGGCAGAGAGACAGACTCTCACATGCGCCCGACCAGGATCCACCCGGCATGCCCACTAGAGGGCAATGCTCTGCCCATCTGGGGCGTTGCTCTTTTGCAGCCAGAGCCATTCTAGTGCCTGAGGCAGAGGCCATGGAACCATCCTCAGTGCCCGGGCCAACTTTGCTCCAGTGGAGCCTTGGCGGGAGGGGAAGAGAGAGACAGCGAGAAAGGAGAGGGGTAAAGGGAGAGGGAAAGGTGGAGAAGCAGATGGGCGCTTCTGTGTGCCCTGGCCGGAAATTGAACCCAGGACATCTACACGGCAGGCCAATACTCGACTGCTGAGCCAACTGGCCAGGGCCTGATTTTCTTTTATTTTACCCAGGTAGCTCTATAATTTAAATAGCATATAAAGCCCAATTTTTCAAGCACTTGTAGTTGAAAGAAAGGGAGCTGTTATAGTGGAGTCAGGTATATACTCTGTAAACAAATGCCTCCCATGGCCAGAAGACCCCACAGCTGTGTTAGGAACATGCCCTGTTCATGTCTCTACTAGTAGTTAGGTATCCAATACATCTGATAGACTGTCTCAGAGGCCATAGTGGCATACAGTTAGCAGTTTGATAGAATTGCAAAAAGATTTCTAAGAGTGATTGTAACTTGAATTCTAATCTCTGAAGTACATTACTTTTTAGCCTCAGTGAAAGACTGCCTAGGAATTGTCCAGATGTTTGCAGTTTCATCTTGGATTAGGAATTATCCATGTATTCACGGACTAGTAGAAATTTACTAGCCGTCTTCAACAGCATTTAAGGTACATGTAACTAACATGAACCTGGTTCCTTGCAGGGGTCGTCAAACTTTTTATAAAAACCGCCCACTTTTGCAGTGCTGGTCAACCTGGTCCCTACCGCCCACTAGTGGGCGGTCCAGCTTTCATGGTGGGCCAATCGCAGCGCTGTTTGGTTGCGCGGTAGGGACCAGGTTGACCAGCACTGCAAAAGTGGGCAGTTTTTATAAAAAGTTTGAAGACCCCAGGATACAGAGTAATCAAAATTCCTTCAGTGTCCTATGCCTCAGTTTCTTCGTATTCAGAGTAGAGATGAGGGTGATGGACTGAGTTCATGTGTAAACCTGTGGGATGTTTGTACTGATGGGGAGCAGAGTTTGCCACCCTAAAGTACACCTTTTGGGATATTGATCATTTTAAGCTGGTTATTTTCAAGATACACAAGACTCAAGGAAAACTGTTTATTTTACTTTGAACTTGTCTAAAAGAATTCAGATAGATGACATGCTCCAGGAAGGGAGATATAATTTAATATAAGCTAGGTGTGGTAGACAGAGGGATTCTGTCAAGGCCCCTTTGATTAAAGTCCTCTCTGTGTCCCATTGTTAAAGATGGCCCAGCAAACATTTACTTACCAAACGTTTGCCTTCCCATCTCCATGAGAGTTGCCTTCCTGTCCTTTGATGTTTACCCCTACCCCTACCCCCTCCTTAGTTCAAGGTGGCATGTAAGCCTCAATTGCTGAATCTGTCCTCTCTGTCCTCTGGTCTCATATTTTTTTTTTTTTTTTTACAGAGAGAGGGACAGATAGGGACAGACAGACAAGAATGGAGAGAGATGAAAACATCAATCATCAGTTTTTTGTTGAGACACCTTAGTTGTTCATTGATTGCTTTCTCATATGTGCCTTGACCATGGGCCTTCAGCAGACCGAGTAACCCCTTGCTCAAGCCAGCGACCTTGGGTCCAAGCTGGTGAGCTTTGCTCAAACCAGATGAGCCCGTGCTCAAGCTGGGACCTCGGGGTCTCACACCTGGGTCCTCTGCATCCCAGTCTGATGCTCTATCCACTGCGCCACTGCCTGGTCAGGCTGGTCTCATATTCTTATGGAATCTCTGTAGATAGATAAAAAATTGGGTTATTTTCTCTCTTTAATCTGTATCCTGTTAATTTGATTATTAGTTCAACCATAAAAACTTAGATGAGAGGAAAATTACTGTGCCCCACAGTTGTATTGAGAGAGAACCTGGATACTGGACAAAGACTCAGCTAAATGTGCCTCCGCGGTGTGTCTCAGAGTCCTCCTCTGTGAGAGAAGGGGGCATGGAGGACTGTGAGAGAGGGGGGGGGGCCTGAACTTGAGGGAGGGGATAAGAATTCGTTTTGAGCCTGACCTGTGGTGGCGCAGTGGATAAAGCATCGACCTGGAAATGCTGAGGTCGCCGGTTCGAAACCCTGGGCTTGCCTGGTCAAGGCACATATGGGAGTTGGTGCTTCCTGCTCCTCCCCCCTTCTCTCTCTCTGTCTCTCTCTCTCCCTCTGTCTCTCTCTCTCCCTCTCTCTCTCCTCTCTAAAAATGAATAAATAAATAAATGAAATTAAAAGAATTCGCTTTGAAGTAACTTGGTTTCTCCAGGACCCCTGAATCGAAAGAAGGATCCAGATGAGTGGGAACTGGGTGAAGGGTATCATTTGTGCACTTTAGTCTTGAGTTGAATTTAGTTTTCCTATTGAGAACTCAAGAGAATTTTTGTCACTTCAGGTTGTAGCTGTCAATTAGTACTGTATTAAAAGTTAAAGCTGAGAAATTTTAAAAGTATTTATTCATTTAGAATTCATAATAAGCTCATTTTAACTTGACATTTTTAATGAAAAATAACTTTCTAAACAAAATAATGGTAAGGAGGAGCGACACTGTTTTGTTGAGAATCTCTTTACTGTCTGGTTTAAGGAGGACAGCAGGCTTTCTCATACCTGCTCTGCATTCATGGTATCTTGCACTGTGTTGTTTGGTTGAAGCATACGCAGGAACCCCAGTCTCATACAGGTGTGTGATAGATAAAAGGAGCATTTTATCGTCTTTTCAGATAATCGTAGACATTCTCTTTTTTTGGCAGTGTGAAACCTGACTCATTACCAGTGAGCTTTCTCCTCTATTACAGTGAAGTCTGTTGTTCTAAGACCCTGGTTGGCAAACTACGGCTCGTGAGCCACATACGGCTCTTTGGCCCCTTGAGTGTGGCTCTGCCACAAAATACCACGTGTGGTGCTACCTCAATAAGGAATGTACCTATCTATATAGTTTACATTTAAAAAATTTGGCTCTCAAAAGAAATTTCAATCATTGTACTATTGATATTTGGCTCTGTTGACCAATTAGTTTGCCAACCACTGGTCTAAGACACTTGCACATAGAAAGCATCTTTTTTTCCACTCTTGATTTTGTAATGCACATTACACACTTGGAAAATAATTGATTCACATTGATCTCATCAGAGAAGTCTGAAGTATTTGAAGCTGTCAAGTTCAGGCTGGCTGATGGACGTATTCCTAAAATTCTGATTTTGCTTAAAGATTCAAATTTTATCATTGACAACAATGATAAATTTCCTTGCAGTGACAGGCCTGCTTTATTTTAAACTTTTTAAAGAAAATGTCTGCCTCTGTCTGAATAGCTGTAGTTTGTCAATCAGTTTTTTCAGTGAAAAGTGGTGTTTCATGGAAAAAGGACCTACTTCTCCTCCCAACAAAACATCGGCACAAGAGCTTCTCCTGGAGACAAGCAGTGTGCCTGTTGTGAAGCAGGGGGAACGCTTCATGGGCCCTTTCTCTCCATCATAACCTCTGCATGCCCAGAGACTGGATTTAATAGGAATAACTGACTTCTTCATGAAGGGAATGAAAAGTGATGAAGAGGGACCTTCATGCAGCGTAATGCCTCTGCCTTGATGGGTACTGAGGGTCCTTGATCAGTCACTGCTTTCTCATTGTCAGTCCACGGCTCAGCCCTGAAAGAAGGCACATAACCTTCTTGTTGTTGTGGAAATCATTTTGACTTGGATAACTCCAGGAGTCTGTAAACCGCACTGAGAGCCACTGTTCCACAATGTAACAACAGTAGTGTTACACCAGCTACATTGTAGCAGCAGAGGATGTGGTTGATGGGACCATAGTCTCTTAGAGGTGGTCTTTTAACTTAATAGAACTTAGTCATTTCACATTGAGCTTACTGAAATCACTTATCTTACTAAATTCCCTTTATTATGACTTAAATGAGAAAGCAAAGCATTGTATATTATTTGTATGAGTGAGTAAAAGAGATGACTAGTCATTTTGGTCATTCCTGTAAGACAGATTGCTTTATTGAGTTTGATCCTTTGACTATTGAACCTGTTTTCACTTAAGAATAGGTAGGTACACATTTTAACCTCAATTCAGGATCATCAAACTTAATTTACACAATATTTTATGAAAGAAAATATTTTAAATTCTTGTGAAAAGTTAACATTTAATCAAAGATTGTTTATATTTTGGTGTATTTTTCCCCTTAGGTCGTTTAGGCCAGTTGGGCTTGAAGGAAGGGTTTCCATCTGCCGTGAAAAATATTAGTTCGGTTATTGGTATGTTCATACAGCATGCCCAGGATGAAGGTAACATTTCTGCTTATAAAACACTTTCATTGTTCTAACTAACCCTTCCTGTGTGCTCATCGGCCTGGCTGCCGTGCTGTGTCTCATAGCCCTCGATGAGGTGAGGGCAGTATTATAAGCTGCAGTCTGACCACGTTCTCAGTATTGACATTTGATTCAGAGCTCCAGCTCCTCACCCAGACGTCCTTGCTTATTAAACTTGTTCTATAAATCACTGTGTTTCTTTACCATGAGACTTCTTATTTTTCTTACTATGATCCTCACTGTGCCTCCAATTACCCTATAATTTTAAAGAGGCAGTACTGTCTACGTGTTCATCATTAACATTTTGAGTGAGTGGGTTTTGTGATGCTGTTGTTTATTTTAAATAGTAGCGATTTTCCCTATTGGACATCACATCACTAATAGTAATCTGAAATGTATAGTTAATAATTTTAATGAAATTACTCCTAAATTTTTAAACTAAAGTATTTCTGTGAAGTAGGCATTAACTAAAATGAACTAAATTAGATTTTAATTAAATAAGTCCTAGATTGACTTGTACTAAATGAGAGCTCTATAAACCATAATCTGTAACCTAGCTATAATCTATACTTATATGCTATGATCTATGGTCATACACTGTTACCTAGTATGGTACAAGGGTAGCTTTTCATTTGTTCTCATTTCACCATGCTTTTCATTTCCAAAGTCCCTTTATAAACACTTCACAGTGAATTTTAATGGAGTCATTTACCTGACAAATGTTTTGGGATCCACATTTTATTAAAAGTTCATTATGGGAGTGGGATGCTTCCAGAATGCTTTGGAAAACTTAGCCAATGTTGGTCGTGAGAGACGTGAGCTTTGCAACCCTGTGCCCTCCAGTGACACACTCGCCAGTCTCGGCACATGAGCCACGCCCGGAAACCTACACGGAGCGGTTCTGCTTTATTTTTTTTAAAACATTTGTAGACAGGTCTTAAGTTAATTTTTCATTGTGGATTTTTTATACTTAGTTTTCATTGCTGGCAGAAAGTGTTCTGTATTTGATTAGTACTCAATAGATTACACCATTAAAATTTTGAATAATGAACATGTTTTTATGTAACAACAAATGTGAAAATTCTTTCCAGATATACCATGGGGTATACAGCTAGCAGCCGTGTATGCTCTTTGTGACTTGAGTCCCAGCAATCCAGCAGAAATATCCAAGATCCTAGAAGCTTGGCGCAAAGAGACCTCTCATAGTGTCCCCTCCGCAGTAGTCAGCTCCCTGGAGGAAGTCAGCGCATTGTGTACAGAGGACCTCGGCTAGTCCGCCACCTGCCACTGCACCTAGAGAAGTGCCTTCACATATCCTGAGTACAAATGGATGAATCGGCTTTCAGCAAACCAAGGTTTCACAAGAAAGATACAGAAGAGAAAATGCCAAGAGGCTCTCCTTGTGCGGCAAGGAGACTGGAGAAGAGCGCAGTGGCCCGGCCGTGTTTCCCTAAACCACATGCTTACGTCACGTAAGGCTGTCATGATTACATGGCATGTGGACTGTATTATTGTGTCTTGGTCCAACAACAAAAACTTGAACTTAGCCCTTTTTGCTGCAGAAAGTGTCCTTTTAGTCGCTTTTTAAAATTGAGTGGCATTTTATAATGAATTTAATATGAAAGCATTGATTTGGTTCCTGAGCTAATTCTGGCATTTGTGCTCAAATGACTGACTAGGGAAAGCTAAATTGGCTAAAAAAATAACTAGAAGACTCTTCCACTACCTTAGCTGGAAATGGGCTACAGAAGTTTGTCTTGAGGTGTCGTGCACAACCGATCCAAGTAAAACACAGGGGGAGCCTCTAGAAATTCACCTTAATGCGTTTTCTTTACAGGAGTTCCTTAAACTATTTACCTATCAGAAAAAGGAGACTGAGAAGTAGTTCCCAGCAGGTTCTGTATCAGTGACGTGTACATACGGATTCAGAGACGGCCTGTGCGGCAGCGCTTTTGGCCATGTACATACGGACAGTGCGATAATGTGTGTCACATTCGATGATGTTCCGCTTTCGGAATTTTAGTATTTGTACAGAGAAAATGGGTTTAATAACTCACCGTGGTTCTGATTTGTCTTGTATTCATCATTTCTTAAATCTCTTGTATGTGTTTTTTTATAATAAAAAATAAAAGTAAGCCATGTACATTATTGTTCTGATCAGTGAAGATGACAGTTGGTGTTGTTACTTTACTCTAACTGCAGACAGAAGACGGCCATTCCAAAGGAGACCTTGCTTGTGGACAGAAGCGTCCTGCTTTGCCAGTATTTCACCATTCTGAGTATTCTCCAAGATGCTCTTAGTGATAGCAGATACCAGATAACTAAGTGTTGACTGGCCCTCTGATTGGATGTTTGTTTAATTATGGTTGCTGCCCTTTACAAATTGCATTTGAGAAGTGTTTTACTCCTTCTTTGTGTTTTTAAGTAATTAAAACAACAAACAGATTTATGAACAACTGTGTATAACCCTTTGGAAGCTTTTGGTGCATTCATTTTTCTACCAGTATTTATTGCGTGTGTGCTCTGTGCTTTTGCCTCGCTGGGAGGGGCTGGTGAGCAGACAGTAAGGAACAAGCTCTCAAAGCTCTGTGATCTATTAGTAGAGAAAAACCTAAGCAATTACCCCAGTAAATCAAAAGTTAAAAATTTTGATGAGTTCAGTGAAATAAACATGGAGGTTTACAGTAGAATAGCAGGGTAGACTGCTCTTTCTAGGTGTTGGTCCAGAAGGGGCCCTCTGCGGAGATAACACCTGAGCCAGGACCTGAGAGAAGGGAGCCAGCCTTCTCCCAGTCCCGGGGCTGAGTGTTCCTCCCGGACAGCTGAGTGCGGCTCTGAGAAGAGAAGACCCTCCTGTGTAAACAGCCAGACATGCCGTTTAAGGGACAGGTGTTTGGTTGCACAGGGAACTGGGAGTCACTGACCTAGGCAGCCCTGGGCTTGTTCAGAGATTGAGCAGAGATGGCACATGACATTACAGTTCAGTGGGACTCTTCTGTGGCAAAGGAGTATGAGAGGGCAAGAGATGAAGCAGATCCTGTCAGTAGATAGAGGGGAGAGATGGTGGTAGATGGATTCCAGATATCTCTTTGGAGGTATTCTCTGGGGTGAGGGACAGGTAAAAAAAATTCACGGTTACTGAGTTGGGCTTCTGGAGGTAAGACTGGGTGCACAGGTGGGTGGTAGGAATCACAAATCCTGGGTGCTAGTTAGGGATGAGGGGATTGTGAGACATCCAAGTGGTGGTGGTAGGGAGCCTTTATAGGCCAGTCTGGAGTTCAGACAAGATAAAGCAGAAATTAGGAAGTTGATAGTGTATGAAGGCTATTTAAGGCCGTGTGTGTGCTTGTGTGTTCGGCTAGGGAGAAAAATCACTTCCCAAAGGGCAGAGGAGGAAGCGCCAGTGGGCAGGAGGTGGTGGAATAGTATCACCTTGGATATTCCTTTGCCAGAGCCCAGAAGGCAGGCATTGGCCATCTGGGCATGAAGCTGCAGGGTCAGGTGAGGCGAGCTGGCCAGGTGATGGTTGGGCTTTGCGTCCTGTGGGTGTGGTGACGACCTCTGAGCATTTCCGACTTAACAGTTGGCTTAGAGTGATGCAAATTGAAAAGGAGGTCAGGAAGAGAATAGCAGGTCAGCAGGCATGTTTTTTGGGGAAATTTGCCTAGTAGATGGCTTTGTCAAAAAAAGTTCATTCTTTTTTACTTTCAGCAGTTTTATGTGATTCTAGTTGGTGGAGAATAGGTAACACCTGACATTTTCTGCTGGTTGCCATTCTTCGACCATGTAGTGTGTGGTGTTTGTCAGCATCTTATCGTGACCTGATGATAAATTGGCCTGGACTTACCTGTGTACTATCACCCTCAGAGGGTGAGCAGTTTTAAACTGTTAATACATTTAATTTCTGGTATTCAAGCAGAATGTGGTTGTAGGGTTCTTTCATTAAAAAATAAAAGTAAATAAGCATTTGAACCTGGAGGTGGGTGGGGCTTTAGGCTATCATAGAGGTCTGTGTACCAGGAGGCACACAGGTTCTGGGCACCCAAGCTGCATCCCACAGACCTTCCTAAGCAGCCGTGACAGGCTGTCGTGCTGCCCTGCAGCAGCTTGTTCTAGCCAAGCTCTGGTCTGGCCACACTGGGCAGTAACAGCCCAGGAGCCTGACGGGCTCTTCCAAGTGGAGCAGTGACACAGCTGTGGCCAGTGACCTTTATGGACAGTTGAACCTTTTCCCAATGCACATTCCTGGGAACATCCCGATTTTTCATTCCGAGCACGAAGTTACCCTGTGGACGATACTTTAGGCTGTCATTTCTCACCCTGCGACAACTTGGTCACATAGCTTACTTTGTTAAGAGAAGATGTGACAGTGGACCTCAGTTTAACTTGAAGAGAAGATAAAGGAGGATCTGTACTTGAGGATGAAAAGTGCTGCACTGTGGCCATTAGAGGGCACTGCAGACTCACCCATGACCTACGCAGGTCAGAACACAGGTGCTCGCCTGGGCCGAGCTTAGGTGCACAGTTGACACCCTGAGAGCCTGGCTGTCAGGGAGACATTTCCATTCAGCCTTCAGGCGTTGAATGGAGTTGGTACTACCACATAGGCCATATCTCCAGAAGTAAATGAGAAAAAAATGTAGAAAGGCTAACTAGACAAATAATGACATTTGTGAGAATACCCCCTCCCCCCAAAAATAAATAAATAGAAGAAAATACCTATTTAGTCATATTTCATCCTGGATATTTTTTAATGATCCTAAAGCAAAATACTTTGACCAAAAAACAAAACCTTGTCCGGGGGTAAGTGGTAACGGATGGGAAGGTCCTTGAGAGTGCTCTCCTGATAGGTATGAAAGCAGATGATCCTGCCCACATTGAACATACTCAGTCTTTTTAAAAATAACATTTCTAATGCATTCTCATGTAGAACCATATTGTAAAGAATCTTTAGTGTGAATAGTTTATATATACATGTGAGTTCAGTCAGCGTGCCTAAGACTACAGATACAAGAAAGGTTTCAGTGAGGAGTTTCAAAGGTTAAGCAGCCTTTAACCTAAACACTTCTCTTCCATTTGCCTGAGGCCTGATTAGAGAAACTCACTGTGGTCAGTTTTGATTGTGAAACAAACAGGAAGTTTATTTTTCCTGCCCCTGAAGAGAATTTTAAGAAAGACCTACTTTTATAGCATGAAGTTTCTGTCTTAGTAAGCTGTGCTTGTTTTTATGAATTATATACCTGTCACTATCGCAGTGTGTTCAGCACAGTTTTGTAGTTCTCTGTAAGGAAAGGTAGAATTGCAGGTGAGGTGCCCTTGAGAGGTGGGGCAGTTCAATTTGGTGAACATGAAAGTGCCTGCTTGCTTTTACAGTTTGGGTCTTTGTGATCAATGTTAGGACCTAGGGCAGGCGCTGCTTGGGCTCCCCAGCACCTTAGCCCTGGGGGCCAGGCTTGGGGCCAGGTGGGCCTTTCTCTTCCTGGGAAATGTACTGCCACCCAGCACCCTCCCAGGGGCTCTGTGCCCAGAGGGACGAGGGCAGGCAGACCTGGCTGGGCGGTCCCCAGACCAGCGGTTCTCAAGGGGCATGGCCTCGCCAGATCCCACAAATGCCAAACTGGGAATCTGGTGTTTTGGTGTAAAGAGTCTTCATCAGCTGGGGAACCTGAGAGCTTCTGCTGCCCTGTTCTACAGGGGCACCTGCCCTCTGCTCTGGGCTCTTCCCTACATAGGCTCTCCCACTCTCCCCTTTCTCTGTTCATTTCAGTGGGAACGTGGGAGGAAGTGGGCGAGAGAGAGCATAGTAACTGCCTCTCACCATTTTGAACTGAATCTCCTGTCGTTTTTGTTTTTAGATTTTTTGTGGTCTTTAGGAGTTTTTTTTTCATAACTAATAGTTATCAATTGCTGCTCTGAGATAACCTCACCCTGAATCATGAGTGTATAACTGTCAAAAGAACAACGGGGCGCCGCAGTGCACACCCTGAACGCACACACCTTTGGCACTCAGAGTAACTGCCCTCTTGATTGTCATGTTTTTATATGTAAATTTGTATTATGACATATTCATTTTAATAGTTTAAATTGTAATCCAATGTATTTTATTACGTAATCTTTTCATGTTAATCATGTGTTGTATGCGAGTAGTAAATTAAAAATTAAAACAGGTCACACACTGGAATGTCAGTCTCCCTCTCATCCCTGTCACTCAGACCCTGCTCGCCAGGGGCAGGTCTGTGTCCAGGCTCCTGGCAGCAGCTTCCCTCTGGAGCCCCGCAGGCCCGGGGAGGCCGGGGTGGGGGGAGGCCGGGGTGGGGGGAGGCCGGGGTGGAGGGAGGCGGGGGTGGGGGAGGCGGTGTTGACTCCCAACTACCCTGATGTAGCACACCGGCTCTTCTCCACTCCTTTCCTGGAATAACCCGCAAGGGAAACACGGGAGGCAATTTACGCTCACCTCCCTGCTCTGTTCCCCCTGCTGGCATGGGGTTGGGTCCTGTGTGCCCACATTTCCCCTCAGGAACTTGTCCCGAGGGTGGGAGGCTTGGTGAAAGGAGGGCTTTGTGTTATGTGAAAAGCTGAATCATATTTAGCCATTCAAAGTGAATTCCCTTCAGAAGCCTAAGTGTGAAGAAGTATGGAGAATCTGTTCATTCTGGCCTTGGATTCTGGATGCCAGAGGGAGGGAGGGAGGAGAGGGCTGCCTGACCTGGAGTCAGGAACCCCACATGCCTGCCCAGCAGGGCTCTGTTTCCCACTGACGGCTCACAATTCTGGAGGGAAGTTTTGGCCAGCAGACAGCATGTCCTGGGGTCTGAAGCCACTTCCTCTACCCAACTTTCTCCCCATGGTAGCTTGTGTACCCAAACTCCTAACTCAGCCTGTTCTATGATTCTCTGAACTCTAAGCCAGCACCAGTGAAATTCTTAAACCCAACCCTAATAAAAATGCAGCAAAACCTCAAATGAAGTAACCATCCTGATTGTTGGAAAAAGATCACATTTAAGTTTTCTGACAGCTCCTTAAGAAAACCACACCTAGTAATGTGTCAGGGCTTGGCGTTCAGAGGCAGTAAGTGCATGCTCTATGACGAGGTTAGGGGTTAGGAGGTACCCAGTCCACTCACACAGCTTTGTTCCCACTGGATTTAAGGCCACCTTGACTGTGGACCAGTGAAAGCGGGCTGGGTGTTGGCAAAACAGTTGACAAAAAAAATAGATAATACCAAATCCAGATGTGTCCTCCCCCAGGGTACCTTTCACATGTGGTAGGGAAAACCTCTCTTTGGCTTGCCCATCAACCACTGGCAGATAACTGAGAATTCACTTTATCTTAATAGAAAACAACAGTCATGTTTGCAAATGTTTTGAACACACCAATTCTGACCTCCCCAAACTTTCCTTATAGGGTGACTATTAGTAGTATACTCCATGTTTCTGTGGGAAGAAAGACCTCCTGACCTGTATCCCTAGATATTTTTTTATATAAATTTTTATTAATTTTAATGGGGTGACATCAATAAATCAGGGTACATATATTCAAAGAAAACATGTCCAGGTTATCTTGTCATTCAATTCTGTTGCATACCCATCACCCAAAGTCAGATTGTCCTCCGTCACCTTCTATCTAGTTTTCTTTGTACCCCTCCCCCCCTCCTCTCCCTCCTTCCCTCCCCCCCCCCCCCCAACCACCACACTCCCGTCCATGTGTCTTAGTCTTGTCATTATGTCCCACCAATGTATGGAATCCTGCAGTTCCCGGTTTTTTCCGACCCACCCACCTCACTCAGTACAATGTTAATCAAGATCCCACCATTTTGTTGTAAGTGATCCGATGTCATAATTTCTTATAGCTGAATGGTATACCATGGTGTACATGCGCCACATCCTCTCCATCCAGTCATCTTTTTTTTTTTTTTTTTTACAGCGATTAAAGCCTTTAAGCCAATTCTTGGCCAATACAGCAAGAATCCATAAAAGAGTAATGTCCTTAACATGTTCACCAAGTCCAAATTGGCCCCATCACCATGCCAAATCCCTGGTAAGTGCAACCCAACTCCAGTTCAGTCTGTTAGGAGCTGTCACAAGGAGCAGGAGTCCAGGAAAAGTCCACATCCAGGAAAAGTCCGCATGGCACTGGAATTGTCACAATTCTATACTTTGCAGCTCACGTCCAAGTCCCAATGACCGCTGCTTCTAGCTGGTAATGATTCAGGTAGACTGGAAAAGCCATCTGCAGCATGTGTGGAGATGGAGCTTCTGTTCTCAATATTTTTTGATGCTTCACTTTTGGGTGAAAAATGTTATTGGAGAAAGAGGATAGAGTTTTCACAAAAAGGCACTTAGCCTAGGTGAAGCCCCCTGCTAGCCCCCACACCTGACCTGGGCATGAGGAAGGTCAAGGGCAAGGTCAGTGGGAAAGGTTGAGACAGCCCCCTGCCTACTAAGCATTTGGTCAGAGCTGCACTGCAATTTCAGAAGCTCCCATCAAGAATTCAGCGGTTGGCACAGTGGTTTGTCTTCTTTTACCTCACCCTGGGACACTGAGGAGAAGAGGAAAGAGATTTTGAGGAGGGGGGAAACCTGCCATTTGTAGGGTATTTCACTTGGCCCATAATCTCGTTAATTTGGAAACATCTAGGAAAGCAGCATTGGGATCCATTGTGGCATGAGTCCTAGGGTCAGCCTCTTCCAGAGATGTGTGATCAGCTGAGGGAGAGCTGCTGGAGAGGAACAAACACAACCCTGGTCCCCATCTTAAGATGCAAAATTCAGTGCATCATAGCAGGTCATGAGCCCCTCTTGCAGGTCAGCTTTTAGAATGCCAACTTCACAGTAACTCTTGTTTAAGAAGCAAGGAGAGCCTGGCCTGTGGTGGTGCAGTGGATAAAGCGTGGACTTGGAACACCAGTTCAAAACCCTGGGCTTGCCCGGTCAAGGCACATATGGGAGTTGATGCTTCCTGCTCCTCCCTCCTTCTCTCTCTCTCTCCCCCCTCTCTAAAATGGATAAATAAAGTCTTTAAAAATAAATAAATAAAGGTAAAAATGGCAAATTAAAAAAAAAAAGCAGCAAGAAGAACATCTGCACTGGAGAGCCGCCTTCACAGGAAACTGGAAAGCATGGCGCATGGGGTCTGTGCGGGTGCTCACACCCCCTCTGAATTCCTGCCGCTGAGTGCTGGCCTTTATCTGCATATTAAAAGTCTGTTTGTTCAATTGGCAGTGGAGCAGAAAATAGAATTGGCAAGGCATTCACTCTTGACCTTTCAGAAGTTGTATTTTTAAAAAGAATGAAAATTAATTCCAATATCTTGGCCATAATCCCAAGTAATATTTTTAATGTATCTTTTTGTTTATAAAGCCCATTTGCATGAGGAAATAAGTTTACTGGATTTTGGTGCAATTTTGAAATGCTTAACTAATTTCTATATAGAAACATGGGTATTAGGAAAACTAAAGTGAGATAAATACAGTTCCAGAAACTTTCAGTACCTTGCTTTTTATCTCCCCCCTTTTTTTTCTTTCTGGCTTTCTTTAGCTGTTTATTACCATTTTATAAAGAACTCAAGAAAAAAGAAACGTTGCAAAAGGTTTGTTTTTATTCACAGATTAAGGTTTGTATTTGTCCTTTACCTGGCATCCTTTTCCCTCAAATTTCACAAAACCGTTATGCCTGGCTCCAGGTGTGTGCTTGTTTATTTGATTTTTTAATTCCCTGTGTTTTCAATGAGAAATACATCAGTTGCCTGGCTTCTTTGCTCCAAAATGAGGCCTGCAATCATCTTACTTACCTTTCCCAGTAGGGGGCGCCTGTGGCTTGGTCTTGGGCCCGGAACCAGCCACCCACCCTGAGGCCCTTCTACAGCCATACATAGAAACACAGTTACAGGAGAGAAGAGACACTGAAGGACCTCAAGCTGTATTTCAGATTAACCCAATGCCCTCTTTTTCCCAAATGTGCTGCTGGTGTATATTTTAAGGAAAGAACTTTCAAGGAAGTAAAAGGCTGTGTCAGCTGGTGGTGGTAACACATCCAAAGAGTGTGAGAAAGGCTTGTGGCAGAGAACTGTTGATAGCAGTTGAGAAATTCCCCCTTCCTGTTTAACATAAGGACAATGCAACTTACCTAGAAATATTGTGGCAGAAACAGGACTGCAAACATGTATCTCAGATGGAGGTGCAGTGGGGAACTTCTGTATTCTTTCAGGACTTCCTGTGGCTCTTGGCATCCTGGGACTTGTCTTTTGTCTTAATGAAGCCAAATACTTAAGTAACATTTTTCTAAGAGTCAACCAAAAAATTTTGGTGGAGCCAAAAACTTTTTTTTCTATAGAAAATACAGACAGTACTCCTGAAAAACGCCCGTTCAGATAATGAGATTGGAAGCTCAGGAGACACTTTACCTTGGAGACGCTTCTTTGCATTAGCGAAGGGCACAGTGCTCGGCAGGGTCCTGGTGGCTTGTTAATGGACAGCATTAGTAATTGTTCACCACTGAAATGGAATTATTCAGATTGCTTTCTTTTGTCTGTTGTTTTTCCTGTTTTTTTTTGGGGGGGAGGGCAGAGCTTTGATTATTTTTTTAATTTTCAAATGTATTAGAATAATGCTTTTAATGATGCAGAATCTGTAGAGATATCTCCTTTTTTTCTGATGTTGGTAAGTTTTCCTTATAACTTTTGCAGTCTCAACATTGCTTCTTTATATCTTCAGTTATAAGAGTTTTCTATTCAGCTAGTCTTCAGGTGGTTCTCAAGGATAGCTGTCCTATAATTTAGCTGTAATTTTAATGTTGGCCTGGAAGGAGGTGAACACAGCATTTTACCTACTTTACTGTCTTGACCAGAAGTCAATTTTGACTCCTGGGAATTTGTTTTAAATGGTCAAGTTCATGCATGAATCGCATGATATTCTTAAATATTGGAATAAACCATATCTATAATTTCATTTGATTTTTTTAAAAGTTTGCTTGATAATGTTTCAAGACAAAATACTTTTCTTAAAACAGAGGAATGTGATGTTTCTGTCATCCTCAGAGTCTGCTCGAAGAGCCTGCTGAGAAGCACCATAGCTGCTGCTTAATCTGAGATGCAGGCATTCTAGGTGACCAACATCAGTGAACATGTGTACTTGTGAAGAGCCCACGGTACCATTATAGAAATGTTGCTGGTTCTAGCATCCTCATGAAGTGCCAGTGGTGTGGATAAACCATGTTTCCTGTGTCCCAGGTCTCATGTTTTACCATGTTGGACTGAGCAAAGGGACGAGAAAATATGACAGGAAGGTCAGACTTGGTTTGTAGACACGTCCATCATCTCCCAGTATCTTTTGGAGGAAGAATAATGCTGGTGTACCCAGGACACAGCCAGTAGGATCGCACGAGACAGATGAATACAGGGCAGAGAAGAGCACTATCAGCCCCGGCTGTTTCCCAGACCCTGCCACGCCACGGCACTGTCCTCACAGTCGCCCTTCTGCAGTAATTTCACCCAGTCTGTGGTGCATGGTCGGGGGGCTTAGAGAGCTAGCTCATGGCAGAGATAGACACAAACTCGGTCTCTTGGACCTCAGTCTAGAATCTGCCTTGGTTTTAATGCCTGTGCTGCCTTTCCAGTGCCCACATTATATGTCTCCACATGTGAGGTTTCTTTACTTTTCCTTGCAGAAAGGGAAACGCAACACATATTAAGAATTTGAAGATTACTTCCACTGTTAAATAGAGTTTCACCCCAGACCATCTCACAGCATTTCTGTATAATTCCAGATTTCATTAGGCACTTCCCTTCTAAATTATAAAGCTTTCAGACTTATTCAACATTTTCCTCATAAAATTCTGTAAGAGTAATTAACACCAGACAATTCTAGTTATTATTTAATAGTATATTTCTGCTCAAAGATTAATTTTAAAACTATTAAGCATATATTTTAATCATAAGGGCTTTTTTGAAATTTATTTTCTGTAAAAGTTTGTAGTAATAATACATTCACCTTTCAATTTAATATCTACATTCAACATTTCCAGTTAATAAAATGAAGAAGACTCATATGAAAGTCACTTTAATATTGTATTTGTTTTTTAAGTAAGAATAGGGGAGATAAAGAGACAGACTCCTGCATGCACCCCAACCTGGATCCACCTGGAAACCCTTGCTCTGTCCATCTGGGGCCGCTCACAACTGAGCTGTTTTTAGTGCCCGAGGTGGAGGCTCCACGGAGCCAACCTCATCGCCCAGCTCATGCACTTGAACCAATTGAGCCCTGGCTGTGGGAGAGGAAGAGAGAGAGAGGAGGGGGTGGGGGAAGAAGCAGATGGTCACCTCTCCTGTGTGCCCTGACCAGGAATTGACGCCGAGACTTCCACACGCTGGGCTTATGCTCTACTACTGAGCCAACCGGCCAGGGCCAATTTAATGTTTTTTAAAGTCGCAGTGGGCCAGTGGCCTGAATCTTTATTATAGGTGCTCATCCAGTGCTCCAAATAGAAATGCCAAAGCCTGGAGGGCCAGACAGAAAGTGGAGGGACTCGGTTGAAGTTTATGGCACCTCTTCCAGGTCCAAGGCAACCCCCTACAGTAGGAGGAAAGAAACCATGCATGAGAAATGAGATAAATTAGCCAAAGACACTCAGGATTTTCAGTTGCCAAGTGCTGGGCATCAGTAAGAGACATGAGAGAATCCTCCTCTCTCCCAAATACTTCAGGTTTTCCATGGACAGGAGCTGCAGTTGGGGAGGAAGCTGAAAGAATTTCCAAGGCTTTTTAGATAGCACAAGATCTTCACAGGTGCCCAAAGGCCTGCGGCTGGGCTGGGAAGCAATGAGGACTTTCCAGCAATGCACAGTGCTTCAGCTGAGTTGTAAATCAGAGTAGGAGCTCTCATGATGTGAAAAATCAGTTGGTTTGGGTAACATGAAGAAATTTGGGAAATCTTGCTAGTGCTCTAACCCAGGCATTGCAGAATGGAAAATACTGAGACCACTCTCAGAATATGTGAAATTAGTAGTGAACTGAAGCAAACTAAAGTTGCCAAAAGCTCAGATGCAGCTAAGCTGTGGAACAAAGTAATAGTCACAAGAAGTGCCCTTTTTAAAGGGAAATATTATTTATTTCAGTCTCTACTGTTTTAATATCTTATGATGAAGAATGAAGACAGTTAACAGAAGTAGAACCAGAGATGGCCCAGATGTTAGAATTATTTGACCTGGGCTTTAAAATAACTAGATATATGCTAAATGTCTTATTGGAAAACACATGCAGTATGTATGAGGAGATGGTGAATTTCAGCAGACACATAGTAACTATAATAACCAAACAAGTAAAAATATTAGAAAAGAGAAGTACAATATTAGAAATAAATATTTTGTTGGGTTTAATAAGAGTGTGACATAGCTGAGGAAATCATCAATAAACTTTAGAGCAAGTTAGTTGAAAGTATCCAAACTGACATACAAACAGAAGAAATGGAAAAAAACAAACAAACAAACCAAAAAAGCAATATAAATGAGAGTGCCTTAATTTTGAACACAATATCAGATGGTCTAATATATGTGTAATTGGTGTCCATGAAGAAGCAAAGAGAATGAGGAAGAATCAGTATTTAATGAGATCTTTTCTCAGAATGGTAAATTGATGAAAGACACCAATCCATAAATCCAAAATGCTCTACAAATGCCAATAATAAAATATAAAAGGGCCACACAGACACACATGTAAACCTACGATTTCATATCCTGAAAAAATAGCCTTAAAAGTGCAAATAAGGCAGTCTAAAAATGTTCCATCCTGTATATTTTATTCTTGAAATAAAATTATAGAACAGGAAGACAAATTAGTGGTTACCAGAGGTCATTGATGTGGACAGAGAAGTGAAAGTTAGGTTTTACTAAAAAGGACAATATCAGACATCCTTGTAGTGATGGGACATTCTGGACCTTGATTGCACCAATGTCAATATATTATGATATCGCACTATAACTTTGCAAGATGTTATTATTGAGGGAAACTAAGTGAAAGTTATGGAATCTATCTGTATTTCTTATAATTGATCATGAATCTACTATTTATCTTAAAACAAAAAGATTATTTAAAAGTGGAGGCAAATAAATACATTTCAGAAGATAAAAGTGAAGAGAATTTCTATCAGAACTTTTCTATAAGAAATACTAACATTATTTAGGCTAAAAAAATTAGATTAACAATATTACTGATTCTCTAGGAAGCAATGAAGAACACCAAAAAAGATACATATTTGTACAAATATAAAGGCCTTATAAATGTGTGTGTGTGCATTCTTGAAAGCATGCATATTTTGTACTTTTTAAAAAGTTTAGGAAAAAAGAAAAGAAAGAAGGTGATACCATCTGGAGACTGTCTGTCACGTGCTACGTTACACCTGGGAGAGATAGAAATTAAATGCTATTCTGACAGCAAGGAGACTGAGTGATAAATAAATGTGAGTGTAAGTCAGAGTGTTCTCATGTTCCCATGTAGCACAGCTTGAAATGCCAGAAGTTGAATCTCATGCATCATCTGATGCTTCCAGGTGTATGAAAGCCAGTGTTCAAAACCTGAGTTAACAGCAAAATTGAAGAAACAGTATGTTGCTGCTCTATATTAAGACCTTAAAAATCAGAGTTTAATATGTGATTTGTGTGAGATTCGTATTTTTTTTTTAAAAAAGAAAGAACCTTAATCACTTATTCCATTTGAAAATGTATTTTTGATTGTAGACCTAAATGTAAAGACTGAAACAGAAAAACAAAAAAAGGCTGTATTTCTGATCTTGACATAATTAAAGATTTGTTTATGGGACAAAAGGCATGATCATAGAATCAAAAATTATACCTTAGACTTTATCAAAATTAAAAATAATATTTTCATCACAAAACATCAATAAAATAAACTGGCAAGTCACAGACTGTGAAAACATGTTTATAAGATGAAATATTTGTATTAGAATATATAAAGAACTGCTGGAACTCAATAGTAAGGCTACACAATTTTTCAAAAGGCAAATAAGCACTTCTAAAAAGAAGATATACGTGGTGGATAAGCACATGAAAGCTGCTCAACTTTATTCATCGTCAAGAAAATGCACCTTAAAAACCCAGTGAACTATTATTACACACTTTACTACAATGTCTAAACTCTTGTTGGGGGAAATGTGAAATGGCACAACCACTTTGGCAAGCTGTTAGTTTCTTAAAGTGCTAAATATGCTTCTATCCTATGGATTCCTCACGTAGGTATTTGCCCAAAATAAATGTGTACATCCATAAAGAGTTTTTAATAAAATGTTTGTAATAGCAAACCTAGATGGTTGATCAATAGAATGAATAAACTATGCTTTGTTCATACAGTTGAGTGTTACTTGGGAATAAACAGGAATGAACCACTGATACACATGTAATATGTATGAGTCTCAAAAATAATTGAGTGGAACAGGCCAAAGACAAAAGTAGACACTGTATAACGAAATTGGCATAAACTTCTAGAATAAACAAAAGAGACCTCTGGTGATAGACATCCCATCAGTGCTTGGGAGGATTGAATGGAGAGGGAAAAGCATCTTTCTGCTCATAAAAATGCTCTGTGCCTTGATAGATAGTCCCAGAACCTATGGAAGAGTCCACTGGAGAGCTGAACATTTCGATGTGTATAAATTGTATTTAAACATTTTCCTCGTGTGAATTTGAGTAGTTTTGCCACACTACTGCCCCAGGTTGAGAGAGCAGACCTGAAACTTGAAATTGTCTTTTCAAGGAAATTTCTAGGGGTGTGGAGGGCTGGTCTTGAGAACCACTGGAACGGCTGTGTGTTGCTCCCTTGGGCCCTCTGCCCTGTGAAGTTTCCCACCACAAGAAGCTCTATCTGGTTCAGCAGCAGAAGGCTGATGGACCCAGCAGCAGAGCTGCCCTGTGGAGAAGGATGACTGTGCTCACCGTGTGGAGTTCCACACAGAGCAAATACAAACCAGCAGAAATTGTTCATGTTCTATCAGTATGACTACTCTGTGGTGCCGAGTTGTTTGGTCAGATACCATTTGACATGTTGCTGTGAAGGGACTTTCTAAATGTTATTAACATCTATAATCAGTTGACTTTAAATTAAAAGATTATCTTTGATAACATGAGTGGGCCTTACCTAATCAGTTGAAGGCCTCAGGAGCGAAGACTGACATTCCCCAAAGAAAAAGGAATTCTGCTTCAAGATTGCAATTTAGAAACACAGTCTGAGTTTCCAGCCTGCTGCCGAGTGGAATTCTGACTTCATCCAACCATCCATCCATCCATCCATCCATCCATCCATCCATCCATCCATCATATCAGTTCTCCAAAGACACAGAAGTACATACCCCTGACTAATATGTCCTACTGGTCTGTGTCTCTGGTTAACAAATCAGCATATTTTCCTCTGCACCAGCACAGCACTCTGATTCAGAGGAAGCAGGTGGCCCCATGTGAAAGGTCATTTATTTGGAAAAAGCACTCCTGAAGTGATTGATGAAGGTGTCTTCTGGCAGGCATATTTGGGGACAGGAGCATTTATATTTCTGAATCCAGATTCCCTAAAACGTGTGCTGTATTGCTCATCACATAATTCTTCATGATATACCTGTTCATTATTTCCTTGATGAAAAATGGTTGGTTGGCTACAAAATTGTTAAACTGCAATCTCTCCATCTTGGGGTCTGTGGGCTTTTTAATAACAATGTACCAATTTTTGTTGAGAGCAATTTCCTTTTGATTAATCTAGTGTGAACTCAGCAGGTGGGTGAAGGTCAGGTTTTCAGAGTCATGGTCTTAGTTGCTCTATTGGGACTGGAACCGTCAGAGTGAAGGGCTAAGGAGGCGTTACCACCCCATCTGGACCACAGCTCTCTGGTCATACCTGTGGACACTGAGGAAGAAGGTACCTACTAAGAGGGGCTCTTGGTGGCTAACTGGGCTCAAATTTTAAAACAACAGAGCCTAGCAGTCACCTCTCCATGAGGGCGTCTTATATAAACTGCACTTCAGGGAGAAGCCTGCACTGAACTGCCTGCTGTTTCACCGCTAAGCTGTTCTCACTGAATAAAGTCTCTTCCTGCACTGCACCCCAGACTGGGACACCTGGTGGGACCGAACTGGTGAGTGACCTCTGACAGTATGCTATCCCAGATGACTGAGAGCAACTGACAGGGCTCACTTACAGTCAAGACTGACCTATGCTAAGGACACTATAGAACTGGGAGGTGCTGCTGCTCCATCCTTTGTCACATTGTTCCTTCCATAACTAATCTGTTTCCCATCCTCATATGTGAAAATAGGCTGAGCTGCAGAGTGGCCCCGCTAACTGGTCTCTGGTGGGGCGAGCCTGGGGCCCTCCCCCAGCAAGCGCCTTCTGCAGGGTCCAGCCAAGCAGTGTTAGAAGCCACCACGTTGCTTTCTGTTCTTTTCAGAGCTTCTCTCGACCCCTGAAAAAATCCATTTTTTCTAAATGGGGAATGTCAACATAGAGAGAAAGCAAGTTGGAAAATACTGATAATCTCTTCAAAGAGCATTTGGACACGAGAGAGAGGCCTTTCTGTTCTGTTTGGAGTGCTGATAGAAACAAGAGAGCTCTTCAGAAAATGATATTGAAGGTTGTCCTCAGGTCCCCTGAGACACACAAAACCTGTTACTCTTCAGGGGCCTGTGCTAGGTTTACTCTGAAAGCTGCGGGCGGTAGAATTCATGTGGGAGCACCTTGTAGTCAAAATGGAATGGTGCGGTGCAGGCCAGGGGGTGGCAGGGAGGCCAGGGGTCTGAGGGCCCAGGTGCGCTGGGAGAACTCTGGTTGGAAATCACATCGTATGGCAGTTGTATAATTTCTCCCTGAGCATTGGCTCCCCATGTGTTGGCAAGCACTTAGACTCACCTGGGACTGGAATTTTGAAAAATGGAAATATCAGTTGCTTTTTGTCAGAATTGTGCTAATGGAATGAGATAATACACAGGAAATCGCCATGCATGTCGTAGGTCAATATATGAATTTAAGTGATTTTGGGTAATGAACAATCCTCACCTGACGTATAAATACCACTTATACTACAAACTAGAATATTTCATTTGTCCATTTCCTGTCCATGCAGAAAATAGAATTTTAGTTTGTTTGTATATGTGAGATGCATGTGCCAAGCACTTGAATGGGTTCTGGGAGAGGACAGATTTCCTGCAGGTCCAGTAGCATCACATGTGCAGAATTACATGGGTCCCCGCTGCTGACCCAGAGCAGACAGAGTCGGAAAGACACTGATGAATCTATCAGTTGTTCACTTCTTGTTTAGAAGACTTAATTGGTGGCTTTTCTTATATTGTTCTTAGAAAACTGGATGGCTGGTGATATCAGTTGCAGCTGCGGGAGGCATTTTTAAGCAGGTATTTATTTATATAACGTGCTACTGCCACAGACAAGCTCAGGTAGACTATCTTAAACCCTCAGTACTTGGGACATAACTAGGCCAGTGTAGTGCACTTGCTATTCAACATGAGATTTCAAGGAATGCTCTTTAGATTGCTGTTTTGAATATTCTCATAAATTTCCTGGTTCTGGGAGCTACATTTACCTGGAAGAAGGTGAATTGTTAGTTGTTTTGGAAAGCAATGGCAAAGGTATTTGAATCTATTTGGCCAAATTTGCTCATTCAGAATATTTTTTTTGTAATCTTTTTTCCTACTGTTTGTTCTCTAAAGCATGTGTTCTAAGCTCTAGCTACCCTCTGAGGAAACCATGGAATGAGAAACAGTGTGGTGATTCAATCACAGTGACACCACTGGTCAAGATTTATTTTTTTCTTATTCTTTATTGACTCTTGCCTGGGCCTCTGCAACACGATGCTCTAATTCTCAGACACAACTTTCCTGAACACCCTGTCTGAAAGTCCCCAGTACTCAGCTCTTGGTGAGTTTTGACCAAGCCTCGTAGATCTGCACTGTACAGGGACCCACACAGCTGCTGGGAGTCTTTCTCCGTTTTTGATTCTCTCCCTTTTTGTGCAGCCTGGCCCGGCCATGGCGTCCGAGCTTCCCTTCCAGTGCAGTACTCCATCTCATTCTTTCCCTGTCTCCCTCTGGCTTGACAGTCATTCTTGTTGCTACCCTCTCTTCTCCTAAATCGAACTTGATCTGTTTTTTATCCAGTGCTTTCATGTGCCTATTATTCTAGCTGTCCTTGTCATTCCACATCTACATGTGCTTGTGAGATAAATAAAGCTATGAATTTTATGCTTCTAATTATTATTTCTCTTAATTATAAAACCTAATTCAACTGGAGAGGGGACAGTGATACAGGCATGCTCATATGTTATTGGTGTCACTCTAAATGGTTATAACTCTCTGAAACTAAATTTGACAATATGCCTCCAGAGCCTTGTCATTAATCCTCTTTAACCCAGTAATTAAACTTCTGAAAACCTATTCTGTAAAATAAATCCCAAACTCAAGCATAAAATTACACCTAAAGATATTCAGGATAGCATCATCCATAATTGCCCCAAAGGGAAAAGAATTTAAATGTCCCATAATATACTGCTCAAGAAAATTAGGGGATAATTCAAAATGAATATGAAGTGATAAAAAAAAAAGCATTTGATTTTTTTATTAAACAAAAACATCAGAAAAGCAAATGACAAGTCAAAGAAAGTTGTTTGATTATGCAGACGAGATGCAAAACCAACTTTTATTTCATTGATGAAAATGCACTGTATAAAAGGCTGAAAGTATTGAAGTATCTGCATGGTCTTTGACCTTGAAAGTTCACATCCTGCAATTTCCCAGCCCTTGCAATGCCCCTGCAACATGATTTGCCTGAATGTGAAGCCTGAAGAACCATAGGATGTCTTGTGCTGGTCAAACCCAGACAACAGTGGCAATAGCACTTGGAACACCCCAAAGCATGATTAGTGGACTGTAGAATCGCTTTCAAGAGACTGGCATAGTACGAAAAAGATGAGGGCGGGGTCACCCATCTGCCGCAACAGCAAGAGATGACTGCTACTTGACCTTATTGGCAAGAAGGAACAGACGCAGCATTGCAATAGATGGATATGCACCCAGACCATACAAAATCGACTCCATCATATTGGACTGCATGTCCGGCAACCAATGGTGTGCGTTCTGTTATCTCCTGAACACCGTAGAACCCATAAAAAGTGGGCCAATAAGAATCATCATTGGACCTGTAATGAGTGGTCAACTGTCCTCTTCTCTGATGAGTCATAGTTTAGTCTGCAGCCTGACAGTCATTGTGTCCTGGTCTGGCGTGAATGAGGCACATGGGAGAATCCATGTTTCATGTGAGAAAGGGACTCCTTCGGTGGTGGTGGAATCATGGTGTGGGCTGACATCAGCATTGGTGGTCATATTGACCTCTACTTCATCAGAAACGGCTCACTAACTGCTGTCAGATATCGAGATGAGGTCCTGCACCCCATAGTGATACCCTATGCTGGAGCAGTTGGAAACAACTTTCTTTTCATGGATGATAATGCAAGGCCCTACCATGTGCATCTCATCAACAACATTCTTCAGGAGGCAGGAATTGAACACATGGACAGGTCTTCACGTTCTCCAGACCTGAATCCCATTGAACGTGCTTGGGATGCACTGGGAAGACATCTGGCAAACCGTCCAATGCCTCCCACAACACTTCTTTATTTATTTATTTATTTTTGTATTTTTTTGAAGTGAGAAGCAGGGAAACAGAGAGACAGACTTTCGCATGTGCCTGACTGGGATCCACCTGGCAAGCCCACCAGGGGGCAATGCTCTACCCATCTGGGCCATTGCTCCATTGTAACTGGAGCCATTCTAGCGCCTGAGGTGGAGGCCATGGAGCCATCCTCAGCGCCTGAGCCAACTTTGCTCTAGTGGAGCCTTGGCTATGGGAGGGGCAGAGAGAGATAGAGAGGAAGGAGAAGGAAAAGGGTGCAGAAGCAGATGGGTGCTTCTCCTGTGTGCCCTGGATGGGAATTGAACCCAGGACTTCCACATGCTGGGCTGAAGCTCTATTTCTGAGCCAACTGGTCAGGGTATCACAACACTTCTTGAGCTGGAAGTTGCCCTGGAGCAAGAGTTGGCAGAGGATCCCATAAGAACTGCTGGACAGTCTGATCCTGTCCATGCCCCATCGCTGTCAGTGGGTTTTGGCAGTCTTAGGTGACCATACACCTACTGAACAGTTGTCAATGTATGGCACTCTTGTCTGGTTTGACATGCTTCTGTTCACCCCCACCAATATGTCACTTGCTACTTAATCACAATAATTGAGTTTGCATCTCATTTGCATAATTATTTGACTTGTCTTTTGCTTTTCTGATGTTCTTGTTTAATAAAAAAAATCAAATGCTTCTTTTATTAATCACTTCATATTTATTTTGAAATATCCTCTAATTTTTGTGAGCAGTGTAGTTAAAGGGTTTTAAAAATAGAATTAAATACACCAAAATATCATAATGAGAAAAATAATAGTGTAAGATTGGGTGAGCAGTAACAGAAATTATGCTTAAGGACCGACAGAGAATGTGCCATCAGGATAGAAATAGGTTGAGAGATGGGACTCTGGACAAGACTGAGTGATGTGGCCAAAAGTCACGCAGGTATTCTGGAGGTTGAGTGCTGCACAGCAAACTACCCCCAAGCCTAGTCATATAAATCAGCAATCATTTTATTATACTCACAAATCTTATGGGTCAGGAAATTGTGTGAAGTTCAAAAGGGAGACCTGAGGTCTTACTTGGAAACACTTGACTGGCTGGGATGACCTGAGGCTGGAGACCAGAACCATCTGGAAGCTTCCTCACTCACACATTTGGCACGTGGACATGGATGCTTTGAAGGCAGAGCTCTGCTGGGATGGTTAAGAGGAGTCCCCACACAGCCTCTCTATGTGGTCTGGGTTTCTCACGGTGTGGGCTGGACTCTGAGAAGGAGTGTTCCAAGAGGGGATACTCAAAGGGACCACCAAGAAGCTCATGACCTAAGACCTTGCTCCAGAAGTCATGTAGTGTCACATCCACCATATTGATTGACTGAAGTAGTCACACGCCTGCCTAACTGAAAGGGAGAAAACACAAATGCAGTCCCTTGGGGGAGGAGTGTCAAACACATTGTAACCACACGGGAAATGTGGTAACACTCAATTTTTGTTTTGTCTACAAGGATGTACAAAGTGTAAATGGATGGAGAAAATGTTAGAATTGTCTATGGATCAGATCATACATTTTAGAAATCAGTGATGCAACTAGTGTCCTTCCCTCTGCCTGGGCAACTGTGTCCAGCCTTAAGAGAAGAGCTCACAACACAAGGGGGTTTTAATGCCAAAAAGCTTGATGCACAGAGGGTCTCAGAGGGAGTTTCCAGGGGAGTTACAGACTAAGAACGGTATACTGTTAGATGGTCTAAAAACATTGCTATCCAAGAGGACAGAATAACATCACATTCTTGGTTTCTTGGATTTATTGTAGAAACCATTTTTTCTTTTTGTTAACCTTTGAAGATTTAAAAGCAGGAATTACAATCCACACTTTGAGTCTTGAGATGAATCAGTTTATTATCGAATGCTCATTAGTTACAACCCTAGAAAGATTTGAAGAAATGGACATGAATACATTATAGCATTATAGACCTGGTATATTTGAATCCATCTGAATATAACAAAAAAAAAAGAAAGAAAGAAATATACACAGGAGCAGAATCAATCCATGAAATTGTCTTACGTACATCATGAGGTTGTTTTAGGAAGAAGTGAAAAAATAATGATGTACCTGCCATGCAATAGCAATAACGGAACAACCGCCATTGGACACAAATTTTAATGAGACCAGTGGTAACTGCAAAATGCCTGAGCTGCTGCTCTCTCCACCCCGAACCTGTGGCTGGTACCACCCTTAGAACAGTACCCTTTGTGCTTGGCATTGATTCAGCCTTGGAACTTTTCTTAATACAGCGCCAGGTGATTAAATTTGGCACATGAGATAAATTCGTTGAGGGAGTACGTTCTCTAAGTAGGCTGTTAGGCTCATTAGGCACAGAGCTTTCAGGCTTCTTTCCCATCCAGGCCATACACAACGGGGAGCGGGTGTCTGTTCAGTCATATAGGGCAGCCCAGGCCCCAGCCTTCTTCGCCTCCTCACCTGCCTGTATCCCCAGCCCTTACAGGCCAGCGGCTGGACGGGGTCCCGGGACTGACTAGGCCAAGGCTCAGGGACGAGCACTGACTGACCCTCTGCAAGGCTGCAACCCACTCTCATCGCTGCCTCTCCTTCTCCAAGCTGGGTCTCCAGAGGAAACAGATAATAAATGACACTCGGTGAGACCAGCTTGCTTGATTACACTTCTCTGATCTGTCATTTGCTTTCTTAATTAAATTATTTTTTTCCCTGAAAACAGATTATTAAGTTTGAGGTTGGGCTGAAAACCCCCTGGTTCTCCCCCAACCTGGCATGCTTTAATGAGGGTGGACAGTTCCTAAGAACACAATGTGATGAAGCTTGAGGGAGATTTCCTAGTTCCATAACAATGACCTCTTTAGGCCCTTTGTGACATCAAAGGAGACAGGAAAATAATAATAATAATAATAATATAATAATAGTAATAAATAAAGCTTTATTAAACTAAGGAGATTTCTTAAAAGATATATGTAATGCACAGCACCAAGTCAGGACGAGCTGGAACTCCAAGGGTCAACCTCACAGGCTGAGAGAGGAAACATTCCCTCAGGGCCGCTGGCAGGGGCACCTGGTTCCCACACTGCGGGGGCTCGTGGCTCCAGGTGCTCACCGGGACTGGGACATCCAGTGGCCAGGATGGGACGCACCCGGTGTGCTGTGCTGCAGGACCTGTGCCCCTGCAGGACAGAGCAATCCTCGTGTTGGGATGGGCCCAGGGTCTGCTGCTACTCCACACAGTGCCTGGCACTGTGGTTGGCCTGGTGGCTTCCGCCCATGGTTTACATCTGTGTGCCCCCATTTGAGGCAAAACTGGCTTCAGTCTTGATGAAAATTTTATAGTCAAAAGACTGATAGAGCCACAAGTTCCCTAAATATAACATGAGCCTGTATCTTTATTTTGCATACAAGGAAACTGAGTCCCACAGCAAAGTGATATGGAGGTCGGCTCAGACTATTGAAAATACTAGTTAGATGATCAAACAGAAATAGTTTTCCATAAGCCTGGCCATTAATACAAGGAAGACATCTCACTCAGAGGAGTGGCAAACACGGGGCATGTGGTAGAAGGAGTCGGTGTCTCCTAGGAGACACATTGTTTAACCTACTCTAATAATTTCTTCCCTTCACAGGTTTCAACGACACTTGAATGTCCAGTGGTCATGGATTCCTGAAGGGTCCTGGGTCTGTGGACTGCATTCTTCTGGTGACTACGGGCCCAGTGTTGGTTTCTTAAGGCTGCTGTCGCGAAGTAGCACAAACTTGATGGTCAGAAACCACGAACGTTTATTTTCTCACAGATCTAGAGACCAGAGCCCGAAGTCAAGGGGTTGGCAGAGCTGTGCTCCCTCTCAGGGCTCCAGGGAGGCTTCTTCCTGTGTCTTCCAGCTTCTGCTGGTGGCCACCCATCCGGGCTGTTCCTTGGCTTGTAGACACGTTGCTCCATTCTTCACCTCTGTCTTCACTCAGTTTCCTTCCTTATGTCTCTGTTTTCTCTTTTTATTAGGATACCAGCCATGGGGTTAGAAGCCAGCCTAATTCAGAATGATCTCATCTTAACTAATTATATATGAAAAGATCATTAAAATAAATAAAGTCACATCATGAGGTTCAAGGTAGACTTGAATTTTGGTGAGACGCTTTTCAACCCAGCATAGACCTTGCAAGCACTTATCGTATTTCCCCATGTATAAGACGCTCCCAGGTATAAGACACGCTTTAATTTAGGGGCCCAAGATTTGAAAAAAAATGTATTACATAAACTTATTGAACTCAAGTTTTATTCATCATAAAATTCATATAACTCCTCATCACTGTCAAAACTCCCATTCATTAGCTTGTCCTCATCTGTGTCTGATTACGAATCACTGCCTTCAACAATGAGTGCAAAAACAAGTGTGAAAAAGTGGGAAATGCAAGTAAAAACATCTACAACCATTGTATGTATATAAGACGCACCCAGTTTTTAAGACACCAAATTTTTCCCAAAAAGATGCGTCTTATATATGGGGAAATACGGTACCTCTTCCAGCTCAGGTCCAGAGTCCCAGAACCCCTGAGCTCTGCTCATCTTGCTTGGCTAACTTACTCTTTTTTGTAATGAAGACCTTCTCAAAATAGTAATGGATTTGGTGGTAGGAATCACCTGAGAACTGTAAAACAACTAATGAGAAGACAAAGTTACATCTGCACTAACACAAACCAGTTTTTTAAAAAAACAATAAAGAGTAACTTGAAAATGGGATTACATATATTTTTTCTAGTCTAGTTGGGTGAAGAAATCATGTTAGAAATCTACCAAAATATGTGTTTCTATACTTAATTCACAAGACCTGAATATTGAAGAACTCAAATGTTGTTCCTTAGCAACATCACCCAACAGATCAACCCCTTTCCCCAGGTTGGTATGAAACTGCTGGCCCCTGTCTGTTTCAGCCAGAAAGGGAGTTATTCTCCAGGCATTTTTGTCTTTTTAGGATTCTCTTTGAGAGCAATTATGGAGGTTGATGTGT
This sequence comes from Saccopteryx leptura, assembly GCF_036850995.1. Taxonomy (NCBI): domain Eukaryota; kingdom Metazoa; phylum Chordata; class Mammalia; order Chiroptera; family Emballonuridae; genus Saccopteryx; species Saccopteryx leptura. The sequence goes on along the minus strand of NC_089503.1, from coordinate 129,531,382 downwards.
TTCTGAATGTTTTTTAAGCATCGTTATCCACTTTGCCTAGATGGTAGTGTCTATCGATTGTTGTTGTGTGGGACACACCAGGGGGCATCCAACTCACATTTCCTTGTGGGTGTGAAGTCTTTTATGATAGTCGATAAATCTAGCTATAATCTCCTGAGATACATTGGGTTCTGCTTTTCTATTCATCCTTTTGTGCCCTTGTATTTCAGTCATTGTCTTGACTTTTCATGTTTGTATTGTGAAATCAAGTTTGCCTCTTAGCAGCCTAAGGCTTGGTGGCCTTGAACTCAGCGTTCCCCAGCGCCAGCGCCTTGCAGGGGCTTGTGTGTCACAGCAGGCTTATTCTATCCCTTTCCTTTCTCTCCTGATTCAGAAAGACAGAACCAGTTAAGTATTTTATTATGAAATTAGAAACATATAGAATGCTTTTCAAGTGCGTTTTCTTTTCAAAGAACTGTAAGATTAAGGTACACACATCTGCAGTCTGTAAAAGGCTTTGAGGATACATCTTTTCAATAAAGATATTGTATTTTTATTTGCTTTGATTAAAAACAGCAGCATTGCCTGCTGCCAAATAACTCACCTGGCTTTCATCTCATCACTATAAATAAATGGAACAGGCCTGCATCAGAATGAGTTTCATTCAGAACATCAAGGCAAAAGGTCTCAGAAAAGCTCCTTGCAGGTCAACAGTCAGTTGCACTTTCAAGATCACAGGCAGCCAGTTTCTTAACATCTTTATTCTCAGCCATCTGGTCATACTGCCTCCTGTGACTGGAGTTCTCCTGCTCTGTGTCCACTGTGCTCAAAGCCATGCATCCAGGCTTGTTTGCCATGTAGCTGTCTCACACAGTGCATTGTTGGCCATTGACATACATCCCTGCTGTTTTCACATCGTCCAGGAGGGAGAATACACTGCTTTACCAGTGCCTCTGCGATGGCCATGGTTAGGCACGTTTAGTTCCAGAGGGCGCTGGTGGATCATTCAGGAATGTAGCCGGTTGGAAAAAGAAAAAGAAGAGAACAGAAGCAATCTACCTGCTTCAGAATGATATTGGTGATGGTGGCAGTGATGATGATGATGTTGTTGATAGTAACGATGAGAATGACAGTGATAGTAAAGATGGTGATAATAAGGTTGATGGTGATAATGATGGTTGTGATGATGGTGTTGGTGGTGATGATGATGGTGATGGTGATGACGACAATAACAGCGATGGTGATGATAATGGTAGGGATGATGCTGATGTTGATGATGGTGGTGGTACTGCTGGTGATGAGGAAAATTAGAGTAGTGATGATAATGACAATCATGGTGATGTCTATGATTTACAGAGCTTACTCTCTTTCAGGTGCTTACCTCTGATTTTACCTAATTTAAAACTTCAGCCCTAGGGTCCAGTTACTACTATTAGCCACGGTTAGTCAACTCGGAAACTCTTTTTAATAGAGTCTTACTCTGTTTTAGGAAACATTTTTTTTTTTTTTTTTTTGGAAAAGCTATGATGTGAATTCTTGGAAGGGCCCTCTCATGGATCTTGCCTCACATGTGTTGGGTTGAAGTTGAAGTCAGGATGACTTCACATGACTGTCATGATTTCAGAAGTTAAAACTGAAGACAAGAATGTTTAGAGGAGGGTGAGAGAGGATAAAAAGGACTTAATACACAAGCCTTCACCAGGGGTATCACAGTGCCTAATGTCATCAGAGTTAAATGGGATCTTACTCAGAGTTACTGGTGACTGTAGATTGAGGCAGGAATCTCATTGCTGACTATGATTTTACTATTTCTGGAACTGGACAGAGCTCCTCCTGACAGACCAGAGGAAAAGAGGCACAGCTCAGGGCAGCAATTTCCCTGAAGACACCAGCAGACCCAGCTCTACATGCTTATTCGCAGAAGCCTAGAGCTGGAAGATGCTGTGAATCTCCTTACGTTTTCACTCCGAAGAGCCTCTATATTACTCAAAAGCTCAAAGAGGCCTTATCTGGACAACTTATTAAGGAGAATTAGATCCACCTGATTTGTTATCTGATTTTTGTTTTTCTGTGGTTTATCCACTTTCAACCCCAATGGGAATTCTGACTATACAACCATCTATTTTTTATTTCAAATCTATATAAACAAGCCCATAAAATTATAATGTTTCCTGCTTACTTTTAAAAATAATAAAATACTACATATCAATATTTTATCTTCCATGTTAAAATACCTGCACTGGGGCTAAACTATCAGTGTTTTGATTTTAAATTTCCTGTTCTTTTTTCTACTTCATAAAAATCTGTCTTTATGCCATATATATATAATTATCATCACAATTTAACACAAACCCTTCTCTGGCAGAGGTCAAGAGAAAGAATCCAAGTTCATGAAAGTCCTGGGATTCTCTTTTCAGGTACTGGATTCTGAGTCAAAAGCCGTGCCATCTCTGTGACCAATGCTTGACAGTTCATTGGTGAATGACTTCAAGAAGGTCCTTCTATTCCTAAAGAATAACAATAACTTTTTTCTTTTTTAGATCCAAAGTTCCATTTATTTATTTCATAAACTTGTGTGATTTTTTTTTTAATTTTTTTTTTCATTTATTCATTTTAGAGAGGAGGGGGTGAGAGAGAGAGAGAGAGAGAGAGAGAGAGAGAGAGAGAAGGGGGAGGAATAGGAAGCATCAACTCCCATATGTGCCTTGACCAGGAGAGCCAGGGTTTTGAACCAGCAACCTCAGTGTTTCCAGGTTGACGCTTTATCCACTGCGCCACCACAGGTCAGGCATCTTGTGTGATTTTTAGAGCACCAAGTTCAGGTACCACGAACAGAATCTAATTTGAATCACCCCATATCAAAATCTAGTCAAAAGGGTAACTTAGAGATTCCCAAACTTCAGCTATTAATTTGTGAAGTTTTTATACTTTCAGATTTGGTGTTTGAAAGCACATCTTTCCTTTTTTTTGTTGTTAAAATACAACACATGCACATAAAATATAAAAATCATAAATGTCTAGGCAATAAATTGCTACCAGATGAATACTACTGTGTTACCAATATTCAGGCCAAGAGATGCAGAACATGGCCAGGACCACATGCTCATGCTGACTCACAATCGTAACTAACCACCATGTGACTTCTTCGTCTTAGAGCAGTTTTGCCTGCTTTTGAATTTACACAGGTGTGATCATATAATATAATTCATTTGTTATTGTTTTTTTCAATTCAATTTATATTTGTGAGATTCATTCACATTGTTGAATGTAGCTGCATAGTGTTTGTTTTCATTGTTTCATGATATTTTGTGGTATTAGCATTCTTCCACTTATTGATGTATTTCACTATTGAAGAACATTATCATTGCTTCCAGTTTGGGGCCATTATGGATAAGACTGCCACCAATATTTTCATTTATGTCCCTTGATAAAAACCAAAAATATAGTGGTTGGGTATTAGGGCAGGCATTCAAAGTCAGTAGGTAACATCAAATGATTTCCAAGCAGCAGGACTAATGCTTGTTACTGTCAATCTTTGAATTTATTTATTTTGGAGGGTGTGTTATGATGTTCCATCATGGTCTTAATATCTTTGTTTCCCTAGATGGCTAGTAAGATTAAACACATTCTCTTTGGTGAAGTGCCTGTTCGAATCTCTTGCCTGTTTTTTTCATATAGTTGTCTGTTTTTTCCTTGTTATTGTCTAGGGCTTCCAGATAGGAGGACTTTGGTAGTTACATGTAATGGAAGTAACACACATAATGCAATACAATAATAAGCTTATACAATAATAAGGTTATATGATAATATGTTTACTTTGTTACTCCTTTAGTAGTTTCTTTTCTTTCCCCCTCAATGAACACATTTTAAAGTTTAACACAGTTCTATTTATCAATCTTTATTCATATCTCTTCTTTTAATTCATGAAGATATTCTTCTATGTTGTTTTCTAAAAATTGTATTGTTTTGTATTTCACCAACATGTGATTTTTATATACTGTATGAGGCAGGGGTTAAAGAGTCATTTGTTTCCAAATGTATATCCAATAAACTTAGCACATTACTGAATAGACCAACATGTCCCCTTCCACTCAGTGCCACCTTGTTATCCAATAAGGGACCATATTTAGCTTCTGATGCCACACAGTTTTCCAAAGAGGCCATTCAATTAAAAAGTGTATTTATTCTCTATCAATAGAAATGTCTCAATTATAGTACCTTTGGTAAGTCTTGATATCTGGAACAGATGACTTTGTTCTTTGTTTTTCTCTCTTGGAATGGGTAAGCGTTTTTGTTTTTGTTTTTGTTTTCAGAGACACAGAGAGAATCAGAGAAAGGGATAGATAGGGACAGATAGACAGGAACAGAGAGAGATGAGAAGCATCAATCATCAGTTTTTCATTGCGAAACCTTAGTTGTTCATTGATTGCTTTCTCATATGTGCTTTGACCACGGGCCTTCAGCAGACCGAGTAACCCCTTGCTCAAGTCAGTGACCTTGGGTCCAAGCTGGTGAGCTTTTGCTCAAACCAGATGAGCCCGTGCTCAAGCTGGCGACCTTGGGGTCTTGAACCTGGATCCTCCACATTCCAGTCTGATGCTCTATCCACTGCACCACCACCTCGTCAGGCGGTAAGCGTGTTTTAATCACTCTAATTCCCTCCTTTATTAGCTTCATACTCATATACTCTTTTTCACCCAGTGATTGCCCCAGAGAAAGCAGCAGGCATCTTTGATTTACAAAATCTAGTATAAATTAATACTCTCACTTTTTCCACCCAGTGCAGGACATTTAGGCTGCCCTAACTCCACTTAGCCTCCATCCACATTATGCATTATTGTTGTCATTCATTTTCCTTCTTTATTGTTATTATTTAATGAAAACTCTGTTTAGATTTACTCCTGGCTTTAATGTTGGCATTCCCTCCATTCTTTCTGGTTTTATCCGGAGTTCTTTTCTACCCGAAGAACACCTTTTAACACTTCCTTTAGTGTGATTCTCATGCTGATGAATTCTGTCCATTTTTGTTTGTCTGAACATGTTTTAATTTCACTTTCATTTTTGAGATATATTTTTCTAGAATTAAAATAAATCTACATTTTTGGCTTTTGCTGTTGTTATTACTTGAAGATATTTTATTTTCTCCTTGGCTCCACTATTTCTACTGAACAGCCAGCTTTCACTTTTACTGATACTGAGCTCAAACAGTTTAAGGAACTCACCAGGGTTCATAAAGCAGTCCATTCCCCCGGATTTTAGGCATGGTAGGAAGGCTATTCTACCATCCTTTGTCTATCACAGGGTTTGGCAAATTTATTCTCTGAAGGGCAGAGAATCCATAGTTCAGGCTTTGCAGGCCACACAGTCTCTGTTACAACAACTCAACACCACCACTGTAGTAGGGAAGCAGTCACAGACAATATATAAACACCTGAGAATGCTGTGTTCCAATAAAACTTTGTTTACAAAAACAGGAGGTGGGAGGAACTTAGTTCATGGACCATCTGTGAGCACCCAGATCTATCACCTTGTCCATAACAAGCTGTGCTTCCACCTCACCACTGTACCAACACCCATCATGTATATTTGAATGCTGGGTAAACTCCAGCCTATGGATAAAAGCATCATTTCATATCCAGCTGCCACTGGGCTTTCAGGTGGGAACATGAGCCTGTTAGTCTCTTAAGTCTTTCATGGAACAAAGGATTTTTTTTGCTCTAGTGAAAGTATCCTTCAGCCTCGCATTCTACTTCTAGAACATGTGGTGAGCTCAGAAGGGTTCTGAGCAACGTTATTGTCAAGGTGATTTCATTTCAGAGGCTCAGCTGGAATTCTCCAGGCTGAATTCTCATTCTGCTTTGCAGCAGGAGGGGGCCGATGCCTCCGCCTCCTTCTGGCAACCACTACAGCTGTCAGCACTGAGCAGGGAGATGCCTTTGAGTTACAGAAAGTATAGCAAAATGAGACAGGCAACCTAGGGGACATGACTGACAGCAGGCGTTGGAAGGGGCACTGGGATGACCAGGCAGATAGGATAAAGCACTTGAACCTTGTCAACTTCTGTTAAAAAAAAAAAGGTACACTTAAGTTTGGGTGGAGAGGAAGGAGGAGTGGGCCACCTCCAGGCTATCAGAATAGAAAATACATGTTCCAGGCTCCCCATAAGATGGCTTTGGAACAACCACAATAAAAAGTTTTCAGAATTCAACCCTTGTAGGTCATTGGAGTCAGTAAAGAAAGAGATGAATAGCCCTGGCTGGTTGGCTCAGTGGTAGAGCCTCGGCCTGGCGTGCAGAAGTCCCAGGTTTGATTCCCGGCCAGGGCACACAGGAGAAGCGCCCATCTACTTCTCCACCCCTCCTCTCTGTCTCTCTCATCCCCTCCCGCAGCGAGGCTCCATTGGAGCAAAGATGGCCCGGGCGCTAGGGATGGCTCCTTGGCCTCTGCCCCAGGCGCTGGAGTGGCTCTGGTTGCGACAGAGTGATGCCCCGGAGGGGCAGAGCGTCGCCCCCTGGTGGGCGAGCCGGGTGGATCCCGGTTGGGCGGGCGCATGCGGGATTCTAACTTGTCTCTCCCGGTTTCCAGCTTCAGAAAAATACAAAAAAAAAAAAAAAAAAAAAAAAAGAAAGAGATGAATAGAAGAAAGATGTTATTTTACTCTTTGAGTGTTAAAAACTAACAAACAAACCAGCAAACCTCTAATGTAGGTTTATGCAGCTCTGATCTACCTACCCTGTGTCTCATGACAGTTCTTTTCAGTAGGACAAGATGGGTCACTCCACCCATTGAGCTCATGTGTTTCCATTGTTCTCAGTGACAGAGAGGACTCAGAATGGACGTGTGGCCCCACTGTGCAGAACAGAGAAATTGCCTTTAAAGACAATCAGTTTTCATCAGAGAGTGAACGGGCCCAACGCTGACGCTGATGGGGAATGACCTTTCCAGCTGTCTTCAGAGTTTGATTTCATCTGACTTTTCTCTCTTCTGCTGGACCCCTCTGATGAGAGATGCAAGCTTGTTTTCAGAGGCAGGAGTGACAGTGATAAATCTTTCCTATCCACAAGGCAGTCATTTGAGAGGCTTTGAAAGCACATTGTAAATCACAGGGGAACATCCACCTTTCAAATGCCTGCATTCTGAAGGAGGGATGTGTCTGTTGTTAGTTGATCTTCAGAAGATTTCTGGTGAATGGAAACATCAAATATAAAACAGTAAATAACGTTGGGTGCTAACAGCACTTTGGGGATGCACACGCACAGGGCTGGGCTGCAGGACTGCGTCAGTCTGGGTCCCGGCTGAAAATAGAATCTAACTCAGATAGCTCGGGAGACCTTAAGGAAAGGAAAGGAAGTGTGAGCTTTTTGAAAGAAAATGTCAAAGGAAGACGACTTACTTTAGACCTGGAGGGCCAAGGCAGCATAGTGTCCCTCCTTGACTAAACGCTAGACAGGACACTGAGCCCTCTTCTCTGACCTGCCATTTGGACTTTTGTGTCCCTCATCACATCACCCAATTTAGCAAAAATTCTGCTAAATTGGTTTAGTCAGAATCTCTCACCCTTCGTCCCTAATCACCTTGGATAAATGATCAGTTTTTTAATCATCCTGCCCTCTCATTAGCAAGAATCCTATTATGTCAGACCAGCTAGACTCCCCCCTGGATTATAAATTCCCACTTTTCCTTGTCAGACTCAGAATCAAGCTCAGGCCCTCCCCATTGTAAAACCCTACTATGGTGTCAGAAATTATTGATTTTGTTGTTGTTTAATTAAAGAAAAGGAAATGGTTTTATCTGAGCTAAGAGGGCGTGGGGGCTATGAAGAAGAGCCCCCAGTTGCTTCTAGAAACATGGTCTAGAACAGGAAATGGAGAAGAGAAAACCTGACCTCTCCCTTTGCCCTCCCTCCAATCTCCTGCTGATCTCTCATTGGCTGAACAGAAATGAAAGCCAGCCTACCAGAGAGCCCTGATGAACAGTTCACAGGGTCCAGTGTTGCAGGAGTGAATGGGGAGCAATCAGTACAAGGCATTCATGTTAAGTTTTGAATAGGCTGGGGACCTGGCACACTTGGCCTTTCTGTGCTTCCTCTCTGCCACCCTATGAATCTGTTTTATCACACGGGTTGTGGGAGCAGGGTGGGTGCTGTATGTGTCAGTTTCCGCATAGGAAGAACTTTCTGCAGCCTTTAAAGCAGCAATATATTGGGAATGCTTATGGCCATGTCTACCCTGTAACAGGACTCAGAGACATGGTGGGCCTATTTTGTTAGCCAGCTTAGAATTTCTGACTCTGAGAGCGCGAGGGAAAGTGGAAGATCAAGGTCCCCGGAGCTGCATCCCAGATTTTTACACAATTGAGGCACAGCGATGAACAGAAGAAAGTATGTCTACAACCAGACAGACTATCTGGATAAGCCTGTCCTCTTTGCAAAGAATGTCTTGGTCAGAATAGGTTCCACATCTCTACAGTGACTCTGACATTATGAATTTGATTGTGAAATTGACAAGTAGCTGGAACATTCTGGAAGCCTGAAATCTGCCTTTTTAGGCAGCGTCAAAAAGAAGGAGAGGCAGAGGCGAATTTAACAGCGGGCACACTGGGCACACACCCTGGGCCCAGATTTCTGAAAGGCCCTACAAAACCCCAACTTCACTCTTTTTTCTAATGGCACCAAGTTTGGTTTCATATATGCAATTTTAACATTAATAGTACATAATATTTTTTATTTATTTAAAAATATGGTTAACATATATTTTTATTTTCTCTGACTCTCTTTTTTTTAAGGGGCCCAATATTTTCTTCTGTGCCCAGGGCCTCAACTGACCTTAATCTGCCTCTGAGGAAGGTGCTGAAGTGAGTGGACAAAGGTCAGGTCTGACCATCGGATGATGAAGGCTCAGATCAAGGTGGGGCCTGCGGGCAGGTAGAACCAATGAAGCTAATTTTCAGAGCACTGCCACTTCTCATTTGGAGATCCCTGTAGGCCACACTGACCTTCTTTTATTTAAAACCACCACCTTTTTAGGATGGCTGTGTCTGCATTCTTGCCTTCTGTCCATGCAAGACCTCAGGGCTCCTCAGCTTGATGAACCTTTGTAGAAAGTATACCGTGCTTTAGGTAACTCAACAGCTGGTCACTCATCCCTTATCCTGTGCACTTTGCTAAGTGTCGCACAGACTTAACAGATGACACCTCACAGCACTCTGTCTCCTCCCCAGGACCACCTACACACAAGGTTTTGACTCCAGGGTTGGGAGCACATTAATGCCAGTGATGGAGATACACTTGGGGAGGAAGGTCATAGAACTCTGTTGAGTAGGTGGCCACCTGTCCCAAAGGCTGGCGATGACCATGGCTACACTCAAATCTTTCTAAGTCACAATGAAATGGAGCTGCATGGGGGGATTAAGAATGAGAATGACAGGACAATATGTCTGGCTAAGGGCCAGGGAATGGCTTATGTTCAGTGATATGTATTCATTTATCTTGTCTCAAACTGTGCAAGCCAGCACCAAGGGGAATGAGCTATTTAATTTACCATCCACAAACACCTGGCACATTGATAATTTTTGCTATTTGGCTTTATTTTTCATAAGTTAATAGACTTTGAGTGTTTTGTCATACTTAACTTTCCTCCCATTCAATAAAACTCATTGCATCAGATTGTCCCAAGTGAAGTTTCCCAAAACATGTTTTATTTGAAACTGAGATAAAATTCATATAAAATAAAATCCACCATTTTAACAATTTGAAGTATACATTTCAGTGGCTTTTGGTACATTCATAGTGTTGTAAAATTATTACCTCTTTCTAATTCCAGAACATTTTATTGCCCCAAAAGGAAACCCTATACACGTTAACAGTCACTCCAGATTCCCCGCCTACCCAGCCCCTGGCAATCACTGAGCTATTTCTATTCCAATTGATTTGCATATTGTGGACATTTCTTATAAGAGAAATCATTCGATATATGGCCTTTGCACCTGCTTTCTTTTATTCGGTATAATATTTTCAAAGTCCATCTATGTTATGGAGTATTTCAATACTTCATCCCTTTCAATAGATAAAGAAATGAATATACTGCAGTTTGTTTATCCATCTATCAGTTGATGGATTTGGATTTGAATTTGGGTTGTTTCTACCTTTTTGGCTATTGTGATATACCTGTTTTTAAAGTCCTGTTTCTTTGTTGTCTTTGTCACAGATCTTAAAAAAATACACAACTTCTTCTAGACTCCTACTAGACTCTACTTCTCTGTAGCCTCCTGTCCAGGATTAAAGAATGGCTTTCATTTCCTTAAAATTTCTATTTGTCAATCAGGAAAGGATGAGGCATCCTGAAGGTAAATGACTTTTATCACATCGTGCAGCAAATGACACAGGTAAGAATGCGAGCTTTGGGGATTCTTTTTGACAATTGGCATGTGAAACTTAGCTGAAGTTAGCCCCTTTGCAGATGTCTCTCCCAGGCATTCATGTATTCTGGAACTACCCCAGCCCACATCACTGTGTTATTATGGCCTGACTTATCTCAGACATGAAGATGATGCTTCAACATTAGAGGAAGGCTAAAACATGGTGTCACCTACACATATCCCTGTTTGGACACATGACTTGGAATCCTGTATTCATGAGAAAGAAGAAGACTTAAGATTTGCATGTGAACTAGTTCCTATGTTGGGGGGCGAGGCGGAAAGGAACAGCTCTGATTTGTTCAAATCTTTCTGTTAGTCGTGGTATTTTGACTTCTGCTCTATTAACATTTTGGACTGGATTATAATCCTAGGGGCTGTCCTGTGCACTGTAGGATGGTGAGCTGCATCGCTGGCCTCTGTCCACCAGATATAGTATCACTCAGCCCCTCGCCCATCATGAGAATCAAAAATGTTCCTAGACATTGCCACATGTCCCTGGAGAGACGAATCTTCTCTACTTGAGAACCACTGGGTCAGCTAAACTAAATAGACTCATTATTCCCAAGGTTGCTAAGCTTGATTCTTTGGGAGGGAGGGGACAGAAAAAACACCAAGACTTTACAGGTGGAGGGAAGTTGTCTGGAGAGAGGAAGACATCCCAGGTGGGATGTGTGTTTATTTAGGTTCAGAGGACTGCCTTATCTGGGGACACTTTCTAACAGAGCGGCTGATTACAGACTCAGGGCTCATTACTTCCAAATTGCACGTCTGTCACTGCTCATTAGAAGAGCTTTCATTTGAAATCTGTTTCTGGTTTTTGCCCTCTTTGAAGAGACCAGTGAATGAGGTCACAGGGATTAATGGCTACCAACAGCTACTCCCTTCTGAGATTTGCCAAGAAAAGTGAATCACTATGTTTTCTGAAGGCAAATCCCTAAAATAAAAATACTAGAAGTAGCAAGTTGCCACAAATCAGATTTTTCTATGTGGAAATTTTTGAGTTAACTTTCATGTTTTTTTTCTCAAGACACTCTTGGAAGGAAGGTAAATGTTAAATAGGTAAATAAGGCATACCAGCAGACTCTTTTAATGCAAAATACTACAAAGTTTTAATTTAAGTCTTGGCTACGTGAGTCACCCTTGCCTTGGCTTTTCTTCTGTGGCGTTTTCTACGTGGACTCTGCTGGGGATTTCTGCACAGTTATTGGTAAAGATGTGTCCTTCATGAGTTCCATTTGGGAGTTTCTCCATTACCTGTCACATTCACTGTTCTTTTCACTGTTGGCTTCAGTGATTTCAATCAACTTATTCTAAACTGTTTCCCTAAATCAGTCAGGGCCACAGAGCCTGAGAGAGCTGTGTCATTAACTTATAGAATCTAGCCCTGTCCCTGTCTCCACATTGCCTTTTCTCCCTCTGTGCAGAGAGATTCTTTCTAATTTGTTTTCTTCTGTGATGTTTAAACATTGCTCCTGCTCTGAGTCATTCTACCAACTCCCTTCTGTTCATCACATTTGGGCTCCTCCTTATGCTTTTGTTTTCTTGTCCCCGGTGGATGAGCTAACAGGAGTTGGGAGACATGGTTAAGTAACAGCGTCTGCCATGAATGAGCTCTGTGACCTGCTCAAACCACAGGATGGGTCTCTTCTTTCCTCACAAAAGCAGTGCTGTCTTTTGCCTCTAAAGTATAGTTAGGAGATTATGAGCTGATAATTTTCAAAGTGCTTTGTGAAGAGAAAGTATAAATGAAAAGCTGTGTCTCGATGTCTTTCTACTTTCCTTGTTTTCTCAGTTTATCACTCACTACTCTTTCTATCACTCCATCTAGAACATTTTCTTTTCCCTATTTTTGCTCTCAGCTTTTCTTATATTTCTGTTTCCAATTTCTCATTTGATTTGTGTAATATTCTTTAGAGAACATGGAAGTAAATGCAAATTTTAGAACCTCTGTCCTCTGAATGTCCTTGGTACTGACAGCTTAGCTAGAACTGATGCCTCGCAAGCAAAAGCGACCAATTGACTCAATTGAATGGTTGTCTTTCTGGATGGAAAAACTTCCCTTCAGATATACTTACTGAATCTATCATCACTTCCATGCTCAGTGGGGTGATCAGGCCAAGAAAATAGACTAAGGCATCCCGTCGTCCCTCATTCTCTTCTCTCTCATTTTCATATGTCCCTTTTTGGAAAAAGGATAAGAGGAGAGAGGAGCCAAACAAAGATGAAAAGAGATTCAACCCTGTGTGATGTGGAGAGGTCAGTGACTAGCCTAGACATGGCCAAATAGACTCGTGTCCTGAGTGTGCCCAGAATCGCGGCAGTGGCTTCCTGGAGCACTGTGAAGAACTGATTCAGCAAGGTGTTTCCTTATCGGTAGGTGATGTCTGTGCAGCCCTGGGGCTGGGGAGTGGGGGAAAGCCTGCCAGAAGTCTAATCTCCCTGCTCAACCTGACCTTGGTTAACTGCTTCTTTGAACTTGCTTATGACTCGACTTCATAAATAGCTTCTTGGTGCCTTTACTCTCCTGTACTCTAATGCTAAAAGAGGAGTATTTTAAAATATTTTTATTCAGTGAAAGGAGCTTTGCTGAAAACCTCTGAGCTGCAAGTGACAGCTCAGATTCAGAGACATTTAGGGTGGGAAGATTTTATTGTCTTTCACATTATGCAGCTGCCCCCAACTCTGCTTGCCTTCTCCTTGTGTCGTTCAGCAGTCACTGCTCTGAGCTCTTTGAAAAAAGAAGCCGTTTCCATCTCAGTGAAACTTCACAGCCCATGGGGTTTTGATGACGCATCAGACACAGTGGAGGAATTTTCATAATTGCTTTTTTCTCAGAGGTACAGAGGAGGATGACTGTCTTTTGCGTCAAATGATGCATTCTCTCTCTCTGTTGTATCATTCCTGCCCAGTGGCCTTGAGAGGGCTTTGTTTACCAACATAATTCAGTTTAGACTAGTAACTTTATTTATACTGGATAGTGTCAACCATTAACTACTGATGCACCAGCTCTATTGTCAAGGCAATTACTGAGAGATGACGTTTCCTGATCAGGATGCAGAGCAGCATCATCATTTCAGCTCAGGGAACTCAGCAGATAGGAGACACTCAGTGCAGCACAGCCCTTCCTGGACCATTACACCACAAGCAGGGTTGTCAGGCTTTGTCAAGAGAGCTGGATTTTTAAATCTCTCAGTCAAAAAAGAAAAAAAGAATATTACATTTTCCCATCTGCAATTAATTTTGAAGCTCTAACTATAAGAAGAGTTGGTATTCAACAAAGTTGTAGATAGAAGAAATGAGGACATAATAATCTTGAGGTCTGACTGATGTAAAAGGCAGCAGATTATGGGAGCTGAGCTATCTCTTCCAGCCTAAGAGGGAAGATGAACAAGCAGAGTATTTCTGGAAGGGCATTTGGCAATAGCTTCTCAGAGCCTGGGAATTTTGCATATCCTTGGACCCAACAATTCTACTGCTAGCAAGAGATTCTAAGGCATATATATATTGGGTTATCTCATTCATTAAACCTCAAAGGCATATATTATAGTGTTCTTGATAAAAAAACAAATGTGGGTAACCAAAGCATAGCACGGTGGACTTATTATGGGGTTATACAAAAATATTTAGTCTTATGGAAGTTATCATCTTTATTAAGTATAACCAATTTTTTTTAAAAAAAAAAAAGGTATATGCAGCTATAGTAATCAAAATTGTGTGGTACTGGCAAAAGATATATATATATATATATATATATATATATATATATATATATATATACACACACACACACACACACACACACACACACACACCAATGAAACACAATTGAGAGTCTAGAAATCAACCCATAAATCTATGGCCAATTAATTTTTAACAAGGGTGACAAGACCATTCAATGAGAAGAAGAATAGTCTTTTCAATAAGTGGTTCAAGGACAACTGAGCATCCACATGCAAAGCAATGAAGTTTCTTCCTACCTCACACCATTTTAAAAAAATGAATACAAAATAGATCAATAATCTAAATATAAAAGCTAAAATCATAAAACTTAGAAGTAAACTTAGGGGTAAATCTTGGTGACCCTGTATTTAACAATGGATTCTTAGCTATGACACCTAAAGCATAAGCAACAAAAGGAAAAATGAAGAAGTTATATTTTACAAACTTAAAACTACTGTGCATCAAAGAGCATATGAGAAAGCGAAAGGCAATGTACAGAACAGTGTTTGCAAACTATATATTGATGAAGGCCTAGTATTCAGAATGTCAAAAGAACACTTAGAACCCAACAACAAAAAGACAAAAAACTTAATTAAGAAAATAAGCACATATCACTATGCAATATCACCTTTTTTGTTAAAGATGTGTACACACACACACAGGGGAAAAGGTTGGAGAATGGTTCGTTTAACAAAGTGCTAGTGATTTCCGGAAGGGGAATCACAAATCGGGAAGCAGGAAGGCACAGCCTGGGTGCTGTGGCCTGGTCCACAGTGGCCTGGTCACATCCCAGCTGTGGACCCCGGGCAAGTGACTGAACCTCTGCCTTAAGATAACACACGTCAAACACGCCAGGCAGGGTTCAGTACATATCAATACTCGTTCGCTGTTGTTTCTTTAAAGATGATTTAAACTTTTTCTGAGTTTATTTGTATTTCCTAAATGTTGTATAGTACAAAAAAGGGAAAAGAATGCTTCATTATAATAGTTGGCAGAGGTGTGGTAAGAAAGCACCCTTTGGAGTGGAGCCCTCAGCCCTGCAAAGCCTGGGCACCAGGACGCCCTTGGTGAGAAACAGGGGCTTTGGAGTTAATGTGGTTGATGTAAATAAGAGAATTGTAAAACTGGGTTTTTACCAATCCACACACACATATTATTATGAATGTGCACTATTAAATCTTGAAGAATAATGGCTACCAAATAAAGACTTTCCAGTGGGGTTTCCTTTCCTGGGAGGCTCCGCCCATCCCCTTCAGGCTCACACTAGGATTTCCAGATCTCTTCAGTTAGGGTTCCTGGCACATTGCCCCTTAGCATCCTCCACTTCTCCTTCCCAGCTGTCATGACCAGCTCTTAATTACATGTCCAGGATGAACATGCAAGGGTTGTTTCATGACCTTTTCCCCTACTGGAATAGAAGCTCTCTGAGGCCAAGTTCAGTGGCTACTTTGTTCTCTGTGTTTCCCCAGGTTCTGACTCAATACAGAGGAGCAGTGTGATAAATACTTCTGAGTGAACCAGGGTGATCAAATAGAGAGGGTTAGGTAATCATTACTGGGGAACAGACTCTTGATTTCATTGTTCTCATTAGCTCACCATTCCCGGGAAGACCATCTCAGGAGAAGAATAAACAGGATGCCTGGGTTAGTGCTGGTGCTGTGCGTGAGCAGGCAGAGAGTCCCAGGGGACCATGGGGCCCTGTCCTGAGCTCCATATGCCTTTGTCTGGCTTTCTTTTCCATGCGGACAGCTCACATGGTCTTGTATGCTCTGCAGTCTCCACAGGGCCAGGCTTTCCACATGCAGAGCAACCGGAAGCAATTTGATTCTGTTTTGTCCTCTATTGTCTTTTGTACCTACTCCCCATGGATCAGAATACATGAAAATAATTCTCAGCAAGGTCTCAAATACCAGCTCTTCTGTGTGACAGCTATCCCTCCAAATATTATATAAGGGCCATTGCTTAAATTTTCAAATTTGTGTGATCACGTGTTATTAAAGGCTGTGAAAGAATCTTTCGTGTAGGAGCCTGGGATTCTGAATTTAAAAATCTTTGCATGTCATTTTTCTGATCAGACAAGTCTAGGAAATGTTTGCTTAAATAAACAGTGTAACTGATGAACTATTTTAGAACCTCTGAAGGTGCCACTTACATAGGAATTCTGTCGTGGGTATGAGGTTGTCCCATAATCTACATCAGCTGGGCTTTCCCACGATCGTCGATCGTCGCTTCCCAGAACTGTCTGGACTAGAGAGTTGGTCTCCAGCCTCTTGTGACTCTGCCACAGCAAAACAAGTGGGGAGCTGGCAAAATTAAGATTTCCTTTGCTTTTCTATCCTCTTTGGTGAAGAAACGGCATCAGATAAGGCTGTGCCCAAGAGGATAACTTCAGTAACGCAAGCGGGCGTGCGCACACACACACAGGAGACGTCCCTCATGTTCCATGTGAGTGAGTTTTCTGACTTCACTCCAGCACATGCACCTGATTGACACCTACCTGCACGTCTCCTTTCCCGGGCAAAGAGACACAGAAGGTCTGAGAAAAGTAACCTGGGAAGCATTTCTTTAGTAACTTAACATTTAGGAGGCTTGGATGATATCAAGATCTCAGAAAGGAAGAGTTTAGTTTAGTTCTGGATGAAGTAGTTTAAAGTCATTTGTGAAAAAAACCCTGAAATTCATAGAGATGAGCCCAGTATCAGTTAAACAGCAGGAGATGTGATATCAAGGGGAAGTAATGGGGTCATGTTTTGTTGTTTTCTGATGTCACTGCATTGGACCATGACAGGAAGAAATGGACAGAATTTTTTTGAATGCTGAGGATGCTGTCAAGACTTACTTGGTGTTCTCTCTATATGGAGTCAGCATATGTGTCACTCTCTGATCATCCATGTTTTCATTGGGATATATTTTTCTGGTTAGTTTTTGTACAGTGAAACAGATTGCTCTATATGTTAACCAATCCTGAGAGACACCTGGCCTGAGGATGTGTCCAGAAAGAGAGGTCAAGGGAAGGGAAGGCATTGCAAAGAGGCCTCACATAAAAGATAAGGGGCAGGCCCTGAGCGGTTGGCTCAGCGATAAAACATCGGCCCAGTGTGTGGAAGTCCCGGGTTTGATTCCCAGCCAGCGCACACAGGAGAAGCACCCATCTGCTTCTCCACCCTTCTCCTTCTCCGTCGTTTCTGTCTCTCTCTTCCCCTCCTGCAGCCAGAGCTCCATTGCAGCAAAGTTGGCCTGGGCGCTGAGGATGGCTCCACGGCCTCCACCTCAGGTGCTTGAATGGCTCTAGTTGCAATGGAACAATGCCCCAGATGGGCAGAGCATCGCCCCCTAGTGGGCATGCAGGGTGGATCCTGGTCAGGCGCATGCGAGAGTCTGTCTCTCTGCCTCCCTGCACTTCAGAAAAATACAAAAAAAAAAAAAACAAAACAAAACAAAACAAGATAAGGGGCTGACAAGGTGGGACATGGATTCTTCCCTTTTCTGTTCTGCTTGCGCATGTGAATCATTGAGTCATGTCCACATTCCAGATGGACAGTGGGGTGGGAGGTATTTATATCTGCACTATTGGGAAACTGCTTTATTGATTTTCTCTATGGCATACAAATCCTTTTTTTTTTTCTGAAGTGAGAAGCGGGAGGCAGACAGACAGACTTCCACGTGCATCCAACCAGGATTCACCCAGCATGCCCTCTAGGGGGCAATGCTTTGACCATCAGGGGTGTAGCTCCATTGTAACTGGATCCATTCTAGCACCTAGGCAGAGGCCATGCAGCCATCCTCAGTGCCTGGCCTACTTTGCTCCAGTGGAGCCTTGGCTGAGGAAGGGAAGAGAGAGACAGAGAGAGATAGAGGAGGGAAGCATGGAGAAGCAGATGGGCACCTCTCCTATGTGCCCTGGCTGGGAATCAAGCCCGGGACTTCCACAAGCCAGGCCAATGCTCTGCCGCTAAGTCAACCGGCCAAGGCTCAAATCCATTTTTTAATGAAATGTGTTTGATGGTCATGGATTCTTTCTAATCAGGGTAAAAAAAATCCCACCAAATTACAGACATTTATTTTTCTTTTCTTGACTTCTGGAGGAATTTGATACAATGGACACTTACTCTTTTTGGAAACATTAATTCCCCTTGTCTCCTTGACCTTAGCCGAACTTTCCTGCCTAGACCATGCACTATAACTGCTGTTAATAAGTGTGTTAACTGCTGTTAACACACACACACACACACACACACACACACACGGCCACTTTAAAATGAAGCCAGAGCTGCTATCTGAGAATTGCCTTGCATGGCTCAAATATTTGGAAAACTAAAACAGGCAAAATAACCTTTAGACTGTGCCTAATGCCACCTTGTCCCAAAGAACTGTTTGCAAAGATAACAAGAAAGCAGATTATGACTACTGGACTACAAATTAGAAACATTGTTTAGAATTAGTGATACTACGTTATATTATCTGCACCCATTGAAATATATTCCTTTTATTAATATAATTGTTCCCTTTTTTCATAAATATGTCTTGCTTTTGTCTCTTAATCAGAACACCATTTGTGTTTCTGCCTGAATCAGTCATTGCCGAATCAATATTCTTTTTAATCTCAAATTAACGCTTGTTGCCTTTCACTTTGAATGGCTTTTTATTTTTAGTCTAACACCTCTATGTTCTCATCTCCAAATGCTTAGCACCTGTCCCCAACATAACTTATCTCCTAAGCATCTTAAATGCTTTTCTTTTGTCACAAAGCCCACAAGCCTAATACTGAGCTTATGAACTATTCCCCCAATAAATCCCCACCTGACTTCCCTGTTTTAATACATTGAATGAGTGTTCAAGCTTCATTAATTTTTTCTGTCTTTTTCTTGCCTCTCAGATTAATCTACCACAAAATCTTACAGATCGATGTGTTTTCTTTTTAATTTCTAATATCTCACTATGAAACAATGCATAGAAAATGGTCTTTGGGGTTAGTCATACACAAGCACAAAACCTGCTGTGTTACCTGCACTTTTCCTAGCAAAAGACTTGACCTTTATGTCTTGTTTCCACCCTGGCTGGTTAGCTCAGTGGTAGAATGTCAGCCCGGCAGGTGGAAGTCCTGGGTTTAATTCTCAGTCAAGGCAGACAGGAGAAGCAACCATCTTCTTCTCCCTCTTCTCTCTCTCACACACTCTTCTCCCTCCACCCAGCCATGGCTCGATTGGTTCAAGCACATTGGCCCCGGGCACTGAGTATGGCTCCGTGGCACTAAAAATAGCTTGGATGTGAGCATGGCCCCAGATGGGCAGAGCATGGGTCCCAATGGAAGTTTGCCAGGCAGATCCTGGTGGGGGTGCATGCAGGAGTCTGTCTGTCTCTCTCTTTCTCCCCTCCTTTCACTTGGAAAAAAAAAATTAAAAGTCTCTGTGTTCTTGTCTCTAAAATGCTAATCAAGCATGCACATACCTTACTGCAAGGATGCATGAATACCAATACTGGTGTCATCCGTATTCACTGAGCCTTTGCTCAGGACGTCTTCCCTTCCTTGCTCTTCCCACCTCAGCACCTGGCTTCTGTTCATTATCAGGGATACCTTGTAAAGGTGATTATGGCAATAGCATCTTACCTAGAAGTATCACCTTCACCACACTGTGCCCTCACACCATGGCCTCAAAGCCATCCCTGGTTTCAAAACCATCTTGATTTGTCCCCACTATCACTTTCAGTCCTATCCCTGTTAGTCCACTGTGTCCTGGATCACATAACCTTGTGTCTGTTATCTTCTCCTGTCTGTTACTTCCTCTCAGTCTTTATTACTTGAAGCAGTTTCTGGAAAACTTCTTCACCTTTTGTCCATTTGCACAACCAAGTGCCACTCCCCATTAAAACTCTGCCTTGACTTTTTCCTCTGTGGGGGACCTTGGACCCCATGGCCCCTCCAGCCAACCACAGCTGCTGCTGCTCCTGTGGCCTCCCCACCTCTCTCTGAGCTCCCAGGGACCCCAGGTCTCTGCATGCCCCAAGCCTGGCTAAGCCTCACAGGGCTGTCAGCTGCTGCCCAGGAGGAATGAATGCAGGGATGTAGGAGCAGGTGGGGACGAGGCAGGGCTGCTGCCTCCGTTAGAACTGCACCTTGGTGGAAATGCCAGGCTATCTTTTAAAAGCCAAATAGCAACTTTTCTCTTTACTTGTCCTCAAAGCTGGGTTCTGAGAGAAAACAAGCACCCTCTTGAACCAGACAAAGCACACTGAGTCAACTCAGGTGCTGGGACACAGACTCCCAAACAATTTCCTTCTGACAGAGCCAACTGGACAATGTTGGTTCTGGGTGGAGCCAGGGCTCGCACAGTGGGGGGAAAGGACCTCACAGGAGGTAGTCACGGCAGCCAGCACTCGGGACCTGGGTACCAGGGAATCCCACTCTCTAGGCTCCACGCCAGTGACAGATATGACCTGGGGTGGTTATAGTTGTAACGGCTGACCAGAACTATTTTCTCATTCAGATGTGGTAGCTGTGCCTTTTGAAAGGCCTGACTGTGAGGAAGTCCAGTTTGAATAGGGGATTCTCAGACCTCCCAGGGTGGAGAGTGTGGGCTCCAGGCTCACAGCACACCTGCCAGGCCCCCCAGCCCCACCCCACAGCCTGAAGGACCAGTGTTCCTGTCCTTCATTGCATGGCACCTCCCCCTCTAGCGGTGAGATCCAGGTGGGAGCCCTGAGCCCAGGAGAAGGGCTGGGGGGGTGCAGAAATTGTTGTTTGGACCAGGAATCTGGGGCCCTGGGTCTCTGCAGAGTGTTCTAGAAGAGTGTGTACAGAGGATGAGGCCAGAGAAGGGCCAGGGTAGAGGACAAACTCCTGCTGCTTAAGCCCATATTCCTGATCTGGTCACGGACACGGGGAGGAAAGTTCCAGAAAACCACCAAAGATACCAAGAATCTTCATTGTGTGTGAGAAAGAAGAGTCCCTTTATTATTGGGAAATAGCCCTGACTTGTTAAGACACACTAGTTATTGTCTCTGTCAATGGCAAAGAACTGAAGTGTCTTACCCCTCCCAGGTGCCTGTTTGGCGATGTGCCTGTCCTGTCACTCTGCTCACCTGGTTACCCTGCCTGCTAGGGCAGCAGTCACCCCAGCTCTTCCCTGTGGCCATGTTCAGTGAGTTGAACTGTCTGCCCACTCCCCCTGGGTGCTGCCTGGAGGGGCACCTGTAACTCAGGCTTGGTCTGAGCATGGTAGGCCAGCTGATGGCTCCCTGGGGTGTCTGACGCCGAGTCAGGAAGGACTGGGGCGCTGGGAGCCATCAGGGAAGGCACAGCCTTGCTTTACTCTGCTTTGGGCACACCAGGGAGGACAGCTGTCGTGGCAGCAATGCAGCAGGTGAGAGGCTGGTTGTCATGTCTTGTGTTTGGGCTGTTGTGCCTGAGCCACGTCTGGGCCCTTTCACTTCCCAGTGAGCAGTCCCCCACTTATATGACAAAGGGAAGTGGAACAGCTCAGAGCAGGGGGTCAGGAGTTGGTGCTACATCCCTGGCATCCACTAGCCGTGGGACCTGGGAAATTTCTGGACAACCCCTCCATTAAATGCAGGTTCTCAAAAAGCCTGAGGCACAGGCCTGGGTGTATGCAGGGTCCCTGGGCATGTGAGCAGTTAGTGAGGACATGAAGAGGGGCAAAGCCCTCTCAGAGACTTGGTTCCTTGTCTATCCAGAGAAGATGTTCAGGGTTCCTCCTTCCCAAGTTTGTCATAATTCAAGTTCATACATGGGGAATATGCAGGATAGTTCTACTTGCTTGTGGCCAGCCTCTGGGAGGAAAAATCAACCCACATAGTCTGGAGTGGGGGAAGAGGTCAAATCTAGGGAGGGGAACAAAACATTCAGTGCTGGGCAGGAGCAAAGGCCAGTCCTGTGAGCAGACACAGGGTCTCAGGGCACCAAATCATTCTGCGTCTCGGCTGAAACCCGCTTGCCTGCGTCAGCAGCAATCATAGTTTCTGTTGCATGAATGAAACTGCATGCATGTATGTCAAATTTTTACTGCAGAGCTCCAATATCAGAGATGACTTGACTCATGACTCTTCTCGTTGCTCTCTGTTGATGATGTCCCAGATCCATTCCCATTTGCACCCTGTTCCATAGATCACCTCCAGCTGGGTTTTCCTCGAGCCTCTTGGGAGCCCAGGCCGTTAGAGCATCCTCGAATCCAGTATCACGTGTACCCCCTGAAGGGCCGTGAGCCATTTAGCATTCATGCCGAGTGGTTTATTTGATAAGGAACAAGGGTGCTCAGACAGGCAGGAGCCATGTTGGCCAGTTTGCACACATGGCCACTCTGTCCTAAGAACATTTACTTGATAATATTAACTTATTGCAGAAGGATGCAGGAAAAGTGGACCCTGAGCACAGAGGTGGCCCCGTGTAAAGTTAGAGGGAGACTGGCTCCCTGAAACTGACGTGCACCTTGAACTTTGACAGCTTCTTTCTGTGAAAATTGCAGCAGGGCATGGCTGGACAGAATCCCAGAGCCTGGCCAACTCTCCCTACGTGAGAAGGTAACTGGACAGCGGCAAACACTGACTGCTCTTGTAATGGATTCGTTCTGAGCCTCTGCATTTTGCCCGAATGTGATTTGGTTCAATTTAGCTAAGTAGAAAAAAATTGCTTCCCCAGCCAGAATTTTGAACGGTGATTCATTTCTGTGGAAGCTCTTATAATTCAAAACAGTCACAACAAAAAGGAGGCGTTAGAACATATGAGTCTCGGGCAGTCGCCAGCCCAGGAGGCCCTGCTGTAACTGCAGCAGATGTGAGAGCAAATTAAATTTACAGCTCATTTGTGCCCCTTTTCCAGGGGCGAGCTCTCAAAATTGGTGGTTTACGCAAGTGATTATAAAGTGTGGGGTGCCTTCTTTGGAAGTGGTTATGCATATTTAAGAGTCATTAGGATGTCGAAATACATAGGTGTGAATACCAGGAAGCAGTAGTGCTCGCTTCGGGTAAGTCTGCTGCAAACAGATGCCCCCAGTGTGGGGGCAACAAGATACAGAGGGTGGCATGCGCAGATGGAACAGCATCAAGGTTAACTCAGTGTGGGGACGTCAGACAGCATCACAGTGACATTGGCTCTGAGCAGTAATAAAGGAGATCATTTTCATGCTTCACAGCCCAGGCCAGCCGAGGTCTGGGAGACATCAGGGGGTGGCACAGCACTGTCTGGGTCCAGATGGCATAGAGGAGTGATGCCACTACCCCAGAGTGGGACCGAGAGGTTTCTACCTCCTTCTCCAAGCTGCGTGTACAGCAGCTCAATGGCGGGATGGGGCTCCATGGCAATGGCCCTAGCATCATCACTCAGATGCTGTACTTCAAACATCTCGATACATTCAAAAATAACACTTTTTAAAAATACTTTCATTGACTTAGTGCATGTGAGGTGCTACCTGGGATGTTCCCACTCTGGTGAGTCCCAGAGTGGAACGTTTCACAAGAGGGTGTCTGAGCAGTGAGATGTAGGGACCAGAAAAATGAAGGTCAATTGTAGAAGTATATCCTTGCGCTAGCTCTGAGCCATGCTGGGCAGCCGCAAGGGAGAGGAGCAGTCCCCCCATGCAGGGTAGCTCTATAGGCTCTTTTACCTACTCCCTGCCCCCACTCCTGACCCACACTTCCTTTCAGTCTCATGTTGCTTCAGCCCCACACTCAGCATGGAATTTATAGAGGACACGGTCCTGAGCAGCCCAGTCCCTGTGAGGTTGGGCAAGGGGCTGCTGTCTGTCAAGGAGCCCCGGCCTCAAGGCCAGGCCTAGCATCCAGCTGCAGCTCTGCAGCTGGGCCTCAGGTCTTAAGAAGCTGACTGAGGGATTCTGGGACCTTGAAGCTGTTCTCCAGTTAGAAGAGCAAACCCCTCTGAGAATAGTTCAGTGAGTTAGTGCCTTCTTCACTCAGAGTCATTAAAAGAGACAACAGTCTCAAGAAGCTGGACTTTTCTTGTACTTTTTCTTGTAGAAAATGTGGCTGTAATTTTCTGGATCCATCACTGTGTGACAGAAGCCTCTGGTGCGGGGGCGGTGCTGGAACCAGCGGGTCCCAACCAGGGCCTGTGAGGGTTCCGCCAATGACAAATGCTTAGAGCTCATTGCGGGAAAAGAGGATTTCAATTACTTTTGGTAATAAGTGTAATAATTTGATAATTTCTTCTTAGAGAAAATGGAAAATGTCAAAATCCCTGACTCTGGGACTTCACCTTTTATGAGATTTGGTTACGTTTTTCAGTGAGACATACAGAAGATAGAACGACAAGTCAGAACATTGGCAGGCCTGCAGGGAGTGGGGCAGAGGTCTGGCTGTAAGCAGGTTTGCTGGCCTTGAACTGAAGCTCACAGCTCACCCTGCAGCATCTTGTACCATTAGCAAGCACAGCTGTGGGGTCCGCCTCCTTTCTCTACTCTGTCTTACAGCAGGTCACAAAGAACGTGGTAAGCAACCTCCTGGGGTACTGAGGACGTGGGCATAAATGTGATGTAAGCAAATGAGTTCCAACATATTGGAAAGAGAGTGACAGTGTGATATGTGTGAAGGTCACTGGGAGAAAGGTAAGGGGTGAATAATGTCTGTGGAGATGAAAAGGGAACTGAAAGATGGAAGGAGGCTGCACGATCCCTGAATTGGATGGCGAAGGGAAATAAAGAAGGAAGAGCACCCTGGGGTCTCATAGGGCTGGTCCACAGCCCAGAAGAGGGAGTGAGTGCACCAGACATTCCCCGGGAGCTGCAGTTTAACTCAACACCAGTGAACGTCCCTGGTTGAACACGGTAGATCAGCTTCCAACACATCCATCTGGGGTGAGAAACGGTGTAGAACACTGTTTAGCTTTGATCACATATTCTTGATAAAGGGATATGTCAACTAACCACTTTTTAATTTTTCTTTGAAAATGTTACCCCTTCTTGCAGTCCCTGAATATTGTTATTAATTTCCATTCAATCACAAAGAGAACTTTCTTTTTTTAGTCTCAGCATCATGAGCCACTAGAGAGCCATCCAGCATCCCTGCTTGTCAGTGATGGGGTTTGTATTGACTGATGGTGGCAAAGGCTACAATATTCATGGCTTCTTCTAAGACAGACTTCTTGGGCAGGGTGGCATGGGAGAAGAAAGGGCCACATACCCTTTGGGCATCTCCCTTACTTTGCGGTGATTACCTGGTGGAAGCTTGGGTTCATCTTCTAATGAAAGGGTGAGGGTCCCAGGGCTCTGAGCAGCTGCCATTCCCCCCCGATGAGATGACTTTTCAGGCGCCTTGCCGAGGAGATTAACTGCCAAGGTAATAAAGGCAACTGCATTTAATCATTTTTCTAATTAATGCATTTATTGCAGCTTCTTGCTGCTTTTCAGGCTGAACGTAATGAGCAAGAAGGAAGTGAGTGTCACAGGGATCCCGGCATTTTCACTTAAAGGTTAATTAACTTGGGTTTTATCTGGGAGATGACGCTTGCCCAGTGCTGGGGGATCACAAGGATGGCACTAGTCATGCACCAAGCCTGCATGTGGAGCAAGGTCGCAGGAAGTGAAAACCTTGGCTGATGGCTGTTGCCTTTGAAAGAATGTTAATGTGGATATTGATTTAATTCAATCCTGAGCACATTGTACTTGGAAGCTTCTAGTAAATGAGAAACAAAAGAAAAGAGCTGCTGAGCAAGACCATAAATTGAAAAGGGACCCTCTGCTGGAGCCTGAATGAAAATGGACTTAATGTCTATTCACATATTGATCTGGATTCATATCTATCACCTACAGCCACGCTGGGGCAAGGGACTCTTTTCAAATAAAGCCATTGATAGACCTTGGCGCTGAATCCTCAACAGGCTGGTGGAACTACTAAATGGATACATTTGCACATGGTGTTGGTCAAGGGCCAGTTTCAGATTTCAGTGGGCATAATGCCCCAGCTCCATAAAAGCACCCTGTGCTGTTTCTTTATCAGTGACAAAGCTGAAGTCAGCTCGGGCCACCCCCAAAAATACAATGCAAGCAAAGAAAGCCATGTGAATCTGGGAGAGAGCTCTCGTTTGACTGAAGGTGAGTTTACTATGGTATATAATAGGGTGGGTGAGAGCAGAAATAACAGATCTCCCCACCAGCTCACAAAATTAAAAAACAGAATGAAGCATAATTGAGAAAAATGAATACCAAAATCCTTTAACATAAACATACACTTAAGCTCACAAATTGCACTTATAAAAACATTATTTTAGAGAGATAATCACAGATGTGATCATATGTAGAAGTAAGTTACTTGAGTGGGGTCTGTCAGTAACACACATTAGCATTATTAGAGCAAGGCTTCACCTCACTCCAGGATTTCTTTGGAGAAAAGCACTTAGAGCAATGATGAGGCCAATACCGTACTTAAGTCCTCAGTCCTGATAGTTAAATATCTATAGCTTCCCAAGGTCAGACACTGGATTACACAGAAATGTAAAAAGTACAATGAACAGTTTGAAGATGTGTATTCTATTCTGAAAAAGTACTTTTGTTTGGGGTCCATGTTGGGCAGATAAAATATATTATGCTCACTTTGTTAAAGATGGCGCTGTCCACGTGGAAGCCCTTCACCCAGGTGATGATATTAGTTGCCCTTATGCTTGGAATGGGCGTAATTATAGATATTAATACGTATTGGGGATGGGCTGTGGGCAGGCAGGATCCTTATAGCCTGGGGCTTGGTTTTAGGACTAAGCCTTTTGATGTGGGGTGGTGCAATCCCATCATACCTCAGATAAGTGACTTTGTATTAGAGACTTCCCTATTTTGTATATTGGATTAAAGCTTTTGATTTCTGCACTATAAAGTGGGGCAGACCAGGAGCTTGCTTGCTCGGTTCCTGAGATTAGCATTAGAGTGGAGAGCAGGGAAAGGTCACATGGAGGAGGCCAGGAGAAGCAGCCAAGATGGCGGATTGCTGAAGGAGAAGCCAGTTTGTGTAGAGTTTGTGCAGAGAAAAGGAGGTGAGAAACAGAGGTGAGTAAGGCTGATGAGCTAGAAACCTTTGATTTTAGGAAACTCAGATAAGTCAGTAGCTTTGTGAGCACTGAATGAGTGGGTTTTGGAGCTCAGTGTGTGTTTTTACTTGCTCACCAGGTGCAAGCTAGGATTAAAGATGATGGCCCACCATCCTCCGACCTTGCCGTTTCTTTACTGACTGTCTGAATCTAATGTGAACCTACATGGGCCAGGCGGCTGTGATGGTGGCCATGCCTACTGGCCACACAGTCTACTTATATGTTTCTAGCATGCCTCACAAGTGTTTAAAATAAAAGAAAACTTGGAAAACAATTGATACTGGCATTTTCTGTCTAAGAGTCAGCATCCCCTCACTGACCTTTGCCTCCTGTGTTAGGATTCCAAGGCTGGTCTTCAATCTCTCACTCTGACGCTATCTGACAATGTTCAGAGTTGATTGAGATCATGGCGTTGTCTCTTGGCTGGTACCTGATTTAATAAAGAAAATATAAAACTGGAATTCTCATTATTTTCTGTTACCAGACAAAGTTCCTTTAATGATGGAAAGTGAAGGACTTGAGGGCACTTAATTAACATTTAAAAGAAGAAAATCCTGACATTGTGATTTAATGAATTTAGTTAAGCTATTGCTCTGAGCACTGTTGCAAAGCTGACATGAACTGGAGTGGAAATCTTCATCTAATCTGAATGCATTCAGTCACTGAACTCTTGTCCCACCACATACATAGAGCTACATGTTGAATCATGAGGACAAAACTATCAATGACATGGATGAAGACATGTGCTGTGGTTAAGACCACAACTGCAGAGTCTCAGGCTTAAGACTGCCTCAGCTTCCTTACCTTGTGTCACATGTGGCAGGTTGTCGTGATAACTCAGTAAAATAGTGAGTGGCCAATATGTGGCCGTAAACTTGGCTCACAATAGGTACTAAATTTAAAAAAATGCCTAAATAATAAAAATAAAAATAATATAACAGCTTGAAGAGTCATAGGTGATAGCATGGGAGTCAGACTAAGAAGTAACACATGATCAGCCAGGAAATGAGCAGCCATTTATAGTTGGCAGAAGAGGATGACTTGTTTAAAGCAGGGTTTCATAGTGATTAGTTTTGCTATGAACTGGAGAGAAAAAGGATAGAGACAGTTAGGATATAACTATCCAAAATCCATGCACGAGTAATAATTATGGCAGTGCAAATAAAAATAAAATGCAGACTAAAGAGACTTTAAAAGAAGAGCTTTAGAAATCAACTGGGAAAAGTATGAAAGGAAGTTATTAAGGATATTCTTTCAATTAGGAGACTGAAAAGAGTGGAAAATAGAAGTATTTGGAGGTAGAGTTAATTGAGGAAACGCTAAGTTCAGCATTCAGCCTGCTGAATGAGACATGATTATGCAACATCAGTGCAGATGAACAGTCGAAATTTGGGCATGGGGACTAATGTTTAGGAGGTACTTTCAGGCAGGATATTCAGATAAAGGTTAACTGGATGGCACAAACCACACGAAAGAATGAGAACTGTTAAGACAGAAGAGTAAAAAGGAGCAGAAGCTAAGAGTTCCCTGACAGCAGTGTAACAGAGGGGAACCCAGTGGGAGAGAATCACAGGAAGGGAGGTGTTGCCAAGTAATGTTAAAGCTGAGAAGTGAAGACTGAGGACAGGCCTCTGGACTTCTCAAGGGAGGGATTGGGAGCTGCAGAGACTTTGTCGATGCAATCCTGGCGAAGGGGAAGATGAAAAGTCAGATGGCTGGTGCCATGCTGAGCAGAGAAAAGCGAGGTGAGGAGCTGTCCTTGGTGATGGGCTAGCCTGTAAATGCCGGCAGTTTATGGATATTACAACTCCTTTTGCTGTGGTTATGGTGGTTGTTTTTTCCCTAAGGTTGAGCTTTGTGGCTTTGAGTGAGATATCCAAGTTCTAAACTTTTATTAAAACACCTATGGGAAGATTCTTAACATTCTGCTAATTTCCTAAGTAAGCAGATTGGTTGCACTCCATTACCCGTTTGGGAAAACTGAGCTCTGATGAAGTTCTTGAAGCTTCTTTTCCTGCCTGTGCTGTACTGGGATAATGCTTTATAATTGGACTTTGAAAATGATGGTTGCGAGTGTAGATGTGGTTTTCTGGGTGTGCGTGAGAACACAGTAATCCTACAAGAGCGAATAATAACTTTTAAGAATTTGGTTTCAGTTAAGAATGAACAAGTGTGCTAGAATGAGACTTAATCTTTTTCTTTGAATGTTGAACAAATCTGTCCCCAGAGACAGCAGTCTCCCTTCCCAAATCTGGGTAGCCCCCCCTTCCCCACCAGGCCTTTGCAGTGGTTCAGAATTCTGCAGGCTTCTGAGACCCTGTGGTTCATCTAAAATACAAAGTGATTTGTCTGTGAAAACTGACCAGATGCAACCTATAGTCATCAGCACATGGGCAGTGGGGGAAGCTATCATGCATTTATAGCCAGTATTTTCTTGATACTTTAGAGTAATACTCTATAACACTCTTATGTATGAGGAAACGAAAATGACATAAATACCAGAATGGAGAAAAATATCCATGATTGGTTTCCCTTCAGCAGAACTGGGATAGTATTGGTTCATATTCATACCCTGAAAGGTTGAGCAAATTTGGGAGCAATTAGGAAGGCTGGAGGCCTGGGAGTGGAAGTGTGGAGGTGAAATGCAGAGTGAAGGTTTATGTAAAGAGCTCATTATCTGCTGTCATGGTCATACGCTTTCCACATGATCTCTCGCGGGAAGTGGTGCATCTGGCTTGCTGAAATTAGGTTATTGAAAATAACAGATATGTTTTTGGGGTCTTGTTCACATACTAGATGATTAGTAACAATTCTACTTGAGTTAAGCTATCCAGATAAGAGAAAAGGAGGAACTGAAGATAACCTTCATGACAAACTGTGATGGTCAAATCACAGAAACCATTTATGCAAAAGCCAGAGGAGAAGGTCAGCAGTGAGCCAGTGAACTGCCCCGCTCTGGACTCTGCTGACCTTTCGCTTCATCTCCTAGTGGTTGTCCAGAAGCAGTCTCAGTTTCCAACATCCAAAAATGTTAGATTCCCTAACAAGGACAGAGTTTATGCCTACTAGCTAGATATTAGAAATTTCCCATCTGTTTTATCGAATTGCCACCATAAATAGGTCACTAAGCTGTGCTTACATTGATTAGGTTTTCATGGTATACTTCTTACATCCTTCTAATGTGATTACAGTACAAAGATTCAGACAGTGTCTGCAAGCAGCTAGCTTACAGTGTCCTCTAAAATTCCTTGTGTTGTACTTGCCAGCCATATGCTAAAAAGCAACACCTTCTATAACAAGTGACATTATCCAGTGTCACATATTTTGCCTTGTCTCTGAAGACACAATCACTGAATTGCTGCTTCATTGTGGGAAAAATAAGAGGCAGGCCATGATGACCCTATACCATGCTCACTCCAGGGTGTTTTTGGACATAGGACGGGCCATGCAGATGGTTGGGATTTCAGGACCAAGCAAGGATTGCCCAGGTGGTATGTCATCACCATTGGCTGCCTCTCAGACTTTTGGTGCTAAGCACCGGGCGATGCTGAGAGCAGACAGGCAAAGCCATCTGAGCAAGACAGAGGCAGTTAAGTGTCATCAGGGTGTCTTTAACCACAAAGGTCTCATTCTTCTAAGTGCAGGGGGATAAATACTTTGGTTGGTAAAACTGTAAATAAGCAAATACTTACCTAGTAGGGAGATAACTAGTTCTTGTTACCTTCGTTGACTTTTCTCCCTGTGAACTTTGCCCTCTGTTTGTCACATGGTCTCCATTGCTGTATACTTCTTTCTGTCGACTGCCCAGCTAGCAGGTGGAGCTGAGCAATGCCAGCTGGGTGACAGTTTGGGCACACAGACTGCTGTCCTGCTCTCCACTCATTCTCCTAGGCAGATGGGAGAGCACAGATGTCCAAAGCCCATATTTTGGAAGGGTCAGTCTCATTCTGTCTATTCCTGGACATGTCTACTTGGGAAAATTATCTCTCAAGGTTTATGTTTCCTTACCTGTTATTTGGAAATAATTCTAGTACTCTTATCTTGGTAGTGGTGTGGGGATAAATAAGATAAGCCATAGAGAAAAGCTCACCCACCATTTAACATCAAAGAAATATTGTGGTTGTTGTTTCTCCTTTATCTATTGCTCTCTCATTGTCACTGTCCAATAGATTTTTAAAAAACTATGTAAAAAAGATCTTCTATGTGGTTGTTTAATCTCACTATTTTTATTCATTCTTGTCAGTAGCTACCTCAAGATGCAAGAAAAAATAAAAATTCTCAGTACCTTTAATCCTACTGTAAACTTCCTTATCTTGCTGTAATCCTCCAGAGCCACCATACCCTTAAAAAATTGGGAAGTTCTCTGTTTTTATCACAAGAAAAGCTAATGTTTCCAATTTAGACTGACCTTCAGAGGGGGGCCTGCAGCTCATGACTTGGTGTGGGAGTGGGAGGCAGGATAAGACCTGGAAAGCCATGGTCAGATGGTGCATAGAGGTCCTCAGCCAGGGGCCATCTTCTTCGGCTTAACCTGAGGGGACTCTAACTTGAACTCTGAGAAGGTCAGTGATTGAGAACATTAATAGTTCCCAGGAAAAAAGAGGATCAAAGTAGGGCAGGGACAGAGCTACCTGCTGGCTTCTTCGTGACTGTGCAGGTGATAAGCCAAGGACAGCAATAGAGCTCAGGAGAGAGATTTTCACAAGAAGTGTGGAAGAACTCTAAGGCCAATGTCCAAGGACCAAAGTCGGGTGAGGTCCCTGGAAGAATAAGGATGAGGTCAGAGGTGGGACAGTTGGGAAAGGCCACATGGAGATAAGTGACCATTAGTTTGACCATTCCTCAGTCATCTTAAACATTCAACTGTTCAAGTTGAAAGCTTAATACACATTACATTAAAAAAAATAATGTGATTCTTTTATTAGAAGCAGATTAATTAGAAAATGGGAAAGGACAATTTCAAACCAAAAAAAGTGTTTAAAAGGAAAAAGTGTAAAAAATGCACAAGTTGGGGAAAGAAGAGGTCAAGGAAAAACATTCTGTTATCTGTTGGTTTCCAGTTTCAATTCAAGAATTTAAATTCATGTCAGGTTTGCCTGTATCTATGACCACAGAAACAAAGATAGCTAGTAGCCATTCAAAGATCAATCATGTTTTTAATATGCTATATCTTGTTCTGGAAGAAGTGTTGGTAATTAAAGATAGTTTTAAGCAAAATAAAGGCCTGAAAAATGGCTAGAATAATTTGAACTAAAAATCAAAGAAGAAGCTCTTTGCTGGGTGGTGTAGTTGATAACCCTCATGAATAGTGTTAAGGAGGAAGCTAATGTATTCAAATCACTTCATTCTGACAATAGACATAGTCTGGAGTTTGTGCCTGAGCAGCCTCTACAAGTTTGTAGAAACATTTAGAGGTCATGCCTAGTGATGTGCCTGATTAGAGTGGGTTTGAAGAAACATGGGTCAGTCCTAAAAGGGGCCTTAGGTGTTTGGAACTCAGAATAGGTATTCAGTTGTGGAGATAGTTTAGGGGCAGCTTGATCTGTTGGCCCAGGCACCTTCCCGCAGCATCAACTCTACTTGGGAGGTGATTTATCTGTTGTGTCCATCTGGTGCCAGAGCTGTTGGCCAGTTTCTGCTGAGCAAGGCCAGCACCCATCCTCGCTGATACATCTGAGATGAGAAGAGGCTTTGTAGCCTGCAATGTAACTTGGCATGGGAGAGTTAATAAAGATTAGTGGTTTTTGCCATTGCTTTGATAATGAACAGAAAAAATAATGACCACCTGGAACTCAAATTCTCCATGACAATTCTCATCTGACCCTTTTCTTTTTGCCTCTATTTCTTTGATTTGGAGAACAGTGTGGCTGAAATGACCAATAATACAGGTTCTTCTTCACTTTACTGTAGACTGTAGCCCAGCTGGGTGTGTGCCTCCTTCTTAGGGGCAGCTGCTCTGTCCACCAGTGCACCAAAGCACACTGTTTGACAAGACACGATAATGACCTGAGGACTCAGATAGCTCAGAAAATCCACAGCCCAATTCACTGCATGGTTCTGTTGTAAACAAGGTACTTTTCTAATTAACGGTTGAATATTTTATATTGGACAGAATCTAAAATATTCTAACTTCAAGATAAATGTTATCTTGGTTGGAACCATATTATAATGAAGTATTTTTTTCCAGAATGTCTCTGCTGGTGTTGGAACTATTTAAAAGGTTTGCATTGAGAATAATTCTTTAAAATGGTTTGTGTATAATATGGCATCTTTCTAGTGTACCTAGTGATGACTTATGTCCCTTGTTTTTGTCCTTTTATTGCCTCTGAGTGCCATTTGATGTGACTTGTTATATCAAAGATCCATTGACCTTTAAAAAAACTCTGACATTGCTCTGTATTTTTCAAGGTATTTAAAGATTAATGTTGTGATGATCAATAACCCTGTCATTTTCTAAATATAAAAAAGCCTTTTTGATGTAATAGAAAACACATTCTTCAACTCTCTGACTAACACAAATTTAAAATCAGTAAATAAAACTCATATAAAAATAACCATACATTAGAAATAACTATTAATATAATTTTTTATATAGCTCATTGGTCAGAAGATGAATCATAATGAAACTTAAAATTTGGAACCGAACTATAATGGAAATGCTACATATTAAAACGTTTAAGATACAGCATAAGAAACTCCTATGGGAAACTTGATTGTGTCAAATTTCATATACTATAAAAGAAGAAACAGAAAATTAATGAGCCAAGTTTTATACCCAAATTAAAGAATAAAAATAGTTCAACAAACAGAATGAAACAAACAATGACAGTATGGCAAGGAATTAATAAAATATATAAATACTGACCCTTAGAAAAGGTAAGCAACAACCGTAGAAAGCTGCTATTTTGCAAAGAACGTTTGAAGCTAACTAGTCTTAACCAAAACCATTCAAGACAAGACAGAGATAAATGAATATTGAGAGTAAAACTGAAGATATATCTAAAGATAGAAGAGAACCTAAAAGCCATAAGGCAATATCCAGAGAAATTTTAATGCCAGTGACATTTTTAAAAAGCAATTTACCAAAAGTGACCCACAAGAAAAACAATAGTCCATATAAACTATATAAACTCTGAATTAATTCTCAAAACTATCCACAAAAATGTAGCAGGGACAGGTGACTTTACTGGCAATTTTAACCAAACTTCATGCACTAGATCAGTGGTCCCCAACCTTCTTTGGGCCACGGACCAGTTTAATGTCAGAAAATATTTTTACAGACTGGCCTTTAGGGTGGGATGGATAAATGTATCATGTGACCGAGACAAGCATCAAGAGTGAGTCTTAGACGGATGTAACAGAGGGAATCTGGTCATTTAAAAAAAATAAAACATCGTTCAGACTTAAATATCATATAAATAAAACAAAAATAATGTAAATTATTTATTCTTTCTCTGCGGACTGTTACCAAATGGCCCATGGACCAGTACTGGTCCACGGCCCGGGGGTTGGGGACCACTGCACTAGATAACTCCTATCATGTATTGATACAAACTGTTCAGATTTTAGAAAGCTAAAAGATCAAGAAAGCATCCCAGTTCCTTTTGAGAAGTTACTAATCAATGGACATAAGGTTTCAGGTAAGTAAGGTGAGCCAGTTCTAGAGATCTGAATGGCATTGTACTTATTGTAAGCAGTACTGTATTATACAACTAAATATAAATATTTTAAAGTGTAAATCTCATGTTAAGTGGTCTCACCACATTATAATAAAATCACAAATAAGAAAAACCTTGTATATCTGAATAGCTTAATTGGTTTGAGCAGTGGCTCTCAAAGTGTGTGCCAGGGCGCACTGGTGCACCCTATAAGATTTTCAGGTGTGCCCTATAGTATTCCAGAGAAACATGTGCCTGTTGGGGACCAAAAAACCAACAGGGTTTTTGGAGTTTAGATTTTGGGGGGACAGAGGTGTGGGGAATTGGCTATAAGCTGACAGTCTGCCCAAGCCCCCACCTCACCTGCCTAATTAGGTTGCAAAAGGCTGTTAAGCTGTGGTGCTGGTTTGTTTACACTACCCTCCATGTTTCCCGGAAAGACTGAAGGCAAGTTTCTTCTATCCTTTGTTTGGTGTAAAGTTAAGATGATTTGTATGGTAGGAGTTTTCTGCACTCAACACAAGTAAGAGTAAAAAGAGGAATTCTTCAATGAATTGACAAGGAAATGAGAGTTTGCCTTTCAAATATATGCCCAAACATTGAAGGAATCACTAAGACGCATCAGGCTCATTTTTCTCATAAACACAAGAATGAAAAAACTTAACACATTTGTGAAGGGACCTGCCGAATTTACTAAATCTTACAAAGAATGTATCTATGTATATATATATAAAGATAACTTTTTTGTCATTTTGTTTTTTAACTCCTCTTTTTTTTTTTTTTTTAAAATAAATTTTTATTAATGGTAATGGGATGACATTAATAAATCAGGGTACATATATTCAAAGAAAACATGTCTAGGTTACCTTGTCATTAAATTATGTTGCATACCCCTCGCCCAAAGTCAGATTGTCCTTCGCCACCCTCTATCTAGTTCTCTGTGCCCCTCCCCCTCCCCCTAACTCTCCCCCTGTCCTCCCTCCCCCCACCCCTGGTAACCACCACACACTTGTCCATGTCTCTTAGTCTCATTTTTATGTTCCACCAATGTATGGAATCATGTATTTCTTGTTTTTTTCTGATTTACTTATTTCACTCCTTATAATGTTATCAAGATCCCACCATTTTGCTGTAAATGATCTGATGTCATCATTTCTTATGGCTGAGTAGTATTCCATAGTGTATATGTGCCACATCTTCTTTATCCAGTCTTCTATTGAAGGGCTTTTTGGTTGTTTCCATGTCTTGGCCACTGTGAACAGTGCTGCAATGAACATGGGGCTACATGTGTCTTCACGTATCAATGTTTCTGAGGTTTTGGGGTATATACCCAGTAGAGGGATTGCTGGGTCATAAGGTAGTTCTATTTGCAGTTTTTTGAGGAACCACCATACTTTCCTCCATAATGGTTGTACTACTTTACAGTCCCACCAACAGTGAATGAGGGTTCCTTTTTCTCCACAGCCTCTCCAACATTTGCTATTACCCGTCTTGTTGATCATAGCTAATCTAACAGGGGTGAGGTGGTATCTCATTGTAGTTTTGATTTGCATTTCCCTAATAACTAATGAAGCTGAGCATCTTTTCATATATCTGTTGGCCATTTGTATCTCTTCCTGGGAGAAGTGTCTACTCATGTCTTCTTCCCATTTTTTTATTGGATTGTTTGTTTGTTTGTTGTTGAGTTTTATGAGTTCTTTGTAAATTTTGGAAATTAGGCCCTTATCTGAGCTGTTGTTTGAAAATATCATTTCCCATTTAGTTGGCTGTCTGTTTATTTTTTATATCAGTTTCTCTTGCTGAGCAAAAACTTTTTATTCTGATGTAGTCCCATTCATTTATCTTTGCCTTCACTTCTCTTGCCATTGGTAACTCCTCTTTTTTATGAATTCTAAAAAGCATAACTCAAAAAATGTAACATAAAAATGTTTTTTAATGTCAGAATAAATTTAATTTTGTCATATTTATTTCATTTAATTACTATAAAAGCATGCTTGGACTTTATATTTTTCTTTAATATTTGACTTAATTATTATAACATTCTTATCAGAAATTTGTATATATATGCCTACAATTATTTGTAGGATTTTAAATGCACCATGACTTCAAAAAGTTTGAGAACCACTGGGTTAGAGCATTGTCCAGGTAAGCCAATGTTGTGGGTTTGATCCCCAGTCATGGCTCATATAGGAACATATTGATGTTTCTCTCTCTCTCTGTCTCAAATCAATAAATGAATTTTAAAAAATAAGGAAAGCTTGAAGGACATTCGAAACTATGAAGGAGTAAGGTGGGGCTTGGAGGTGTCAGGCTACAGAGTTATTTTTAAGAACCCCTCTCATAGTAAACTTCTGTGTTGTCATTTATTTCTCCTATTTCATTGAAAATTACCTGGGTACCCCAACATAAACATCTGGTCTTTGATTTGCATAATTTGAAAACATATACACATATTCAAAGACACCATGTCCTTGCTAAATGAAAGACTTTCTGTGAAAATTTCCATATTCTTAAATCATAAGAAAAACTATATAACTGACAAGTTGTCATGATTTGGATTGATAAGAGAGATATTATTTTAAAAATATAATTAAACACTTTTTCAAAATTTTTGATGGTAAGTTCTTGAAGACCATGAAGAAAATAATTTTGTCATTAAAAATAAGAGTCACTTTTGAGAAGATAGATCAAAATTTACTTTATACCTCAAATAGGACAAAATTTTAGCAAGTGACAATAGGAATGAATTTAAATAATCCATTTGGACTCTTGGGTAATTAGAAAGTCATTTATTGATGACTCAGTGCTCTGCGTAGGCAGATATTGAATTTTTACTTTTTAGTAGATCAATTATATCATGGTTTTAACTTTAATTTTGGCATCTCAGTTGTCCATAACATCATTATGTCTTTTACTCTTGTGTACCATATGTTGCTATAGTTCATAATTGTATTATACCCAGTAAAATTTTAAGATGAGTTGTAACAACCAACTGAAAAATATAGTTACATTTTTTTTTCTTGTAAGAATGATAACTAACTGTAGATTAACCTAACACTCAGTGGCTTAGGTAGGTTTCTTTTTTTTTTTTTTTAACTTTTTTTTTTTTTTTTTTTGTATTTTTCTGAAGCTGGAAACGGGGAGAGACAGTCAGACAGACTCCCGCATACGCCCGACCGGGATCCACCCAGCACGCCCACCAGGGGCAACGCTCTGCCCACCAGGGGGCGATGCTCTGCCCCTCCGGGACATCACTCTGCTGTGACCAGAGCCACTCTAGCGCCTGGGGCAGAGGCCAAGGAGCCATCCCCAGAGCCCGGGCTATCTTTGCTCCAATGGAGCCTTGGCTGTGGGAGGGGAAGAGAGAGACAGAAAGGAAGGAGGGGGTGGGGGTGGAGAAGCAAATGGGTGCTTCTCCTATGTGCCCTGGCTGGGAATCGAACCCGGATCCCCCTCACGCCAGGCCGACGCTCTACCGCTGAGCCAACCAGCCAGGGCCTTTTTTTTTTTTTTTTACACAGACAGAAAGAGGGATAGACAGGGACAGACAGACAGAAACGAAGAGATGAGAAGCATCAATCATTAGTTTTTTGTTGCACATTGCGACACCTTAATTGTTCATTGATTGCTTTTTCATATGTGCCTTAATCACGGGCCTTCAGCAGACTGAGTAACCCCTTGCTCAAGCCAGCGACCTTGGGTCCAAGCCGGTGAGCTTTTGCTCAAACCAGATGAGCCTGCACTCAAGCTGGTGACCTCGGGGTCTTGAACCTGGGTCCTCGGCATCCCAGTCTGACGCTCTATCCACTGCTCCACCACCTGGTCAGGCTTATGTAGGTTTCTTAAAAGCAGAGTTGAAAATGGATTTGCTCATGATTTATTGAGGACAGCTCTGTGGGAAAATCTGGAAGGGAAGGAGTGAGATGGGAAAGGAAAGAAGGGAGACCCCACAGAGTTGTGCTTCTAGACAGTGTCAAGCTGTGTTCTGATCCTAGGGTGGGGAGTGCTGGAGCACAACTGTTGAGTTGTGCTTTTTGAGTCATATCAATCACTCATTGGTTTTGGGCCACACCCGGGAGAGACTGTGTAACTTTCCAGAGAAAACAATTCCAGACAGCACAAAACAATTCTGTGGGGAAGGGGGCAGCTGTGAGCTACCAGTTGACACACAGAAGCTGGGAGGTGGGGGTACCAGCCTGGTGAAGGGGATGTGGGGGGGACACACTCTGCCTACAGCAGTCCACCCCATGCAGTGCTCAAATCCACTTGTTTCCCACATTAAATTCACTCCACCCATGATTCTGAGATCATAAGTGTACAGAAACTGACAAACAGGGGTTGGTGGAAAAATTACTCCCACCACTTTCACAGATGGTCCTGAGGCTATGACTAAAAATGTTTCCTCCTCTACTACCAGATCTGAATTTTTCTCCCTCTTAACTAGTGCTTTGGCATATTTAAGTGAACTGCCTGGTAGGCTGACCCAACCCTCATTTTTTTAAAAAAATAATTTTTAAAGATTTTTTTTTAACATTTTAAATTTATTTATTCATTTCAGAGAGGAGAAAGAGAGGGAGAGAGAGAGAGAGTGAGAGAAGGGGGAGGAGCAGAAAGCATCAACTCCCATATGTGCCTTCACCAGGCAGGCCCAGGGTTTCAAACTGGCGACCTCAATGTTTCCAGGTTGATGCTTTATCCATTGTGCTACCACAGGTCAGGCCCCAACCCTCATTTTTAATGGGTCTGAAACTCTCTGGTGACCAAAACTTTATTAGACTATTCTCTGTGTTTATTATTTTTTAAACTGTGCATGGGACACCAATAAACACCTTGTGTATAACCTAAGAACATTAAAGCTATATTGCTCTCATAGTGCCCAAGCTAAATTACTCCTGCGGGTGAGGTAGATTTCTCTTACATGGAACCTAAATGACCAGGCAACAGCCTTTTCTTTACATTTAAAAGGACTAATCTTGTGTCCCATTAACAGTATCCGCACTCTTGCTGAAATGACCTTTAGACTTGGAATTCAGACTGAGCCACAAATGTTAAGATGGGAAATACAGTTCCCCCAAGTGAGTCATTTAGGAGTGATGGTGGGTGGGGCACCTTACTTCTCCTCCTTGTTTTCCAGGTGCGATAATTCCACCTTTGAGGGCATGGCCCCAACTATCTTAGGTCATACTCCTAGGAAACAGAGTCGGAGACAGAGATTTAGATGCACATGCACATAGAGGCAGTGTTTCTCTGTAAAAACCTGTAAAAGAGAAACGATTCAGAACAGGGAACGAGAAAGCTGAGCAGCAGATGGTCTCAGGGAAAGATGCAGGTCAGGGCAGGGGAGCTGTGGAGCTTAAATCACACCACCAAGTCGCTAGCCCCTTGAAGTAGGGGACAGTCTTTTGTATCCCTTATCAGTAAGCCACTGGCTGTGGGCCAAGGGGTTGGAGGACTTAATTTCTTAGGTGAAGGGCTATTAGCAATCAACGTTCATGGCAATTGGTAGGTGGTACAGCCTGGTGAAGAGGACTGGCTGAGGTACCATGATGTTCACTATACCTGAGTTGTGTGGGTTCAGATCTCAGTTCCACCATTACATGAGCTGTGCAAATTAACCTCTGTCTCAACCATGAGCCTTTATTATTGTTATTTGTTTTATTGGCATTATTGCCATTTATTATCCATTTAATAAATTTTTCTGAAATGCCGAGTATGAACCAATCTTTTGGTTCATTGAATACTAAAAAAATCAAAATTTGAGATTAAAATATAGATAAATTTTACTCTGTTTGATTGAATAATTAAAGGCATGATTAATAGCCACAAGGTCTATTCCAAAAGTTCCTATATTCATTTATTCTTATAAGATAACACAATTACTCAATACTCATGCTGAGTAAAATAATTAATAGTCTGTTGAATAAAATTTGTCATTACCTAAACACAACAAATGAATATGATACACCAAAAGGTCTGGTTTATATGTCAGAAGAAGAGTTTGGTGCCATACCCAGATCCATTCCTGACTCGCTGTAAGAATTTGACAATATGAAAGCCACCCCCTCCTCCTGTGGCTTTCTCATTAAATGGGAACAGGAAACCGATGTCTCTGAGTGTTAGCTCAACCTGGAACTAGTTAGCTGTAACAAACAAACAGAAAATACATTTAAACTAGCTCAAGAAAAAGGAGATTATTTTCATTTTATTAAATTCATCAAATCTTGGGTTTTACCAACAAGAAGTTTGTGGTAGTTCTTAACAGATATAATTCACATTCTATTTCTCTCAGTCTCTGTGATTCTTAATTAAAATCCTCAAGAAACAGAATATATGATTGGCAGCTGAATGGGTCCAATCAGTTGTAGTTGTAGGAGGGACCATGTGGTAGAGCCTGGCTGCCCTGCTCCAGGCTGTGAATGGGATGTGAACTATAATGGAAAGTTAAGCACAACAATGAAGCTGATTAACAGATCTGCTTTGAGACTGTACAATGTTCTCGTAATTTGTTATCTGCTTTCTTCCTGATAATCTTCTTGGATAGGTGCATTGAGCTTATTTTATAGTTCTGAAAGCTGGAGAGAATAGGTTAATTTCTTAGTTGGAAAGGCAGAGATGGGATAACTTGACCTGATGTCTCGAAGTTTCTAAGGATGAGAGAGCACTGTCTAACACAGCTCTTCCAAGATTTACCTTTGCTGGCGTCTCCTTGAAGGAGATGAAAACGATGGTCCTCAAGCTGCGTGGTAGATCATCATTTCACCATCCTGCATGAGCAAGGTTTTCTTCTGGGCACCTGGGAAGCTTGCCTTCTGGCTACCAGAAGTCATTGCCCACTGTCATCATACACTGAGTCAATGTTCCATGCCTCACCTAAGCCCATGTTTCATTCTTGGGTCTCCCAGTGCTTTCCTGTCTTGCATAGGGGAACTGGCTCTTCCAGCATTAACCTGGGGTGAAGTATAGACCAACAGAGCTAAAAGTGATGCAGCTGTTCAATAAGTCTGAATAAATTACTGCATGGATAGCGTAAAATCACTCATTTCCCCTATTTTTTTTTTATGAGAGAGAGAGATAGAGATAGATGAAGGGACAGACAAGGACAGACAGGAAGGGAGAGAGATGAGAAGCATCAACTCCTAGTCGTGGCACCTTAGTTGTTCAGTGATTGCTTTCACATATGTGCCTTGACCAGGGGGCTGCAGCTGAGCCAGTGTGACCTCTTGCTCAAGCCAGGGATCTTAGGCTTCAAACCAGCAACCTCGCAGCTCAAACCAGAGACCATGGGGTCATGTCTATGATCTCACGCTGAAGCCAGCAACCCTGCACTCAAGCTAGGTGAGCCTGTGCTCAGACTGGCAACTTCAGGGTTTCAACCCTGGATCCTCAGCGTTTTAGTCTGATGCTCTATGCACTGTGCCACTGCCTGGTCCGATCATGTGGTTATTTTGAAATATTGCTGAGAAAACTCCTTTTTTATTCTTTTATACATTTTTTATGGTTCTTCTTTATGCTTATATTGTATAAGTGGTTTTAAGCTCTGTTGTTTTTGTGTTTTATTTTTTTGAGAAAGAGGAAGGGAGAGAGAAAGAAAGTGAGAGAGAGAGAAGCATCAACTCATTGTTCCACTTAGTTATGCCATTGGTTGCTTTTTATATATGCTCTGACCAGCATTTGAACCAGTGACCTCTGGGCTTGAGCTGACCTCTGGATTGAGCCAGCAAACCTGGGATTCAGCTGGTGACCTTAGAGCTCCGGGCAATGCTCCATCCACTGTGCCACTGGCCAGGGCTCAGCTCTGTTGTTTTTTCTCTGTCAATCTCATCACAATTGTTTTTCAGCATCCAAATATTCATCAATGTTCTGGTCTTCTAATAAAATAATTTTGTTCTCTACTGCCCATATGCATTTATTCTTACTTTTTTTAAAATTAATTTTAATGGGGTGACATTGATAAATCAGGGTACATATGTTCAGAAAAAACATCTCTAAGTTATTTTGACATTTGATTATGCAGCATTCCCATCACCCAAAGTCCATTTGTATTCTGTCACCTTCTAACTGGTTTTCTTTGTGCCCCTCCCCTCCCCAACCCCCTCTCTCTCCTCCCCCCCTACCCCGTAACCCCCACACTTTTGTCCATGTCTCTGAGTATCATTTTAATGTCCCACCTATGTATGGAATCATATAGTTCTTAGTTTTTTCTGATTTACTTCTTTTGTTCAGTATAATGTTATCAAGGTTCATCCATGTTGATGTAAATGATCTGATGTCATCGTTTCTTATGGCTGAGTAGTATTCCATAGTATATATGTACCAAAGCTTTTTAATCCACTCATCCACTGATGGACACTTGGGCTGTTTCCAGATCTTCGCTATTGTGAACAATGCTGCCATAAACATGGGGGTGCATTTCTTCTTTTCAAACAGTGCTATGGTGTTCTTGGGGTATATTCCTAAAAGTGGGATAGCTAGGTCAAAAGGCAGTTCGATTTTTAATTTCTTGAGGAATCTCCATACTGTTTTCCACAGTGGCTGCACTAGTCTGCATTCCCACCAGCAGTGCAGGAGGGTTCCCTTTCTCCACATCCTCGCCAGCATTTATTCTGTGTTGTTTTGTTGATGAGCGCCATTCTGACTGGTGTGAGGTAATATCTCATTGTGGTTTTAATTGGCATTTCTCTAATGATTAGTGATGTTGAGCATTTTTTCATATGCCTATTGGCCATCTGTATGTCCTCTTTGGAGAAGTGTCTATTCATTTCTTTTGCTGATTTTTTGATTGGATTGTTTGTCTTCCTGATATTGAGTTTTACAAGTTCTTTATAAATTTTGGTTATTAACCCCTTATCAGACATATTATCAAATATATTGTATAGTTTGTCTTTTTATTCTGTTCTTATTGTCTTTAGCTGTGCAGAAGCTTTTTAGTTTGATATAGTCCCATTTGTTTATCCTGTCTTTTATTTCAGTTGCCCGTGGAGGTAAATCAGCAAATATATTGCTATGAGAGATGTCAGAGAGCTTACTGCCTATGTTTTCTTCTAAGATGCTTACGGTTTTATGGCTTACATTTAAGTCTTTTATCCATTTTGAGTTTATTTTTGTAAATGGTGTAAGATGGTGGTCTAGTTTTATTTTTTTGCAGGTAGCGGT
The DNA here is from genome assembly GCF_036850995.1 of Saccopteryx leptura. NCBI lineage: Eukaryota > Metazoa > Chordata > Mammalia > Chiroptera > Emballonuridae > Saccopteryx > Saccopteryx leptura. Next base: position 129,487,414 of record NC_089503.1, on the reverse strand, counting down.
CCAATTTTCCAACACCATTTGTTAAAGAGAATGTCTTTACTCCATTGTATGCTCTTACCTCCTTTGTCAATTATCAATTGTCCATAAAGGTGTGGGTTTATTTCTGGGTTCTCTGTTCTGTTCCATTAATCTATATACCTGTTCTTATGCCAGTACCAGGCTCTTTTGAGTACAATGGCCTTATAGTATAACTTGAAATCTGGAAGTGTGATACCTCCTACTTTATTCTTTCTTTTTAAGATAGCTGAGGCTATTCGTGTTCTCTTTTGGTTCCATATAAATTTTTGGAATATGTGTTCTACGTCTTTGAATTAAGTCATTGGTATTTTAATCGGTACTGCATTGAATTCATAAATTACTTTGGGTAATATAGACATTTTAATGTTGTTTATTCTTCCTAACCATGAGCATGGTATATGCTTCCACTTGTTTGTATCTTCCCTGATTTCTTTTATCAATGTTTTATAATTTTCCGAGTACAAGTCTTTATTCTCCCTGGTTAAATTTATTCCTAGGTACTTAATTTTTTTGGAAGCAATGGTAAAGGGGATTGTTTCCTTAATTTATCTTTCTGACAGTTCATTGTTAGTGTATAAAAATGCCTGTGATTACTGAGTATTAATTTTATATCCTGCCACCTTGCTGAATTCATTTATCAGGTCTAGTAGTTTTTTGACTGAGAGTTTAGGGTTTTCTATATATATCATCTGCAAATAATGATAGTTTTACTTCTTCTTTCCCAATGCCTTTTATTTCTTCTTCTTGTCTGATTGCTGTGGATAGGACTTCCAGGACTATGTTGAATAAGAGTGGTGAAAGGGGGCACCCCTGCCTTGTTCCTGATCATAAGGGGATTGTTTTTAATTTTTGCCCATTGAGTATGATGTTGGCTGTGAGTTTGTCATAGATGGCTTTAATCATGTTGAGGTATGTTCCCTGTATTCCCACTTTGCTGAGAGTTTTGATCATGAATGGGTGCTGGATTTTATCAAATGCTTTTTCTGTATCTATTGAAATTATCATGTCTTTTTTCTCCTTCCTTTTGTTTATGTGATGAATCACATTGATTGATTTATGAATATTGTACCAGCCTTGCTTCCCCAAAATAAATCCCACTTGATCATGGTGTATGATTTTTTTCATATATTGCTGGATCCGGTTTGCTAATATTTTGTTGAGGATTTTAGCATCTAAATTCATCAGGGATATTGGCCTATAATTTTCTTTCTTTGTGTTGTCTTTGCCTGGTTTTGGAATCAGAATTATGCTTGCCTCATAAAAGGAGCTTGGCAGTCTTCCTTCGTCTTGAATTTTTTGAAATAGCTTGAGAAGGATAGGAGTTAGTTCTTCTTTGAATATTTGGTAGAATTCACTTGTGAAGCCATCAGGCCAAGGACTTTTGTTTTTTGGGAGTTTTTTGATAATTGTTTCAATCTCATTTGTTGTAATTTGTCTGTTTAGGTTTTCTGATTCTTCCAGATTAATTTTTGGAAATTTATATGTTTCAAGAAATTTGTCCATTTCATCTATGTTGTCTAGTTTTTTGGCGTACAGTTCTTCATAGTATTTTCTTACAATATTTTGTATTTCTGTTGTGTTAGTTGTTATTTCTCCACTCTCATTTCTAATTTTATTTATTTGAGTCCTCTCTCTTTTTTTCTTGGTGAGTCTGGTTAAATGTTCATTGATCTTGTTTACCTTTTCAAAGAACCAGCTCCTGGTTTCATTGATCCTCTGTATTGTTTCTTTAGCCTCTATGTCAGTTATTTCTGCTCTGATCTTGATTATTTCCTTCCTTCTACTAGCTCTGGGCTTTACTTGTTGTTCTTTTTCTACTTCTTTTAGATGCAGGATCTAGGTTTTTACTTGAGCTTTTTCTAGCTTTTTGAGGTATGCCTGTAATGCTATGAACTTCTCTCTCAGGACTGCTTTTGCTGTGTCCCATAAATTTTGAGTTGATGTATGCTCATTATCATTTATTTCTAGGAATTTTAAAATTTCTTCTTTGATCTCACTGTTAACCCATTCATTATTTAATAACATGCTACTTAGTTTCCAAGTGTTTGAGTATTTTTCAGTGTTTCTGTTGTGGTTGATTTCTAGTTTCATGCCATTGTTAACAGAGAAAGTGCTCAATATGATTTCAATCTTCTTAAATTTGTTGAGACCTCTTTTGTGCCCTAACATGTGGTCTATCCTAGAGAATGTACCATAAGCACTTAAAAAAAATGTATATTCTGTTGCTTTAGTGTGAAAGGTTCTGAAGATATCTATTAAATTGAGTTGATCTAGTATGTCCTTTAAGTCTGCTGTTTCTTTGTTAATTTTCTTTCTTGAGGATCTATCTAGTGATATTATTGGGGTACTAAAATCCCTTACTATTATAGTATTGCTGTTGATCTTGCCCTTTAAATTTATCAAAGTCTGCTTTATATATTTAGGTGCTCCTATATTAAGTGCGTAGATATTTATAACGGTCATATCTTCCTGTCGGATTGCTCCCTTTATCATTATGTAGTGACCTTCTTTATCTCTAACTATAGTCTTTGTTTTAAAGTCCATTTTCTTTAATATAAGTATTGCTACCCCAACTTTCTTTTCATTTCCATTTGCGTGAAATATTTTTTTCCATCCTTTTATCTTCAGTCTATGTGCATCTTTTGTTTTAAGATGTGTCTCTAGACAGTATATGTATGGGTCCTGTTTTCTTATTCACGCAGCTATCCTATGTCTTTTGATCGGATCATTTAATCCATTTACATTTAAGGTTATTATTGATATGTAGTTGTTTATTGCCATTTTATTTAAAACTGTATTCCTCTGTTGCTATATCCTTTTTCTCCTTTGATCTGTTTACAACAGGCCCCTTAGCATTTCTTGCAACCTTGGTTTGGTTGTAGTGAATTCCTTGAGTTTTTTTTTTGTCTGGAAAGCTTTTTATTTCTCCTTCAATTTTAAACGATAGCCTTGCTGGATAAAGTAGTCTTGGTTGTAGGCTCTTGTTCAGCATTAGTTTGAATATTTCTTGCCATTCCCTTCTGGCCTCAAGTGTTTCTGTTGAGAAGTTGGAAGTCATCCATATGGGGACTCTTTTGTAGGTGATAGTCCTTTTTTCTCTAGCAGCTTTTAATATTTTCTCTTTATCACTTAGCTTTAATATTTTAATTATGATGTGTCTTGGTGTAGATTTCTTTGGGTTTCTCTTTAATGGAGTTCTCTGTGTTTCTTGAACTTGTGAGATTTTTTTTTGCCTTAATTGAGGTAAATTTTCAGCTATGATATGTTTGAACAAAGGTTCTATCCCTTGTTCTTTCTCTTCTTCTTCGGGAACCCCTATGATGCAGATGTTATTTCTCTTCATGTTGTCACAGAGCTCTCTCAGAGTTTCCTCAGATTTTTGAGTCTCTTTTTTTTTCTTCTCTGCTTCTATGCCTTTATTTATCTTATTCTCTAACTCGCTGATTCGATCCTCAGCTGTATCCATCCTGTTTTTAATTCCTTCCATTGTGGTCTTCATTTCTGATATTGTATTTGTCATTTCTGACTGATTCTTTTTTATTATTTCAATGTTCTTTTATATATTTACTATCTCTTTAATTATGTGTTTGTAATGACCATCTATTGTTGTTTTATTATCTTTGAGCATCCTAACAATCATTATTTTAAACTCTGCATCTGGTAATTTGGTTATATCTGACTCATTCAGGTCCTTTTCTGGGGATTTCTCTTGATTTATTTGTGTGCATTTCTCTGCCTTCTCATTTCGTCTTTGTAAAAGAAGGTTTTGGCCACTGGAGTGCACTTGGTGTGGCCTCTGTGTTCCCTAGGTGTAGTCTGTCTTCAGGCTTGCCACCCCCTCTGCTGTTGTTGCCTAGGGCATTTGGGTATCGGCATTATCAGTGCCTGCCCACTGGGGTTGTTGCTGTTGTTTCGGCCTCTCCTTCACGGGAGTGGCTGTGATCTTGTGCTTGGGTGTACAAGCCTCGGTGGCCTTGGCCTTTGCCCTGCCCCTGTGGGTGGCGTTATGCTCAGCCCTGAGGGCAAGGGTGAGCACCTTTGCTCAGCTGTGGGTCTCTGCCTGATTCTGGACTTTCACCCCACCCTTGCAGGAGAAGCCCGCTCATGGGACGGCTGCAAGCCTTGACTCCACAGGCCGGGTGGGACTGTGTGTCCACGCTCAGTAGCAGAATTCTGCCTCTTTTGGGTTTTGGCTCTACCCCCAAGGGAGAACCCAGGCCACAAGCCTCGGTTCCATGGCTGGGGCAAGGCTGTGCTCCTGTGCCCTCGCTCAAGGGCAGGTCTGCACTCCTTCTGGGGCTCCTGCCCTTCCCTTGCAGGCTGGATTGCAGGCGGCCCACAGCTGGGCTTGACCACTTTTGCACGTCCCCTCCTCCCCAGTCAGGCAAGACTGAGCTCACACCTGGGCCTCAGTGGTGGCCAGCCAGCTTCCGCCCTTGCCAACAGAACCACGCTCCTGTGTCTCACCACTGCCCACCCTCGGGTGAGCCCTCAGGCGTGTGGGTGGGGGCACTGCAGCTCAGACCCTAACACTCACTACTGTAGTCCCAAAAGCTTCTAAGCCACTGTGCTCTGAGTGCCACAGGAGAGCTTGTTTGGTTGGTTTCCTGCTTCCCTTTGCTGGTATTACTGTTTCCAGGAGAAATATTCACTTCAGATTTGGGGAGTGACTCATCCCAGAGGTTAGGGTGGCTGTCCCTCAAAGTGTTTCTTCCTGTGCCTCCTAGATTACACTATATTCCTGCTGCTCCAGTCCTCTTTTCTCTCCCCATCCCCTGGAGCCCCAGGTGAGTGGTTGTGAGAGAGCTTTTCTGCACAGTCCCTTTAAGAAGAATCCTGGGTCTGAGAAATCAGTCTCTTTCTCACAAACAGTATCCTGACTGTTTCCAGCTAAATACTATTCATATGCCTCTTCTAGGCTCTGGGGCTGCAGGCTGGGGCTTTGTTCCTGGGACTAAGGACCCTCCCCTCTATGCTAAACTCACTTCCCGCCATGCGAGTCTCTCCCGGATGCCGTTCGCTCTGGGGAGCTGGGCAGCCCTCTCTGCATTTCTGCTTTTCCTACCAGTCTCAGTGTGGCTTCTTCAGTGTTCCTTGGTTGAAGAGTCCTCTTAGTTTAGTCCAAAGTTGGTTTTTCCAGATGATGTTTCATAAAATTAGTTTATAATCCACTTTGGTTCTGGGAGGTGGAAGTTGGTATGTCTGCTTACTCCATCGCCATCTTGTCTTCCTATTCTTACTTTTGATATTCCTTCTTTGGTAGGATTTTGGCAGAGACAGAGATAGATATGTGTCCTTAGCCTTCTTGAAGGGAGAGTATAACTAAGAATAAATAGGCTGTATCACTGATTTACTGATATTAGTCTGATTAGGTATAAAATAGAGCTAAATAAGAATGTACTAACAAAGTAAGCATATAAAAGGATTTCTATAAAATGTTTAATTCAGTTTATTGCTTTTATAACCATGATTCAATATCACTAGTGTAGTGATCAAAGTTATAGATTTTGTAACAAATCAAAAGTATATAATTGATCCTGTGCTTTCATTTCTGGCCAAGCTCTTTTTTTTTTTTTTTTTTTTTTTACAGAGACAGAGAGTCAGAGAGAGGGATAGACAGGGACAGACAGACAGGAACAAAGAGAGATGAGAAGCATCAATCATCAGTTTTTTGTTGCGACACCTTAGTTGTTCATTGATTGCTTTCTCATATGTGCCTTGACTGTGGGCCTTCAGCAGACTGAGTAACCCCTTGCTCGAGCCAGTGACCTTGGGTCTAAGCTGGTGAGCTTTTTGCTTAAACCAAATGAACCCGCACTCAAGCTGGTGACCTTGGGTTCTCGAACCTGGGTCCTCTGCATCCCAGTCAGATCCTCTATCCACTGGTCAGGCTGGCCAAGCCTTTGTTATAGTTAAAAGGCCTGTTCCCCTATAGCTGCTGCACTTTCAGGTTTAACCTTGCAAGCAAGAAGAATAAGCCGAAGTGGGAGCTATATCTCAGTCTGCCTCCATTCTCCTCACTCCCACCACACTGAGGCTTGCAGTTCTGATTCTCGTTCAAGGCCAAGAAGACAACCTGACTGTGAGAACCTGTGCCCACTTGTTACATAGAACAAAAGCCCTAGTTTATAAGTTACTTGCTAGCTTCAGTTCTTGTAACAACTAAAGGAACAAACTTTGACCTTCAGGTGTGCTAAGTCCCAGAGAGTTGCTGAACTACAATAACAAATGGGGCTGGCTTGCACATAGCCCATCTCAGCAAAGAACTCTCAGTCTCCTCCTTCTGATTCTTTTGTTCTCCTTTATTGTTTATTCCCCCTCCTTCTCCCTCCTTATAAAAAGCTCCCATCTTCTCATGCCGCCACCTCCTGAGTAAACCTCTTTCCTTCTTATCAGAACTTGTGTCACAAGTTGGTTTTTGTTGGTGACAGGCAGCCAGACCTGCAGGTAATTTTTTCTGGTTATAAGAACCCAGAACTTCAGTTTACATTATTGGTAAATTCCAGACACCAAGCTTTGCTCTTTGACACATTCTGATTCTTCTGTTTACATGTTGCATTATAATTTTAATTGAGTTTTTAGTCTGGCAGTTTTGGCCTTAGGTGCTGGTGATTTTTGTTTCTTTCATGATACTTTCTTCCAATAGTGACACATCACAGACACAGCCTCTGGAAAAAAAAAGTGACATGAATTTTCTATAACTGTTCTTTTCTCTTTATCTTTTTTTTACTTGATCTTTTTAACAAACTGTTTCAAGAAGAAGGTAGATTGTGTTGCAGACAATATGACAAAAACTCCCTTTTCTTTGCAAGACACCTTGTACACACTGAATACTACGTTCATGTGGGCAGCATTTTCTGAGTGAGGAAAGCTTGGCTTCTTTGTAGGTGACAATGCAGAGTTTTCAGCTTAGACAGCAGAAAGTAATTATTTAGACAAAGCCTGTGGCTTTCTGCTAACAATAAATTTTATGTGTCACCAATATGATATGGCTACTAAAATTAACATGTGATTTTAAACTGCAATAAACAAAGTAAAATATACTTAGAATATTTCATTCACCTGTATGTTTTTTATCTTAACAAATGATCACAAGGCAAACAGCCAGTAAGCTGCCCCTAATCATTAGACTAGTCATGCCTTTCTTCCCAGGAACTGCCCTGTTCCGGTCACAAACTCTCCCTCCCTTCAGAATTCATTACTTCCTTGACTTCTTATAGTTACCTGGGCCTTGCATTTCCCATAGTTTATCACGTGTGTGCACATTTGGACACTGAGAATATTTATATGCATTTTACATTTCTTTTACTCGTAGTCATTTTCACCATCTCTTTTATTTCCATAACAAGTTTTCGGTCTGCAAACAGAAATCCATTATCTGTTTGGAGTATTACATTCTCACATTGCAGGTCAGCACGCTACACTGTCCTTGGTGTTTCCTGCAAACTAGCCACTGAATCTACAGATCTGCTGAGATTCAGATTCTATTATTGTGTGGCAGGCAGAATAATGGCCCCAGAGATGTCCACATTCAAATCCCTGGAACCTGTGAATATGTTACCTTACATAGCAATAGGGACTTTGAAATTTGCTTAAACTAAGCATTCTGAATGAATAGGAAGTCAGTGCAGCCCAGGCAGGAAGATGTACAGCCTAATGCTTGCTCTACCAGATCCCTCCGCTGCTGTACAGGATGGGCTGAAGTAGCAAACCTGCCATACATTAATGTGCTGGGGTGGTAGCTGCAGAGTTGGGACAGCAAGGCTGCGATGGAAAGGCATAGTGACAGGATCAGGATGTACTGGAGGTAGGGGGCGTGAGAGAATGAGGTCCACCAGGGATGAGCCTTGGGATTTTGTTTGAAGCAGCTAGTGAATGATGCTGTTACAGAGATGGAATCCACATTCCACCATGTTTGTTACCTAATTTTACAAAGAAGTCATCCTAGACTAATACGAGGCATGTTTCACCTGAGAACAGTGTTATGGGGACGGTTGGGAGCTGAGGGTCTTCTGTTCCCACAGCTCGAGTTCCAGGGGATGGCTATGTGGAACTGGGAGAGCACGGCTGTCCACCAGGGGGATTAGCCCCGTCCTGGAGAAGGACGAGATCTTGCTTCCCAGTCCTAACCTTGCCCCATCCTGCCCTTTGCTTATTGGTGGAATGGGAGCACGTGCGGTCTTGTTATCAGCACATCCTATGGCCACTTGTTTCTCAAGACACTTGTCTAGCTCATGTCTTCTCATCTCTCTGCCTTTTGTGGACCCACAGGCACTGCCCTATGTACTTGAGAGTAGTTTTACCTAAGACCTCACTTCTCCAGCTCTCACCTCATGGAACAAACTTCACTGCTCACTTGGTAACAGAATTGATGGGGGCGGTAGGTCAGATGATAGGAGGAACAAGGGATTGAGGATGAGAAAGCACGAAGGTTCCAGAAGCCCATTCATTCTCCAAGGTCCTTCCCTGGGAGGGGCTGGAGTGCTATTGAGATTTGTCAGAGCCTCTGTTGCCTGTCACCATCATGAGGAAAGCCAGAGGTCACCTGACAAGGTTTCACATGTAGATCTAGTGGTCCCTCCATCTCATCCCTTGTTTCTAAGTGGATTTTACAATCTGCCCCATTACTGGAAAAAAAAAAGAGGTTTGGAAACAATAGGAACTATTTAGACTTGGGAGTCTGGAAACAACAACTCTGTCCTCCTGCTGTACACAGGACAGAGGAACGAGGGGGGAGCTGTGCCTATGTCCAGACGTGGCTGCTCCAGGCTGCTCCACTCTCTGGCTCTGTGCACTGCAGCCAGAGATGTCTGGGCTGCCAAGTGACTTCACTGGGGAACAGGACCTTCTAATTGTGAGCAATTCGTTTAAAGTATGTTTGCATATATTTTGAGGATTATAACTCTTTATATAACTTACATCTTATTTCAGGAATGTAATAACTAATTAAACTGTTTTCAGTATCAGCTTCTTGCAGGAAGACATTAGCAGTGACATTTTCAGTTGTCACTGTTTCTGTGTTCCACAGTTACTATGGAAATAATTAGGGTCCAGGAGTGTTGGCTAAGAACACATTCAGTGGGAACATGATTGCTCTTTTAAGGAATTTCTGCACTAAGACAGTTAATTTTTTTTTACTTTAAGTTAAAGATGCACATTTTGTTTCATCCTTCTAAGGCATTGATGCTGAGATGAATAATTCCAAGATAAAGCAATCCTGTTGATTAAAAAAATTCCTGCTTGCTGTATCTGTCTCTTGTCTAGGAATTACAACAATAGCTTCTTCTCCTAAAGGTCACAGTCAGTGAGGAAGCAGCAACCTTATTGGTGTCTGAGGAACAGAAGAGGGCATCCCCAGCCTTGCTATTCAGAACTGCTGTCAGAGTGCTTTCAGGCCTTTTGGAAAACCAAAGGTACATTTAAGAACACAGTCAGCTTGACCAAATCAATCCTCATATCATCTGCCTAGAAGACTTTTTCAAAATAGCACCAAATCATGCTGGAGACAGTGACAAGCCATTAGCCTTGGTTGATGGCAGCATTTGTCCTTTAGACACTGGCCACTGGGACTCACCACAAGAACAAACCACACCAGCCAAAACAAACTTCCAAAATGCTCTTATTGGCTGTTTGAAAAATGATCTACTCAGAGGCGGATTAAGGTCAGTTAAGGGCCCAGGCACAGAGGAAAATATTGGTTCCCTTAAAAAAAAGAGAGAGACAGGGAAAATAAAAATACATGTTAACCATATTTTTAAATAAATAAAAATATTTTGTACTATTAATGTTAAAGTTGCACATATAAAACAAAACTTGGTGTCATTAGAAAAAAGTGTGAAGTTGGGGTTTTGCGGGGCCCTTCAGAAGTCAGGGCCCAGGGCGCCCTCCATTAAATCAGCCACTGGATCTACTGAAGAGTGAGAAAATAATGCTGTTTTTACTGACACATTTCTGTGTAAGCTGTCTGGTTTAGCCCTACCTTATCACATATATTGTTTGTGAAATGAGCTGGCAAATAAAGTCCAAGTCATTAAAAGTTTTTCTTATTTAAATAATTACTATTCATTGATTCATTCATTGACACATGTAATGCTATATTTATTGGACTACTACCAAGTGTAAGGCACTCTGCTTTGTGCTAAAGGTTGGTGGGGCAAGGAGTAGCAAGGGGAAGAGTGTCCCTGGGTGCAAAAATAATAAACTTGTGTTTTCAGAAAACAATATTTTCCATGCCCAGATTGCTTCACCACAATGACACTCATTGTTCCAAATGTCATTTTTTGTAGGCTGATTCTGAATATGTTTTAATCAGATAATTTCAGTTAATTTTTTTACTAGACTGCTTAATTATATTAAAAACATGCTTTTTTAAGATTTAGTAATAAACTTTCACAAACAGTAGGTAAAATGCAATTGAATGTTTGCAAAGAAATGAACGAAACAAAGATTAGAAAGATGATGGTATTATACAGTAAGCATCTCTGAGGTATAGCTACAGCTCACTTTCATTTTCTTCTATTTTGTCATCTGCATGTACATATACTAGTTTGTAATAAGAACTAAATTTATTTTTAAAATCAGAAATGGGGAGAAAAAGTATTCATAGTCCTAATTTTGTAAAGAAGCTTCTTGTTATTAACAATTGGTCTGTTCTTCCATTTTTTACAATTAAAATTGTGATCACTCATAACTATAGTGCTGTATACATGCAATTCTGTAAGAACTCACCTATTAGAAGACAGTTGTTTTGTTTTTTTGAGAAGTCATTGCAAAATAAATGTCAAAGCCCACACAGGAAGTGTTTGAAACAAGAGAGCAGGGCGTGCTAAGAAATAAACCAGCAATGTCTTGCTTTGCCTTTGCTTCAAGCAAGCAACTCTTGTGGGCTTCAGTGATATTGATTTTGAAAGGAACGTGTGGGATTCATCACAAGAAGCTATTAATCTACATTACACTCAACTCTCTCAGCTACCACAGTGCTTCTCCTCACAGATCCATTCGTGATGTTGCCAAATGTCTCCCTTGACATTTAACTGGGTCCATTCCCGAAATCATAAGACTCCTACTTTACAGCTGCCGTCAGCATCTTGGTTCATCTCTCAGACCCAGGAAGGCTAATAACTCTGCCCCAGGCATCTGTGTGACTCACTGCTGCAGCTGGCTTGGCAATGCGTTCAGTGGTCCTTGAAAGGTGCATTCTTTCCTAAGGTGGTTTTCTTTTTTGTGAGAAAGAGGTGCTGGAAGCTTGTCTGAAAACCAAGTGGGGGCTGACATCTCCTGGGAGCTTTCCAGTTCCCCATCCCTGGCTAACCCTGGACTAAATGAAAAACAAAGGCACGTTTCATTATCCATCTCCTGAGTCCCTGGCTTTTCACAATGGCCCACGGAGTTGTTAGACACACTTTCCAATGTTACTATTTCTATTCTCTCAGAATGCTAAGGAAGCTTCCAGCCTCTCTTTGTATTAGATTGAGCAACCTTGAATGATAAATAATGATAATGGAACCTTAAACAATGAATTGCATTTATGTGCGATGCTGCATGTATACAGTTTCATGGGTATGATGTTATATGTCTGGTTGCATTTTGGAAAATCCCCTTGCAAGAATCATGTACAGTTTTCTGGAAGCTTCTATTCTACAGAGGCAGTGTTTTCCTTCCCATCCCTCCTAGCCATAGAATGCTGCAGCAGCATGAATATTTGCCTCTTGTGTGGCACACAGAGGCCAGGAGTTTTGTGAAGTTTGCAGTCTTAACTGTCATTGTGTTGCTGTGGACACAAGCAAAAAAGTGAGGACAGGCATCTTGTGGACACTGAGGGCTCAGGTTCCATCTCATCCCCACACGGGGTGTTCCATTAACTCAAGATCTTTGCAGCAGGTGTGTGCCTCCGAAGGTGTGAGGAAACCCCCGCTGCCCGGTAAGGCACAGACAGATCAGCAATCCTTTCCAAAGGCATCAGTACCCGAGGCTGACTGTTTATAGAAAGAGAGTAAATATTTGCCTTTAACATGAAGAGTGAAGACAAGGTTTTCTATCCATGGTCCTTGTTTAAAACAGACAGGAGCTCATTTCTGGGTCCCATGGTCTCTATTCAACTCAAGTCCTCTCCCTCTGGAGCATTTCAGTGGATATTTCTCTTTCTTGTGTCCCAAGACATCTCTGGAAAGCCTGACTGGGATGGACATCCAAAGGCAGTAGCTGTTGGCCTGGGGCATGGTCTCCCTCCCAACCTCTTCTACCTGCCGACGTGGGCCCACCGGCTCACTCTGAAAGCAGCTATGGGCTGAACGATGACAGGTGCACAAAGGGCAATTGGTTCTCTGTGCTCCTTGGGCAGGCAGCCCCCTCAGGATCTCCAGGACCAGGGTGGGATTTTCTAGGCCTGGTTGAACCAATATCTTTTACCATCACACTTCTAGGACACTTCTCAGGGCTTTGCATCAGTGAATTTGCACAGTGACTTAAAGTTCTGAGTGAATCACTGCTCATGCACGGTGTCTGAAACTTGACTCTCAGGGCACAAAATAGCCTTGATGTCTTTTCTTCTAAGGAAAGGAAGTGGACTAGATGATGGCTCAGGGCCTCTGAGAGAGCAGTCACCTCTTGTTTGCTTATTTAGTTGAATGAGAGTTAGATAATCACTCTCTATATTTCTACATATATGTAAGCATATGTATAATATATATATACACACACACACAAAACCCATTATAGCATATTACAAGGGGATCGTAATAATGTAGTTACCTTGCAATTTAATTCTATTAGATTTTATCTTAGCAAGTGAACCTGTGATAGGACTTCACCATTCTTTGGTTTTTCCTGTGAATTATATATCAGCATAGGCTGACTGATGAAGTTTGCGCAGATTTGGAAAGCACAGTGTTCTCACTGAACTGAGAATACTTTTTTCCCAAAGCAAGCTTGTAAAGGAGGGGGATCCATGGAAGGTACGATCAGATTGTGAAGGGGTGATACTACCCTGCCTGTCTTGCAAGTGAGTTTAGGGACAAGAATAAACCAGTAAGATAGGAGCTGTCCATGGTGGAAAAGAAACTACATCTACAGATTTTATAAGAAAGGAGATATTGGTCTGTAGTTTTCTTTTTTTGTGCCGTCCTTGCCAGGTTTCGGTATGAGGGTTATGTTGGCCTCATAAAATGTGTTTGGAAGTATTGTTTCTTCTTCAATTTTTTGGAAGACTTTGAGTAGAATAGGAACCAAGTCCTCTTTGAATGTTTGATAGAATTCACTAGTATAAATGTCTGGGCCTGGACTTTATTTTTGGGGAGGTTTTTAATAGTTTTTTCTATTTCCTCCCTGATAATTGGTCTGTTTAGGCTTTCTGCTTCTTCATGACTCAGTCTAGAAAGGTTGTATTGTTTTAGGAATTTATCCATTTCTTCTAAAAAAATGGGAAGAGGACATGAACAGACACTTCTCCCAGGAAGAAATACAAATGGTCAACAGATAGATGAAAAGATGCTCATCTTCATTAGTTATTAGAGAAATGCAAATCAAAACTACAATGAGATACCACCTCACACCTGTTAGATTAGCTATTATCAACAAGACAGGAAATAACAAATGTTGGAGAGGCTGTGGAGAAAAAGGAACCCTCATACACTGTTGGTGGGAATGTAAAGTAGTACAACCATTATGGAAGAAAGTATGGTGGTTCCTCAAAAAACTGAAAATAGAACTACCTTATGACCCAGCAATCCCTCTACTGGGTATATATCCCCCAAACTCAGAAACATTGATACATAAAGACACATGTAGCCCCATGTTTATTGCAGCATTTTTCATAGTGACCAGGACATGGAAACAACCAAAAGCCCTTCAATAGATGACTGGATAAAGAAGATGTGGCACATATACACTATGGAATACTACTCAGCCATAAGAAATGATGACATCGGATCATTTACAACAAAATGGTTGGATCTTGATAACATTATATGGAGTGAAATAAGTAAATCAGAAAAAAACCAAGAACTGTATGATTCCATACATAGGTAGGACATAAAAACGAGACTAAGAGACATGGACAAGAGTGTGGTGGTTACGGGGGGTGGGCTGGGGAGGGAGAAGAGGGAGGGAGAAGAGAAGGGGGAGGGGGAGGGGCACAAAGAAAACTAGATAAAGGTGATAGAGGACAAACTGACTTTGGGTGATGGGTATGCAACATAATTGAATGACAAGATAACCTGGACATGTTTTTCTTTGAACATATGTACCCTGATTTATTGATGTTACCCCATTAAAATTAATAAAAAATTATAAAAAAAAGGAGAAAGAAGCCACTATCATTATGTTCATTGCAGCATTATTTACAATAACCAAGATTTGGAAACAGCCCAAGTGTGCACAGTAGATGAGTAGGTTAAGAAACTGTGGTACATTTACACAATAAGAATACTCTCAGTCATAAAAAAAGAAGGAAATCTTTACTTTGGTGGCAGCATGAATGGTCCTGGAAAGTATTATGCTAAGTGAAAAAAGCCAGTCAGAGAAAGACAAATATTATATGTTTTCACTTACATGTAAAATTTAATTAACAAAATAAACAACCAAACAAAATAGAAATAGACTCATAGATACAGAGGAAAAGGGGAATAAGGTCCTGGGTAAAAAAAGGTAAGGGATCAAGCAAAAAAAATAGTAACCTCGTAGACACAAACAACAGTATGGTGATTATCAGAGGGAGAGGGCGGGGTAGAAGAGGGTAAAGGGGGATAAATGGTGACAGAAGGAGATTTGACGTTAAGTGGTAAACACACAATACAATATACAGATAATGTTTCATAGAATTATACACTTGAAACCTACCTAATTTTATTAACCAATATCACCCCAGTAAATTCAATAAAAAGAGAGTTATTGAGATTTCTGATGGCTAAGAGTTTTGGGATGTCTTCAGCCCTGAAATTCCAGTTCCTGGGAGGTGGATAGCTTCTGAGATTTACTTTTATGAGCAGCAGAGGACATACCAGGGTTCTTTCCTCTCCTCTGGCTGGACCAGGGCATCTTGTATGGGGACCCAGGGTGTTGAACCCTTTCTATTCAGTTACATTTAAATGGACATAACCATCATTATTACTGCTAATGAAAGATTAACAACAATATCTCATACTAAACTAGCTTGCAGTCTACCAAATGCTTTTCTGACTGCTCTCTCTGATGTAAAACTCCTCCTTAGATTCTGATCCAAATAATCCTACATGATGATTGGCAACGTTGGCTTAAAAAGAAGTGACCTATAAGTAAAAGCTAAAATTTTGGGGTTGGGAGCAGAGCTCTTAAAAATGTAAAAAATTTTGATTGCTTGTGATCAAGAAATAAGATTTATAGGGCTGAGTTTTGGAAAACAATATTTACCAAATTACCATCTTTGCTTTGGAAAATTGGGTTTTCTTTTGCTTCTATACAAAAAAATGTTCCCAAAGCACAGGTTTTGAGAGGAGAATGAGTCAGCAGATGAAGTGCATGCAGCTGAGAGAAACTTTTACAGCAAAGCCTATTCTGGGAATGTGGTTGTTTTCCTTTGTGAAGATAATTCATCATTTCTTTTTTTGTGTGTGCACAGCATTTTGTTAAATGACATTTTGGTAAATTGCTCACTTTAAATGTGATTATAAAGTGATGGAACTGAATTATAACCAGCCAAACATCGTTATTGTGCAAGAGGCAGGTGAATGATGAAGAACCAGAAGTTGTTATGACAAGTGACTGTGGCCACATTAACTTGAAGTCCTGCCTTGCTCTGAGCCACTGTCCACCGGGGGGGCAGTGTGAATGTCTTGTGCATCTGTATGTGCTCCCCCATTTCATTCACCATCTCCGCAAAGACCCCAGTGCTGAGAAAGGCAGAGCTTAGAGAGACATAAGCAGGCTGAAGGCTCTCCATCATTTTGGCAGAGC
The DNA here is from genome assembly GCF_036850995.1 of Saccopteryx leptura. Classification (NCBI taxonomy): domain Eukaryota; kingdom Metazoa; phylum Chordata; class Mammalia; order Chiroptera; family Emballonuridae; genus Saccopteryx; species Saccopteryx leptura. Next base: position 129,471,469 of record NC_089503.1, on the reverse strand, counting down.
CAGAATCTTGACCATGCTACCTGAAGCTTTTTGTCAGCCTATCAGGACACATACAAACCCTAGGTTGTGTTAGTCCCACTGAGAAGGTTCATAAAGGGAAGAAGCCTGGCCACACCTGGAAGGACAGTGCAGTCAATTCCCTCTACTACCTTCTCCTTAAATGGAAAGAGAGCTGCCACTAGTTAGTTAGAGATGACTGTGTGTCAGTGAGAAAAACAATCTCGTTCGGCACCAGAACTGTGTCTTGTGCTGGGCATACAGCCTGTGCACCTGTAGGCAGCAGACCTGAATGGGCCTGGTTGAGACTGTGCCAGGGACCAGAGCCACTTTTTGGAATGAAATGACTTCCTTCTCAGGTGCTGGGTGTGCTGCTAAAAGGTAGCCCCCCAGGGAGATTGCCTCACTAGAGAGAGCTGCCTTGCCCAAAGTCATGCCCATTCTCGTGGTAACATGGATTTCAGGACCAAGGAATTTCTCAAGTTTGGACAACTGTGAAGGCTGTTCCACCCTTAGGACTCAAAACAGGTGGTCTGGGGCTTCCACAGACAGACTGCATCACATCCCAGTTTCTTCCTCAGCCCAATCCTTCCTGTAGGCTGTGATTGCAGGAGGGTTCACTAATAAGCCACTTGCATGCTCATTTTTACCCAAAGCCAGCTTCCTGGGAACCCAGACTCCATCAATAAACTTACCCTAAAGCATTTTCCCAGCTCTTAGCTTGGAGGCTGCAACTCAGAAAATGTGATCCTCATTTATTTCCCAAGTTTGTGCTAGAGTGATATTTGATAAATTCTAGTTTGATCCTGTCATCCTTTACTTCGAATCTTTCATTGGTTTATCTTTATTCTTAAGACCACACAACAGCCTCCTTCATATGGTCATTAAGTAGTTTGAACACAAAATTTGCCATCCAAACTGGAACAGTTTGGGGAATAACTTTAACTTAACGTCTGTTTTAAAATGTTTATTTGTTGAATGACAGTTGACTTTATTACATTCTTGAGCCTCTAAAATAATTCTATTAAAAATTTATGTTATCTAATATTAAAATAATATACATTAAAAACATTTAATCTTCATATTGATAATCTTAACATTAAAATAATATTAGCAGAATAATTCCTTTTGGTACATATTCACAAACTTTATCAGTTGTTTAGCATTTTATCTCTAAGATCAAGTTACTGATACTTTTCTGAGCAACGTATTTTTAATATGGTCTTTTTTTGCAATATTTTCAAAAATAGCTGTAATATTCTATATGGTTGCATTTTATGGTTAATAAACTTGAAGTCATTGATATCCTTATTTTGCTCTTCTCTATAATCACAGCATTTTTAACTGAGAAAACGTTCTTCCTACAGAAGCTCATATAAGGTGGTTCTGAGCGAATTTCTCAACTAAAGAAAAAAATCCCCAATTCTCATTTTTATTGTGAAATACAGAAATGTTTCAAGTCAACTACCTCATGACTTCTAAGTTCCTCCACTGAGTTCTATTCCTTGGTAAATATTTTTAAAACGCAAAATATATTAAATAAATTGTCTCTCTCTCTTTTTTTTTTTTTTGTATTTTTCTGAAGTTGGAAACAGGGAGGCAGTCAGACAGACTCCCGCATGCGCCCGACCGGGATCCACCGGGCATGCCCACCAGGGAGTGATGCTCTGCCCATCTGGGGAGTTGCTCTGTTGCAACCAGAGCCATTCTAGAGCCTAAGGCAGAGGATATAGAGCCATCCTCAGCACCCAGGCCAACTCTGCTCCAATGGAGCCTTGGCTGCGGGAGGAGAAGAGAGAGACAGAGAGGAAGGAGAGGGGGAGGGGTGGAGAAGCAGAGGGCGCTTCTCCTGTGTGCCCTGGCTGGGAATCGAACCCAGGACTCCTGCACACCAGGCAGACGCTCTACCACTGAGCCAACCAGCCAGGGCAATAAATTGTCTTAATTTATGAATTTTTAAAATGTTTCACCAAATTTTGATGTTGAAAACCATAGGTCTCAATTTTATCCAATTCTGGTGCCAGATATATGTTTATGCCATTAAAAGTTGAAATTCCACCAAAATCCTTTACAAAAGCTGAGACATAAAATTGCAAAATTATATTTTGAATACCATATAAATTCTCGTCTTTTAATTTGTTTAGTTGCTTAAGTCCTCTTTACAGCTAAATTTCATTGTCTTCAAAATCTGAGGTTTCTTGCTTTACATTATTGAATCCTTGAAGTTAAATTTTTCAATTTTGTTCAGTGAAGTTTAAAACATTCAGTCTTTCTGCAGGGCACTGGTGATTTATGAACATAATGCTTCAAAGGCACATATGGCTTTTGAAAACTTTTTTATAGACATATGTCACACTTAAAATGCATACATTTTATATGTACAGCTTGATCTTGATTTTTTTAAAAAAATTAACATACCTGTATAAACAACTCCCAAATAAAGATTTAGAGCATTACTACCCTCCAAAGCCCATGTGCCTCCCAGTCAACACTCCCACAGTGCTGTCTTTACTTAACTTCTATTTCCATATGGTAGGCAGAAGAATGGCCGCCAAGGATGTTCATGTCCTAATCCCTGGAATTTGTGAGTATGTTATGTTACTTGGCAAAGGGAAATTATAGTACAGATAGAATTAAGGTTGCTAATTAGCTGACATTAACAAGGGAGATTATCCTGGATTACCTGGGCCCAATGTTATCACAAAAGCCCTTCAATGAACTAACTTTGCAGATGGAGGAAGGGGCTGGGAGCCCAGAAATGCAGGTGGCTTCTTTTTTTTTTTTTTTTTTTTTTTTTTCAGGGACAGAGAGAGAGTCAGAGAGAGGGATAGGGACAGACAGACAGGAACGGAGAGAGATAAGAAACATCAATCATCAGTTTTTTGTTGCGAGACCTTAGTTGTTCATTGATTGCTTTCTCATATGTGCCTTGACTGCGGGCCTTCAGAAGACCAAGTAACCCCTTGCTTGAGCCAGCAACCTTGGGTCCAAGCTGGTGAGCTTTTGCTCAAACCAGATGAGCCCTTGCTGAAGCTGGCGACCTCAAGGTCTCAAACCTGGGTCCTCTACATCCCAGTCTGATGCTCTATCCACTGTGCCACCGCCTGGTCAGTCACAGGTGGCTTCTTAAAGCAAGAAAAAAATGAAGAAAAAAAAAAAAAACAAGAAAAAAATGAATTCTCCCCTAGAGCCTCTAGCAACTTTGACAACAACTTGATTTTTTTAGCCCAGGGAGACCCATCTCAGACTTCTTACCTTTAGAAGTGTAAGATAACAAATCTGTGGTGTTTTAAGTCACTAAATTTGTGATAAAGTATTGCAGGAATAATAGAAAATTAATAACCTTTGTCTTAGTTCATTCAGGCCACTATAACAGAATACCAAAGACTGGTGGGGAGAGGCTTATAAACAACAGACATTTACTTCTCCCAGTTCTAGAGGCAGGAGTCTAAGATCAAGGGGCTACAAGTTTTGGTGTCTGATGAGATTCACTTCCTGGTTTATAAACACCTGTTTTCTTGCTGTGTCCTCACTGGTGGAAGGGGTAAGGGAACTCTCTAGAATCTCTTCAGTAGGACACTAGTCCCATAATAAGGGCTCCAACCTCTTGACCTAATAATTTCTCAAAGATGCCATCTCTCATCAAATTAGGGGTTAGATGTCAACATATGGATTTTTGGGGGACAAAAACATGAAGTTAATACCATATTCTATGCATTAACTTAATCTGTTTTTGCTTTCTTGTTGAAGTATCATTTAAAGTAAAATATACAAACTATAAGCTTACATGTTGATAAGATTATAGACACCTGTGTAACCAACATCTCACACATAGACTACTTCCCTCATCTCAGAGAGTCCCCTCAAGCTTCTTTCAGTTAACCCTTATTGCCATCCCCAGAGGGGACCACTGCTCTGATTCCTACCACCATGAATTGTAAGAGCTGCTACTGAACTTCAGATAAATGGAATCATAATTCATAAGTGTATATTCTTTAATGTCTGGATTCTTTATCTTAGCATAAGGTTTTATCCAGTGTCTTGTTGCTGAAAGTTGAATGAGGAGGGTTACAGGAAGACATGGCTGTAGGGTAAAATGCAGATTTGTGTTTATTAAAGAACATTCTGAAACAGCTAAGATGTTCTTCAGTAGGTGAATAGATCAGTAAACTGTGGTACGTCCAGACAATGACAAATTGTTCAGCGCTAAATATAAGTGAGCTATCAAGCATGAAGAGTCATGGGAAAATCTTAAATGCATATTACTAAGTGAAAGAAGGTACATAATGTATGATTCTTCAATGAAAAATGCCTCCCCATACTAGAAGGGAGCTGACTGTTATAGACAGAAGTCCCTACCCCTGGTTCCTGATTGATCAGAATAGAGTGACTCTGATTGGATGATTGTGACTCTGGAGGAAAGATTCACTTCTATTGGTTGAGATAGGACTCCAGGACCTCCTTTAGAAAGCCTGGCTTAGATGGAAGAAACAGTGTAGGCAAGTGATTTAGCCCAGAACAGAGGAGTTTGCATGAGATGCCCTTGTGTAGAAATGACTGTTAAGTTCTGTTTTTGAAAATATAAGCCCAGTTAGCCTCCAAGAACCCTTCTTAGTAGGTGTCTTTTATTTTTCTCCACCTCAGAGTTCACCTAATAAAAGTTCCACTCTGGTGGGGGATGTTGATAGTTGGGGAGGCTGTGGATGTGTGGAGAGGGTGTATATGGGCTCTCTGTGATTTCCACTCAATTTTGCTGTCAACCTAAAACTGCTGTAAAAACTTGTCTACATAAAACAAAGATAGGGAGGAAGGAAGGAAAGAATAAAGGAAGAGAGAAAGGAAAGAAAGAAAGAAAGAAAGAAAGAAAGAAAGAAAGAAAGAAAGAAAGAAAGAAAGAAAGAAAGAAAGAAAGAAGAAAGGGAGGGAGGGAGGGAGGGAGGGAGGGAGGAAGGAAGGAAGGAAGGAAGGAAGGAAGAAAGGAAGGAAGGAAGGAAGGAAGGAAGGAAGGAAGGAAGGAAGGAGAGAAAGTCATTCTGAATTTGAGGTGAAGTGAACAGTAGTTTGAGTAAGCAGAGCACAGGAAAGGCTTTGCAACAGCCCAAGCCAGAGGTGAGGGTACAGTTCAGGTCAGAAGTCACTCCTTCCTCTTTATTACCTGAGAGTCTGCCCTTATTCCGGACCACTGATGTCTCTTTGCTGTAACTGTTTACTCACAGGTCCAGGAGCCCCCTGAGATAGTGCTCGATAAGGAGGCCAGCGTGGCTGAGGACTGCTGTGGAAAGGATACAGGGATGGACCTGCAGAGGACAGAACCTACAGGGAGAGGACAGAGGGACAAAGGCCACGATGTTACCTGGGCCTTCCATGGGGCAGTGAGGGACATTCCTGTGCCAACACAAACCCTCTGCTTGTTTCCACCTTGTGTGAACTTTGCATCATCAGCCATTTCATCTATCATCCTTTGATATTATTTTCAAGTGGTAACATATGATGTAAAGGTACAGAGACACAATCCAAGCCAGCCTGTTTGCACACCTCATTCCTCGGAGCACAATCAGGTGTGGTTCTGAGGGGTTGAGGCCCCCTGGAGAGAAACTGCCATGCCCAGCCAAGCCACCCATCTCTTCTGCTTTCTTCCCTTACGTTCTGCTTTCCTTCCACCCTCTGCATTCTTCTCTGATCCCTGTTTCTCACCTGTTGCAAGGACAGTGTACACAGGGTGAATGGAGTGGCCAGCCCGCAGTGGGATGGCAGTGTTGTCCTGTCCTCAGTATCTTCTAGGTTTGCTGGAAGCACCAACATCAGAGAGTGGCCAGCTGCCTCTCTGCCTCTGTCAGGGCTGGGGAGCCAGATGTGTGCTGGTCGGGGGATCTGGGCCCAGAGCCAGGCTGGGGAGGGACAGGCAGGGACAGAGCAAGCCTTGATTTCACTTCTTCTGCAGTTTTCCCGTGGTGGACTCCTGAGCTGGACTGGTGGCTCTCACACCTTCACCCAGCTTCTGGTGGTAGTTGAATAAATGCTCAGTTATGATCATCTCAAGGTGGTGATTTTCAGGTGAACCTTTTCCCATAGCCTCCAATCTGTGCATTCAATACCTCGTGCCCTTAGAGCCTGTGATTATAGAGCCAGATGGTCTTACACAGAGACCTGAGACTCTTCGGGGCTCCATGGTCCTAAATTCCAGGACCATTTTACTCAAATGACCCAGTGGGTTCATCTTCTGTTATGCTACATTGCCTCATCCTGTCATACACAGATACACAAATGTGCTCTTGAGCTCCACCTAGGGACCCAGTGGCCTTCTCTTGAATAATGTTTTGTGATTATGCGGAAATTTAATTCTGAGTCATTTGTTTCTGGGAACATATAAGCCTGTGTGATGTGGTAGGCAGTTAGACAAATATGAGCCGATCAAAGACCATAGGACAGGCACAGAAGGTCACCAGAGCAGAAAGCCCCAGGCGCCTAGCAATGGACAAAACTGGGAAAACAAATACCTCCCCTCTACACAGGGTGACCTATCCTTCCTTAGCTGGTCAAGTGGTTAGGACTCCCTGATTTCATAGTGCTGGTCATGAGATTTGAACCTTCCCTTGGCCTCCCCCTCACCCCCCGGCATTTTGTTAGTCCTGTGGTTTTGACCTGCTTAGAGGGGGAGCCAACAAGGAGGCCAGAGAATAGCGCTTAAACATTAATCCCTAGAGATACGTACCAGCTAGACCTCAGTTGTGTCTCAGCTCCAGACCCAGAAAAACAGCAAAACCAGACAGAGGGAAACCATACCTGACCTCAGGACCAGCTGCATTGACTAAGGACCCCTGCCCTAGTGCCAACCAATCAGTGTAGGCTATCACCATAAAAAAACACAACTAAAGAGCTGATAAATGTTCTATTGAAATCCTCCACTGGGTCCCCCCTAAAACCTAAGGGTTAAAAATCTGTAAGACAGAGGACCCAGCACTCCTTCTAGGAGCACACCCATGCCGTTGTCCCCCCAATCCTCCTCTTCTCCCAGGTGTGTTTTCCTTGCCTTTCTCCTTTCCCTAAGCCCTAAGGGACCCCATAAGACTTGCAACCAAAGGAGCAGGAGGGGACAGTGGTTATTCTTTGGGCTAATTCCCTGAACATGTTTCCAAGGCCCCCTTTTCTCTTACTTCTTCATGCATGGCAAGTAAATTCTTCCTTTGTTTGCTGCACTTTGTCTTTTAACTGAATACTTTCTCTCAAGAAGACAAAAATCAAAATCTTGTTGCTTCTATTTCAAGTTAAGTTGCCAGTTGTCCTGGGCTGTGGGAATGCATTCTGTGCAGGGTGTCCCCTCCTCCGCAGTCCTCTCCTAAGTAGCCAGAGAGCACGGAGATATTACACAAGCCTGGCCGTGGAAGACGTGAAAAGTCTGGATTTTGTGAAAGGAAACACATGAGGCTCAGCTACACATTCCATGGGCACTTTCAGTGAGCTATTGGTGGGCCAGGTGTTGCGGTGCGGGCCAGCGCCCCAGGGATGTGGGGTGTGAAGCCCTGCCTCATCCAGTCTGACTGTGGCTAGATGCTGGTGAAGCTGGGCCTTGGATCTGCTTCTCTTCAGGGACACCAGTGATCTATTTTACTGAAGCTTTGACTCTGAGGTCCTGTCAGGCACCTGGCAGCATCTGTGCCCAGGGAGATTAGAGGAGCTGAATAAATCTTAGCCCAAAGACAGGGAACAGCCAGAGGAAGTAAACAGCTAGGCTGGCCAGAACGGCTCACAGGGCTCTGGGATTTGGAACCTGCACAGAAGCAGTGTCTCTGCTTCACATTTTTACTGAGGCTTCGGGGCATTTGCTAATGGAGATCTTCCCTACCTCAGAGGTAAAGAGGAAAAGAAAAGCGTAAGCAAAGCTAGATAAAAGCACTTTCCCAGCTGCCAAAAATAGTCATGTTCAGGTCTCAGAGATTCTGGATGCTTCCACCAAGTCAGCTCTCTGAGCTCAAATCATACAATCTTGAAATCTTTTTTTTCTCATTATTGCATCCCTGAGCCCTGAGCTGCCTCAACGACTGCATGCACCCTTTTTATTGGCTTTGTTGTGAAGGGAAGGTGTGCTGAGATGCCCCCTGAGGGAGATCTGCCCTGTGAAACAGTGGCCAAGCCAGGACAAGGCGCTGGAAGGCAGAGACAGCAGCAGACCTGCCCCCGGCCCTCAGGCTTCTCAGGAGACAGGTTTGGGGGGGCACAAGACAAATATTATGTCAAAGTGCACATTGGAGGTTCGCACACAGTTCCCGGGGTGCAGGGGAGGGATTGGAAAGAAGTCTTTCGTCCACTAAAATTGACTGACACTCCTCAGAAGCATCTGTGTGTGTGTGTGTGTGTGTGTGTGTGTGTGTGTGTGTAAGGAGGGTGAGTGTGTGAAGTATGTGTTACATGCCCACATATGCTTGTGGGGACATGTGTGTCTGTATGTGAACATGCATGCTTATATATACTAGTGTGTGTCTGTGTCCATGTTTGCATATTTGCATGTGTGTTTTCATACAGTATGTGTATATTCCTTTGTGTATGTTTGTGTGCACACATGCATGTTATTGTATGCTTATGTTTGTGTGATCATGTGTGTGTGCCCATATGTGTGATGTGGAAACAAATATATTGAGACCTTGGCTTAATTTCTAGCCTGCTCTGACTTAAGCATGAACACAGACGCATCAATCTTCATGGGCTTTCCTGTAATAGCAAGTAAAATGGATTTCATGTGTGTTCACTGAGCTGCTCTGGCACAAAGCGGCCCCCTTGTTCACACTGTAAAAACAGGAGCCACGTGGTTCAAGAACCAAAGTTCAGTCCCATGCCGAGCTCTGTGCTGAGCCCCTCTGGCTGCTCAGAGCCCCACAGGTTCCCACAGGGTGTGCCTAGGCGGCTGCACTGCTCTACCTCAGGGCTGGGGAACTCTGAATTGGTTTCATGTGATTTGCTAATTTGGGAGCATGACCTTCATCCATTTGGAGTTTAGGCTTGAAATGGCCCATGAGAGCTCATGGGGTACCATCTCTGAGGCCAGGCTTTGCCCACACTGGTATAGGTTGTGTTTGTTCTGACTGGGCTTTAATGTCTGTGGGGGAAAATCCCTTGTCGTTTCCTCAGGCAGGTGTTTTAGTGGTAGTGTTTTAGTTCTTGTCCCAGCATCTCCTGACATTCAGCCATATCGCTTTGTCATCCCCATGAACAATTACCCTTCCTGAATTACTCTCAGGACTTTTCTAACAAGAGAAGGAACGAAGAAGGCGCCATGACACCCTTGAATAGTGGCTGTGCTCAGGCTCGTGTACTTTACACGGACACGTCATGACAGGCAGTGCAGAGCCGTGTCCACCCTCACGACGCCGTCTCTAAAGGATGCGGCTGCAATGGACTAAATGGTGTTGTCTTCAGGCCCTGTCTGTCCTCAGCAGAAACCTCCTCTTAGCACCCTACTGGGATTGTGTGTGTCTTTTAGATTGATTGATTTTTGCCTGTGCGCTAAAATATCATCCCGAATATTCAGTCTTTGCAGAACATAAAGGCATCTTTGAGATTTTAGTTAAAAACAAAAAAATGTTATGACAAACTGGATCTTAAGGCTGTCATGGTCATATATTCTTTATTATTATATTGCTAGTTGTGTAATCTACTCATCATGATTTTATAAATCTTGAAGATTATCTTTTTAGCCTTATTTTCCCATTTTTAGAACTTTAGGGTCAAAGGAGTTTTTATTTCTCTCGCTGTCTTTTTCTAAGCGCATATCCAAATATAAGTGCCCTAACCTCTACCTTGTGTCTCTATTCCTGCCTCCTTTTCTCTCGTTCTTGGCCATCTCTTCATACCCTTGGCTTCATTCAACACCCATCTCTACCCACAGTGCTCACAGTAGATGGCAGAAGAGAGGAACCGGGAAAGAACAGCGTTCAGGTATGAAAGATGGTCAGGAAGTCATGTGGTTGGGAAGGCCTGGGAGGTAGGGATTACAGAGCAAATGGCTTGGGACACAGGCAGTCTAGTATTCTGGGTAATCTGAAACCCTACAGAGAAAGGTTTCAATCAAGCGATATAATAAAAGCCATGCAACTTTAAGCCAATGAAAAAATGAGGACAACATGAGACTTAAGAATTGTCTTTGTTTCCATGATGGTGTTCTGGAAAGCATTGCTTTAGAGCAGGGGTCCCCAAACTTTTTACACAGGGGGCCAGTTCACTGTCCCTCAGACTGTTGAAGGGCCAGACTATAAAAAAAACTATGAACAAATCCCTATGCACACTGCACATATCTTATTTTAAAGTAAAAAAAAACAAAATGAGAACAAATACAATATTTAAAATAAAGAACAAGTAAATTTAAATCAACAAACTGACCAGTATTTCAATGGGAACTATGCTCCTCTCACTGACCACCAATGAAAGAGGTGCCCCTTCCGGAAGTGCGGTGGGGGCCGGATAAATGGCCTCAGGGGGCCACATGCGGCCTGCGGGCCATAGTTTGGGGACCCCTGCTTTAGAGCAAACCTTGATTTCATAGCAAAAGAAAAAGAACAATGGGTTTGTGCCCATAGTATTTGCTAATATCACCACCTTCTCTTCCCCAGAAGTAGCTGGTCCATAGACAGTAAGAATAGTCCTAGAGGCCCTGGCCGGTTGGCTCAGTGGTAGAGCATTGGCCTGGCATGCAGGGGACCCGGGTTCGATTCCCGGCCAGGGCACATAGGAGAAGCGCCCATTTGCTTCTCCACCCCCACCCCTCCTTCCTCTCTGTCTCTCTCTTCCCCTCCTGCAGCCAAGGCTCCATTGGAGCAAAGATGGCCCGGGCGCTGGGGATGGCTCCTTGGCCTCTGCCCCAGGCGCTAGAGTGGCTCTGGTCACGGCAGAGCGACTCCCTGGAGGGGCAGAGCATCGCCCCCTGGTGGGCAGAGCGTCGCCCCTGGTGGGTGTGCCGGGTGGATCCCAGTCGGGCGCATGCGGGAGTCTGTCTGACTGTCTCTCCCCGTTTCCAGCTTCAGAAAAATACAAAAAAAAAAAAAAAAGAATAGTCCTAGATAGCATGGAGACCACACTCTAAGAGATGGATTTTCTATCATAGCACATACTTTGAAATAGAAAAACATTTATGGTACTATCTCAATTATAGCTAGAACCCTTGGGTCTGGATATCCAGGATGGCCAAGAAAGTGAGTCTTCTGTTCCATAGTGACGGACTCTCAGAATGTTTGCCTCTTGTCCCTGCAACACTATCTCTGCTTGTTTGAAGTCCCAGGTGACAAGTATTTGTTGAACTGGAAATGGAAACTGCCCCTGGCATTTGGGGTTCTCATACCCCTGGACCTCACAGGGCCTGCCCACCAGCTGGAGAGGTTGTTCCTCACAATCAGGGTCACACAATGGAAACAGGGAGAGGGCAATGCAGGAGAACCTATTACTATATCCATCTCTAATAGTAAATGTTAATGGAAAACCATAGCAGAAAGACAGAAATGAAGGTGGCTCTCGTTGAAGATGTGGCATGGGTGTTAGAATAAGAGAATAGTATATATCAACTGCAGAGTTGAGGCATGCTACCAAACAAGCATGGTATCAACTAACTATACATACTTCCTCCTAGCTTGCTATGGCTATGAGTGTGTGTTAACTCATTTCTTCTTCTCTCCTCCTCCTTCCTTTTCCTCTTTTTTATGTATTTATCATTAGCCAGTCATTAATTGCCCAACTAATCAATTGAGAAATCAATCATTCATCAGTTTAGTCTTTAGGTAGGAGGACATTGAGGTTGAACTGCAGTAGAACTTGAGGAATAATTTTCATTTCCTGGAGATGGTTTGCATGGCTGTTACCTAAGGAAGAACAGAATACTTTTGGGATCCTGTGCCTTTTGTCTTTGGGGACAAAAGGTATTCATATGTGTAAAAGATAATTCTGTCTGGTTAGGCGAAGACATAAAGTTGTCAGTGTTTGGTGGTTCCTCAAAAAACTGAAAATAGAACTACCTTATGACCCAGCAATCCCTCTACTGGGTATATACCCCAAAAACTCAGAAACATTGATACGTAAAGACACATGCAGCCCCATGTTTATTGCAGCATTGTTCACAGTGGCCAGGACATGGAAACAACCAAAAAGCCCATCAATAGATGACTGGATAAAGAAGATGTGGCACATATACACTATGGAATACTACTCAGCCATAAGAAATGATGACATCGGAACATTTACAGCAAAATGGTGGGATCTTGATAACATGATACGAAGCGAAATAAGTAAATCAGAAAAAACCAGGAACTGCATTATTCCATACGTAGGTGGGACATAAAAGTGAAACTAAGAGACATTGATAAGAGTGTGGTGGTTACGGGGGGGGAGGGGGGAATGGGAGAGGAAAAGGGGGAGGGGGAGGGGCACAAAGAAAACAAGATAGAAGGTGACAGAGGACAATCTGACTTTGGGTGATGGGTATGCAACATAATTGAACGACAAGATAACCTGGACTTGTTATCTTTGAATATATGTATCCTGATTTTTTGATGTCACCCCATTAAAAAAAAATAAAATTATAAAAAAATTAAAAAAAAAAAGAAAAAAAAAAGTTGTCAGTGTTGTAGATCCAAGTTCACACATACAAAGAAGGGTATATTGATGCTGAGTAGTAGCCGATGATTGTACTGTGATTGAGCCATTGTTCTTAGGTTTAAAACCCCCTTAGTATCTATAAACCATATCTCTCCTGTGTCCTGTGCTCCCCCTTGGGCTCTGCCTAAAGGGCAGGAAGCAAATTAGAGGGCTGGATGGGGTGAGGGGACTTGTGGCTTTTTTGCTTCTGTTTCTTATTCAAATCTTCCCCTCCCCACACTGACACTCAGCAGACTGCTGGTCCCAGTCTCCAGTTCTTTTCATAATCTGAGCTCTGTGAGGCCCCTTCCAAGGCACTGTAGTACCAGGAAGAGTATGATCTAATAAGGCCAAACAGTTCCTTTTGTTTCCAGCCCTGCAGGTATCAGCTGATCCTGCAGCTACCACCTCTGTGTTCCCTTCTGCCTTTCTTAGCCTTCCAGAACTTAATCAATATCTTACACTCAGTTGTCATTTTTAAGATGACTGGCTTGCTTTCTGTTTTCTTGACTGGATTCTGACTGATCTAGTATTTTTGTAAGTAAATATAAGGATGAAAGTGAGACTCACCTGAGGGATACGTTGGAGGGAAGGATTTTTACTTCTGATAAAACTCAAGAGCCATGGCAAAGATGAGAGCAGGTGTTCTGATTTAAAATATGTGGAAACTTGAGCATATTTACAAAATCAGAAAGTCAATTCTATACTGAGAGAGAGAGGATGAAAATACTGAGAGAGAGGATAATTGGTTGGATCAAGTCCCAGAAGGATGAACTAGACTTAGAAAAATTAACAAAAGAGAATAAAAAAGAAAGAGAGAACAAAAATATATTGTTCTCTCAAAATATGTTTACAAGTGAGGAGAAGCAAGAGAATTCCTACCCATGGTCCTCAGAAATAGAAATTAAAGCTATTTGAGAATGAAACCATTGGATAGAGGTCAGGTTGATAAAGAAAGTAAGGTGGGGAAAAGGTTCTAGAAACTCAGCATTTGGTAGATAAAAGGTTGCTGAGCAGGCCTGAGGGCAGGGACTTCAGATGGCATGACAATGCCGCAGAACAAACAAGAGTGGCAGAAAAGCTTTGGAGCTCAAAATGGGATGTGTCAGGAGTGGATGACAAGTATGACACAGAGCACTAATCCACTCAGAGAGAACAGGAATGTCACACCTATTTTTTTTTAACCTGTCTCACATTAAAGGTCTCCCAGCCCTTTCTCTCAGCTATCTAAGTTATCTTCATTTTGAGTTTCTCTGTCATCTCACTCAGCAAGTTCCATTGAGTCATGAGTAAGCCTTTAGGGGCATTTCCAGGATGATTTTCTTCCTTACCAAATTTGGGTCCCAGTGACTTTCTCAGTTCCTCAGGATGTGTTTAAGGATGCTTGGGGGACTCAAGGTGCTTCGCTTCAGTGAAGAAAGCCAAAGAATAAAGTTAGTTTGGAAATGTGTGTATAAATGCAGATACACACATTTGCCTAATTAAATACAGATACTTTTCTACCTTATAATTTTGTCACGCTATATTTTTAAACTCCCATCCTGTTCTCCTCCTGCTCACCTCTGCCACTCTGCTGTTGTCATCATACCGATGTAAGCCCATAAATGTAAGAAAGGATTCGCCCTGATAAGCCACTAGATGGATCAGAAGAAATATAAAGAAACCATCCTGTCAATGTAAGAAACTTCCGAACCTGTAAGAATTTTTATGAGTTTGAGCCAAACTGTCGACAATTGCTGGGAAGCAAAGTCTCAATAGATTGAGAAAATGCTTCGGAAGATGGTGGTTTTATCATTTATTTTATACATCAGAATCTAAGGGGAAGATGGAAGGGATTACATGAAATTGATTGGTAATAGATTACGGAGGCGGGAGAAAGCAAAAGGGGGTAATCTGTGGGATTGGGTAAAAGGTAAAAGTGTATGTATATACTGGAACTTCTTTTACTTAGGCAGGAGTAAGATAGTTAACAGTTACAATTAACATGATAACAATAACAATGAGGGGGTTGTTGGTTCCTGCTCTGGTGGGCTACCTGCCATAAAGGCGGTGGGGACAGGCAAAGCAGATAACCCTTACATTTCAAAAACATGTTATCAGGTATGTTATTGTAGATGCATAAGACAGCAGGCCCATTGAAGGTACGCACTGATTTCATTTAAAAAAAAAATACCTCCCTAGGACATGACTACCCACTATAAACTGCTTTTAGTTAGACAGTTTTAACTCCGGGCCATTCTGTGTGATTACTTTAGGTCTCTGATTCTATAAGGCCACCTGAGCTTGTCAAGTTCAGCATGTGGCCCCTTTTTTTGTCCACAATGCAAACTTTTTTATTTGAACCTTAGATTTAGGTTTTGAATAGAATTTTTAGAACTGTGACATCTGTTGAAACCCTTAGGGCGCTTGGTTCTGGACTTGATTTCTCTCTCCTTTCTAGTTCAGGCAGACATCTAACAAGAGAAATGTTTACTCTTCACCACAGAAATTAAAAGTGGTAATGAGACTATTAGAAGCATCCATTGGAGATAAATTCCCCATGATCAGTTCTTGCCTTCTGGTTTTCCCTGCTTTAGGGACCTGAAGCTTCATATTTAGCATGTGACCAGTGACCATCATGGAGGGCATCAGAGGCAACTTCGTTCATGACAGGTTTGTCACCATCCCCTCCCAGCCCCCATGATGACAGAGGCTATGGGTCTGGGTCTGCCTTATTGTTTCTGAAAATCCACAAGGCTGCTGGTCACACTGGGTTCTGGATCCTTCATTATTAGTCTCATGTGACTGGGAACTAATAGCTTTATTTTATTCTTGGTTCATTAGTCATTTTATTCAAAGTTCCACGTAGAAAGGCAAGGGGAAGGGAGTGTATGATGTAATATAATATAATATAATATAATATAATATAATATAATATAATATAATATAATATAATATAATATAATATAATATAATATAATAGAGTATGTGTGTGAGTGTGTGTGGGAGGGGGGGAAGAGAGAGGGAGAAAGAGAGAGGGGGGGGAGAGAGCCCTGAAGCAAACCTAGATGGCTCTGCAGTGGGCAGGCTGCACACACCCCTCCCAACACCGCAGGCAGCAGCAGGGCCTGCCCACCCTCCCAAGTGGTGGCCGGCTCTGAGGCCTTCCTCTGGGAGCCCCGCTGCTTTGCCCTCACTCTCTCTGCAGTGTGCACACGCTGTCAAAGCAACCCCGCACCCACCCCAGGGTGCAGGCTGTGCTTTTTATGTGGGAGTTATTTTCCACTATGAAGGGCCTGGCTCAGTGTTCCTGGGAAAGAGATATAAAACAACATTTTTTTTTCTTATTTTTTAAAGCTGCTGACAAAAATGACTGAGAGAGGATGCATGACTGCACACTGAGAGCAGAAGAGAAGCCCCCACCCCGCCATCCCTTCCTGGGTCTTCCTGAGAACCCTGAGTCTCAGCTGCAAATCTGTGCAGACCCACCTAAGATCACAACCCCACTGTCCCTGCTGTCTCTGCAGAGCCGCGGAGGAGGGGGCAGGGATTATGCTGACCTGGCTCTGACCACCAGGTTTCCCAGGCCAGCCTGTCCAAGGCCTGTGAGCAATCCTACCTGTCAGTTACCCAATGACCATTTAAGAATCCTCTGAGGAGGAGCCATTGCTGAGGAAAGGGCATGTCTTAAATCAAATAACCTTGGCAGAGATGGCAGAAGTCTGAGCAGAAAGTACGGCATGGAGACTGGTGCATAGAAAATGGGATTCATTTAGGCTCTCCACAAGGTTCTGGATTTGGGCCACCTAAGTGCCTGTGTTTCAGGCTCGCCGGTCAGGACCC
Organism: Saccopteryx leptura; assembly: GCF_036850995.1. Classification (NCBI taxonomy): domain Eukaryota; kingdom Metazoa; phylum Chordata; class Mammalia; order Chiroptera; family Emballonuridae; genus Saccopteryx; species Saccopteryx leptura. The sequence continues at coordinate 129,455,038 of NC_089503.1, read as the reverse complement.
TGTCTGAAGGGCTTGGGACAGCTACTAGGACTGAATATCATGACACTCGGGGGAATGCATGGGCTCTCAGGTCAGAGGAGGGCCTCCCTTCTGCTAGACTGCTGTGACCAGCGCTGTCTGGAGCCAGTCTCCCTGTTTCTGTCCTTACTTTGTGTGTCATCTGGGATGACAACATGCACAACAGTGTCGTGGGGATAAATGGCAACATTTATTTTAAAAAGGTGCAGCTCTAATGCTGGTGCCTAAATCACAGTGGTGAACACTTTGTTGATGCAGATCCTATCAACTTAAATATGGCTATTTCAGTTTTTTAAAAAATTTCTTTTTCTAAAATGTTGACTTTTAAAACTGGAAATTTTGAGACTGGAAAGAAGAGAGAGAGAGGTAAGGAACCATAGCCTATACTACTCTAGTAATAATACAGTAAAATATAGTATAAAAATATTATATTCTATTATGTATATAATACAGTATAGTATTATATAATAATATAATAATATAGATGCTGTGGGCCAGAAGACTAAATAATGACTAAGTGAGACATCCCTCTGTCACTGTCTGGGGACATGGGACTCAGCTGGGCTTCCAACGGCCTTCAGTTTTCCCAGGAGCAGAGTGAGAGCTTTGATCTAGACAATTCATTATTATGGACATTGACTTAGAGCAAATGATCTCAACCAAGGTTATTCTTGCCACCCAGAGGCATTTTGCAATTTCTGGAGACATTTTTGGTTGTCACAACTGGAGGACACTACTGGCAGAGATCAGGGGTGCTGGTAACCATCCTGGAAGGCACAGAAATGTCCCCATAAGAGATCATTATCGAACCCAAGATATCAATACTACTGATGCTTATTAGATGTAGTGAATGAAGAGTGTGTGTGTGTGTGTGTGTGTGTGTATGTGTATGTGTAAAGAAAACTTATTCCAAGGATAGAAAGTTTTGTAACTTAATCTTGACTTAGGGAAATAATTATAAGATGAAACTCTTACAAACTTAGAAGTTTTGTAACTTAATCTTGACTTAGGGAAATAAGAAGATGAAACTTTTGCATCTATTTTTTTTTTTCTTTTTGTGACAGAGACAGAAAGAGAGAGGGACAGATAGGGACAGACAGACAGGAAGGGAGATGAGAAGCATCAACTCTTTATTATGGCTCCTTAGTTGTTCATTAATTGCTTTCTCGTATGTGCCTTAACTGGGGGGGGGGGGCTCCAGAAGAGCAGGTAATCCCTTGCTCAAGCCAGCGACCTTGGGCTTTGCTAGTAACTTTGGGCTCAAGGCAGCAACTATGGGGTCATGCCTATGATCCCACGCTAGAGCCAGTGACCTTGTGCTCAAGCTGGTGAGCCTGCAGTCAAGCCGGATGAACCTATGCACAAGCCAGCGACCTCGGGATTTCGAACCTGGGTCCTTTGTATCACAGCCTGACGCTCTATTCACTGCACCACCGCCTGGTCAGACTTGCATCTGTTTTAAATAAATATCTTTCTGTATGCTTTTTTTTTTTTTTTTAGAAAATAGCCTTATGAAATCTGAATGTGCATAGAAGATGTTGAACTTTTAACCAAGTATATCACCTGCTTCAATGATAACATATTGTTCTTTGAAAGAAGAATTAATTTTGTATGTGGCTTTAATACTCTTTCTCACTTAACCCATATGGTTTTAATCTATATTTATTTGCCCATCTAATCATGTCATTATTGAAAAAAAATAAAATTAAAATAATAAAATTTCAAAATGTTTGATATAATCTATTCCTTTTCTTCCTCCTCTCTTCCTTATCCTTATATGACTGTGTAGCTAGATTTGTTAGTAATTATGCTTTATCCAGACGAAAGGGTAGTTATCTGCTGACAGAATTGCTCACAGATGCTACATGTTCATCTGGCCAAGAGAAACCTGAAGCTTAGCTGTTCTTTAGTTAGACACTTTTTAAAAATCATGAATACAAGGAAATGCTTTTTTTTTTTAAGAGTACTTAGGTTTAATAAATGAAAATGCCCTGGTCCCTTGTTTTTATGGCATTTTAGCGTATGCCATACTTACAACAGAGGGGTCAACTAAGAATGACAGGCAGCCATACCAGCAACCCTTTATGCAAGCAACTGGTCAGAGTGATGTTAAGGGCAAGGTGAATGACTCTCTCTCTGTCTTTCTCTTTCTCTCTATCTCTCCTCACTTGGATTTACTGTAGTTTTGTTACATTCATAGGAACAGAAATAGATACTGGATCAAATCCAAGGAGACAGATAGCAGTTTTGTGTTGTGCCTATAGTTGGGTCTCCACCAAAATGCATCTGGACTAAACTGGACCTTGGGTTGTCCTTAGGACTTACCATAGTCTCAGACTAATCCACGAGAGGCTGACTTTTTATTCCAGAGAATATCAAAATCCCAGTCAGTCTTTCTGGACCTTTCTGGATTCATTTCTGCTTCAATCATTTCATCACTATTCATTGAGCATCTACCCTGTGTCAGGTATTGTTTTAAGTTTTTTCACCCCAACCTTTCATGTTCTTTCCTATATGATCTCAATAATTCACTAAACCCTTCTATTCTGATTTTCCTCATCTAAAAAGACACAAGTAACATGGAAAATGACTCATTAATTAGTGTACATGCTCCCTCCCACTATGCACCCTACATCTTTGGGTAATAGTGGTCTTACATGGACCAGGCATATCCTGAGGGCTTATGAAAATGTGTCCTCAGTAGACAAGTCCAGCCTATGGGCTTGTTATCCTGGGTTATTTTCACTTGTCTTGGCCTCCCAGTGGGTTCAAGTTTGTGGGTTATGTCTCCCTGAGCAAGTTATGATCTGCTGACCCTGACTGCTGCCATATCAACCCAGAATTTAATTCAAAACTTCTTGCCACTCTAAAAATAGTCTATCTCTTTGCTTATTTTTATACTCATAACATGACTGCCAACTTTTGTTTGGAGTGAAATACTCATTAAAACTGATATAGCAGAATGGTATTAATTATAGCACCCTGAATAGTAATAAAGCTGTATCACAAAAATTACTAGTTAACCACATACAAATAGTGCTTGATGTCAGCTTTTTATAGCTGAAATTGGTACTAAGTTGGGCTCAGTTTGACTTAAACAGTGACAATGTTCAGAGCTGCTATATCCTCTAAAAACTAGTAACAGGAGTAAATTAATGTAAAGACTTCAAGAACAAGGACCATAAATGCAGGTCCTTGAATGGGAAGTCAAGTTTCTTGTCCTTTCTAGATACATGGCCCTTATCTGTATATGGAAGACCAAAAAGAAAATACAACTTTAAAATTTTTTTTAATTTATTTATTTTTTTACAGAGACAGAGAGTGAGTCAGAGAGAGGGATAGACAGGAACAGACAGACAGGAATGGAAAGAGATGAGAAGCATCAATCATTAGTTTTTCGTTGTGCATTGCAACACCTTAGTTGTTCATTGATTGCTTTCTCATATGTGCCTTGACCGCGGGCCTTCAGCAGACCGAGTAACCCCTTGCTGGAGCCAGCGACCTTGGATTCAAGCTGGTGGGCTTTTCCTCAAACCAGATGAGCCCACACTCAAGCTGGTGACCTCGGGGTCTCGAACCCGGGTCCTCTGCATCCCAGTCCGATGCTCTATACACTGCGCCACCGCCTGGTCAGGAGAAAATACAACTTTAGAATGCCACTTGGAGGAGTAACTCAGAGTATTCAGAGAGTGTTGAGTTTTTACATTATAAATAACTAACTGCTGCTTCTTGATTTTAACATCAGGCTATAACAATAGCTGTGGTGCAATTAAGTAAAGCTTAGATTTTCCCAGTGATCAAGGCTTTTGACCCTGTTTTTCTCAAGAAGAGTTCCTTTATATAGAAAGTGAATTAAATCCCAGAGAAAAATAATGATTTCTTGGCAGTGACAAAGGAAAGACCAAAGGGGACATTGTAATGAAATAAAAACTAATTTGAGTCAAATTAGAATTGCCTCTAAAACTTAGGAAATGCCAGTTCTAACATGAAAACTGCTCCTATAATCTAGGAGGTATGTAAAATTTAATTTCTTAGTAAAATGAGTGAATAAACAGAGTTCCTTGAGCTGTTTCACAAGCTTGTTCAAATGTTGTGTATATAATTTCTTGATTTCTCTTTATAAGACCCTGGTTGGTTTGGCAAGTGCACCTACATTTACATATTCAGAGAAAACTTGAGAGATTTCCATCAACCGCTAATGAAGATACCATTTGTAATTTTTTTCCTAAGAGTATCTTTGCCTTTTAAAGGCTCTTGGTTTTATTAACCATCTCAGAATTGCTAAGCTAATCCATCCCATGCTTAGTAGGAAAGACCCTGGTCCCATGCAAAGCTTTGCAGTTTCCCTTGGATGAGTTAAACCAATGTGTTCACTAGTGGGAATGTGGGGAGTGTATAGCCTTAGTAATCATGGGCTCATGTTCAACAGCAAGGACTTTGGAAAGCTGAAATAGCTACTTAACCAACACTGATCTTATTTTTGTGGAATAAGAAAAGAAGACATATTCTCTAAAGAAGAATATTGTTACTCAGAAGAAGATGTTTCCCTCCCAAGACTACAGGTCTATTTTCTTTCTTCTGACACTTCCTGCATCCATGTGAATAATTTTAGTCGCTACTTTTTTGGAACTTAGTAACACTCTCTGGAGGGTTATAAAAGAGGTCTGCCTTTTGCAAAGAAAATGGATTAAAATGAAGAGAAAACAATGATGTCCTTCTTGAGTCTTCTCTTGGTCTATAGTTACAGAGGGGAGGGGTCTCTTCTGACCTGGGGCTAAGGGATGTCCGTGACTTCAGGACCAATCTTTTTAATCAAGAGAGTTTGACTAGACTTGATACTGATTCTGTTACAATCCCTAGTCCATGTTTTGAAAATTTGATTCCTATGTCCTCACCTGTTATTATCATTATACCTGAGTCTGGTCGAGTGTCTCTGAACCATGGGTTCTGATCTTTGAAAAATCGGTGATATTTATAAATGTCCTGCTCACGTTCTTTAAGAACTTGAGGGTCTGCAAAGTTATGCTACTAAACACTAGATCTTATTTGATGTTTTCAGCCTTTCTGCTTACTTTCTGATATTGTGAGGTTATCCAGGCAGTCCTGGCACAAATCTCATACAGCTGGCATCTTCCTTCACTAATGATGGGCCCATGAGGTAGGTGAATTTGCAAGGGCGGTCCCAGGGCTGTCTGACTCAGAATCTTGTGGGACACCTATTCAACATTTATACATTGTTGGTCTTCCTATAGCCTCCTCATAGCAGAACTGCTGGAGTTATAGTTCAAGATTTAGTATATAAGCATGCGGTTCAGCACATTGTGATTAGAAAGCATACCAGAGCCTGAGCCATGGATTATATATAGAAAGTTGCATCTGAGAAAAGGATTCACAAGAGAAAGGTATTGTGGACAATGAGTTTCAACTACCTAGAGACTTCTTTTTTTTTTAACAGAGACAGAGACAGTCAGAGAGAGGGATAGATAGGGACAGACAAATAGGAACGAAGAGAGATGAGAAGCATCAATTATCAGTTTTTTGTTGTGACACTTTAGTTGTTCATTGATTGCTTTCTCATATGTGCCTTGACCGTGGGCCTTCAGCAGACCGAGTAACCCCTTGCTCAAGCCAGCGACCTTGGGCTCAAGCTGGTGAGCCTTGCTCAAACCAGATGAGCCCGCGCTCAAGCTGGCGACCTCATGGTCTCAAACCTGGGTCCTCTGCATCCCAGTCTGATGCTCTATCCACTGCACCACCACTTAGTCAGGTCCAGAGACTTTTGAGGGAATAAAATAAATGTTCCCTTGAGATCAAAGACATAATAATAATGAGAACAGTGAAAATGGCAATACATTATAAACAAAATATTTGCACAGAAATAAGTGTGGGTACTTTTATTTGAAATAACTCCCAATTGTTACCTTGAGTGTCTGGTTGAAGAGAGTCCACAAAATGTTAGTGTCATTGAAAAGATGCTCAAGGTCACTAATCACTAGAGAAATGCAAATTAAACCACCATGAGATAGTATCTCACACCTGTTAGAATGGTTATGGACTATTATGAATATATCAACAAAAGACAAATGGTTTTGAGGATGCAAAGAAAAGGAAACCCTCATATACTATTGGCGGGAATGCCGATTAGTGTAGCCTGTAGAAAGCAGTATGAAATTATCTTAAAACATTAAAAATAGACCTGTCTTATGACCCAGTGATTCCACTTCTGAGAATATGCCCAAAGAAACCCAAAACATTAATTTGAAAGAATATATGCACCCTTATGTTTATAGCAGCAGCATTATTTACAATAGCCAAGATTTAGAAGCAGCCTAAGTGTCAATCTTTAGATGAGTAGATAAAAAAGCTATGGTACATTTATACAATGGAATACTACTCAGCCATAAAAAGAAGAAAATCTTACCTTTTGGGACAGCGTGGATAGATCTGGAGAGCACTATGCTAAGTAAAATCAGCCAGTCAGAGAAAGATAAGTACCACATGATTTCACTCATATATGGAATCTAAATAACAAAATAAACTAATAAGAACAATAGAGACAAACTCATAGATAGAGAGCATGCTGACAGCTGTTTTGGATCAATCCTGTAGAAGGATTGATCCAAAAAGGACCAAAAAAGAGAACGAACTCATGGACACAAGCAACGATGTGGTGATTGCTTGGTGGGGAGATAGGGGAGCATATAGGGGGGATAAATGGTGATGGATAAAGACTTAACTTGGAGGGGTGAATGCACCATATAGTGTACAAGGGATGTGTTGTGAAATTGTGCACCTGAAACCCATATAATTCTGTTGACCAGTGTCACCCCAGTCAATTCAGTTAAAAAAAGAAAAAGAAATTTGCCATCGGTTCCCACCCTTTCAAATAAGAAATAAAATTCCACAAGACGATCAAACAATGCTACTTATAATGCACATCTATAGTATAATTAGAAGGTAAGAATGTTATAAAGTTCAAATAAGTAGACAGATTTAGGACATGAACCCCTAAGCCATCCCAAAGCAAGCAGGTAGGAGAGTGCAGAAAAATGGAGAGGAAAGCCCACCAAGTTGGAGAACTCTGAATAAGAGTAGGTGACTGGGAGTGGAGATCTATCTATGATGAAGAGGGAGAGGAAAGCAAGAAGTGAAGCAAAGACTAACAGACACAGGAGAGAAACATGAAATCAAGCTACACCAAAGCCTTCCCAGAAAAACAGAAGAAACGATGAGAGAGAGGGAGAGAGAGAGAGAGAGAGAGAGAGAGCGCTTTGTGTAACTGTACCAATGAAAGAATGTTTGTTCGAGTTAAGACACCCAGACTCTGTGCATTTCTACATTCAACTGTTATTACTGATCTGAAAACAACAATATATATTTTAAAATAATTGAGAGGAAGAAAGCTTTAAAAGACAGAAAAAAAAAAGCACACAAGAACTATAAAAAACTGTCACATATATAATTCAGATCCCAGAGAGGCATTTATGAATGAGACAGAGACACATTTGTTCTAAAACTGAAAAAAATAATGCATCAACCTACAAACATAAGAATCTGTACAAAAACAACAAAATAAAACACAAAGCGGAATAAATAAAATAAACAAACATCTAGATATATCATAGTCAAAAAATAAATAAAAGACAGGATCCAAGAAGCAGCCAGAGGGGAACAATAAAAGGCACGGTAATCTTCAAAGGAGCAACAAAAAGCCGACTAAAACTAAAAGCCGACTTTCAGCAGGAACAATTGAAACCGGAAAATAATGAGATTACATCTGTATCTCTCAAGTGCTGAAAGAAAATAATTGCTAACCTAGAATTATCTACCACGTGATCACACTCTTCAAAAATGAGGCAAAATAAACATATGTTCAGACAAACAAAACAAAGAGAAATAATTACCAGCAGATATTCACTGAAAGAGATTGCAAAGGCTGAGTTCCTTACAGGGCTGGAAGCCTGGAGGAAAGAAATGCAGGAGAAAGAAAAGGATGAATCATGTAACTAAGTATAAATTAATATTAATGATATAAAACACTAATAGTAATAGCTGTTGGATTTAAAATGTATGTGTAATTGAAATACATGAACAATAACACTTAATGTTAGGAAAATAAATGGTATTCTAAATTCTTTGCACTATCATAGAAGTGGTAAAAATAATAATTTGAATTAAATTATATGTCAGGCATGCATATTTTATCCTTTAGGTTAGTACAAAAAGAATAATAAAAGAATATATAAATAACAGGACAATAGAAGAAAACATAATAAAATATGCGATTATTCAAAATAAGGCTAGAAAAAAGGAAATAACTTATCTCCAATTTACCTTCAAGTAACACCATGCTGCTGACAGTTCGGGCTATTGTTACACATATCTCACTTCTACAAGGGTGATGAAGCCCAGAGTACATTATAGTTATTTTTAATAATAAATTACCCTTAAAGAGATGTCAATGATAAATAAGAAAAAGTCCGTTATATCTATCAATGTAATTACCATTCTTGGTATTTGTCCTGTCTTTGTGTGGGTCCAGATTTGCACCTGGCACCATTTTCCCTTTGCTTGAACCACATCTGTAACTTTTCTTGCAGTGTGAGTTTTCTGACGATCAACTCTTTCAGTTTTTGTTCATCTAAAAAAAATCCTTATTTCTCCATCATTTTTGAAAGGTATTTTTAGGAAGTAAAAGTTTCTAAGTTGACAATTTAAAAAATATTTTAAAGGTGTTCCTCTCCTGTGTTTGTAGTTCATACTGTTTTGACAGGAAGTCTGCCATTTTTGTTTTTGTTCCCCATCTGTACATAAAGTTTCTTTTTTTTTTTTTTTGGCTGCTTTTAAGATTTGTTTTGAGAATCTCTGGGTTTGCAGTTTTCATTAAATTTGAAAAGATTTTGACCGTTAGTATTTTGAGTAATTTTTTCTGTCCGCTCCTCTATCCCCTTGTCCTACCCCCACCTCTCCTCTCCTTTGAACACCAGGTAGATATTTGGTTACTTTAAGTTGTTCCACTATTCATTAAAACAAAACAAACAAACAAACAAACACACTCTTTATTTCTCTTTGGGTTAAATTTTTAATTGTTCTTTCTTTAGATTCCTTAATTTTTTTCTTCTGCAATGTCTAATTTTTTGTTAATATCACCCAAGTATTTTTTATATAACGTATAGTACTTCTCATCTTTAGAAGTTGGTGTTTTTTATAACTTCCACTTCTCTACTCAACATGCTCATCATTCATGCAGGGCCTTGAACATGTGGTCTCCAGTCAAACAACTATTTTGACTATATCTGTGTCTGCCACTTTTATTATCTGAGCCATTTTTGACTGACTGACTGACTTTTCCATTTGATTTGTATTTTTTTACTTCTTTGCAGTGGTGGTTTCTGATGTGAATTCATGCTGGATATTTTTTAAATTTCTGTAAGTACCCTTGAGTTGTATTCTTGGAGGCAGTACAGGTAGCCAGAGAGAGTGAGGCCCTTTCAGAACTTGCTCCTAAGCTTACCTGGGTAGAGTCAGAATAACACTAGTTGAGGGTCATTTCCCCTAGGACTTGTGCTGTAATGTGCTTTTCTGCAAACAGGCAATTTTCCATTGTGATTGGTGGGAACAGGCGCTGTGTTCAGCCTGTGGGAGATCTGGGTGCTGTTCTCCACAATCCTATTGGATCTTTTACCACTCATTCTGGAAGTTTCCTCACGCACATGTGTAATCACTGTTCAGATGACTGAGCAGAACCTCTGCATTCCCTCCTCTTCAGCATGAACTCTATGCTGTGAACTCCTGCATTCCTTGAGCACAAAGGTCTCTCCTCAGCTGGGACTCTGCCAGTGTCCCCTCTCTGTGCTGCAGCCTCTCCACCTTGTCTGAACACTGAGCTGAGCCATCAGAGGGCTCACACATTTGCTTTCTATCTCTTAGATATCTCTGCCTTTTGTTGCCTCAGACCCAGTGTTTTGAAAACCGTTGTTTAATATATTGTGTGTCGTTTTTCTCCTCAGGCTCGGGAGTCAGTCCAGTCCCTGCTACTCCATCTAGATGGAAAGCAGAAGGCTCTTCTTAAACAAATTGGGAAATAAATGAAAACCAGCAGATGCATTTGCAATATATCATTATGTCAAAGAAATAGGATTAGTATTCTTCTTATAAAAAGAGTTTTAGAACTCATGAACACATATTCAGCTACAAAAAAGAACAACAACAGAAAACAAAAGAAAGGCAATGTTTATAAATAATGTTTTTGGAGAAGCTAAAAACCAAATGGCTAAAGGACAAAGAAAAAAATGCTTCACCTTAATATTTGTTAAGTAAATACAATTTAAATATTAATGAATCTCATTTTTTCCATCTCACTCTAGCTTGGCAATGGGAGTGGTGATACCCATTCCTGATAAACATGTGAAAAAAGAGGCAATTCTATACATATATCTCAAAATGTTGTTTTTCATTGATTTAATTATTCTCATTAGAATTTTCCTAGTAAAAGTATAAGTTTACATTTCAAAGATACACATAAAACTTGGTTTATTAAAGTTAATATTAAGCAAATACATTTTGTCCAAAAGTAACCCATTCAATAAATAAGCTATGGTTTGTCCATAAAACAAGATATTATACCACTATTAAAAATAAGGATGCCTATTTATACACATTTCTGACATGGGACTATTTTGTTAGATAATAATGGGTAAAAGACCAACATGCAAACTAAATTATGGCATGATCTCATTTATAAATATGATGTGTATGTGTCACTATGGATGACAGTATATATGTGAGTATATTATACATGTGTGTGGGTACATATGTATATCTAAGCAGGTTTGACTGTATGTGGGGGTAGTTTATTGCCTGTGAGATGTGTATGCCATCAGTTTTCAACCACTATGTTGCAAGAATTTTTAAAACATTTAATACCTGACTATTTAGTCAGGGAGACTGACCTCTCTTCTCTTTGTTTGTCAAATAAAAATGGCAACAGCCAACACAACAAAGCCATCCAGTGTGAATGAAGAATTGCCTCTTTTTTCACATGTTTATCAGGAATGGGTGGAACCATAAATATAAATGTCATATAAAAGAGTGGCATCTTATTGGTCATATTGCATAATAAAGTTGTATCTGACTGGTTAATTCTTGGTACTGGAAATCCTTATATATAAAAGGATAGGCACTTGATTTTTCAAAAAGCAAAAAGGGTAGGTAATTACTGTTTTTTGTACATTAATTGAAATTTTACATATTTTTTGTCAAAAAATATGTTTTTTGCTGTGCTGCAAAATTAGTAATTAGTAATTAGTTTTTACATACCGTAAGATGAAAAAGGTTGAAAATTGCTATTGTATGTAAAAGGAGAGTTGTGTGTCAGTGTGTATGAGTTTTATTTCCTTTATATTTTGTCGGTATTTTTCAAAATGTATTTCTTTCTGCTCAGAGATAACCACGAAGTCTTTCCTCAGGGAGAAGTAATGTTAATAAACACAGAACACTGCACTCATAAGGAGACCTAACTTTGGTAATTTAGTGAAACTATAACCAACCATAGAGAGTGATGGTGTAGTCTTGAGACTTAATTATAAAAAAGGGGGGGGGGTGGGAGTTGATTGAAGCGTCAGAATGTAAGGTACAAATGATCAGATCAATGCAGAAACTTGGACGGAGAACAAAGCTTGCGATGGAGGAAGAAATCTCAGAGGAAGCAAGAAGCCTAATCAGAGTGCCTGCTGCCCATCAGCTTGAAGGCAAACTGGAAGAGTTTATTAAGATTTTAGAATGACTCAGGTCCAATTCAAAGGTCTTCCTCGCTACAGCCCTGTGAACTGTGCTCTCTGGGTCTGGGTTTCTGAGAGACGTGCATGTGACAATATGTATCAGGCACTAGCCTGGCACCTGACCTGGACGAAGTCCTCAGTAATTAGGCACTATCACCACTAGAGATGACATAAGACCAGAGGGTGTGATCATCAGGCCCAGGATTTTGCATGGTTTCCATTAGTGGTACCTACTGACTTGTAAATTATAATTTCTGCAGATGACGGTAAGAGTGTGTGCTTCAGTTGGAAAAATTGGGTCATGGAGTTTATATGCCCCTACCCAGAGTTTCTGATTCTCTTTCCCTCAAAGGTATCAAAGCTGGTGGTATCAGCACAGAGAACAGAATCTGTATGACATATGGCTCCTTCTAGATTCCTGTCACACCCTGGGGCATAGCTCAGCCTATTTCAAACTTCTGCTGTTGGAAGAGGATTCCCTGATCTCCACTCTGTCTTCCCGTGCTCCTGGCCCACTTAGTCATCCTTTCTGTTCTTACTGAAGGGATTTCCTGGTAATTGTTAATTTCTCAGATATTTATTTTCCTCCATAACCTCTAAATCTGGATAGCCCAGTAGTCAACAAATCAGTAAACCAATAGTCAACTAATTCAATATACAAGGGTGGCCCCTGTTTTTCCATATGTTAGAAACTTGTCCTGAAGGAAGGGTAGGAGAGGAGAAAGGAGACTCTTCCAAGTTGTGAGTACAATGTTTTTAACTTGCATTGTATACTTCTGATGATTGCCTGCGTTCACTGACCAGGTTGTATGTGGCTAAAGCTCTCTCTGTCTCTCTCTTTGCCATTGTCCCTCAATTTGGTGGACAGGAGGCAACATGCACATTACAGGGAAGAACAAAGCAGGTCAGCACTTCAGAACACAAACATGGGCATTTTAAGGACCCTCAAAACATAGTTACTTGGTGCATCTTGGTACTGTTTCTGTTCAGAAAGCTCACTGATCTTGTTGTGGTAATGTCATGTCAGGAAGATGGAAGGATGGGCTCAGCATCCCTATGTTCTGAGAGATTAGCACAGGGTGCATCTGTTAGTGCTGTGACGGGGCAAGCAGAGCAGGAGCCGGTGCGCAGGAAATCCTTGACAGCGGCCAATTGTTCTCAGCAGCACAATCCTGAGCCATGGAGGGTAATGTGTTATGTAAACTCTCTTGTTAATTCCTCTCAGTATCCCCAGGAGGAGTGTGAGTGGCAAATACTGTTATTCCATTGTTCCAGTTGGAAGATACGATAGCATGCAGTTGACATGTTTTATGTATCAGGGTCACAAAGCTCTTTAAATGTACCACTGGGGACCTCAGTCTCACTTTCACAAGGACACCCCCCGTGTTTTTATCACGTCATGCAGTGCTATCTTTCACTCTGCTGCCACCTGTCCCTCGGAACCACAGATGAAAAGTTTGCAATCTATCTTTTTAAAATAAGTGCAAAGTGAGAGCTTACCCCTCCCAAGCAACAGAAAGCTTGTTCTCAGACATGCAGGTATTGATCTTCCAAAGACACCAGGAAAGGAATCTATAGAGAGTGAGAGATCAGAGTAAAATGAAGTCAATAAACAGCCACCACAAACTCTTCCAATATTCAACTTTGGGGAGAGCAGCTACTCGCCTTTCAGAACTGCTCCTGCCCCTGGAATAGTGATGAAAGCATTTCTGTTTCTTCATTTGACCGTGACTTCTATTACAGGCATCTGTTACAAAGGTTTCTTTCTCTGTTCATTTATCCTAAGGAGAAATAAGTGTAATGATATTATGTTAATGTCTCTATTAGATGAGAAAACCTTTCTTAAAAACCAGAAACTAAACATCTAATGAACAATTAGAGAATGAATAAAAGACATATTCTATATATTCTTCATGAGAGAATTTATTTCTTCTATTTGATAAGTAGATTACAGCAGGTGATGATTCTTTTACTGTAAGATCATTTCAAGTGAAAAGTAAAACAAGGTTCAGAGATAATGATTTGTACTTTGTTGATTCTACAATGGAAGAAGATAATGGTTAAATTCTTATCCATGAGCTCTTTATATGCAAAGATCCTCTGGTTCAGGATGAACAAGGTTGCCAAGTAAGTGTCAGTTATGACCTGCGGGTCCTGGCAGGAACTTCCCAGTCTGGGGTGAGGTGAGGCTCATCAGTGATACAACAATGTAGGAATAGAGGGTGTCAACTGCTGCGCATTGGAGCATAAAGACAGGAAAAGCTCTTAGCGGATGGGCCCTCTGCCTGGCCCCCATGATTGCTTTCCTAAGTCCCTTGAAAAAAGAGTGGTCATCAGGAAAGCCAGGCCAGATGGCCACACTGCAGGTTTTAGGGAAAGTTATTGGAAAAGGAGCTGAAAGAAAGAATGTAACGGCTCTCAATGAAACTCTTGACATTTTACCTATATAAGGTGTGGAGAGGAGAAAGGTCCATTCAGCAGCAGAGAAGAAGCTCTCCCCAGATCCCATGATAGTGGCATGAGGGATGCTGATGACCCGAGGTGGGGGAAAGGACTGCAGGGGACATCATTAGCACATGACTTCTATCCTGACTCACTCATACAGGTTGCATGATGGCAGCCATGAGCAGGGCAGTGCCAAAAAGGTGCAAAGCAAGATTTTCAAGTTCTTTTGTGTTGAGGATTCCTTGTGCTAGGGGGAATCCAAGATTATTGTAAATACTCAGAAGGATCAGAAATCCTGTGGTAGGGCTGACTACACCACCGAGTTCAGAAGAGCCTCCTGGGTAGACTGTGGGCCAGGGATTGACTCCTAAAGACAGAAACACTAACTTTCACTGCCTGGCTGAAGACTTTTGCCTTCTGGTAAAGTTCTCTATGAAGGCAAGTGACCCTGGGCAGGTGATTTCATTCCTTTGTGAGTCAGGTTTCCCATCTACAAAATGGTTCCAAGTTCTATAATAATGACACTGACCTCAGGGCTTGTTGTAAAGTACAATAATGCATGAATAAGCTAAGGGCAGGGCGTGGCTTACAATAAGCACTGTGAAGCTATTTGCTGTCTTAATTATTACACTTATTACCTGGTTATTATGAGTACACACCCTTCAGTCCCCGGTTTTGCCATCCTTTCCTGTGCGACCTTGGTCAAGTTAACCTCTTGTACTTTGTCATCTGTAAAATGGTATCTTAATACCAAATCTGAGATAATATGCTTGCGGCTGGCCTGCTTTCCCTGCCTGCACTGTGGGCTGAGATGATTGAGAGGCAGAGCGAGCATACCCGCAGCCTCTTTACAGGGCTTTTACTCTTACATGGTCCCTAGAGCACTAGCAGCCACGTTTTCACCCGCAGAGCACCAGACCCATGAGAACAGCGTGGATGGGAGAACCCAGGCCAATGTTACAATGTATGACTTAATTGTGCAAACGCAGAGCATTGTTAGCAGCAGAGGCAGGAGGCCACAGGGGCTCAGGTACTTCGTCGGCACACAAAGCATCTCGTTTCCCCTATGACATCGCTCATTACCTAGCATAAGCGTGGGGTTTCTCATAAGAGTAACCTGGCTATAAGTCCATTTAGTTATGTTCCTATCTTCCTGGGTATACTCAGTCTTATGTTTAAATAAATGATTTTCCCCTTTTTGTTTCTCTTCTCAAGCTCTAGCTGACTTAAGCAGTCTGTTCCTAGTTCATTAGCTTCTTTCATTTCTGCTCATGGACCTTGATATCATTTCTCCCTTCCTTGTAGATTACCCCACTCATCAACGCTTCCCACCTCCCTACGAGAGGTCACGCACATAGGGAGGAATCAAATAAGTGGTGATTAGTTATTATTATTTAAACAGAAAGCAATTATGGTAAGCTAGAAAGTTTTAGAAAAAGTTAGGAAGACATAGTCAGCAAACTAAAGTTCATTCGATTATGTTCTGTGTCGTGTAGTAGAAAGAGAGTTGCAATCAGAGATCCCACAGTTAAGATTCTGGCTCTGAGTTTCGCTTATGAGATACGTGACTTTCTTAGTTCTCAGTCTTCTCATTTAAAGTGGGAGTGAGAAACCCACTGCTCAGGGTATGATATGATCAGACAGTCAGCCCCTGTAAGGATTGCCTGGGTCAGAGGAGGGCTCAACCCGTGTCAGGAAAACACCACTCTCATTGGCCAGTCACTCCTGCTGTTTGGCCCCAGCTCCTGGAAGCTACCTTACAGCATCATACCTCTTGTTAGAGATGAAAGGCCTCCTTTTGATCACACAATGAAGGTTGGGAAACAGAGTCTATTGATGAGGGCTCCTTCGCCAGCCTTAAAGTGTGGCTTAAAGCTATTCAAAGGCTGTGGAATGGCTGCCTGGAAGGACTCTTCATACCTCACTCCCTCTGGAGTGAAGGGTCCAGAATTGTTCAGTGCCAGAACCCACAGAACTTTCCTGGGTGACAAAGTGTAACAGATAAACTGAAGCAACAAAAATGATGGCTTGGTTTCTGCCCAGGCAAGAGTTAAGAGATGACATTATTGTGACAAGCGATACATGCGAATTGCTAATTTCCAGGTGTTTATTTATGAACTGTTCACTTGCTTATTAATCAGGAATAAGAGGCATCTTTTTTTTTTTTTTTTAATTTTCTGAACTGTGAAGTGGGGAGGCAGAGAGACTCCTGCATGCACCCAACCAGGATCCAACCAGCTTGCCCACCACAGGAGCCATTCTAGTGCCTGAGGCCGAGGCCATGGAGTCATCCTCAGCGACTGGGCCAAGTTTGCTCCAATGGAGCCTTGACTATGGGAGGGGAAGAGAAAGAGAGAAAGGAGAGCGGGAAGGGTGGAGAAGCAGATGGCCACTTCTCCTCTGTACCCTGATGGGGAATCAAACCTGGGATTTCCACACTCTGGGCTGACTCTCTACTGCTGAGCCAACTGGCCAGGGCCAAGATGCATCTTCTGAACAACATGGGGTGTTACCTCAAGACTCTTCTGATTTTAAATTTAAGAGTCTGTCTTTAAAAAAATGATCATGTTTTGTTGCAAAGAGGTATGAGCCATATTTATGAGTGTATGGGAGATATTTCTGGGCTCCAACTTTGCAAAAATAGCCATGAATCTTAGAAAATACTACTTTATAATGTAAAAATGTATTCAGTTTGGTAGAACTTGTTACATTGTATTTTAAATGTATGAAAGTAGAATGCCACACTTGGTAATTTCTAATAGGGTACTGTTGACATTTTAAAAATGTTACTGACTAATATATATATATTCAATAATTCATTTTTGTATACTGTTTAGCATATAATATGTATAATGCACTGTGCTAGTTTTGAAAATCTAAGAGTGAGTAAGGAATGGATGCTGACATCAAGTACCAACTTCTAGGCTGGGAGGGAGACAAATGAACCCAGACATGCTCCTAGAACATGGAAGTCTGCACAAGCATTGTAGCATCCCCAAGCAGGAATCGTTTCCAATATTGGCTTCGTATTTGCTACTGACAGATACAGAGAAACAAGAGAATCAGATTTAACATGATAAGTAGTATTTATTTAAAATTATATCTGTTATATATAGTACATGTGAGCTACATTTATTATTTCAGAAGTTACTGTTTGTATTTTGGAGTTGTTACGAGAGAGCAGGGAGATTGAGAGACTGGGCGAAAAAAGTAAAGCAATTAAAAAGTGCACACTGGTAGTTACAAAATATTCACAGGGATGTAAAGGACAGCATAGGGAATTATTGAATAAATCACTTTTTTTTTTTCTTTTAATCTGTTGATGTGAATAACATTTATAGACTTTCTAATATAGAGACAAACTCACACAGAGAGCAGGTTGACAGCTATCGGGAGAGGGAGCTGGGTGAGGGAGGTGGAAAGATAGAGAGAAAAAGGACACACACATGCAAAAACCCCTCATGGACAAAGACAAGTGTGACGTTGTCAGGAGGAGCAGGTAGAGAGGGTATAAGGGGGATAAATGGTGATAAACAGAGACTTGACTTGGGAGGGTGAACACACAATACGGTGTATAGAGAT
The DNA here is from genome assembly GCF_036850995.1 of Saccopteryx leptura. Lineage (NCBI taxonomy): Eukaryota > Metazoa > Chordata > Mammalia > Chiroptera > Emballonuridae > Saccopteryx > Saccopteryx leptura. Next base: position 129,437,213 of record NC_089503.1, on the reverse strand, counting down.
GGGTTGTAAAATTGGGCACCTGAAACCTGTATAATTGTTAACTGGTGTCACCCCAATACATTCAATAAAAAAAATTAAATTTTATTTCAATTTGTGATAAGTGCCCTGTATACAAATGGATTATCATTTTTTTAACATACTGCTGGATTCAGTTTGCTAATATTTTATTTAAAATATATTGAAATAGTGTTTAGGAGTGAGTTTGACCTGTAATTTTTTTTTCTTCTTTTGTTTGCCTTTTTTCTGTACTCTTCTTGTTTAGGCTTCAGTATCAGGATATACTGCTCATAGAACGGGAATATGTTTTCTTCTTATGCTTGGGGCAAATTAGTATAAGATTAAAAGCTAGGTAGAACTCTCTTATAATACCATGGTAACTTAATATTTTCTCTGTAGGAAGATTTTTAACTACTACTTCAATTTATTTGTTGATTCTAATGCGACTCAGACTTTTATCTGGATTCCATTTTGCCAAGATATGTTTTTCTAGAATTCTCTTATTTTCTTTATATTTTCAAATTTATTAGTACAAAGTTGTTTGTGTTTTATTTTAATCTGTTGTAGTTGTAGGTATGTTCACGGTGACTCCTAATATTGATTATTTTGCCTTCTCTTTTATTTTGTTTATCAGTTTTATTAGATATTTTTCCATTTTATTTTTTTTTTTTTTTTTTTTTTTTTTTTTTGTTTTTTTTTTAATAAATTTTTATTGATGTTAATGGGATGACATTAATAATTCAGGGTACATATATTCAAAGAAAACATGTCTAGGTTATTTTGTCATTAAATTATGTTGCATACCCCTCACCCAGAGTCAGATTGTCCTCCGTCATCCTCTGTCTAGTTTTCTCTGTGCCCCTCCCCCTCCCCCTAACTCTCCCTCCCTCCCTCCTGCGTCCTCCCTCCCCCCACCCCTGGTAACCACCACTCTCTTGTCCATGTCTCTTAGTCTCGTTTTTATGTTCCACCAATGTATGGAATCATGTAGTTCTTGTTTTTTTCTGATTTACTTATTTCACTCCGTATAATGTTATCAAGATCCCACCATTTTGCTGTAAATGATCTGATGTCATCATTTCTTATGGCTGAGTAGTATTCCATAGTGTATATGTGCCACATCTTCTTTATCCAGTCTTCTATTGAAGGGCTTTTTGGTTGTTTCCATGTCTTGGCCACTGTGAACAGTGCTGCAATGAACATGGGGCTACATGTGTCTTTACGTATCAATGATTCTGAGGTTTTGGGGTATATACCCAGTAGAGGGATTGCTGGGTCATAAGGTAGTTCTATTTGCAGTTTTTTGAGGAACCACCATACTTTCCTCCATAATGGTTGTACTACTTTACAGTCCCACCAACAGTGTATGAGGGTTCCTTTTTCTCCACAGCCTCTCCAACATTTGCTATTGTCCGTCTTGTTGATAATAGCTAATCTAACAGGGGTGAGGTGGTATCTCATTGTAGTTTTGATTTGCATTTCTCTAATAACTAATGAAGCTGAGCATCTTTTCATATATCTGTTGGCCATTTGTATTTCTTCCTGGGAGAAGTGTCTGTTCATGTCTTCTTCCCATTTTTTTATTGGATTGTTTGTTTGTTTGTTGTTGAGTTTTATGAGTTCTTTGTAAATTTTGGATATTAGGCCCTTATCTGAGCTATTGTTTGAAAATATCAGTACCCATTTAGTTGGCTTTCTGTTTATTTTGATATCAGTTTCTCTTGCTGAGCAAAAACTTTTTATTCTGATGTAGTCCCATTCATTTATCTTTGCCTTCACTTCTCTTGCCATTGGAGTCAAGTTCATAAAATGTTCTTTAAAACCCAGGTCCATGAGTTGAGTACCTATGTCTTCTTCTATGTACTTTATTGTTTCAGATCTTATATTTAGGTCTTTGATCCATTTTGAATTAATTTTAGTACACGGGGACAGGCTGTAGTCGAGTTTCATTCTTTTGCATGTGGCTTTCCAGTTTTCCCAACACCATTTGTTGAAGAGGCTTTCTTTTCTCCATTTTGTGTTGTTGGCCCCCTTATCAAAGATTATTTGACCATATATATGTGGTTTTATTTCTGGGCTTTCTATTCTGTTCCATTGGTCTGAGTGTCTATTTTTCTGCCAATACCATACAGTTTTGATTATTGTGGCTCTATAATATAGTTTAAAGTCAGGTATTGTAATGCCCCCAGCTTCATTCTTTTTCCTTAGGATTGCTTTAGCTATTCGGGGTTTTTTATAGTTCCATATAAATCTTATGATTTTTTGTTCCATTTCTTTAAAAAATGTCATAGGAATTTTGATGGGAATTGCATTAAATTTATATATTACTTTGGGTAATATGGCCATTTTAATTATATTTATTCTTCCTATCCAAGAACAAGGAATATTTTTCCATCTCATTGTGTCTTTTTCTATTTCTCTTAGCAATGCCTTGTAGTTTTCATTATATAGGTCCTTTATATTCTTTGTTATGTTTATTCCTAGGTATTTTATTTTTTTTGTTGCAATCGTGAAGGGGATTATTTTTTTGAGTTCGTTTTCTAATATTTCATTGTTGGCATATAGAAAGGCTATGGACTTTTGTATGTTGATTTTGTATCCTGCGACCTTACTGTATTGGTTTATTGTTTCGAGTAATCTTTTTGTGGAGTCCTTTGGGTTTTCGATGTATAGGATCATATCATCAGCAAAAAGTGATACCTTTACTTCTTCTTTTCCGATATGGATGCCTTTTATTTCTTTGTCTTGTCTGATTGCTCTGGCCAGAACTTCTAGCACCACGTTAAATAAGAGTGGAGAGAGTGGACAACCCTGTCTTGTTCCTGATTTAAGGTGGAAAGTCCTCAGTTTTACGCCATTTAATATGATGTTGGCTGATGGTTTATCATATATGGCCTTTATCATGTTGAGATATTTTCCTTCTATACCCATTTTGTTGAGAGTCTTAAACATAAAATTGTGTTGTATTTTATCGAAAGCCTTTTCTGCGTCTATTGATAAGATCATGTGGTTTTTGTTCTTTGTTTTGTTGATATGGTGTATTACGTTAACCGTTTTACGTATGTTGAACCATCCTTGAGATTCTGGGATGAATCCCACTTGATCATGATGTATTATTTTTTTTATATGTTGTTGTATTCGATTTGCCAGTATTTTGTTTAGTATTTTAGCATCTGTATTCATTAGAGATATTGGTCTGTAGTTTTCTTTTTTTGTGCCATCCTTGCCTGGTTTTGGTATGAGGGTTATGTTGGCCTCATAAAATGTGTTTGGAAGTATTGCTTCTTCTTCAATTTTTTGGAAGACTTTGAGTAGAATAGGAACCAAGTCTTCTTTGAATGTTTGATAGAATTCACTAGTATAACCGTCTGGGCCTGGACTTTTATTTTTGGGGAGGTTTTTAATAGTTTTTTCTATTTCCTCCCTGCTGATTGGTCTGTTTAGGCTTTCTGCTTCTTCATGACTCAGTTTAGGAAGGTTGTATTGTTCTAGGAATTTATCCATTTCTTCTAGATTGTTGTATTTGGTGGCATATAGTTTTTCATAGTATTCTACAATAATTCTTTGTATATCTATGATGTCTGTGGTGATTTCTCCTCTTTCATTTTGGATTTTATTTATTTGAGTCCTGCGTCTTTTTTCCTTAGTGAGTCTTGCCAAGGGTTTGTCAATTTTGTTGATCTTTTCAAAGAACCAGCTCCTTGTTTTATTGATTTTTTCTATAGTTTTTCTGTTCTCTATTTCATTTATTTCTGCTCTGATTTTTATTATCTCCTTTCTTCGGCTGGTTTTGGGTTGTCTTTGTTCTTCTTTTTCTAGTTCCTTAAGGTGTGAAGTTAAGTGGCTTACTTCGGCTCTCTCTTGTTTGTTCATATAGGCCTGAAGTGATATGAACTTTCCTCTTATTACTGCTTTTGCTGCATCCCAGAGATTCTGATATGTCGTATTTTCATTTTCATTTGTCTGTATATATCTTTTGATCTCTGCACTTATTTCTTCTTTGACCCATTCATTTTTTAGAAGTATGTTGTTTAGTTTCCATAATTTTGTGGGTTTTTCCCCCTCTTTTTTACAGTTGAATTCTAGTTTCAAGGCTTTATGATCAGAGAATATGCTTGGTACAATTTCAATTTTTCTAAATTTGCTGATATTGTCTTTATGGCCCAACATATGGTCAATTCTTGAGAATGTTCCATGTACACTAGAGAAAAATGTATACTCTGTCGCTTTGGGATGAAGTGTCCTGTAGATGTCTATCATATCCAGGTGTTGTAATATTTCGTTTAAGGCCACTATATCTTTATTGATTCTCTGTTTGGATGACCGATCTAGAGCCGTCAGCGGTGTATTGAGGTCTCCAAGTATGATTGTATTTTTGTCAGTTTTTGTTTTAAGGTCAATAAGTAGCTGTCTTATATATTTTGGTGCTCCTTGGTTTGGTGCATATATATTAAGGATTGTTATGTCTTCTTGATTCAGTGTCCCCTTAATCATTATGAAATGACCATTTTTGTCTCTGAGTACTTTTTCTGTCTTGTAGTCAGCATTATCAGATATGAGTATTGCTACACCTGCTTTTTTTTGGGTGTTGTTTGCTTGGAGTATTGTTTTCCAGCCTTTCACTTTGAATTTGTTTTTATCCTTGTTGCTTAGATGAGTTTCTTGTAGGCAGCATACAGTTGGATTTTCTTTTTTAATCCATTCTGCTACTCTGTGTCTTTTTATTGGTAAGTTTAATCCATTTACATTTAGTGTAATTATTGACACTTGTGGGTTCCCTATTGCCATTTTATAAATTGCTTTCTGTTAGTTTTGTATCTTGTTTGATTCTTCTCTTTTGTTTTTCTATCATTTGTTTTTGTTTGTTTGTATTCCATACTTCTTTCCTCTGTTGCTACCTTTTTTAAGTCAAGTGTTTTTGTGGTGGTTTTTTCAAGGGTGGTTACCATTAAGTAATGAAAAGGGTACCTACCATATTCATTGTAGTACCCTTTCTTATGAGTATTTCTGTGCTTCATCGTCCTTTGCTACTGTTAATCTTCATCCTTTCTCCCCTTTTTTTTTCTTTTGTTGTCACAGTTTAAGTTTGGTTTTATTGTTTTCTTGGTGGAGCTGTTACTTGGGGTTCTGTTTTCTTTTGTTCTTTGAATCTGGTTGGAAAACCCCCTTTAGTATTTCCTGGAGTGGGGGCTTTCTGCTGATAAATTCTCTCATCTTTTCTGTATTTGTGAATGTTTTTATATCTCCTTCGTACTTGAAGGATAGCTTTGATGGGTATAGTATTCTTGGCTGAAAGTTCCTCTCTTTCAGGGCTTTGAATATTGGGGTCCACTCTCTTCTAGCTTGTAGAGTTTCTGCTGAGAAGTCTGATGATAATCTAATAGGTCTTCCTTTATATGTTGTATTCTTCTTTTCCCTGGCTGCCTTGAGAATTTTTTCTTTGTCATTGGTTTGTGTCATCTTCATTATGATGTGCCTTGGAGTGGGTTTGTTGGGGTTAAGAAAACTCGGTGTTCTGTTTGCTTCTTGAATTTGAGGCTTTAGTTCTTTCCACAGGCTTGGGAAGTTCTCATCTATTATTTGTTTAAGTATATTCTCCATTCCATTTTCTCTCTCTTCTCCCTCTGATATACCTATTATTCTTATGTTATTCTTTCTGATGGAGTCAGACAATTCCTGTAGGGTTTTCTCGTTTTTTATTATTTTTGAGTCTCTTTCTTCTTCTCTCTGTTGTGCCTCAAGTTGCTTGTCTTCTATTTCACTAATCCTATCTTCTATCTGGGCTGTTCTATTAGCTAAGCTTGTTATCTCGTTTTTCAGTTCGTGAATTGAGTTTTTCATTTCTGTTTGATTTGTTTTTATAGTTTCAATTTCCTTGGTAATATATTCTTTGTGATCGCTGAGTTGTTTTCTGATTTCCCTAAATTGCCTTTCTGTGTTTTCTTGTATCTCTCTGAGTATTTTTAAGATTTCTATTTTAAATTCTCTGTCATTTGGCTCCAAGGCTTCCAGTAAGCTAAATCTTTTCTCCATAGATTTTTCCACATCCATTTGTGTTACCTCTCTATCTTTTGTATCCATAATATTCGATTTCCTTTTTCTTATTGGCATCTGAAGGTGGTCTTGTTGATATTCTTAATTAAAATTAATAAAGAATAAAAAGGGAAAAAAAAAGAAAAAAAAATAATAAAAAAATAAAAAACAAAAAAACAAAAAACACTCCACACACACAAAAAGTAATGATGTATTATTTCCCCCTTTTTTCTTTCTTCTCCTTCCCTCCTCTCACCTCTTTAGGTAAATATCGTGATGACCTGTGAATTATATTATGCTAAATGGAACAAAAATTGCCTATAATGGAGGGCCTGATTTGGGGTGAAGAGTTCAAGGTGCAAAAAAGGGAGTAGGGACCTACTAAATGCAAAAAAAAAAAAAAAAAAAAAAAAAAAAAAAAAAAAAAAAAGGAGGATATCTTAGACAAGCATCAAATGATTTGCTTGTAAGTGATGGTCGACTAAAAGATATAATGAGAGGGATAAGAGGGAAACAGAAAAAAGGAGAGAAAAAATAATATTTAAAGAAGAAAAAAAATAAAAATAAGTAAAAATTTGTTGTATTAAGTGGAGTGAAGACTAAATACAATGGAGACTTTGGGTTGGGAGGAATGCTAGTGAGTTAAAAAGCAATGTAAAAAGTACCCAAAAATGCCACAAAAACAAACAAATAAAGGAAAACCAAGAACAAAAGCAGAAAAAAAAAAAAAAAAAAAAAAAAAAAAGAACAAACAACAAAAACAAAAAAAACTTTAGTCCCAAATTAAATAATTTGTTCGTAATTGAGGATTAAATGAGAGGAAAAGTAAAAGGAGAAAAGAAGGAACGAATAGAAAGGAAAAAATAAGAAAAAGAGAGAAACAAAGGAAGAAAAAAAGGAAAGGGAGAAAAAACAAAGAAAACAAAAGGGGAGAGAGTGAGAGTTAAGGGTTTTGGAGTGTAACCCTAAGGGAGAGTAAGGATGAAGAAAAGAAATAAAATGTAACACTTATGGGTAGTGTAGTTCAAGAAAAGGGTAGCATAAGATGGGCAGAGAATAAATGGACCGAGGTGGAGGAAATACAAATAAAGACAATAAGAAAGAAGAGAGAAACACAACAACAAAGAATTAGTGGAACAAGTTATAAAGTCTGTGGATTTTTCTTGATTTTGAGAGGTTAACTTCTTCCTTTTTCTTTTCTCTCCCTCTTCCTGGTCGGTTACTCTGTACCCCAGGTTCTGCCCCTGTGTCACGCTTAGGTAGGGATTTGCAGTTGATGGGATTCTATGGCAATGTCATATAATTGGCTTTAGTCTCACTGGTAGTCAAGGCTTGTTGGCGTTTGTAGAAGAAGATGCACTATTCGCTGCTTGCTATATAGATCTTAATATCTGCCAAGTCCCTCTTGTTAGGTATATCCCTGAATATAGAGGCTCTGTCAATCAGAAGTTGCCCCCGCCCCTTTAGCGAAAGGCAGTGAAAAATATTATGCCTCTTGTCTTGGATCGCTGAACTGGGAGAGATCTTATCAATTAGAGCCCTGTGGGTGCGTAGATTTTGTGGGTTTAGCTAATTTCAGTGATTGGATCCGCAGCTGTGCTCCAGAGAGTATTTCAGGCTGCCTGCGCGCCCCTATCCCAACGCTTGATTGTTAGCTCGAATGGCTGGGTGAGGTGCCCCGTCCACGGAGAGAATCTCCTGACTAGGAAAGACAGGTTTGGCGCCCCTCCTGGACTGCGTCACGGGGCGCACGCGTGCACGGCTTCTCAGAACACGCCAGTGGTGGCCGGCACTCCCGGGGACGCGGGGCTCGCGCACGCGGCTTCTCAGAGCACGCCGGTGGTGGCCGCTACTCCCTGGGACGGGACGGGGCTCGGGGAACGGGCGCGCGGCTTCCCAGAGCACGCCGGTGGTGGCCTGCACTCCCCGGGATGCGGCTTGGGGCGCGAGCACGCGGCTTCTCCGAGCACGCCGGTGGTTGCTGGCACTCCCCGGGGCGCGCGGGCGCGCGGCTTCCCAGAGCACGCCGGTGGTGGCCGGCACTCCCCGGGATGCGGCTCGGGGCGCGAGCACGCGGCTTCTCCGAGCACGCCGGTGGTTGCTGGCACTCCCCGGGGCGCGCGGGCGCGCGGCTTCTCAGAGCACGCCGTTGGTTGCTGGCACTCCCTGGGACGTGGGTCGGGGCTCGCACGCGGTTTCTCAGAGCACGCCGGTGGTTGCTGGCACTCCCCGGGGCGCGCGGGCGCGCGGCTTCTCAGAGCACGCCGTTGGTTGCTGGCACTCCCTGGGACGTGGGTCGGGGCGCGCACGCGGTTTCTCAGAGCACGCCGGTGGTTGCGGGCACTCCCCGGGATGCGGGGCGCGGGCGCGCGGCTTCTCAGAGCACAGAGCACGCCGGTGGTTGCCGGCACTCCCTGGGACGTGGATGGGGCGCGCCTGTGGCTCCTCAGAGCACAGAGCACGCCGGTGGTTGCCGGCACTCCCTGGGACGTGGCTCGGGGCGCTGGGACGCGGCTCGGGGCGCTGGGACGCGGCTCGGGGCGCGCGCGCGCGCGCCGGGCTTTTCAGAGCACGCCGGTGGTTGCCGGCACTCCCCGGGACGCGGCGGGGGCAGCTGCACGTGTGGGTTTACTCACCCCAGGCGTATTCCCTCCTGGGCAACAGTCCCTCTGCTTTCAGTGTGGATGCTCCGAGGATAAATTTTTCTGCTTCTAGTTGACAAATTTGTTGAGATTTTGGGGAGGTCTGTCGGACGTGCTGCTCACGGCGCCATTTCCGTGACGTCACTTCGATATTTTTCCATTTTATTAACCTTTTAAAATTCAACTTTTGCCTCTATTTTCTTTATTAAATAGTTATATAATTGTTTCTGCTCTCCTATTTATTATCTTCTTACATTTGTTTTATTTGGGTCTATTCACTGATTCACTTTCTAATTTTTAAGTTGGATGCTTAACTCATTAAAATTCAGAGTTCTTTTCTCTTAGAAAAAGAGTGTAAAACTAAATTACTCCTTTTGACTGTTACTTTATTTGCATTTCACAAGTGTTAATGTAGTATTTTCATTATCCATTTCTAAATATTTCTAAATTTCTATTATAATGTCTTCTTTGACCCGTGAATAACTTAAAAGTGCTTCTTTCATTTATGAAGTATGTAGAGGACTTTTATTTTTCTTGTTGAACTCTAACTTAATTGCATCATGGTCACACATCATAATCTGCACATACATATTATTTGAACTCTCTTAAGTCTTGTTTTATGTCCTTGTGCATGGTCAATTTTTATAAATGTACCTTTTGCATTTGAGATCAGTGTCATTCTTTAATTGGGTGTAGATGTCTACAAAGTCATTAAGTGTGCTGGTTAATTATTCTATCAGTCAAGGTCCTGCAGAGAAACAGAACCAATAAGATATCTATTGATATATAAGAGAAGTTCATTATAGCCTGACCAGGTGGTGGTGCAATAGATAGAGCATTGGACCGAGATGCGGAGGGCCCAGGTTCAAAACCCCAAGTTGCCAGCTTCAGCGTGGGCTCATCTGGTTTAAGCAAGGCTCACCAGCTTTAGCCCAGGGTTGCTGGCTTCAGCAAGGAGTCATTGGTCTGCTGTAGCCCCACAGTCACAACACATATGAGGGAGCAATAGATGAATAACTAAGGTGCAGCAATAAAGAATTGATGTTTCTCATCTCTCTCTTCCTGTCTGTCTGTCCCTCTCTCTGTCTCTCTCTGTCTCTGTCACACACACACACACACACACACACACACACACACACAACAACACACACACACAATTTATTATAGGGCCTGGCTCACACTGTTACGGAGACTGAGTAGTCCCATGTACAGTCTGCTGTCTGCAAGTTGGAGAACCAGGGGAGCCAGCGATGTGATTCCCTGAGTCCAAAGGCCTGAGAACCGGGAGCTGCAGTGTCCAAGAGCAGAAGAAGATGGGAATCCAGCCAATAGGACAGAGAATTTGCCCTTCCACCACCTTTTTGTTCTAGTCAAGCTCTCAATGGCTTGGATGATTCCCATCTGCATTGATGAAGGCTATCTTCTTTAATCAGTTTACAGAATCAAACTCAAATCTCTTCCAGAAACACCTTTCACCTAGAAATAATATTCTTCCAACTACCTGGGCATTCCTCAGCCCAGTCAAGTTGATGTGAAATTAACCATCCTAATTGTGTTGACTCTATTTCATTTTTCTGCACTCTCTGAATTTGGAGGCAGCTCAAGTCTTACTATGGCACCCTTAAGGGTGCCTTTGCATTCACCCAGTAACAAAGCCCCCAAGAAGATAGGTAAATAGTATATGTACAGACACATACACTGCATATAATCCATTCCTTCCTTCAGCCCAAACCCTACACTACTGCTTAAGACCCATTTCTCACTGAAGCTCCAACAGGCATTCTCACTGACTGGTCCTGCAGCATGCACCCAGTGCAATTGAACCAGCACACCCTGCTCACATTTCGTCTTGCATAAACCATGTGTTTATTGCACTTATGATGGTTTTCTGTGCTGAAATTATAAACTCTAGAAACTGTGCTTTCAAGTCCTTTGGAGTTACTGTAGAAGCTCTGGTATGTTACTGGTGCTTAGCAAATACTTATATACAGTAAGTGAATCTCTGCTACTCATAGTCTCCAACTAGAAAAACTTAAACAGGCTGGTGCTGTCTCAGCTGTGTAAAGGAGCAGCAAGCTCTGCATAATTACAAGCTAAGTTTCATATTAGCTCAGCGTAGTATTAAAGTATAGATATACAATTTTAGTCTGTTGTATTATAACGTACATTTTTATATAAATATATAGGTTCTGACGGGCATTTCAAAAATCATTCTTCTTAACTCTTTTTCATATCTACTTGTTAATATTTCATTCAATATATGTTTAATTAAAAATCAGTTAGTTATTATGATCATGTCTAGGCAACTTCTTTCTCATGAATAAGTACTTTCCATGGTGTGCAAAATAGTTTTAATGTTAATACCTTTCTTTTTATGCATTTAACAATTTGCTGTTTAAAAAGCTCTTAAATTTCTCTTTAAAAAAAATTCTCCTGGTAATAAATTAAAACCTGCTGTTTTATTATTTGTATTTCTTTTTTTTAAAATCTCTTTACATTGTGTCTGAATTTCTTAATACCTTTTCCTATTACATGGCACATTTTAAATTTCTACCTGTAACATAGCATGTTAATTATTCCTAACAATATGGACCATCCTGAGATTGGTCAGATAATTTGAGAATATTCAAAGCATGTGCAGTTTTTTAGTCTCCTTTTCTCATTTGCACCTTTTAAATGTTTTTTGTTGGTTGTCTGCTCTCTACTGACATCCTGCTTCTAAAGCAAGATAGGGTTTGCTGTTATATTTGCTGAAGGGAAAACATTTGTTCTCCCCATGAATATGCTATGTGTTTTAAACATTAGGATTAGAGACACCTTTGAAATAGAGTATTAGTTTTAACAGTAACGGCTGACTTAGCTGGTATGCTTGCAAAGATTAAGAAAGAGTCAGGTTACTTTTGTAGATTATGACACAACTTCATTGCTCATCTTAGAGCTCCATTTTTATAAGTTATAGGGATAGCAATTCACAGTTTTAAAAACATCAATTGGAGGCCAAATGTTAATGAACCAAAGAAGACCTGCCCACCCGATGTGAGGCAGAGCCAAACACTGAACACTGAGTTTGCAGTGGAAAAATTAAAGCTGTTTATTGGCCAGGCGTCAAGCCAGGAGAATAGGGAGCTAGTGCTCAAAACCTAAACTCTTTGAAGATTTTAAATCAAGGGTTTTTAAAGGCAATGATTGAGGATTAGGAGCTAGATGTTGTGAATGATGCTGATTGGTTAGTTCTTGGGTAAGTTATCATCTGATTAATTCAGTTCTTGACATCATCTTGTCTGGAGCCTTCATCACTGTGGTCAGATGATCTAATTGGATTGAGGAGCCAAGATCCTGCAAAACATCTCGTGATTGTGTGTCAGTGATGTTATCTTTAAAGCAAAAGGAAGAAACTAAACATCCTGTGACCACTGTTCCTGTTTAAGCTATCATTGCTTTGTGTTTAACTAGCTATACTTTTCTATTGTCTCAAGCAAAATGTACTTTTGAACTTTTCTCCTGGAACTTGGTTTACAAGCAGGCCTTCAGGACATGACAAACATACTTTAAAATCTTTGACTAACTATAAGCTACATGACAACCCAAACAACCAAAACCCTTAGTTAAAGTCTATACCTACATCTCTAGACTCTGATCTAATACCCACACATGTTTAATATTGACCGCTGACAGTTGGTTTCACAGATATAAGTTAAGAATTACTGTTGTTTGAGACTTTACCTTCAAAAATGTTAATAATTTTATTAAGAAGAAGAATGAAATTATATTACCAAAGAGGCAATAAATAATTAAAATTTGAGGTTTACTTTCATAGAATAGTCAATAAAGAGCAGAAAACACAGGAATATTTAAGAATTTATAGACATGGCAGAAGTAGGAATGCACAGGAAGATAAGGTGAGAAACATGGAGCTCAGCCTTCATGGGGGAGAAGCAGATTCCAGAACAAGAAAGGTCAGCCTCCTGGAGGAGGGAGCTGGGACTGGAAGAATTGCTGCCTCTACCCCTTTCCTGGCTGCTTTCTACACTGTCCAAGCAAAAGGAGACACTCAAAGTAGAGAGGTGAGATGCCTGCAGCGAAGAGGAATAGAGGCAACACTAGTAAAAGACAGTCAAGACAGAGTTTATTCAGTTCTATGGTAATAAAGGAGAGGAGCTTCAGTAAGACTGAGTTCAGCTCCAAATATAGTGGAGACAGCTGGAGATTTATAGCCAAGGTTTAGAGTGAAGGGATAAGGGACAAGAAGTTCTAAAATGGGACTCAAAGAGTAGGGGGATTTCTGCTAAACAAGCCTATCAAGATTATTATCAAATACAGGCTAAGGACTTGCTCAAATGACTTAGTAATATTCTTGTTAAAACGGGTAGGCAGGCCAAGGCCAGGGTCCATGATAAAGCCTCCTTGAAAAGTGGGCTCAGAGCAGTCTAGGAGTCTATGTAAAGTTTGATCAGGAAGCTAGTCTTTGTCACTATGTTGAACAGCTGAGCAACACTTCCCTACCAGGTGAGTCTCTCCTCTAGGTCCAGGGCAAGGCTGGCCCCCTACCTTGGCTATAGCCTCCTTGTAGGCTCCAAACAGGGGATCTTGAGCCAAAGAGAGATGCAGCTTGCAAATGGGGCCATGGAGACTCTGCCTGAGAGACCCTTGTTTTCCAGCATAGCCCCGCCAGCCCTCCTGGCTTCTCCCCTGGTCCAGGGCTGGTGCTGCCTTTTTGTCTTCCTCCCCAGGCCACATCATCACCAAGTGAGCAGTTTCTCCTGTTTTTCTAGGAGGATCTTGAGTCTTGGCTCCAATAACCATTTGTGCTGTGCACAGGAGGAGAGACTGCTTGCTTCCATGAGGAGGCAGAGGTCCATCTGACAGACACATCACAGTAAAAGATGAGTTAAGCCTGAACCAAGTCCAGGCTGTGTGGGGAGGGAGAGGAATGTCCCACAGCCCAGCTCCAGGATGATGTTTCTGATGTCAGCCCAGTCCCAGGTCACATGGCTGTCAGGTGGATGACAACTACCTAGTCCTGTTGAGAAGAAGGGGGTGGGTTGAGGTGGTCCAGGCAGACCCCACAGTGAAATGCATTGACATGTTTCTATATACTTACTTGAGATGTATACTGCTCACAAAAATTAGGGAGCATTTCAAAATAAATATGAAGCAATAAATATCCCTTAATTTTTGTGATCAGTGTACTTTTCCAATAGAAATAATGAATTTGTTCAAATCTATCTGCTAACGTCTTTCTTGTTTCCTTGTCCCCACTGATCAATAAAAATGAAACCAAGTTAGAGTTTGTGAAATGTGTTAGGATGTATGAGAAACTGCAGGCGATAAAAATAAAGCCAGGTTTCTAATTTTTATTACAGTATACACTGATCTTCTTGTTCACTTTATGTTCAACTCTTCAATCAAACTTCCACTAGGAGAGAAGAAAAACCAATTGGTGATCTGAAGTCGTTCTATCTCTTCTGCCCTTGAGACAGAGAACTTTGCTGAACTTTCAGAGGTCAGAGAAATTTTCAATCTTGTCTGCCACCTCCCCTCACCCTCAAGAGCCCCTTGACATGGCCCTAGAAGTGTTGGTTGATGCATACCTCTCCATTTACTGCCACCCAGTGAATGGTTCTCTACTGTGGACTCTGCAGAGACCAGCTCTGCAATGTATGTGCGAGAGAGGAAGGAGCTGCGAAACTTTGGAAAAAACACACAAGACACACATAAAGAAAAGAAGGCGTACAGGAGACTCTCAGCCACTTGGACTGAGAGCCTAGATCTCTGCAGCCTCATCGTATTTATTTGTTTCTTTAATCAGTATGCAAGTTAGCAGAGCATAGGCTCAGGAACAGAGAAGGATGATTAACTAAAACCTCTCAGGTATGCAGGAAATGGCTAACAGGTTCAGAAGCTTCCATTAAACAATTTTATCAGTGCTAGCCGGGGCGGCATTCTGCTCCTGCAGGGCTTGGCATCCCAAAGTCTGCACCAAAGACTTGTGTTAGGACAACATCCCAATTTCTGGCTGTTTTCCTACAGAAGTCTCCCTTCATGAGCGTCCCTTTCTTCTTTGGGAGCAATGTGTGGCAGGTCCACTGTGCTTCCTTCCCTGTCCCTTGAGAGCCTCGGGGGCAACTGCTCTGTCGCACTCCTTTGCTGTCTCCTGGGTTCCTCTCTAATCTCCACAGATCCCTCTGCAGAAGTGCAGTGTTGGCAGAGTTGGGGTCTGTGGCCTGGAGGCACCATTGCAGTGGGTATTAGGGGACTGCAAGGCACAGATGCAGCAAAAGTGATGAGGAGGTTGTCTCTGGTTCCAGGACGTTCAGTTTAGATGAGAAAAGGGAAATCCTGCTGGCCAGGGGACGACCTGGAAATCAGGCCAGGTTGGTAGGAACTCCTGATCAGAGGAATGCTGGGCTCTGGGAAATCCTGCAGCTCCAGGGCTCAGTAGGGGATCTGGGTACAGGAAGGCAACCCATTAAATGTAAGCCTGCAAATCTCTAGACTAGAGTTCTGGCTGGGAAACTAAGCAGCACTTAAGGAATGAGAATGTTGGCACTATCCCAGTCCTGAGATAAATTTCACTTGCTGACAACTCAAACCAAGCCCTGTAGGGTCCAAACTGATTCTGAGACAAAGGCAGCTGACTTCCTCTCACATGCTGAATACACCCAGGAAACGGAGGGGAGGGGGCATGCTAGACCTGAAATTGGGATTCAGCTACAGAAGGCGCTATTGAAGGTGAGGGACCAAGGTAGAGGCTGACAATAACAAATTCCTGAGATGGTGCTAAAGTTGGCACTGAATGTGGAGTCTACTTCAGCTTGGTTTTGTGGTCATTGTGATGACCATGCTGGGCTGAGAGTGTTGGTGGATGGTGATGACTGAAAAGCCATCTAGGTCAATTCCTGAAGATTTGAGCATTGACCATCTGCCAGTGTGCTCCAGTTCAGACCCAAGCAATCCAGCCTGCATTTTGCCTGAGCGAAATAAACAAGGTTTCTAAGGAGTCAGTGGGAGCAGAGCACACAGGCTGTAGGGCAGCCTTTGGCCTATTTTCTTCCCATTTAAATGTGGCTAAGCTTTTGATTCCACAGCACAAGGAAGGAGTTGGAAAGTTTTCTGTGTTTAAATTGACCAATGCCTTTGTTCTTTTTGTCTTTTCAGACATAAGATCTTTCTGTACTGCTGTCTTTGGGTTTCCTCTCGAATCACCTCATTTCCTAATCACATCGCTTATATAGTGGGAAGCAGAAAGAAATTTCTGTCTATATTTTCAAGTATAAATTTAAAAAAATAAACTGATTCAAGGCTATTACAGTTGCATAAGTATCCAGTCTAATTCACCTTCAATGAAATATTCAGATCAAGTTGTTAAATGAACTTAACCAGAGCAGAATGATCCCAAATGAAAGAACATAATCACCATCCATTCTGAGTGCTCAACACAAAGGCTACACACGCAGCTTGAAGGAGGGGGAAATGGAATGTTTTCTTCATCTTAATTGCACACAGCATCCTATGGCTCTACCCATGTGAAACTGCAGAAAATGGGGGACGTAATGCACATCTCTGCACTAACACTGGTAAAGTTAACCTGGGAGGTAATAATCTGTATACTTCATAAGCCTAACATCTGTCTGGAGGCTGGCCTCTGCACACCTCCTGAACCTCGCTGGGAGACAAGGCAGAGTTCTGCTTTCTCTTTCTTCTGTTTGCTACAAAAAAGCAAGGGTGCTATCTGATTATTAAGACTCAGCCTTGATAGTGCCATGTTTCCTGCACAGGACCAGAGATAGAGTCTTCTTGTCTAGGACTTTTACTCTTCTTAGGATGTTCTCTACTGCACCAAAGGCTGGGAGCACCCACTTTGAGTGCCTAAAGGGTCCCACATAAGACCAACCTCAACTGTGCTCCCCACTTCAGGGCAGAGCAAGTGTCTCCTCACCTTTGTGTTAGCTTTGGAAAACTGCTTTCATTTTACCGCATAAAGGACCTTCTGTACATTCTCTCCTCAGTGCTTCCTATCTTCTGTCATGGACCATCAGCTGCAGGGATCAGGTGCAAATCGGATAGTGCAGCATGCACAAATCAACACTGAAATAATTTCTGGTCACTTCTCAGATTATTCAGATGTGCCCATGCATACTAGCCCAACCCTGTGTGCCATTCAGTTTCTGGTGACTGTGTCCCAGGA
Source organism: Saccopteryx leptura (assembly GCF_036850995.1). Classification (NCBI taxonomy): domain Eukaryota; kingdom Metazoa; phylum Chordata; class Mammalia; order Chiroptera; family Emballonuridae; genus Saccopteryx; species Saccopteryx leptura. The sequence continues at coordinate 129,420,353 of NC_089503.1, read as the reverse complement.
GAGCTTAGGAGACCGGTGAAGGCTCTTAGATCATTGGGAGGTCTGGGTGGGCAACCATGTTGGGACAGGAACTGGCAGCCAAGGAGGCCAAGTCACTAGGACAAGCTATATCTAAGCTGTCACTGGATGAGGAGCTCAGGAGAGGTCCTCTTTTTAGGCTTTTTTGCGGGTACTTATGACACCTTTTAGAAGGCCAGACCGAGCACTGGCAACTGTTGGAGCTTGTGACTGTTAGACCCATGATGACTCATCCTGCCTGTCTCTGGCACCTCCTTTCTTCCTTCTTCTGTTTGGCAGATGAAATAAAGGAACCAAATTACAGATGAATATGGCTCTTCAAGGAGAGAGAGAGCTGATGTGACTTCTCTCCCTCCATTCTGGAGGCAGAGGCTCCACTTGAGGGCATCTGAATCTCCAGCCGGTGAAGTCAGGTCTAAGGGATCAAGTATAGAAGAAATTGCCCATGAGTCAATTAGCAACTTAGCCTATGGCCTCAACACTAATTTATTTGTGTGCTACCTGGCTGTTTCTTCATGTGCTCCCCATAGGATTAATTATCACTTTCTCCCAGTCCTAAAAAAATCACAGCTGACTAAAGAAAATGTAGTTAGTGTCAGTAGACACCTTTAACAAAAGTTGTACTAACACTGTTAGCCTTCTGAGTGTTAGACAGCAATAAAAACCCCAATAAACACAACTACATATTGAAACCATTTCTTGGAATTTAGGCCTATAATAAGCATAAAAGAATTGTTGATTTTTCTAACATACTATATATTTTTTCTTGGCTAACATACTATCTTGATTTCACTAAATAATAAAATGATCCCAACTGAACCTAAGTATATATATATGATACACTAAGTATATATGTATAGGTATATGTATGTGTATACACACACACAGAGTAACATATATAAATCTCACTCAATTACACACACCATATATGCACAGAGAGAGAAGGGAGGAAATAATGGGTATATAATGATTTTTTAAATTAGGAAAATAGGCCCCCTTGAAATTTGGCACCATGGACAAAAAGACTTAGATCCTTATGCATATTTTGACTAAGATTTTTTTTAACTGTAAAATAACTTTTTAAGTATTTATGATAGAAAATAATTAGGAATGTCCCAAGTTGTGTATACAGGTACATTTATTATAGTATTTTTAAAAGCAGAAATGAGAAACAACTTGTAGACCTCACAAACATTGTTTTTTTGTGTGTTTTTTTATAATATATATATATTAATTTTAATGAAGTGACATTGATAAATCAGGGTACATATGTTCAGAGAAAACATCTCCAGATTATTTTGACATTTGATTATGTTGCATACCCCTCACCCAAAGTCAAATTGTCTTCCATCACCTTCTATCTGGTTTTCTTTGTGCCCCTCCCCTCTCCCCACCCCCTCTCTCTCCTTCCTTGCCCCCTTCCCACTCTCAAGCCCCCCCCCCCCCGTTACCATCACATTCTTGTCCATGTCTCTGAGTCTCATTTTTATGTCCCATTTATGTATGGATTCATATAGTTCTCAGTTTTTTCTGATTTACTTATTTCACTCCGTATAATGTTATCAAGGTCCATCCATGTTATTGTAAATGATCCGATGTCATCATTTCTTATGGCTGAGTAGTATTCCATGGTATATATGTACCAAAGCTTTTTAACCCACTCGTCCACTGACGGACACTTGGGCTGTTTCCAGATCTTCGCTATTGTGAACAATGCTGCCATAAACATGGGGGTACATTTCTCCTTTTGGAACAGTTCTATGGTGTTCTTAGGGTATATTCCTAAAAGTGGGATAGCTGGGTCAAAGGGCAGTTCAATTTTTAATTTTTTGAGGAATCTCCATACTGTTTTGTACAGTGGCTGCACCAGTCTGCATTCCCACCAGCAGTGCAGGAGGGTTCCCTTTTCTCCACATCCTCGCCAGCACTTATTCTGTGTTGTTTTGTTGATGAGCGCCATTCTGACTGGTGTGAGGTGATATCTCATTGTGGTTTTAATTTGCATTTCTCTAATGATTAGTGATGTTGAGCATTTTTTCATATGCCTATTGGCCATCTGTATGTCCTCTTTGGAGAAATGTTTATTCATTTCTTTTGCCCATTTTTTGATTGGATTGTTGATCTTCCTGGTGTTGAGATTTATAAGTTCTTTATAAATTTTGGTTATTAACCCCTTATCAGATGTATTGTCAAATATGTTCTCTCATTGTGTAGTTTGTCTTTTTATTCTGTTCTTATTGTCTTTAGTTGTGCAAAAGCTTTTTAGTTTGATATAGTCCCATTTGTTTATCCTGTCTTTTATTTCACTTGCCCGTGGAGATAAATCAGCAAATATATTGCTGCGAGAGATGCCTATGTTTTCTTCTAAGATGCTTATGGTTTCAAGGCTTCATTTAAGTCTTTTATCCATTTTGAGTTTATTTTTGTGAATGGTGTAAGTTGGTGGTCTAGTTTCATTTTTTTGCAGGTAGCTGTTCAATTTTTCCAACATTATTTACTAAAGAGGCTGTCTTTACTCCATTGTATGCCCTTACCTCCTTTCTCAAATATCAGTTGTCCATAGAGCTGTGGGTTTATTTCTGGGTTCTCTGTTCTGTTCCATTGATCTACATGCCCATTCTTGTGCCAGTAACAGGCTGTTTTGAATACAATGGCCTTGTAGTATAGCTTGATATCAGGAAGTGTGATACCTTCCCCTTTATTATTCTTTTTTAAGATTGCTGAGGCTATTCTTTTTTGGTTCAATATAAATTTTTGGAATATTTGATCTATATCTTTAAAGTATGTCATTGGTATTTTAATTGGTATTGCATTGAATTTATAAATTACTTTGGGTAATATAGATATTTTAATGATGTTTATTTTTCCTAACCATGAGCACGGTATATGCTTCCACTTGTTTGTATCTTCCTTGATTTCTTTTATCAATGTTTTATAATTTTCTGAGTACAAGCCCTTAGTCTCCTTGGTAAAATTTACTCCTAGGTACTTTATTATTTTGGTTGTAATAGTGAAGGGGATTGTTTCCTTAATTTCTCTTTCTGTTCATTATTGTTGTATAAAAATGCCTCTGATTTCTGAGTATTAATTTTATATCCTGCCACTTTGCTGAATTTATTTATCAGGTCTGGTAGTTTTTTGACTGAGAATTTAGGGTTTTCTATATACAATATCATATCATCTGCAAATAATGATAGTTTAACTTCCTCTTTTCCAACTTGAATGCCTTTTATTTCTTCTTCTTGTCTGATTGCTGTGGATAGGACTTCTAGGACTATGTTGAATAAGAGTGGTGAAAGGGGGCACCCCTCCCTTGTTCCTGATCTTAAGGGGATTGCTTTTAATTTTCCCATTGAGTATGATGTTGGCTGTGGGTTTCTCATAGATGGCCTTTATCATGTTGAGGTATGTTCCCTGTATTCTCACTTTGCTGAGAGTTTTGATCATGAATGGGTGCTGGATTTTATCAAATGCTTTTTCTGCATCTATTGAAATTATCATGTGGTTTTTCTCCTTTCTTTTCTTTATGTGATAAATCACATTGATTGATTTGCAAATATTGTACCAGCCTTGCCTCCCCAGAATAAATCCCACTTGATCATGGTGTATGATTTTTTCCATATATTGTTGGATCCGGTTTGCTGATATTTTGTTGAGGATTTTAACATCTATATTCATCAGGGATATTGGCCTATAATTTTCTTTCTTTGTGTTGTCTTTACCTGGTTTTGGTTTCAGAATTATGCTTGCCTCATAAAAGGAGCTTGGAAGTCTTCCTTCTTCTTGAATTATTTGAAATAGTTTGAGAAGGATAGGAGTTAGTTCTTCTTTGAATAAATGGTAGAATTCACTTGTGAAGCCATCAGGCCAAGGACTTTTCTTTGTTGGTAGGTTTTTGATAACTGTTTCCATCTCATTTGGTGTAATTGGTCTGTTTAGGTTTTCTGATTCTTCCAGATTGATTTTTGGAAGATTGTATGTTTCAAGGAATTTGTCCATTTCATCTAGGTTGTCTAGTTTTTTGGCATACAGTTCTTCATAGTATTTTCTTACAATATTTTGTATTTCTGTTGTGTCAGTTGTTATTTCTCCACTCTCATTTCTAATTTTATTTATTTGTGTCCTCTCTCTTTTTTTCTTGGTGAGTCTAGTTAAAAGTCCATTGATCTTGTTTACCTTTTCAAAGAACCAGCTTCTAGATTCATTGATCCTCTGTATTGTTTCTTTAGCCTCTATGTCATTTATTTCTGCTCTGATCTTTATTATTTCCTTCCTTCTACTACATTTGAGCTTTACTTGCTGTTCTTTTTCTAGTTCTTTTAGATGCAGGGTTAAGTTGTTTATTTGAGCTTTTCTCTAGCTTCTTAAAGTATGCCTGTAGTATTATGAACTTCCCTCTTAGTACTGCTTTTGCTGTGTCCCATAAATTTTGAGTTGTTTTATGCTCATTATCATTAGTTTCTAGAAATTATTTTATTTCTTCTTTGATCTCATTCTTAATCCATTTGTTATTTAACAACCTGCTATTTAGTTTCCATGTGTTTGAGAATTTTTGAGTTTTTCTGTTGTGGTTGATTTCTAGTTTCATGCCATTGTGATCAGAGAAAGTGTTTGATATGATTTCAATCATCTTAAATTTGTTGACACCACTTTTGTGCCCTAACATGTGGTCTATCCTAGAGAATATACCATGAGCACGTGAAAAGAATGTATATTCTGCTCCTTTAGGGTGAAGGGTTCCAAAGATATCTATTAAATCGAGTTGATCTAGTGTGTCCTTAAGTCTGCTGTTTCTTTGTTAATTTTCTTTCTTGAGGATCTATCTAATGATGTTAGTGGGGTATTGAAGTCCCCTACTATTATGGTATTGCTGTTGATCTCGCCCATTATATCCATCAAAGTCTGCTTTATATATTTAGGTGCTCCTATAATTAGGTGCGTAGATATTTATAATAGTTATATCCTCCTGTTGGGTTGCTCCCTTTATCATTATGTAGTGGCCTTCTTTATCTCTTACTATATTATTTGTTTTAAAGTCTATTTTGTCTGATATAACTATTTCTACCCCAGCTTTTTTTTTCATTTTCATTTGCATAAAATGTTTTTTCCATTCTTTTACCTTCAGTTTATGTGCATCTTTCATTTTTAGGTGTATCTCTTGTAGATGGCATATGTACGGGTCCTGTTTTCTTATCCATGCAGCTACCCTATGTCTTTTGATTGGATCATTTCATCCATTTACATTTAAGATTATTATTGATATGTAATTGTTTATTGCCATTTTATTCTTTAAAGCTGTATTTCTCTTTTGCTATATTCTTTTCCCATTTTGATCTGTTTACAACAGGTCCCTTAACATTTCCTGCAGCATTGGTTTGGTTGTAATAAATTCCTTGAGTTTTTGTTTTTTTTTCTGGAAAGCTTTTTATTTTTCCTTCAATTTTAAATGATAGCCTTGCTGGATAAAGTAGTCTTGGTTGTAGGTTCTTGTTCTGCATTACTTTGAATATTTCTTGTCATTCCCTTCTGGCCTCAAGTGTTTCTGTTGAGAAGTCTGATGTCATCCTTATGGGGGCTCCTTTGAAGTGATAGCCTTTTTTTCACTAGCAGCTTTTAATATTTTCTCTTTATCACTTAGCTGTGATATTTTAATTATGATGTGTCTTGCTGTAGGTTTTTTTTGGGTTTCTCTTTAATGGAGTTCTCTGTGCTTTTTGAACTTGTGAGACTTTCTCCTGCATTAATTTAGGGAAGTTTTCAACTATAATATGATTGAACAAAGTCTCTATCCCTTGTTCTTTCTCTTTTTCTTCAGGAACCCCTATGATGCAGATGTTATTTCTCTTCATGTTGTCACAGAGCTGTCTTAGAGTTTCCTCAGACTTTTTGAGTTTCTTTTCTTTTTTCTTCTCTGCTTTCATGCCTTCATTCAACTTGTCCTCCAACTCGCTGATTTGATCCTCAGCTCCATTCATCCTGTTTTCAATTCCTTCTATTGTGGTCTTCATTTCTGATATTGTATTTGTCATCTCTGACTGATTCTTTTTTAATATTTCAATATCCTCTTTTAAACTTGCTATTTTTTTATTTAGGTGTTCATAATGACCATCCATTGTTGTTCTAAGATTCCTAAGCATCCTTACAATCATTATGTTGAACTCCACTTCTGGAAGTTTGATTATTTCCATATCACTCAGTTCATTTCCTGAAGGTTTCTCTTATGGTTTATTTGGATTGCACTTCTCTGTCTTCACATTATGTCTGTGTTTGTGTATTTTGTTTGTAGAGCTGGTTGAGGGTAGGCTTGGTGTTGTCTTTCTCCAGTTTTCAATGGTGTTATTTCTAGGTCTTCTTGGGTTGGCATCAGCTATTATTTGTAATCTACTTTTGGATTTGGGCCACTTTGAAGTCTTGATTTGTTTGTTTTCTTAACAGGTGATAGTCTTGTTTACTGATTTCAGCAGGGGGCTTATTTGAAACTGTATCCAGGAATGCGGTGGGTGTAACCTGAGACTCTGAAGGCCTCTTCTACCAGTTACTTTCTCTGGGGGTAGGGTGTTTTCTCAGCTTCAGTAGGGGGAGGTGTATTTCAGATCTTCATGGAGACCTGAGTTACTGCCCCTCTTCTCCACTTCTTGTTTTCAGCTGTGTCTTATTGCACTGATTGGAGCTGGAGAGATGTCTGGAGATCTGTGACCCAGAAGCACTTTTTTCTTTTGTTTTGTGGAAGGATCAGCCCCTCCCCTAGCTATGGCCACTCCCAGCACTGGATGAGTCAGCTTCTCAGGTAGTCCCCTGCATTCTTCCGCTCCTCACCGTCTGTCTCTCTCTCTTCCCTTTCTTTTTGGAAGATAAGCCAGCCTTTTCTTTTTTTATTATTATTTTTTATCTTATTTATTCATTTTAGAAAGGAGAGAGAGAGGGGGAGAGAGAGAGAGAGAGAAGACAGAGAGAGACAGAGAGAGAGAAAGGGGAGGAGCAGGAAGCATCAACTCCCACATGTGCCTTGACCAGGGTTTCGAACCAGCAACCTCAGCATTTCCAGGTCGATGCTTTATCCACTGCGCCACCACAGGTCAGTCTAAGTCAGCCTTTTCAACACACCTCATTCCCTTGTTGCCAGGCAAGTGGCTTTGAGCAGTATTTTCTGCTCTTTTCCTTGGAGTGAGAGCCCTTATGGGCTCTCAGCCTCACCCTCCTTCTGTTCCTGTAAGCAGGGGAGATTCAGGCACTCCCTACCAGGTTTGTTGTTGCTTCTTCTTTGCTCCTTGGTTTTTGAGAGCTGTTCTTGTAGTCCAGAGTTGGTTTTTATGCTGATTATTCCTAAATTTGTTTGTAATCCAGTTTGGTGGTGTGAGCTGGGAGTCTGTGCATCTGCCTACTCAGCTGCCATTTTCAGGTCCCATCACAAACATTGGTTTTATAAATAGCAATATATTATAAACTCATTAGAACCTACATTGTAGATGAAGGCCTAATGATGTGGTGAAACACTTTGTTTAGTTTATTAAGTTTAAAGAGCAGATTACATGCATAACAGTATTTATCTCACAATATGAATTTGTAGAAAAATGTATATACAGCCCCTAAAAAATATATAGATAATTTAAAAGGTGGTTCTTTTTAGAGTAGCTTAGTGATTGATGTTTTTATTTTTTCCTTGCACTTTGTTAAATTTTTCCAAGTCTACAATAAGAACACATTAAATGTGGTCACTGAAGAATGCTAGATATACAAAATTAAATTTATTTTGTTATGTACAGTGTTCATTTATGTTTAACAACTTTGTAGGGTATTATTGACATTACTTGCATTGCATATAGTTAAAATGTACATTTGATAAAGTTTCGACACAAATATGCTTGTAAGACTATGACCACAATCAGGATAATGAATAAAACCATTGTTGCTAAATTTCCTCATCTCCCAAATGTCTCTATAAATAGCACTTCATTTCAATAAATTTCTAAGTATTCTTTCATGTTTTAGAAATTGATAGACTGATTCTAAATTTTACTTGGAGCTAAAAGGTATTTAGAAAGGAACAAAATTGGAGGCCTAGATTGTCTTATTTCAAGACTCATTATAAAACTACAATAATCAAGACAGAGTGGTACTGGTGTAAAGATAAATAAATAGATGAATGGAACAGGTTAAAGTCCATGTAGACCCACACATATATGGACAACTGAATTCTAACAAAAGCACAAAGTTGAGGCCTTAGCTGGTTGGCTCAGCGGTCGAGCATCAGCCCTGCACATGGAAGTCCCAGGTTTGATTCCCAGTCAGGGTACACAGGAGAAGCTTCTCCATCCTTCCCCCTCTTCTTTATCTCTATCTCTCTCTTCCCTTCCTGCAGCCAAGGCTCCATTGGAGCAAAGTTGGCCCAGGTGCTGAGGATGGCTCCATGGCCTTTGCCTCAGGCACTAGAATGGCTCCAATTGCGATTGCAGCAAAGCAACACTCCAGAGGGGCTGAGCATCTCTCCCTGGTGGGCATGCTGGGCACATGTGGGAGTCTGTTTGTCTGCCTCTTCCGTGCTTCTCACTTCGAAAAAATACAAACAAACAAACAAAAAATCACATAGTTGATTCACTAGACAAAGAGTTCTATTAAACATATTAAAATATCCATATGCAAAAAAGAAAGACACAAAACTTTTCTTCTTTATCTTTCACCATGCAAAAAAGTGAATTTAAAATATATTATAAACTTACATATAAATCTAAATCAATACAGCTGCTAGAAGAAAACATTAGAGAAAGCCTTTGTGATTATGGATCAGGCAAACATTTCTTAGGCACAAAAACATGATGCTCAAAGAAATAATTTGATAAATTATACTTTATAAAATGAAAGGCCTCCTTTTTTTAAAGATGTTTTTAAAATTTACTCATTTTTTAGAGAGAGGCAAGAGAGAAGGGGGAAAGAGCAGGAAGCATCAACTCCCATATGTGCCTTGACCGGGCAAGTGCAGAGTTTCAAACCTGTGACCTCAGTGTTCCAGGTCAACACTTTATTTACTGCACCACCACAGGTCAGGCAAAAGGCTTGCTTTTTGAAAAACACTCTTAAGAGAATAAAGAAAAAACAAACAAACTGTAAGAAACTATTTGCAAATCACATATCTGATAAGTGACTCATAACCAGAATATATGAAGAACTCTCACAACTCGATAATACAAAAATAAACAATTCAAATAAAAACTTGCTATATCTTTAAAATTTTGATTTGTAAAGGCATTATTATCATTTCAAAAATCAACTACTAGTCAGAACTAGACACCTACAAGTAGTTTTCATGTTTCAAATAACTGACAGCTAAACACCTACTGAAAATTTCTTTTCACCCTTAGAATTCTCAGTGAAAATGGCAGAATATGAATCAAATATTCCAAGTTTCAGCTTTGTGACTCACCAGTGCCTTCCCTTAGCTCAAGAGTGTAAGACATTATTCAAACAAAATGTGTTTTAATTCCCTTGGGCAATTTTTATGCAGCTGATGTTTCATCAAAGTTCTCTGTGAAATGGGAGCCTAAGGATGAAAAATATCAGGAGGATTACATCACTAGTCAATGTACTTTAGTTAATGGAAAGACAGTAGTAAGACCATGGTGTCTTGACATTTTATTTCTTGCTTTTCAGTAGACTGTGGAGATAAAAGTAAGTTATGATGTTCCTATCTCCAGAGCTTCATGTAGATTCTTGTACATTATAAGTAAATGATTGAATGGTGTTAGATTGCCTAATAAATAACATGGGATATAAATCTGTTGGAATATATTCTATATTTTTGTTAAGATAATCTTCAAGTTGAAATATTTACCCTGCATATGCTGAGATATGAACTTTTTTTTTTGAGATGAGTTCACTGGATCTTCACATATTACTGTTAATTACCTAAGAAATAGATATTTGCTCCCTAGTGGGGTCTAGTGGGTCCTTAGCTAAGGGATATTCACTTTTTTTAGATTGTTTTGGCCAACTAGAATTTAAGATAAAAGCTAATATCAATAATTTTTTCATTGTTCACAGAACCTTAAATACTGGCAACTAACACTTGATGAGGTTGATAAGAGTAGATATATTAATTCAATAATATGCTGCTTTCTAAAAATAAGAATATTCCTTGTTTTCAAGGAGAGATAAGAGTTCTGAGAAAGCAACCACACTCCATTAGGTGGGATCCTGAGGCAATGACCTACAAGGAACTTGGAGGTCAGAGCAGTGAATCTTTCCACCTGAAATGGAGAGTCCTTCCCTAGGATCTATAATAGATAGTGTCACCTCTTGGTGATTGATTATATAGTAAGCTGGACCAGGAAGAATGACTGCATCAGAATAAGTCACAGAGTAAAAAAATCATGCCAGGACCCTCAGAGAAGCAGAGCGGCATGGAAACTCACGGGCCCTGCCTACCAAAGCTGCTTCGTTGTCACTGACATTTCATGTGTCTGCACAGTGACCTTCCAAGGCATGGTCATTCCAAAACAGAGAGGTATCTATTGTGGTTCAATGTGTTTTCTTTGTTTGGTAGTGTTTTTTTTTTAGTTTGTTTTTTTTAATTTATTTTAGAGGAGAGAGAGAGAGAGAGAGAGACAGAGAGAGAGAGAGAGAGAGAGAAAGGGGGGAAGAGCAGGAAGCATCAACTCCCATATGTGCCTTGACCAGGCAAGCCCAGGGTTTTGAACTGGCGACCTCAGCATTCCAGGTCGACGCTTTATCCACTGCACCACCACAAGTCAGGCCATGTTTGGTAGTTTGAAACGGTACCTCTGAGTGACTGAACATCACTCCTAGTGGCCCCCCTCCCTGACTCATCCTGGATATGTACTGTACTCCTTGCTCATTTGTGGAGTGTTTACTTTTAGTTTCCATTTTTTAACAGAAAAAATTTATGAACCTTTATTACTAAATGTTAGATTTCCTGATGGAAATACTGTGAGTCAGGTAGGGTCTTTTGAAAAGCAGAACAAGTGATGCTTATTGCAGGACTACTACCCGTATTGACATATATTTCCTTCTTATTTTTTCTCTTTGTAACATAGGTGGGTGTTACTAGATTGTACAGATGAGAACATAGAGACTCGGAAAAAGCTTGGTTCAATGATATATCTATGTAACAGAGGTAATGAGTAACAGAGACTAGAGTTTTTTGTATTCTATAGCGCTGCTCTTTTCATATTTATTTACTGAAGCAAATATTAGTTGAATACTTACTATGTGCCAGGCACTGTTTAAGGTGCTGGAAATATGACAAAGAACAAAACATAAATGTTTCTGCTGACACAGACCTTCATTGCAATGGGGTATGACAGACAATAAACAAAATTAATATAAGATGGAGTTATCATGACAAGTGAAAGAGGAAAATAAAGGAGGAAAGTCAATGGAAAGCACTGGCTAAGGGCTGTGAGTTCAGGAAGGGTGGCCAAGGATAGCTTACCTGAGAAGGAGTTAGGAACAGGCCCTGTGGTCATCTGAGGGAAGAGCCTTCCAGGCAGAGTGTGCAAAGGCCTTGAAGTTGATGTTTCTTAGGAAAATGTGTTTGATGCTAAAGAATAACCTCAAGTGCATTAGCATCTGAAAATTCTTGCACTCACATGCGGTTGTCTTAAAGACTTTTTTCTTATATGAAATATGATAGAATAAAACTACTAAAGCTCTACTAAAAATATATTACATTTTATAAAGTTATAAATATTTTTTTAAAGACACGGGAGGGAAGGAAGGAGAGGGGAAGGGGAAGGGGAAGGGCACAAAGAAAACTAGATAGAGGGTGATGGAAGACAATCTGACTCTGGGAGATGGGTATGCAACATACTTGAATGACAAGATAACCTGGATATGTTTCCTTTGAATATATGTACCCTGATTTATTGATGTCACCCCATTAACATTAATAAAAATTTATTTTAAAAAAAGATGCAGATCTTTAAAATTTCTTAATTACTTTATTTTCTTGTGTCCAAAGTACATTTTCTGTTTTCATTATATATTCAGCTGAATAACATTTAGCAATGCCTTAAGGAAATGTTTGCATGTTTGACTTCTGTTTCATTTATTTAAACAGAGTAATAGGAAGACTTAGACCCTAGATTCAGTATAACTCATTTTGTTGTGGTGAAACCCACAGTCAACAGGACTCTTTTTAGGGTGTGGTTTTCTCATCTGCTGTTAAGGGATGATAATAGCTTTTCTCCATGTCTAACAAATTATCCAATATCATTCCATCATCATGCATGTATAGTTTGATCTGCTCAAAATTGAAAAAAAAATTTTTTTCCTTTGAATCATTTAATACATAACTCTGGGAGATGGTATATTAATAGACTCCAATGTTCCACACTTTCTGGTTTTCACATTCTTGGGTATACCCTCCCACACTGAATTTCAGTGTTACTAAGTGACTAGCTATGGCCAAGGAGACCTTTTTTCAAGGTTGATGCAAAAGATGTCTTAGTAAACACTTATTCACTATAACTTGTCCTCTGAAATTCTCCTTCTTGGTGTTCTGCTGACATGCTGTGAGGGAGCCCACACATCACATAGTGAGGCTTACATGGAGGGACACTCAGACCCCACTCTGATTCTGCTGAAATCACAGCAGGCAGGCAGCAGTGACAATCAGCTTTGTATGAGCCATCTTAAAATTTCCACTCTGGTTAAGCCCCTAAATGTCTATATTTCCATCTGGAATTTTGTGGAGCAGAACTTCCTAGCTGAGCTTAATCAAATAGAAAAATTGTGAGGCATAATGAAATGCTTATTTGTTTGTATGTTTTGGTCAGTGCATTTTAAGCCACTAAGTTCCCGAGAGATTTGTTAGGTAGCAATCAATAATAAAAATATCTCACCTTCTTTCTTACCCTTCTTATTTGTGTAACCAACTCATTTTTCCATTGTACCACTCTTTGACTCCCACTGCCTTCTGCTTGCAGTGACCTCCCCTAAATTACCAGTCAGTTCCTCCTGTGAGCCAACCCATCTTCCAAAGGCCTGAGCTCCATAACCCCACGCTCCCTGCAAGGCCAAGCCTGGTGTCCTTCCCCTCCTAATCTTGCATGCTCCCTTTATTTCTACATTTGTTGCTTCTGGTTATGTTTTCTTTCTCCTCCACTCCTGCCTTGTAGATTTTTAGCTCTCAAAGCATCCTTCTGTGTTCTCCACAATGCCTAGTACATATTAAATGCTTGTCTCTTGGGTCGAATTCTTTAAGTTGTGTAGTGCAAAACACAGCTCCCTTATAAGTACAAGCATCACACTGAGTATGAAACACCAATAAGCCACACAAGAAATTACAGAGTGAAGCTAGAGTTTTTGATGTTAAAATCTAAAGAGCGGAGGAGCAATGTAGTGACAATCTTCATGTATTGTCAGCGTCTTTGTAATACTGTGTCTAAAAAGCATGATTGACACTAGGCTTGCATCAAAAATTTTTACAATTTGTAAGTGCAATGCTTCTGAGGTCATGATAAAATGCCACAAAGTATTTTCATGGGACAAAGGGACATGTTTTGGCAGATAGGCAGATAGATGAGATAGATAGATAGATAGATAGATAGATAGATAGATAATAGATAGATAGATAGATAGATAGATAGATAGATAGATAGATAGATAGACTAAGTATAATTTACTGAGGACCACAATTTAAAGTAGTATAGCTAAAGACTGAATAAAAAATGAATTAGTCTTTATACATTAAGAATGAGGATCAGGGTAAATGTGATATTGTTTCTCAGCACAAGACACTTGAAAATAAATGGTCAGTATTTTTTGAAATATTCCCCTGAAAACCCTAATCCAAGGCTTCAGTGTGCTGCAGGAATGTTTACCTGGCATCTGCTTCTGTCCAGAACTTGGGCGGTAGGTCTCACTTCCAGTTGTAAGAGCCATGTGGTCCAGGATGACTTGCGAGTATGTTCACAGTCAAGAGAATATACAATAGGGAATGAATGAGGATTCTGATAGGAAAAAACAGCATGGGCTCAGCACTCCTCACTTCACAGCACCTGCTGTGCTGGCTCTTTTGTCTTCATGCCTTTGCATCACCACAATGTTGGCCTGGAGAGTGGAGCCTCACTCCCCTCCAGCTTATATCACTGGGGCTTTTCTGGTGTGGGCAAAGATTTTTATTTGCAATGGATGCTCAGCTTAGGCAAAAAACATTTATTTTCATGAAGATTTAAAAAAACAGATCTTGAGCAAAACTTTTCATCCATGTGGCTTTAATAAATATCATATAATTCAGAAAGATACAAAATAGTTTTAAGTTTTATTCAACAGTATGGAATGACTAAGCATTCACATGAGTATTATAAAAATAATATGTTTTTGGCACAATTGAATTGATAAAGCATATAGCTAAGAATCAAGAAATTGTGACAGATTTAATAGTAGATAGAATAAACTTTGAATAAGATTTTGAAGTTACATCGCATTAAAATCTTCAAGGAAATGGCTGAGGGGATTAAAATATAAAATGATTTTAGCTGCTTTCAAGGTTAAAAGTTCCTTAGACCTGTAGTGGCTGTTCTTCTCTACTTTTCATTCCAAAATAAATTCCAAAATCATCTTTGTTTTTCAAATGCTTTTCAAAGTAGTTTACAAAACTCTTCTCAGTTTGGACTTGGATCTATGGCCCCTGACACTCCAGCTGAGGCTGCTAACCAAGGGTGTCATGGAAAATACATTGCAAATTATGTAGTCACTGTTCACTCGGTGATTTCTGACATTATAAAGAATATTCTACAAGCAGATAAAATAATTGTCTTAAGCACCTAGTGATCTTTTATATTGGAGAGGTAACAAAGAAAACATTTGCTAAAATCTCAGTTGTCTCTTCCCTTGACCAATTAATTGTCTGGCCAAACTGAGACCCATGGTATTCCTTACCAGAAACCTACATAACTGACTCAGATGAAACAGTGTCATGGGTCCTCTCCCCATAGATGCCGGAGATGCTAATAACATGTGGAGGCGAGCAACACGAACGAAGACCTCATACTCTGCAGTACTAATGCTATGATGAGGCATTGCACTAGACTCAACCAGCTCAGTCACGGGCTTATATGAAGCCATGGATCATGCCCTTGCTCAACTTTAGCTGTCGAAGGTAACATGTGATATTTGTCTGGAAAATGCTTGTCTCCCACCTCTGCCTGTCACAATAGTCCATCCTCAATGTCACGTTTTCCAGGCAGTTGGGTCTTAACCCCTCTAAACCCGGGCCAGGCACCTTTCCATGTGTTCCCACAGTGTTCTGCGCAGCCCCAACACTGTTCATTCATCACCTTTTGTTGTGTTCTTTGTGTATTCCACATTTTGATGTGCCCTATGGGGAGGGGAGGCTCTACTTTGTTTTCTGATATATCTATTAATAACCACAGCATAGCTCTGTGCAACCACTAGTCATGAGTGGCTCCTGAGCACTTGAAATATGGCTGCTGTGAACAAGAAAATGCATTTTCTCTTGACAAAGTGCTGGAAATTTAAAACCCACAGAGTCACGGAGACCTAGAACAGAAAGAAATACATAAACTATGGAATCATGGCTGTATTTATCACATGTTGAAATGATAGCATTTTGTATATATTTTGAATAAAATTTATTATTAAAAATTATTTTACTTGTTTCTTTTTGATCTTTTAACATGATTACTAGGAAATTTGAAATCACATATGTGATTAGTATTATGTTTCTTTTGGACACACTAGTCTAGCATAGACTAGATACCATACAGGTACCAGGTAAATAATTACACGCTTTATTTTAAAAATGCTTGTAATATTGAGTTTAGTATAAGATACATGATTTAGGCAGTTGTTTTAGTAGTTGAAGGAAAAGGGAAGTTTATTTTAACCATCAGAAGATACATTTTTGGGGTCAAAAGGACTATGTATAAGAAGGCATGGCATAGGTTTAGGTCTTCCTGGTGCTGCCTTTTTAAAATTTTTTTAAATTAATTTTAATGGGGTGACATTGATCAATCAGGGTACATAGGTTCAGAGAAAACATAAGTTGTTTTTGACATAAATTTTCATTGTCATTTAAGGATTTGGGCAGAGATAGGTCTCACCTTATCTGTGAGGTTTTGCTTCTAGGAACACCCCTTCCTCTCAGCTGCCCTGCTGAATTGCCCATTGTGCTCTGATGCTTGGGGCTTCCTGCCAACTGAGCAGGAGGATGAGCTGTGTTTAGCAGGCATCAGACTCACTGTCTGGCCCGGCGTCATTCTGTTCTGGAGAAGCAGATTTCTCCTACTGCTCAATCATTCTGTTATTCTCTCTGAGGGTTCTTTCTTAGCAGGTACTGTTTACCTCTCAGCCAGGAATTTGGGCAACATATTCTCTGAATGTGGGCCTCACTCCTATGATTTTTATGCTGCCAGGATTTTTTCTTTATTTTTCCAGGTGCTTTCCCAGCAACTAGTGCTACTGTTGTTATCTTTAGCTGATAAAACTGCAGCTTTACCCCTTCCACTGCCTTCCCCCTCACCCATTTTCTGCAGCTGTGACAGGGTGGATTGAGTGGCACCCCTGACAAAGAAGCTGTAAAACCTTCAGTGTATTTAAATGATGGTTTTATTGAGTTTATCCAGTTTTGATCATTGATGTCTACTGAAGGGTTACATGACCACTTCACTTTTCATGATTTCCAGAGGCAAACCCTCTCATTCAATTTTAATGGTAAATGGACAACTACAGCAGCCATTGTGTGGGAAGACCATGTGGCTAAAAATTTGCAGGTTCACACATATGAGTCTGAGCCATACTCCCAGGAAGCTACCCAGACTCCTAGAGGTGCCAGCTTAGAATAAAGGAATAGAAAAGGAATAGTAGAAGATAGATATTATGAGTTAATCAGCTTGAGCTGCCATAATAAAATATCATAAACTCAGTGGTTTAGAAAACAGGAATTTCTTCTCATAGTTCTGGAGACATGGAATCTAAAACCAAGGTACCAGCTGATTCAGTTCTCCTAGTGAGGACTCTGTTCCTGGCTGCCGATGGTCACTTTCTCACTGTATCTTTACATGGTGGAGAGAAAAAATGAGAAGAAGCAAGCTCTCTGTTGTCTCTTTTTATAAGGGCGCTAATCCATCATGGGGGCCCACCCTCATGATGTCATCTAAATCTAATCACCTCCCAAAGAATTCATTTCCAAGTGCCATGGTACTGAGTTTTAATGTTTCAGGACATGAATTTGGGGGGGAACATAACAGATGAAAAGCATCAGCTGTCCTCCTAAACTAACCACAGTATTGGGGATTTTAGTTTGTCACATTAACCTTCTTTCAACATTCCCTTGGAAACTGACCAACCAGAATCTGGAGAAGAAACAGAATCCTAGAAACAATAAAATCCCTAGTCTGTACTGAATGTGAGATACTGACTCACAGCTGCACTTATCTTCAGGGACCTTGGTCAGAGGGGGAGCAGAGGGGCACTGAGTGTGTAATCATTCCCCTTCTTCACCCCTCCCAGTATCCTATTGTCTTTTTCCGTGACCTTGCATTTTCTTTCACAGAGGAGAACCAATTTATTTTATTATTTTCTTACTCCTTTATTCTGGCCATGAAGTGGCTTCGCCTGATAGGACGCTAGTGAATGTGATGTGTACAGACAGCTGAAAAGTGTGTTTGAATCTCCACTTGACTTTCGCTCCTCTTCTGGCTCCAGGAAAACATTCCTGGTCTAGCCCAAAAGAGGTTCAATTATGTGTTGAGTTGGCTAGTTGCTCCAGCCAAGGCCCTCATATGTCTGCTGACTTGTATTCATTCCCTATACTTGTGAGTTACCCCAGCCAAGGTCAGAAGAACTTCCCAGTTGAAGTACTAAGTCACTAACCCACAAACTTAAACTAGTAAATGCTTACTCTTGTATGCCACTGAATTTTTATGGTTGTTTGCAATGTAGCATCATTGGGTCAATGAATAGTGAAGAGAAGGATTGCTAGTTCCCACTCTAAATTTTGAGGCAAAGAGCCCTTACTGGAGAAGCACATGTCCTCAAATTAGGTACCAGGGAGGTAAGTAAAGCATTTGGAATTTTCAGAATCTATACTTGCCATCAAGACTCCAGAGATTGTAATTCCTTTATGCTGGCTACTTTCTTTTGATTCTGCAAGGGTTCATTTTTCTGCCTTTTATTGATCACCTTATACCTTTGTGAGCATCATTACACAGGCTCCCTTCTTTCTGAAATCCAGGTGGTCAAAGGGATGCTCCAGCAGATCAGAGGATGAGAGAAGAGAAAGTTGGGGTACGTTTTCTCAGCTCCATCTTGGCTTTGGCATCAGAACACATAAATAGATGCATCTTCTATAATAACTCAGAGGCCCTGCTCCATGATTACTATCTTTCAATGGCCATTGGCCACTGGTAACAAAATTTCTCCCTCTTGTCTCTTCATGTGTGGATGTGGAAATGACTTCTCCTTTGTGCCAGGGTCTAAGGGTCATAGCAAGTATTCTTCAGTGGTTCATTTAACCCTGCTCATATCTCTGCAGAGACTTTCATAATGAGATTCTTTATTTAAATCATTTTGGATGAATTTTGTTTTCAGCTAAACTGACTGAGTCACTCATACTCGTAAGAAAATGTTTCGGTAGTTTGGTGGCTAAAAATGTGTCCATTTTATCACCCACTCTACTTAGCAATTCTATTTCTTATTATCGTATTTCAATTTTCTGCACAGCACTCAGAACACATTTAATATTTATCTGTTTGTTATATGTCTTTGCCACAGAATATAAACT
Organism: Saccopteryx leptura; assembly: GCF_036850995.1. Classification (NCBI taxonomy): domain Eukaryota; kingdom Metazoa; phylum Chordata; class Mammalia; order Chiroptera; family Emballonuridae; genus Saccopteryx; species Saccopteryx leptura. Next base: position 129,401,572 of record NC_089503.1, on the reverse strand, counting down.
CCTTGAGAATAAAGATCTAATCTAACTTTGTATACCTAGTGTCCCCATTGTCTAGAGAAATACCTAAAATATGATTAATATAGTTGAACCTTAATAAATATTTCATAAATAAGATAAATAACTTTGTGTGGAAAGACAGAAAAAAATAGTTTTAATGACTTAAAGCTGCAAGTTCTAGGCCTCAGAAGCTCTAGTCTGCCCTGATGTAGGCAGACACTGCACAACTCCTGAACACATTATTAAGTTATCACCTGTTCAAGCTCCTTATTCTGGCTCAGAATTTTGAAGTTTATGATCTGAAAGTAATAAAATTAATGATGCTATCTTTTTGAGAAGAGTTTCTCTCCTTACAGAATCCTAAGGCAACAAAGCCAGCTTTATATGCAAAGTCAAGCTTACTGGGAGGAGCATGTCTTTTTTATTTGCATGGAAGATGGAAGATCACACACTCTATCCCTGGATCAGGGAGGTCAGTGGTTCCTGATGACATCCATCATGTGGGGCAGAGGGTGAAGCCACATCACTGCTATCCAGAAAATAGCAATAGTACTGGAGAATCCTGAATTGAGGCTGAAAACCATCTTTATCTGAAGAGATAAACAAGTACTGTACTTAACTTCCTCCTTGACAGATGTTTAGAAATTTGCTTGTCAGATAAATATTGTACAAATACTGTTTTGCCTAATTCTGACTCTCAGTCAATCTCTCCTGACAAATGCTAGCTGATTTCTGTTTTTCAGAGAATTCCATATCAAAATATGGCATGAGGTAGTGAGAACATTCTGTTCTCAGAAACCATCCGTAACGAAAGGGGTGCCCTCAGCAGTTACCCCCCCTACAGTTCTTTTTGCTGTGCTCTGATATAATATTTTGAAGTTTATTTCTTCCTAAGACACTCTATGTTAATACCTCTTACATGCAATCCAAAAGGGTAAGTTTCTTGTATGTGCAGCGTTCTCCCATACTGAATAAAACTTCAGCAGTTTTGAGTTCGTTTCCTGTATGGGTAATGTTAGCCCATCCAAACATGGTTATTTTGTTTGTCTTACACGTCCAAGATCTTACCGGCAGGAGCTCCAATCTTCCAAAGAGTGTCAATGTGTCCCATTTCACAGGCAGCCTTGGCAGAAAAAAGCCAAGAACTCATGAGGCATAACACTGGAAAGAAGGAAATCTTGGGCCTAATACAGAGAAAGTGAATCCTGCCAGGAGAGTCGTGGATGGGGAGCTGGAATGGTTATGCTAGTTAGTGAAAGGCTCACATGTCTCTGAGTCCAGGCAGGCGTGTTCCTCTTACTCCCTACATCTCTCTCCATTGCCAGGCCTCCTGCACTCCTACCTGGACAACTCCTGAAGTTCCGTCAGCAGAGTGTGTCCTTTCTCTTACCTCAGTGACCCCTTTCCCTTAGTCTGTACTCCCTCTAGGTCGTGGTTTCAGATGATTTTTTGTCTCCATCTCTTGTCTCTACCGTGAATGTTTTAAATTGGTATAACAATACCCAGGTCACATAGTTTGAGAGAGAATTAGGTAAAATAATGCATGCAAAATTGCCTGTAATGTCTAAGTGCAATTCAAATGCAGTAAAAATGTGTAAAAAGGAACTCCTCCTTTCAACAACATGTCTCGATTTCCTATGTGCCATTAGGAGACCTTATCAATTCCTTAGTGCCTACAGAGTATTATGACTTCCTCTGTGCATTTCAGGAGTATAGATGTTTGTTGAAGGACTAAATGGATTAAGTGAATTAAGCCTTATAACATTGTGAAGTACTAGGCGGTCTATTTGTACTCACTATTTTACAATGAGTAAATCGTGGCATTGATAGATTCAATAACTTTCCCATGGTCACCTAACCAGAAAAGAGAGCTAAGTTTGAAACTGGCCTTCTGCTTTGAATAATTATGCTCATTTACTCATAGCACTGACATCACTATCATACCTGTCATATGACCTAAGTTCCTCAGGTTCATCTCAGGAATTTCTTTTTCTCAAACATCCAAATGTCATAAAGTCTCCCCATGCTGACCTGAACTCCCTGTGATAAATTCTCCCTCTGATGCTCTTCATCCCTGTCTTCCTTTCTATTTCTGATGCTACCATCTACCTCAACTCTCACTTGAACTCTCATTCACTTCTCTCATCTTGACTGTTCCATTAATCCCCAAACTGGCCACCCAATATTATCCTTTCTCCCCTCAAGTATTTGTGCACAGGAAAGTACAATATTCTAATTCTTTTGCTCAAAATTTTAATTATCTCTGAATTACCAAATAAACTTAAGTTTCTTAATTTTCCCTTTTCATATACTTCATGATGTTATGGAGATTACCAACCATCCCCAAGGGCCTTTCCCATGACTCCCTTCTGAATGACGTGCAGCCTGACTCTCCAGCCAACTCCAGTTCCTCTCCTTTCCCTAGAAACTGCTGGTGCTTCATCGTTTCTGCCCTTTCTCCATCAGCCATGATAGCTCCTCCTGTGGCTACCTCTTGCACCTCTCCCCTGAAACCTCTCAGCTCCTTCCAGCAGAAGTCAGTCAGAAATCTCCACAGCTCAGTGGCCAAAAGTCTTTAACATCATTAATCACAAGAAAATTGCAAATTAAAAACTACGATGAGACCGCTGCATACCCATTAGAACTGGAAAACAACAAAAGTAAGAAAGAAAGAAACAAAAAACCCAGTAAATACTGGTGAGGATCTGGAACAACCAAAACACTCATACCTTACTGATGGGGGGGAAATGGTACAACGACTTCAGAAAAGTTCTGTCAGTGTTCTTACAATACTAAACATCCCCAGTCCATAATTGGCACTTACCCTAGGGAAATGAGGATTCATATACACAAGAACACTTGCATAGAAATGTCCATAACAACTTTATTTGAAAGAGACAAAAACTGGAAATACAGTAAATAAAAATCAGTAGAAGGAGGAAAAAACAAATTTAGGTCCACTCACATAATGGAGTTATACTCAGCAAAAAGGAACAAACTATTAATATATGCAATAACTTGGATTGATTGAAAACAGTATTACATAGAGTGAGTATGTCCCAGAGGACATACCTATGAAGTTCTATAGTAGGCAAGACTAATCTATGCTAGAAAAAGTTAGAATCATGGTTGCTTCTTTGTTAATGAAAGCGCGAGCTAACTGAGAAGCGACATCAGAACTTTCTGGGGTGATGGTGACGTTCTGCATCTTAAGTGTTTGAGTTACAGAGTGTATGCATTTATTAGCTCAGTGAATGTGCACTTAACACTTGTTTATGGGTAAAATTGCCATCAAGAGAAGAAAGTGCACAAATATCGAGTCTAGTTTAACATCCTAGAGATGATAAAGGTTTTTTTGTTGTTGTTTATTAAAAATGAAACGGGGAGAGACAGTCAGACAGACTCCCGCATGCGCCCGACCGGGATCCACCCAGCACGCCCACCAGGGGCGACGCTCTGCCCACCAGGGGGCGATGCTCTGCCCCTCCGGGGCGTAGCTCTGCCGCAACCAGAGCCACTCTAGCGCCTGGGGCAGAGGCCAAGGAGCCATCCCCAGCTCCTGGGCCATCTTTGCTCCAATGGAGCCTCGGCTGCGGGAGGGGAAGAGAGAGACAGAGAGGAGGGGGGGGGGTGGAGAAGCAAATGGGCGCTTCTCCTATGTGTCCTGGCCAGGAATCGAACCCGGGTCCCCCGCACGCCAGGCTGATGCTCTACCGCTGAGCCAACCAGCCAGGGCCAGAGATGATAAAATTTTTAGAAGGGAATGTGCTAATGATTTCAATATATTTTGAAATGCACGAAAGGTAAAATAGTTTGACGGATGGAGAAAGGATGAATGGTGGCTGTATATGTGAAAAGATTGGTATAGTGAAATGTTAATTGTGAAATCCAGATGGTGGTGATGTGGATATTCATGATGAAATCCAGTCAACCCTGCTCTTTGGAAATTTATGTAATAAAAAGTGAGAGGAAAAAAATCTTATACCACTTTTCTTTTACTGCTTTTGAACTTTGCTGTCTTTTTTTAATTCTCGCTGATTCCCCATGCATAGTACCTACAACACGGTAGCCATCAGTAATTATTGCTTCTCAAGCTTTGGTCTGAGCATCCACTCTGAGCATCCACTTGAAGGAGTTTCCAAGGTCAAAACAATTTCCACAATAACACTGATACAGTATTTTCTTTTAAAATCCATCCTTTCTCAAGTGTGCCGTGGAAATGTTTTCTGGTGTCTCAGTAGATCAAATGCTGAAGTAGCTCAAGAACCCAGCTATCTTCTATGAAGCAAGACCGTAAAGAAATTTGTAAAAATGTAAAACAATTCCATCTTCTGACTGTTTTTCTTTGTTTATTTGGAAAATACAACTATTTTTGATGGAATTCTATTATGTATATTAGTTAACATGTATTGGTTTTACTGTTCAATTTAAAAATGTATAAATAAATATTTTAAAAGGTCACAGCTTTAAAAACAAACATTATAAGTAGAAATTCTTTGTGCTAGTAGTTAAAATCTATTTCAATTTTAATCATGAAAAATTTCTTGGCAAAGCTTGAAGTTAGTTTTATTTGCACTGATGGAGTTAGGGAGCCCTCAGGATGTGTTAAGGGAGCAAGACGTCCTAGAGCTCCTAGTCTGAAAACTTCCACAGTGGCCATTGACTGCATAAGGACAGGCAGCCTCCTGTGCAGAATAAGAGCACAGGACCCTGCTCCCTTCAGGCACTCACGATTCTTAACCTCTCTGGCTCAGGTAGCTTAGGTTGAAAATGAAAATATTAACAGAGCCCACCTTAACCGGATTGGGAAAGAACTAGAAAAGCTGATAAGTAGGAAGTGCTTGGCAATAGTGGGAACTATTTGCAAAAAATAAAGCAAAACTCATATTTTAATTATTTGTACATATGAATTTCACTCTCCTCATGGATCACGGCCTGCTTGAGGAAAATAGACACAGCTTCATCTTTATTGCCCCATGGAGCCTTTACACACTGAATTACTGCAAGTTAGATGAGGTAGAGGCGATAAAGTATTCCCTCCCAGCATGCCCAAGTCCCTTCTACAACGCAGGCCCTCAACACCCATCTACTCAGTGAATTAACACATGTTTGTACAATGGTCCAAGTTTTCTCCAGTTGGACATCAAAGTATAAAAAATTCTCAAGAAAACTTACCTGTTACTTTCAAATGTGCAGATATTAAACAAAACCACACTTGAAACTATTTATCTCAGAGGGGTTCATAAGGAAACTTCTAAGTAAAGAAATAAGAGTGACTTTCAATTAGTGTGACTAGTGTTTATAAGTAAATAGATACTTCTACACACTTGAAAGTGCTTGAAAACACTGTAATCCAGAGCACTTTGAGTATTTGCTTGAAATATTGCCTCTACTACAAATTTGTTAAATAAATGCTCTTCAAATGAAGTACAAAATTAAACTTAGATGCTGTCTCTGACTCTACCACTAAGTTCAAAATAATAATTTTTATGGTGGAAGGAAAGCACAGATGTTACAAAGTCTTCACTTGTATACCATGAACAGATATAATCTTGTCAAGTGACCAAGAGCATGCGTAAAGAATCAACAATTGTCAATAAATGTTGCATATTGAAAAGAAAAAGCTTTGTTCTTTGGGCTGTCTCATCCAGAATCTAAGCCAATGCCTGAGTACACTTCCTAATATAGAAGAAGAAAGGGAAGAGAAAGGAAGAGGACCAGGGGACAGGGCTTCACATTTCTAATTTCAGCTATGCAGATAACACCCAGCTAAATTTTGCCGGGAAAAGGTTGACTATTAAAATAGATCTGGTTTCCCGTCACTACAGTTTGGAACGGCCCATTAAAATTCTTATGCTAAATGGCAAATTAGTTAAGAAAATTTAATTCTAGAAAGAACTGACAAAAAATAAATTATGGGTGGAACGTGCATGAATAGAAATTGCTTTCATTTGCTAAACATTCATTTCAAAATGAGTAGACATCTAAGAAAGCTAAATACTTTCAAGCCTATCTCCTGATGCAGTTATTTGGGCCTGCTTTGATGGAGCTGTGGTCATGACTGCTAAGCCTGCGCAGAAATGGCCCTCTTGAGGGGCTCATAAGGGCTAACCCCGTAAATAGTGCTGACACCAATTTCGACTTCAGACTTCAGAGCCTTTCTGCTTATTCAGAGATATTTTTAGGTACTGAAGATCTGTTGTACTTTAACATACCCATTTAGTTCTTTCTGCTCTATTAGTTGGAATTTAATGTCCAAATGTTTTATTGAAAAAGGCTATCTTACAATATTCAATTTAAGTCTGGCCTAAGAACTTTGTTACTTGGTTCTTACTTTCTGTCTTACTGAAATATCCTTTTGCTGCTTATAGTCAAATAATTCCAGGAATATTTCTCTTGTCTTAAATTTCTTTCCGTTGTCATTATTGGGATATTTATTATCCTAAAAACGTCAACTTGTGGGGTTTAGACTCTTCCACTGAGCAGGCCTCTGAGATGTGTTTTGCAAGACACTCTCTGCAAGCCTCCCCATGCCACCCTCATCACCCACTGCTGCCTGGTCTTCCCAGGTGCACCTGTCCGTCCCCCCAAGTGTGTCATCTCACCAGGTATTCACAGGCATCTGCTGACTGGCATTTAGACATGAATTCTTGCAAACATTAATTCACATTGCTAGCATTGTGGATATCGAAGGAGTTTAACTCATAGCTAATGTTTTTCTAAACATTTTCTGTCTTGCTAGCCTGCAGGTCCTTCCCCCTTTCATGATTCCTAGATCTTATTTAGCCCTAAATTTTTTACCTAACACCTGTCCTGACTCCAGTTAATTCTGCCTATTCTCTCTCACCTGATTCTGACTACTGATTTTTAGTAATGTATTCCTGCCCCTCACTGCACACTTTTTACCTTCATGCTTTAATATCACCCTCTTCTGTTTTACCTCATGCCCCTAATAATCCATTATTGTGAGGTCTGCAGGTCTCTCCTTTCCTCCTGAGTTGCCCTAAGATTAAAGTGAAAATAAGTTCCTAGGAGATATCTATATTTATACCTACCATCTATTTTTCTCACTCCCCAAACTAAAGGTCCTCTCTCCTTGAAAAATTCTAGTACACATAAATTTCTCCCTCTTTATTCTCCACAATCTGTAAGAATTTGAGTATCAGCATTTCTAAATTATAGTTCAGTCTATGGAGGAGAGACTAAGTGGAGAAACAGAACTGGGCACTGGCATTTGAAGAGAGATGGCAGAGCAAGCAGCATAGTGCTTGCCGAGCATTTTATTAAAAAAATAATTAATAATTAATAAAACTTTTGAGCATTTACTTTTAAAAAGTGGACTATAACCAATATTGTTTTTATTTTATTTGTCTTTATTGTTTCTTGTGTTGAACACAAAAGGCTATTAAGTCTCCCTTCCAATTTTCCTCATGAGGTCTTCAATTTCTTCGTACATCCCATTTATTTAAATTTATTTCAACCAATATTTATTGATGATCTGTTCTGTAGTTCTTGCTACAGTCAAAACGCAACACTGAGTAAGACACCATACTTGCATTTTAGAAATGTAAAGATGAGAGGAGATTTGAAAAATTGAGCAATTAAGATAAAGGGTCATGAAACGCCTACCCCAGGCGTGGCCAACAGTTCTTGCCCCCAAGCCAGATTAGAAAGAAAACTTTTTTCATGGGCCAGACAAAATATTAAAATTAAAAAATGTTAAATACAAAAATGATTCGTTTAAGTATACAAAATTTTATTATGTAATTTTTTATGAATAAATGTAAGTAATTTAGTACAACAAATTAACAAAAAAACTAATGTGACGTGTCGAGGCGCTTTGCATCGCCTATTATTTTTCTAATATCTGGCTCCATACTTGTAGTAGCTGTTCTTAACAGCCTCCAAATGTAAATCATTCAATCTTGATCTTGTTGTACTTTTATTTTGATTCATTAAAGAAAAAAGTTTGTTCAGAAATATAAGTTGAGCTGAAGATTACTAAATATTCCTTGGCAAATTTTTTAAAATTTCCATATTTTCCATTATTCAATTGCTTATAAAAATTGAACAGATGAGTACAAAAGTTGTAAATCTTTATAACAGATTTTTTTTAAAAAATAAAGAAGTATCGAGAATCCATTCCATGAGTTATTGAAAGTTAATCCTAGATTAGTCACACACGGAATTCTTTTCCGCGTATCACTATCTTCTTAAATATCTCGATTTCCAATAATCAAAGATGCTTCCGTTTCTGAGTAACTGAGATTTTAACTTTCATTGTTGTACAATGGTTAGATATCGTAGTTTATATATAATGATTTAAAAGTACCACTTATTTCATTTCCACAGTACATCATACAGAGAATATTAAAAATTTAATCGTGAGTCGCATAAACTCATTACGTGGGCTGGATCCGACCTGCGGGCCGTATGTTGGCCATGCCTGGGCCAGGTTGGGTTGCTGCTGGGACAGTTGCAAGGATGACCAAGAAGAGGTAGTGTCTGAACCAAGGGAATATACTCTTCCTACCTGCTCCCTTCCACCCAGGTGTTTAGAAGGGAACTGCTCTGGTGTTATATGTCTAAGAAATTTCAAGAAAAGCTTAATTTGTTGGTTGACCCTCACATATTTTCAGTTCTACTGCAGCACTACCGACATATACACCATTAATTTTCCCTGCCACAATGCTGCTGAAAACACACATAAGCAAATAAATCTCAGACTATTTTGAATGTACAATAACTTCTAGATGTTTCGCCACTTAAAATCAGAGTAGCTTGTCTGAAGTACAGACCTGCCATTAGATCAGAGAGCCTGGGTAACAAAAGAGAACAGTTTTTCTCTCATTTGGCAAGCTGGTGTACTTGCAGCTGTCCCTGAGAAGGAGCTGCAGGGCAGTGGTGAGGAGGTCCTCCCTCATGCTTCTGTGTGATGTCTTGTAGAGCCTGGCAATGCCCCTGGCCATTCAAGTCTTCAAACTAAACACCAGGAGTGCCCCAAGGCATTACATTGCCTACAAGGCCCAGAATTGCTGCTAACTGCTTCTACCTGACTCCCCTCTCCATGGAAGAGCCCCAGCAGCTGCCTGGCTACTGTGTGCCTGTCCTTGTGAGAAGTAGAACATGGAGGCCTTCCTGTTGCAGAGTCCTGAAGTAGAATGTGAAGGCCATGGAGATAAATGGGCGTTTCTGAAAATCTGTCTTTGAAGACATATTTTTAGTCTGGCAACCGAGAGATAGCAGGCAGCTTTCGGCAGACACAGCTCTGCCCTGGATCCAAGGACCAAGGTGTTGCCTGGTTTCCTGGCATCCGTAAAGCACAACCACATCACATGGCTTTCACACTGAAAATCATAAAACAACAGCTTCAACACTTGGCTGATTGCAAAAACACCAACCTTAAAATGACCTTATCTGCCTTAGGGATAAATTAGGTTGTTTGAGTCTCATTATGTTTTATTCACCCAAATTAAATTGCTCTGAGAGTCTCTTTTGCTCCTAAAAGTTATGCAAGGACAGTTTCCTGTCCTCTGTAAGGTTCATGTAATTTTGCTAATCAAGAGGGAGATGGTGAATATTTTTCCTGGTGAATATACACAGCCTTGCAAAATGTATAATGACCACTGGGACCCATTATCTAACAGCCATTTCTTCTAGCAAAAAAGAATTAAAAAAATATATTTTTTTATTTAGGTGGAGGGAGGTGGAGGAAGGTTGAAGAAAGATAAATGGTGGTGGAAGGAGACTCGACTTGGGGTGGTGAACGTGCACAATGCAATATACTGATGATGTGCTGTAGAATTGTGCATCTGAAGCCCGTATAATTGTCCGGCAAATAAGTTTACAACAAATGTTTTTTAGGTTTCTTCACTTTATCAGGGCATCACCATGTGTGCATAGTTTATGGAAGGCTGTGGGTGCTTGCCCTCAGGGCAGCAGATTGCAAACTCGGGTTACCTTCATGCTTGGGAAGGGCAATTGCTTGCTATTGTTTGCTGGAGAGGGTCCTCCCCACCCCCACAGCAAGTTTTGGCTGGGGAGTGCAGAGTGCAGAGAGAGAGCTGAGGGGCTTGGGAGCCCTGCTGAGGCTGGTGGGGGCCTAGAAGTCTGGCTGAGTCTGGAGTGCTGAGGGGTCTGGGAGTCCTAAGAGAGAGAGAAGCGGTCTTCCCTGCCTGTTTGCTCATCTGCTGATACAAGACTTTAATAAACAGAATGACCACCATTTTCTGGCTCCACAGTTCCTTTACCATCTGCCCGAATCCAATGTGAACCTTCATGGCCACAACGGTGACTGCTGGCCCTACAATAATTTTATAAACTATGGTATGTCACCCCAATAAATTCAAAAAAATTTTAAAATAAATAAATAAATAGGCCCTGGCCGGTTGGCTAAGTAGTAGAGCTTCGGCTTGGCATGCAGGAGTCCCAGGTTCTATTCCCTACCAGGGCACACAGGAGGGGCACCCCTCTGCTTCTCCAAGCCTCCCCCTCTCCTTCCTCTCTGTCTCTCTCTTCCCCTCCTGCAGCCAAGGCTCCATCGGAGCAAAGTTGGCCCGGGTGCTGAGGATGGCTCCATGGCCTCTGCCTCAGGTGCTAGAATGGCCCTGGTTGCAACAGAGCAACACGCCAGATGGGTAGAGCATCATCCCCTGGTGGGCATGCCGGGTGGATCCCGGTCGGGCGCATGCAAGAGTCTGTCTAACTGCCTCCCCATTTCCAACTTCAGAAAAATACAAAAAAATAAAAAATAAAAAAAAAATAAAAGAAAAATAAATAAATAAAACTACAAAAAAGTAAAAAATCTAGAAAAATTGATCCTATGAACTCTAACTAGAAACTTCATAGTGTTTCTTTTTAGTGCAGCTAATGAAAAACATCGGGAAATAGCAATTAGAACCTCTTTTGGTGTTATTGTTGCCAGCATCTATCAATTTTAGAGATATGGGAAACTTCTGCTTTAATTTTTTACTTTTAATCTCCTGTTCTCTGAGAAGATACAATAGAAATATAATCTGTACCTAATTGATTTGTATTTCACATTTAAATGCAGTAACTGCTTCTTTTGGAAAGTTTTTATTTTTAACTTCTGAACTGCAGGGAAGGTAGACAGCCTTCCATTAGTTAAATAATGTAAAAAGAAGAAATATTTACCAGGTTCAACATACTTTGTTTTCTTTTTCTAACTCCAGTTCACTGTGAAAGTAAAATTTAAAACTAAATTATTTACAGTTTAATTCAAAAAACCAAAGTTTTCATTCAGTTCACCACATACTAAATGATTGCCCATCATGGACCAGAAAATGTACAGGTTGTGGTGACATTGACATGAATAAGTCTTCTCTGTACTTAGGGCAAGGAGACTCTTCACAAATAACTGTAGCCTCTTATAGTATTGGAAGTTATCTAATCAAAAGTGTAGACATTCTATAAGACTCTGGATGCCGTCTTTGGTTGAGGGTCTTACACAAATATACACAAACACACACAAAACCACATAGGCACTCTTTTCATTGTGTAAATTAAAAGGTAATTGAGTTGTTTGTTTGTTTGTTTAAGAGAAATATAGAATAATTCTACTTACCTGGTTTTCAAAATAGTAGTGGGAAATACCGATTTCCAGTTCAATAAATTCAATATGTTAATATTCAGTTCAGTTGCATAACGCATAAGAAAGAAGATTTCAGGAAAGAGAATTGAATTAATGGGGAGAAAAACCCAGCCTTGGGAAAAAAATGTATAGATTCAAAGGTAGCCCAGGTGACAATCACGCTGTTCACTTGTTCTCTAAGATTTAATTGGTGCTGTGCCCGTGGTTTACCAGGGGCCAGTAGGCATTAGGTACAGTAAAACACCCTGTCCTGTAGCATTATAGAATTATATGTTCACACTCTTAAAATTATGGTATCAACTGATCCTTAAGGTCTACCCTATACCTCTCCAAAAATTAGTTTAGGAACAAACAACATCATTTAGAAAAAGAAATTATGAATAATATGTACCTATAACAAATCTGAATTTAAGAGTCCTTGTTTAATATCAGATTGACACACAATGAGATCAAATATCTGGAGAGCTGAGCTGAGATTTGACAGGATCTGAACCAGAACCAGGAGCATATTGGGATGGATCCAGTGATATAAGCCTTCTGTCTCCTCTATGCCTGGGGTCCTAAATCCCCATGAGTCTTTTAGGGAGAGCCAAGGCCTCAGCATTGTGAAGATGAGCCAAATAAGCCATGCAAAACATCTGCCAGATTGTACTGGCAAGACACTCTGTGGCTTTCTGTGTTTCCTTTAAAAAATCGTCTTTGCCTTTCCAAGTTCTGTAATGGTTCCCAAAGTGAAGATAGATTTCTGCTAAATAGATTTTCTAGAGTGTGCACGTGCGCGCGCACACACACACAGACACACCCCCCCCCCACAGCCGTCCTTTGCCATATCACAGTTCATTTTGCACAGTCTCACTGAGTCGTGGATTTTTAAATTGTATATATCTAATTTTTTGTTATATCACGGGATTTTGCAGTACAGTATATAGGTATTTTTATATGTTTATTTTTTAATTATTTTTGTGGTAAAATAAGTATTTTCTAGCCTAAAAAAGTGAAAACAATATAAAAATATTAATTAAAACATATTAAAAGAATATTATTGTATATTCACTAATGAGTATCCATATAAAATTTTAAATGTTAAAATTACATAGGTTTAAGGTGTAGAAAGTGTTTAAGACCCTAGAAAGTGTTTATAAGAGTGTGGGAAAAGTTTGTAAGAGTGTGGGGAGGGTTTATAAAGCCTTAAAATGTATATAAATAATAAAATAAATATAAGGTCACTACTTCTCAGCTTTTTGCCTATCGTGGGGGGTTCTGTAACCTAACCCCCATGATAGACAAGGGACCACTGTACCTCAATTGTAAGAGCTAAAGCAGCCTGAGCGCAGTGGATAGAGCATGGGACTGGGATGCAGAGGACCCAGGTTCAAAATCCCGAGGTCACAGGCTTGATCATGGGCTCACCAGCTTGAGTGTGGGGTCACTGGCTTGAGCGTGGGATCATAGACCTGACTTCATGGTTGCTAACTTGAGCCCAAAGGTCACTGGCTTAAAGCCCAAGGTCTCTGGCTTGAGCACAAGTTTGCTGGCTTGAGCAAGGGGTCACTCACTCTGCTGTAGCTTCCTCTATCAAAGCACATATGAGAAAGCAATCAGTAAATGAGTAAAGAGCCACAACAAAGAATTGATGCTTCTTATCTCTCTCCCTTTCTGTCTGTCTGTTCCTATCTGTCCTTCTCTCTGACTCTCTCTTTGTCTCTGTCAAAAAAAAAAAAAAAAAAGAGCTAGAGCATACACAATAACTAATAATAAGGTAAATGGTGTCAGGGTATGACACTGACCTTTCTTACAGCATCCAGTCTGCTCCGCTTTCCTTTCTCTGTTTCTGTATAGCACTTCCAGAACATTAGCATTGAATGGACCAAATTTATTAATCAAAACCAAGATGGTGTGTTTTTACTTTATGCTAGTACATGCATACAAAGGTGCTATAAAGAATCTGTCTTTAGTTCTAAAATACCATGTGCTCTACATGGTTGCAGAAGTATCACCCTACTCTAAATGTTTCTAAAAAATAAAGCAGAAACTCTTTGATGTAGTTCCCTGTCAAGGACACCAATCTCCACTAAGGCTGGGAGCAACCAGTGTCCTTGATTCCACATTGAAGCTGGTCCTTGCATCTTCAGGGAGACCCCTTAGTTTAGGGTTGGCAGTCACAAATGAAATGAGCTATGGTGATCTCCAAGGTGAAAGCAGGCCTGCATCTGCCTGTCTCCATGATTATTTTTGTTGCAACTTTTCATTAAATTCTGCTCAAGAAGCTCAAAGTCAGACACCAAATAAGGAAAGAACATCAAGGATCAATTTCTTTGCACAATAATAAAATAATTCAGAGTCCATCACTTTCTGAGTGGGTGTCCTGGAATCCAAGGAACTGAAGTGTTTTAAGGCAGGGAGGCAATCTATGCATCAAATGCTGCTGAGGGTTAAGTAGGCGAGGTCAGCATGGATAGGTGGATGGAAAGCGAGGCAAGCAGGAATGGATGGAATTAGGGGAGAAAAGCCAGGATGGGGGACATATGACTGTCAAGCATTGATGAATGGGTTTAACAAGGCAGAGATCATTGCTGGTTCTGACAAGTTTGATCTTTTGGGGCCTAGATCTTGATGAGGTAGAATCATAGTAGAGGGTGGATGGGCAACTTCTCTTGCTCATAATCACTCCATGAAGTATGAAAACACAGGGACTTAATTGCACATGGGTTTGTGAAAAAATATTTATAAATCAACATCAATATGATAATTGAGGAGAATATTTGAACTTACTTCTCAGAGTCTCTCATTTCTCCCTCTGTCTCTTCAATCCACTCTCCATACAGCACTAGAATGGTTCTCTTGAGAGTGGAGTGATGGATGATATTACTTGTGCCTGAACACCCACATGACATTGTGCTCAGCTTCAAAGCTGGACTCTTACCTCCCTGTTTCAGTAATATAATGTTATAGTAATTAAATATATAGAAATATAGAAAATATGAAAGACATATAGAAAGAATTAGGATATAATACTAAAAGCAATTAAGGAAAGTAAATAAAGTTATGTTGTCTGGATAGGAATTAATACAGTGTGTACATGTGTACAGATATGAGAAACAGACTCTGCCTTTTGCACAGGGCCCAGTTAGTGTGTGTGTGAAGTTATATATATATATTTATGAAGTGACTTGATGTCCTAACTCTGTAGTTTAACATAAACAAGAAGCTTCTCTAGGAACACTTTAAAAAGTGGCTTGATGTCAGCTGTGCACAAGCTGGCCCACAGAGGCAGAGGCCACAGTAGCTGCTTCAGAGGACTGGGCACTCATGCAATCACATCTCTGATGTGGATCCGCACCTGGCGGCAGCTGAAGCCCAGGCGACAGCAGAAGCAGTCCAAACAGGTGTGCATGGGCCACCTACAGTGGTGGAAGCCATGGCAAGCCACTGCGGAGGTCTGAGCTCAAACATAATCCAGCCCATGGTGTGAGCCTTCCCTTGGCAGTGGCTGGGACCTGAGTGACCTCGGGGTTGGTCTGAGTGGGTGTGTGCAAGCACACTAGGGGAAGAGGAAGCCATGGCAGTTGCAGAGGTGGGCTGGCACTGGCAGTTCTCAAGCCAAAATGCCTGAGGCAGCAACAGCAGTGGAGGGGTCAGGGGGCTGGTAGACAGATCATACATCAGGAGCCTAGAGGCCAAACCCACTGGTCCCCTGAGACCACACCCTTCTGATTGCTGAAAAAGAAGAAAAAGAAATAAAATAGAATAAATTAAAAGTCTGGATAGAAAGACATCTGAGCTTATGGGACAAGTCACATCCAATACTGTACTTAATCACTGAATTACAGTACTGAACCCAACAAGCAGCCAGCAATAAGGGGCTGCAGAAAGCGAATCTCAGGGGAACTTGAGCTTTCAAAGGAACTTCCCACAAGCCAAGAGTAGATAAAGCTAGCCTAGAAGTACAGCTGATATTTACAATGGCGCCTGGGCCCAACGGAGGTAGCCACAATATCTGGATTGCCTGTATCTCCAAAAAGGTAAATAAGAGCCAGTCATAGGCCTTGACCGCCACTGATCTACACCAGGCTCTGGCCAGGGAGGTCCAGGGCAGGAACATCCAGCGGCCAAATATGGAGAGCCTCAGTTCAGGACCTAACAACCCTTGTTAGAGTGGTAGCTTAAGGAAGGGCTCCTCACACCTGACCCAGCTAAGACATAAAAAATGCTGACACAAATAGCAAAAAGAATAGTGACAGCAGATAAGCAGTCCACAGAAGATTACAAACAATAGCTGATGCCAACTCAAGAAGGCCTAGAAACAACACAACTGAAAATTGTAGGCAGACAATACCAACCCTAGACTCAGCTAGCTATACAAACAACACACCCAAAGGAAGAGTGTATACACAGACAAAATGGGAAGACTAAGAAATGCAATCCAAATGAATCACAAGAGAAATCCCCAGAAAAAGAACTGAGTGAGATGGAAATAACAAAATTACCAGATGCAGAGTTTAAAATAATGATTGTTAGGATGCTCAAAGATCTTAGAGCAACAATGGATGGACATAATAAACACCTAAATAAAGAGAAACAAGCATAAAAAAATATTGAAGTCATAAAAAAAGAACCAAACAGAAATGACAAACATAGCATCAGAAATGAAGACTACACTAGAAGGAAATAAAAGCAGGCTTGATGAAGCAGAGGATTGAATCAGTGACTTAGAGGACAAGATAAGTGAAAGCACGGAAGAAGAACAGCAAAAAGAAAAAAGAATCAAGAAGTCTGAGGAAACTCTAAGAGAGCTATGTGACAACATAAAGAGAAACAATACCCAGATAATAGGGGTTCCTGAAGGAGAAGAGAAAGAACAAGGGATAGAGAAACTGTTAGAAGAAATTATAGCTGAAAATTTTCCTAAATTGATACAGGAAAGAGTCACACAGGTTCAAGAAGCAGAGAGAGCCCCATTAAAAAATAACCCAAAGAGAACCCATAATCAAAATACCAAAGCTAAAGATGAAGAAAGAATACTAAAAGCTGCAAGAGAAAAACAGTCAGTCACCAATAAAGTAACCCCCATAAGGATGAAATTCAACTTCTCAACAGAAACACTTGAGGCCAGAAGGGAACGGCAAGAAATATTCAAAGTAATGCAGAACAAGAACCTACAATCAAGACGTCTTTGTCCAGCAAGGCTATCATTTAAGACTGAAGGAGAAATAAAAAGCTTCCCAGACAAAACAAAACAAAACAAAACAAAAAAACTCAAGGAATTCATCATAACCAAACCAATGCTACAAGAAATGTTAAGGGGCATGCTGTAGACAGAACAAAGCAGGGAAAAAAAATTAGTAAAAGAGAAATGTAGATTTAAAGAAAAAAAAATGGCAATAAACAAATACATATCAATAATAACCTTAAATGTAAATGGATTAAATGCTCCAATCAAAAGACATAAGGTAGCTAAATGGATAAGAAAACAAGACCTGTACATATATTGTCTACAAGAAATCCACCTCAGAACAAAAGATACATATAGACAGAAAGTAAAAGGATAGAAAAAATATTTCATGCAAATGGAAATTAAAATAAAGCTGGGATAGCAATACTTATATCTGACAAAATAGACTTTAAAACAAAGACTATAGTAAGGGATAAAGAAGGTCACTACATAATGATAAAGGAAACAGGAAGGGACAACCATTATAAATATCTATGAACCTAATATAGGAGCACCTAAATATATAAAGCAGACTTTGATGGACATAAAGGGCAAGATCAACAGCAATACTATAATAGTAGGAGATTTCAATACCCCACTAACATCGCTGGATAGATCTTCAAGAAAGAAAATTATAAAAGAAACAGCAGAATTAAGGGACACACTAGATCAACTGGATTTAATACATCCTAATGCAGCAGAATATACATTCTTTTCAAGTGCTCATGGTACATTTTCTAAGATAGACCACATATTAGGGCATAAAACAAGTCTCAACAAATTTAAGATTGAAATCATACCAAGCATCTTCTCTAACCACAATGGCATGAAACTAGAAATCAACTACAATAGAAAAACTGAAAAACACTCAAACACATGGAAACTAAACAGCATGTTATTAAATAATGAATGGGTCAACAATGAGATTAAGGAACAAATCAAAAATTTTCTTGAAACAAATGAAAATGAGCATACAACAACTCAAAATCTATGAGACATAGCAAAAGCGGTCCTGACAGGGAAGTTCATAGCATTACAGGCAAACCTTAAGAAGCTAGAAATAGCTCAAATAAACAACTTAACTCTGCAACTAAAAGAACTAGAAAAAGAACAGTAAGTAAGCCCAGAAGAAATAGAAGGAAGGAAATAATAAAGATTAGAGTGGAAATAAATGACATAGAGACTAAAAAACAATACAGAGGATCAATGAAACCAAGAGCTGGTTCTTTGAAAAGGTAAACAAGATGGATGAACCCTTAGCCAGACCCACCAAGAAAAAAAGAGAGAGGACTCAAATAAATAAAATTATAAACGAGAGTGGAGAAGAAACAACTGACACAGCAGAAATACAGAGGATTGTAAGAAAGTACTATAAAAAACTGTATGCCAAAAAATTAGACAACCCAGATGAAATGGAAAAATTTCTTAATGTAAAGCCAGTAGCCATGGCCACCATCACAGCCACCTGGTCCATGCAGGTTCACATTAGATTTGGAAAGATGGTAATGAAACAACGGAGCCTATAACTGGTGGGCCATTAGCTTTAATCCTAGCTTGTACCCGGTAGGCAAGAAATACACACAGTGGGAAAACATTTCCCTTTCCATTCAGGGCTCCCAAAGCCACTGACTTATCCGAGTTTCCTAGAATCAAAGGTTTCTAGCTTACCAGCCTTATTCACCTCTTTTCCCCATCTCCCTTTCTCTGCAGAAACTCTGCATAAACTGGCTTCTCCCTCAGCACTCTGCCATCTTGGCTGCTTCCTCTCTCCTCCACGTGGCCTTTCTCTGCTCTCCTCCAGCATAGGCTCCTCCTAGAATGTAATCACTCTTCTCCCGGAACAACATGATCTCTCTTCCTTTTAAAACCTTTAGGCCCAAAAGCCCTCCCCCAACACATATTAACATAATCATGCCCATCCCAAGCAATAAGGGCAACTAATATTATCACCTGGGTGACAGGCTTCCACATGGGCAGCACCATCTTTAACAAAGTGAGCATAATATATTTTATCTGCCCAACACTTAAAAAATATAATCTTTCAAAAATCAATCTGAAAGAATCAGAAAACTTAAACAGACCCATTGCAGCAAAGTGACAGGATATAAAATTAATACTCAGAAATCACAGCATTTTTATACATCAACAATGATCTGTCTGAAAAAGAAATTAAGAAAACAATCCCCTTCACTATTGCAACAAAAAAATTAAAGTACCTGGGAGTAAATTTAACCAAGGAGATTAAAGACTTGTACTTGGAAAATTATAAAACATTAATAAAAGATATTAAGGAAGATACAAAGAAGTGGAAGCATATACCGTGTTCATGTTTAAGAAAAATAAACATCATTAAAATGTCCATATTACCCAAAACAATTTATAAATTCAATGCAACTCCTATTAAAATACCAATGACATACTTAAAAAATATAAAACAAATATTCCAAAAATTCATATGAAACCAAAGAAGAACACGAATAACCTCAGCAACCTTGAAAAAGAAGAATAAAGTGGGAGGTATCACACTTCCTGATATGTAGTTATACTACAAGGCCATTGTACTCAAAACAGCTTGATACTGCATAAGAACAGGCATATAGATCAATGGAACAGAACAGAGAACCCAGAAATAAATGCACACCTTTATGGACAATTGATATTTGACAAAGGAGGTAAGAGCATACAATGGAGTACAGACAGTCTCTTTAACAAATGGTGTTGGAAAAATTGGACAGCTACTTGCAAAAAAATGAAGCTAGACCTCCAACTTACACCATTCACAAAATTAAACTCAAAATGGATAAAAGACTTAAATGTAAGTCATAAAAGCATAGGCATCCTAAAGGAAAACATAGGGAATAAGCTCTCCAACATCACTTGCAGCAATATATTTGCTGATTTATCTCCACGGGCAAGTGAAATAAAAGACAGAATAATCAAGTGGGACTATATCAAACTAAAAAGCTTTTGCACAGCTAATGACAATATGAACAAAATAAAAAGGCAAACCACACAATGGGAGAACATATTCAACAATATGTCTGATAAGGGGTTAATAACCAAAATCTATAAAGAACTTGTAAAACTCAACACCAGGAAGACAAAAAATCCAATCAAAATTGGGCAAAAGAAATGAATAGACACTTCTACAAAGAGGACATACAGATGGCCAATGGACAGATAAAAAAAAAAAGTTCAACATCATTAGTCATTAGAGAAATGCAAATTAAAACCACAATGAGTTATCACCTCACACCAGTCAGAATGGCGTTCATCAACAAAACAACACAGAATAAGTGCTGGCGAGGATGTGGAGAAAAGGGAACCCTCCTGCACTGCTGGTGGGAATGCAGACTGGTGCAGCCACTGTGGAAAACAGTATGGAGATTCCTCAAAAAATTAAAAATAGATCTGCCTTTTGACTCAGCTATCCCACTTTTAGGAATATATCCCAAGAACACCACATCAATGATTCAAAAGGAGAAATGCACCCCCATGTTTGTGGCAGCATTATTTACAATAGCCAAGATCTGGAAACAGTCCAAGTGTTTGTTAGTGGTTGAGTGGATTAAAAAGTAGTGGTACACATACACAATGGAATACTACGCAGCCATGAGGAAGAAGGAAATTGTACCTTTTGCAACAACATGGATGGATCTGGAAACTATTATGTTAAGTGAAATAAACCAGGCAGAGAAAGAAAAATACCATATGACTTCACTCATTTGAGGAATCCAATGAACAATATGAACTGAGGAACGGAATAGAGACAGAGGTGTGATCAAAGGGTCCAGAGCAGGGGTCCCCAAACTACGTCCCATGGGCTGCATGCGGCCCCCTGAGGCCATTTATCCAGCCCCCGCACACTTCCAAAGGGGCACCTCTTTCATTGGTGGTCAGTGAGAGTACTGTATGTGGCGGTCTTCAAAGCACAGCATCGCTCATGTACAGTGATGCGGGACGCACGCATCACGGCTCCGGAAGTGCATCATATCACTTGTTACGGCTAGCAGTGACAAATATGGAACCGGACAGTGACCATCTCATTAGCCAAAAACAGGCCCATAGTTCCCATTGAAATATTGATCAGTTTGTTGATTTAAATTTACTTGTTCTTTATTTTAAATATTGTATTTGTTCCCGTTTTGTTTTTTTACTTTAAAATAAGATATGTGCAGTGTGCATAGGGATTTGTTCAGTTTCTTTTATAGTCCGGCCCTCCAACGGTCTGAGGGACAGTGAACTGGCCCCCTGTGTAAAAAGTTTGGGGACCCCTGGTCCAAAGGGAAAGCAGATAGAGGGAAAGGGGATGATAGGATGGGATGAGAGAAGAAAAGCAAAACTGGGAAGAGGGCATTGTAGGGAACAGGGCAAGGGGGATGTGTGGGGCATATGGGTGGTGGGAGGTATTTGGGGGTACACTAGAATCTATATGTACACCCAATAAATTAAAATAAAACTTTAAAAATTGGCTTGATATAACATTTCAGTAGATTAACATAAAAAGGGCTCCCTGTGAGGAACTCCCAAAAAAGTGGTTTGAGGTAATAATCTTGTAGATTGACCCCTGTTAGAAAGCATATGCCAGAAAAGGTACTAAAGCTATGGGGCCTCCTTGCTGTGGTAGTTGCCCAGACTCCAATGTTGAACATGGACTGTTTCCACACTGCTCTGACCAAAGATAGCTAAGGGGAGCACACCGACAGGGGCCGCCTTAAGCTGTACCCAGGCACACCAAAAGGATTTGTGAGTAATAAACTGTGTGATTCTTGCAACTAACTTGTGTGTCTTTCCTCCAGAGGCAATTGGTCTCGGTAGTGATAAGTAGTATCCTCATGGCTGCCTCTGGAGTAGTCTTGAAGAGGCTGCCAGCCCTGCTGGTAAGCAGGAGTGTCCCACTGTGCGGGGAAGTAGAATCGGGGACACCTGATTAACAAAGAGCTCAGGCTCTACTGGGACACTCCCTGAGCTCTACTACCATCCATCTCTCATGCATTTGACCTCAGCTCTTCCAGATGCTTTGACTATCATCCTGTCTAGAAGATGTAGATTTGTGGGAGCCAATAAAAGTGACCTTATATCTTTACCAAAATAAAGACTGACAGCTCACTGAGAAAGGGGCAATGGACACAAATAAGCGAGTCACAAAAAAAGTAATGCAAATAGCCAGAAATCTCAATATCATTAGCATGCAAGAAAAGGAAAGTTTAACAATACTTAATATTGTCTACTCAGAAGATTAGTGAAACATACTTTCAGTCTGAATGAGGTGATAGAGAAACAAGGCTAGCAGCCATTGCTGGTGGAGATGAGAACTGCTATGCACCCTTTGTCCCAGGAACCCCATTATTTAAAAATCTATCCGTTACAATAAGATCACTAGAATATTAGATTATTTGTTAAAGCATTTGTTGAAACATTTTTAGGATATAAAAATGAAACTTGAAAAATAGTCTGGAAGTCCACTCACAGCTAAGATTTACTTAATAATCTTACTTTTATACTATGGGATGTCAGGTTGTTACTTGTTTCAACTGATATCAGGTTCTTCCTTATTTCTGAGAGTACTATGCATTTTTGTAAAAGGTTCCTGCTTTCTGCATTGTCTGCATTTCCTCATTTTTCCCTCCCTCTGCTATCAAGTAGGTGGCTTTCTCTAAATCTCTTATTTTCACTGCTGGCTTACTGTGCCTGCAGCCCCTGAGGACAGAAGCCCCAGGTGAGCACCAAGGAGGAGGCGGCAGTGGCAGCATCGAGGTGTGGGCCCAGCTGGCTCAGCTGGGAGTCTCTGCTTCATCATCATGTTTCATAAATGTCCTTTTTTTCTCCCCTGCCCTCCATCCATATTTAGGGGCACAGTTATCTATTGTTACCCAATTTCTGAGTTGATGTGGGGGTCTCTGACACAGAGTGTCTTGGGAAGGGACCTCTAATGCCAGCCTAGGTTTCACTGTACTGGGGTAGTTTCATTCATTAATATGCTTTCCAGCTTCCAATACAATGTGCCTCTTATTGCTGTTTTCATCCTCTTCTTTTCTTGTAGTTTATGCATTTAAACCCATAACTATCATTTAGGAGGACTTGGGAGGAAGCAGGTGAGCCTACGTGTTCAATCAGCCATCCATCGCTGAAGGTTCTTGTCTTGGTTGGCTAGGACAGCAGTGACAAAATACTACAGACTGGCAACTTTAAACAACAGACTTTTATCTTCTCACAGTTCTGGAAGCTGGAAGTCCAAGATCAAGGTTTCAGCAGGGTTGTTTCTTCTGAGGCCTCTCTCCTTGGTTGCAGATGACTGCCTTCTCCTCATGTCCTCACATGGTCTTCCCTCTGAACATGTCTGTGTCTCGATCTCTTCTTGTAAGGACACCCGTCAGATTGATTTAAGACCCCACTCTAACATCCTCATTTGAATTAATCACCTTTTCAAATGCCCTACATCAAACTTCAGTCACCTTTCAAGGAACCAGGGAGTAGGGAATCAACATATAGTTTTACGATGCATAAAACTTCTGTTTAGTGTTGTGTGTGTCTACATGTACACTCGATTGAAATATATCATATATTCCTCATATGCAACTCGTGGCCAATGACAGCTGAGAAGCCCCTAGCCCAGATCACGCCTGTCTCCTGCAGTACAAGCAGATGGGTCTGTGGCAGCCTAGCCCTGCTCCCGAGGCTGTGGGGTGGCAAAGAACTGACGGTCCTCAGCTGAAAGAACCCGTCGGCTCAGAGCTTCCATTGATTCCTTTCTTCTTAATTAAAATCGTTATCATTGTCTTAATTATTTTATTTCTCCAAAGAATCATTTGAGTGAAAATTCAATAACATATTTTAGATTAAAGGATGCAGAATATTTATTTACAGGTAGAAGAAAAACTATGTTTTTGAAGCAAAGTCTAAACATGTGAAGATAATATATAAGTGATTATGGTGAATTTGATTTTTTCAAACATTCTGACTCCACATTGATGATATTGAGCTCCAGCCAACCAATAATAATTGAGCTATTGGCATGATAGCTCCCATGAGGTACTCACCCGGTGCCATGTGCTCACCATGCCTTACCACCTGTGTGCAGTGGGTTAGACCACAGGGTTGCATTACTGTGATTTCTGACTTCAAAACAGAAAACAAGGCTTAGAAAATCATGCCAACTGCTCCCCACAGCAGAGCTGGCCAAAGGCAGGAGGTGTACTCTGGCTCTTGATTTCTTGCTCTCCTGACTTTTGTATAATTTGTGCCCAGACATAATGACAATTCAGGGTCCTTGTTTATGCTATGAATTTCAAGACAGCCACAGCAGAACATAAAACTTGCTACAAGGCCCTTCCTAGTTCAGTTCTGTGTGAAGCTAGCTGCATCCCCACTGCCCACACACAGACGCCTGAGATCGACCTTCGGGGCCTGCTAGACTTGCGGGGAGTGGACTGCATGGTTTCCCTCCAGGCTGCTCTGTGTACCAAGCTACAGCTCCTGTGTCCTGCCCCCTGGGCCATTCCTGGTTCTTAGTCATCTTGTCTCTAGAGAGAAGGGCACAGAGGATGTGTACCCTGGGCCCATGTGCCTCCTTTGCTGGCCACCCCATCAGGCCAGGGCTCAGTCTCCACCTCCCCACCCCAGGAGCTATCTTTGCAGCTCACATGCTCTTCTGCAATGGAAAATTGGGAGTGAAATACCTCTAAAGGGCTTTTTATTCTTTGGAGAAGAGAGGAAAACAAAACCTTTCTTGACTATTTTGAAAAGTAGGGTTTTTTTTGTGTGTGTATATTTAAATGGGGGATATTTTACTTTTGCTGTTTGGACTTCTGAAAAACAGACGGAACCAAGAAAACATTTTTAAGTCTTCTTACCGTAGGGCTTGCTCTTAGAATTCAGTCTAATTTTATGCTGCTCTCTTTGTATTCAGTGAGACTTAATGGAGTAAAGTTTATTCCAGAAAGATGAGTTTTATTCTCGTCTCTGTTTCTTTCATTTTGTTCCAGATCGGACTCACTCTGACAGCCTCTGTTCTTCCCACATGCCTACGGTTTCTGACTCACGCTGAGCACATACAGTCGGCACAAAAATGTAATTAGTTTTCAGAGTGTTTCAGGTTGTCAAGGCAGCAGACAATACGTTTCTCACTGAGCCAGGGCCCCGAGATTCTGAGATTCCTGTCACAAATAGAGAAGGTGAGGCTTTTGACGTCAAGGGCCTTTCTCAGGCACCTACGGAGGTGGTCTCACAGAAGTCTTGGAGGACCTGCTAGGGGTGGGAGTGGGAGGGATGACAAAGACAAGATAGTGAGTGGGTGATGCTCTCACTTCAAGCAAAAAAATATTATATCTCAATTTTATTATTTATCTGGTGGAGCTCAAGTATTCCATTCAGATTAAAGTGGAAAACACAATATCTTGATCCAGAATTTCTAAACCAACATTATAAAAAGTAACACAACTATACCTTTTGAAATCTTCCTTATATTTCAAATTTTCTGTAAGAGATTAAAGGAGCAAGAAAATTCAAGAGAAAACATAATAAACATATAAATATTTTACCAAGAAAAAAAATAAGCAGAAGAAAAATCTGGCTAAGTCATTTGTGTTGCTGAGAAACTAAGTTGAATTTATCATGTTTATTTCCCAAAGATTGAATAAGAACTATTTTCTCTCTCTGGCTGGGTAGTTCAGCTGGTTAGAGCATCATCCTGATATTCCAAGGTTGTGAGTTTGATTCCAGGTCAGGGTACATACAAGAGTCAACCAATGAACACATAAGTGGAACAACAACTCAATGTTTCTTTTCTCTCTCTCTCCTTTCCTCTTTTTCTAAACTCAATTTAAAAGATTTTTGAAAAGCATTATTTTCTGCATTATGCTTGTAGAGTTTTTACAAGAATGTTTTCATTTGCCTGTTGGGTTTTCATCTGAATATGCAAATTAACTTAGGTTTTTAGAATATGGGACTGATTCAGGTAACAGCTGGAAGTGGCAACATTTCTTTTTAAAGTATTTGAATCAAAGAAATCAGATGATCTTGAATACCTACCACATTATCTCACAGTGAGTTGGATTCTAGATTTCCAAGTAAGTTGTGCTAAGGTTGGGCATTACCCAAGTAAGAAGGGAAACAAGTGCATTACAGCCAGTGCAGTATAGATGCTTTATTTCTAAAGGCCATTGCTTGGATTTATAGCCTTTATAACAAACATTATAATTTTTATTATTATGTAAATTTAACTTTCTTTTGTAACTTATCTAATTACTGTCAAAGCTCTTTTTTTTTTTTTTTTTTTTTTTTAACAGAGACACAGAGAAAGAGCCAGAGAGAGGGAGGACAGATAGGAACAGACAGACAGGAAGGGATAGAGATGAGAAGCATGAATTCTTCGTTGTGGCACTTTAATTGTTCATTGATTGCTTTCTTTTATGTGCCTTGACTGGGGAGCTATAGCAGAGCGAGTGACCCCTTGCTCAAGTCAGTGACCTTATGCACAAGCCAGTGACCTTGGGCTTCAAGCCAGTGACTTTTGAGCTCCAGCCAACAACCATGAGGTCATGTCTATGATCCCACACTCAAGCTGGTGAACCCCACACTCAAGCTGTCAACCTCAGTGTTTCAAACCTGGGTTCTCCATGTTCCAGTCTGATGCTCTATCCACTGTACCACTACCTGGTCAGGCTGTCAAAACCTTCTTGGGGGGAAAAAACCTCACCAATGATCAATGTGTGTACAAGTGAAAGTCAATGTCACACACATTGGTGACAGGATGCTTGCCATAGACAAAGTCTATGTTAATCTTGACTAGTGTTTTAAGAGTACCCTTTGGCCTGACCTATGGTGGCGCAGTAGATAAAGCGTTGG
Organism: Saccopteryx leptura; assembly: GCF_036850995.1. Classification (NCBI taxonomy): domain Eukaryota; kingdom Metazoa; phylum Chordata; class Mammalia; order Chiroptera; family Emballonuridae; genus Saccopteryx; species Saccopteryx leptura. The sequence continues at coordinate 129,374,906 of NC_089503.1, read as the reverse complement.
CCTGGAAATGCTGAGGTCACTGGTTCAAAACCCTGGGCTTGCCTGGTCAAGGCACATATGGGAGTTGATGCTTGCAGCTCCTCCCCTCTTCTCTCTCTCTCTCTGTCTCTCCCTCTCCTCTCTAAAATGAATAAATAAATAAATAAATAATTTTTTAAAAAAGAGTACCCTTTGTTAAACTTCTTATTTAAATTTAAATTTACTTGTATGTATAACATTTCAAAGCATGAGTCTCTATATTTTCTCACTGGATCTTCAAACCTAGCTGGTGGCTAGGTCAAGATCATCCCCATTTGATGGAAATGGAAAATAAATGTTGATCAATAAGAGTTCTTTGTTCTTACTTTTAAGTGTAGTATACCCCTTTATACTTTTCCAAAAATTAAAACAGAGAAAATTTTAAGTTGATAAGTGTGAAACTTTGCCATAACAGAATGGGAATATACCAAAGTACCCCCAGCTAGGGAGCAGATCTCCCAAGGCTGTGTTAGGGTCACCTTTTTTCTACCATCTTCTGGTCCACCTGACAGCTGCTGCAGCTTTCAGGACAATGAGCGCCACATTCACAAGCTCCTCTTATTCGTCCTCAGTGTATTATAGTCACTAGTCCTGGAACCAACCCTGAGTTGTTTTGTGTTTTCTCTTTCTCTCCACTCCCACCCCCTCATGCCCAATGACTGCTCTCTCTCCTCTGGCTGACTCCCACAACCAGGTCTTTGCACCAAAGTCCAAAGTTTCCCAAAGGGCTTCCTTGACTCTGTGCCTCATGGCAAGCTAACCTGCAGATGACAGTCTCACATTTGTTGGTTCTTAAACTTGTCTTTTCTTATACCAGGAGCCTATTTGAAGTATTCTCAATTGCTCCTTGCTGGATTTTTATTGTAGAAAGTTTAACTCACATGGCTTTTCTTTAAGGTCTTCTGAAATCCTCCTCCACATTACTGCTTGAGACTATCCTTGATTATCTGAACGGGCTATAAATGCAATCACAAAGTTAATTATACAAAAAGCAAGAAGTCAGTTGGGGAGCCACTAACGATGAACAATGGAGGCTGAGATGGAAATGATGCAGCCAGGAGCCTAAAAATACAGGTAGCATCTAGAAGCTAGATAAAGCAAAGACTAGTTCCCCCCTGAAATCTCTGGAAAGATCCAATCTTGCTCTCACACACCTTGATTTTAGCACTTTAAGGCTCATGTTGAACTTCTGACCTCCATAACTATAAGGTAATAAATGTGTGTTGCTTTCAGCCACTAAGTTTGTAGTGATTTGTTATAGCAGCAACAGGATACTAATACACGACTCTCTGTCAGTAACTATTAAATTAAAGATGGCCCCACTTGCTCATCATTGTACAGCAAGTTAGGAGATGTTGCTGTCCTCTGAACTCACATTGTTCTGCCACAAAGCCAGGAGCTGCCCTTGACACCTCCAGACTGGCTGAGTTTTGTATCTCTTAGACATTTTCTCTTCCCCAAACACAATACTGTTTATTTTTCTGGCCAAGTTCAAATTGGCTTCACTCTTACCTTCAAAAAGCCTCTGTACATCCTACATGGTCTAACCCACATTTTTAATCTAACAGTTGAATGTCACTCTCTTTCTTCTTCTTTGAACTGCATAGTACCTACATCTGTAACACACAATCTAAGTCTTTATGTTAGTAATTCTCTGTAGCTGTTTTTACCTCCCAAAGTGGCCTATTAGCTTCTATAAAGTAAGATCCTTGTGCTAAAACAATAGAGTTGTAGCTGCAGAGGCAACAAAATCCCAAATGCCTGTCCTATAGAGCACTCACAAGGCTGCTTTGCACTAAGCACTGCTTTGCACTAAGCATTAAGTACTTTACATCCTGTATCTTGTCTGACTTTGCTGGTCAGGCACTTTATAGAATGCCTTTGCTTTGGGTGTGCCTCATTTTTCCTCATGGTTAGATTGGGGTTTTGCATTTTTGACAAGAATAGACCAGAAATGATGTGCATGTCAGTCTTTGCCCTCTCAGGGTGACCCAGGTGTGTATGTGGTTGGGGAAGGTGTTCTTTGCAAGAGGGGCAGCTTGTGCTATCCTATGATATGAGCATGTGGAAAGGAAGAGAGAAATGTGATGTGGAGCATGGCTGGCCCCAGCCCTAGACACTGTGTCATTGCACAGCTCAGGGAACCCTCTAGCGGAGGCAGGGATCCTGAACTTGAGTTATTTCAAGAGATTGCTGCTTAAAACACCCTTGTGCTAATAGAACTTTCTATTTTCAAGTCTCTTGATTTTGTTTTTTGCCATCCTTCTTTATTGAAGCCTGCTCATTCTTTTTCTAATGGGGCTCAAGATTTTTCCGGCCTTGCTTTTAACACTTAATTACTATCAACTACCAGGGAGGGTGAAATTGGGAAGCCTTGATCTCCCTTTTAAGTTAATAAATAAGGCCTGGCTTGTTTAGGTTATATGAACATGTAAACCCGAAGCATATGAGCAATCTGTGATTTTATCCTTGCTCTTTCTACTTCACGGTATTTGAAATTCATTTCAGAACTTGAGCAATTCATTATTTTTCTTGACATCGTTAGGTCACTGGTGTTGCTCTTAACCAACTGTAATTAGGTATGGAAAATGCATAGAAGATCTTATGAACCTAAGCACCAACCAAAGGCTTTTTCTTCATAGTGTAAGTGGCTCTTTCTATTGAGATGTTCATGATGAATTTTATAAATAAGTGGCCAGCAGTTGGGCAATGGAGAGTTGTGAACCTTCCAAGTCAATAAAGCCCATTCCTCTATGCTTTCTGTCTATAAGATCAAAGCCCATTGCATAGAAAGCCAAAGGCTCTGACAAGTCAACAGCTTTCTTCCCTGAACCATGAAGAGACCAGATGTAGGGAGGTTAGGAGAATGTTCAGGATGGGCTCAGAGTAGAGTGACATTAGTTTGTGAAGAATCTGAAGGAGAAAAGGGCTACATATTTGGATTCAGTGAAGCTATCACTAAGGACAGAGGCATCAGCCAGAGTCAGAACTCTTCATCTGCGCTGTTATCCTGGAAATAAGTGCTTCTTGTGAGAAGAAAGGAGAGGTATGAAAAAGAGCTGGGGCCCAAAGAATATTCAAGGACAAGAGTGTGAATTTTGACATAATTGAACCATACACCAACGTTGCTTTCACTTGAGAGGTACGGCCAGATGAATAAGGTCCCCAAATGTTCACATCCTTGTCTAGTATTTATGTAACCAAAAAAACTTTGTAGATAGAATTGTTTGCCAATCTTAAAATAGGGAGATTATTCTGGATTGTCTGAGTGGGCTCAACGCAACCATGTGTGTTCTTAGAAGTAGAAGAGGGAAGCAGAGAATCATCAGAAGTATGTAGCAGCAGCAGGAGAGGCAGGAGGGGTTTAAAGCAGGAGAGGTACTCAACCCACCATTGCTGGCTGTGGAGATGGAGGAAGGTGGCCAGGAGCCAAGGATTGCAGATGGCCTCGGGAAGCTGGAAAGAGCTTTCAGCCAACAGTCAGTAAAGAAAATGGGCCTAGTCTTACTGGAAAGCGTTGCATTCTGCTAACCACCAGATAAGCAAGAAACAGAGTCTTCCTCAGATCCTGCAGAAGGCAACATAGGCCTGCTGTCACCTTAATTTCAGATCAATGAGACCCATGTAGCCGTCTGACCTCCAGACCCTTAAGATAAAATTGTGTTCTTAAATTGCTAAGTTTGTGTTTAATTTGTGACACAGCACACACACCCATCAGCAAACAGAGGAAAACATCGTACATGTGATCTGTATGACGACTGCACACAGGTGGTAAAGGAAAACAAAGGAAAGGATAATATATTTCATGTACAGTTTTCCAATCCCAGGTGGTTCTGACAGTTTGGATTCATGGCTATTTGTTAACACAAAATCAAAGTTTCTGAAAATTGAGCCTTTGGGTGAACAGAGTGTTGCTATGACTAACTGACCATTCATTCCACTTGGGCCAGGAATCGATAGCTTGTCTGTTTTTTTCTTTTGTCTTCTTTTATCATTTCCCTAATTGTCACTTTTTTCAATGAAGGTGTGAATTAAAATAACAACATTAATATTGTTAGTACCCTGTCTTGTATTTTGCAATAGTAGCTGGAAATCTCAAAAACGTTTTTCTCTCTCTTTTTCAGTGACAGTTCTCCAAATTGCTAAATTGCTACAATTTTTCAGACCCAGTGGGACTCAGGCCTTACTGAATGTCTGCCATGAACCCCTAATTTCCTACACATTCTTCCTGCTGGTGCTCACGTTCCTGCTGTCCTCATTTATTGTCTGTCTTGGCAGGAAAGTAACTTACTTCACAGAGAGCTTGTGTACTTTTCTGGCTACAGAAAGCAGTTATTCTAGATAACTGCAGGAAGCTCCAGAATGTCCTGAAAGGCTGTGGATCAGGAGAGATTTTAACCCCTTAGGGCCAAACTTAGATGGAACTTGAAGATTGCTCCCTCTCTGCACTCTGGAGTGCCCTCCTCACTCTGGGTGTCCCTGCCCTTTTATTCTGACGTCCGACGCCCTCTTGCTGCCCATGGTTTTCATGTGTGCCTGAAAATGTCCTGGCACTGTTCAACTGGAACTCCTTCCACACAGTCACTATGAATGTAGAGGGCATTTGAAAATATCCGCTTTAAATTCTAATAAATACCGATGATTGTCTTATGGGAGCATGACCAGTGTGCCCACGGTCTCGATAGCCTGTGCGGGAACCTAGGGTATTGCCTTGACTCTGTTAACTTGGAATGCACAGGCTTTCCTCCCACCTGATGAGGAAGCATCTCTAGTTCCATGCAAAGTTTTCTCCTCAAGTGTTTTGGGCATCCCCTTGGAAGACTTCGGATGTTCCAAGAATGTCTTTCCTCCCTTGAAAGACTTCAGATCTTCCAAGAGTGTCTTTCCTCCCTTGGAAGACCTCGGATGTTCCAAGAACATCTTTGCTTTTTCGGAAGACTGCAGAGGTTTCACGGATGTTTTTGCTGGTGCAGATTCCTGTTCTCACTGGGTGTTGGCTGTGGTTGTTTACACTCAAACACTGCAGTCTCCAGCCAGAGGCCACAGAATTTTGATGCTTATCTTATGTGTGCTTGTTTGGTTTAAAATTTTGTCTTGGTTTTTATTTGTATGGTCACTGAAGAGTTTATGCCTCTCTGCTTTGTGCATCAATATTACAGCTTCAATATCATAAGCATTTTTTTAAAAAAATAGTAGATTTCTTAGAGTCATTTTATGTTTATAGAATAATTGATCAGAAAATAAAGAAATTTCCAATATACCCTTCTCCTCCTCAGCACACAGTTTTCCTTATTATTACATCTTGTATACATTTGTTAAAACTGATAAACCAATATTGATACGTTATCATTAACTGAAGTTCGTGGCTTACATTACAGTTCACTCTGTTTCTGGACAAATGTGTGAAGATGTGTGTTCACCATTACAGTGTCAAACAGAACAGTTTCACTACCCTAAAAATTCCCTACCTCCACCCCTCCCTCCTTTTCTTCTCTGACAGCCACTGATGGTGACTGTCTCTATATTTTGCTTTTTTTCCAGAATGTCTTATACTTGGAATCAAGCAGTACTTAGCCTTTTTCAGATTGGCTTCTTTCACTTAGTAGTGTGCATTACAATGATTTCCCCCTGTTTTTTAAAGGCTTGATAGCTTATTTTTTTTATTGCCAAGTCATATTCAATTGTCTGAGTGTACCACAGTTTGTTTATCCATTCACCCAAAAATTACATCTTGACAGCTTCTAAATCTTGCCAATTACAAATAAAATAAGCTATTTTTTTAATGGTCGGTGGAGCGAGAGGAAACACAGACACATGTTTAAACCAAAAAGAAAATTGTATTCTCTGGTGATATACATAATGAGGTCTTTTATATCTTCATTTTGGTTCTATTTTAGTTGTAATCTCTGTTAGAGCAATATAAAAAATTCTGTTTATACTATTGTTTGCTAGCAATTTCCCTAGATCTCATTTTATAACTTATAAAGTTGCACAGTAAGCCTTAAAAATCTATTTTTTTAACTTTAAAACAGAATATAATATGTGTGCATATGAGAAGTTTGATAAAATGCAAATGATACAAACTGGTTCTTTTTTACATATTTTGTCAACTATTTTGTTCATTTCTGTATTTTTCTCTTTTTGGTGCCTTTTCTTTGCTCCCCTTAGTGAAGTGGCCACACTGCCTCTCACCAGTTAACCTTTTACAAGAAGAGAGGAGATTTCTGGGGTCAGGAGCTACTGTGTGAGCGGCAGGGTCAAACGCTGGAGCAGGCAGTACTGACTGCCAACCCTCCAGTCTTGGGAATGCAAAATATTCCTGTCTCCTGTATTTGAGGAAGGAAAGGAATAAATTCTAAATTATTTTAGGTGAACGGATTGGTCAAATGCATATGACACTTAATTTTTATATGAGTTCCTACCAATCAACCAAGGATTCCGTACACGGTAGGTTTTGCTTCCCGACCTCCCGCCATCTCCCCCACCGAGCACAGAAGTGAGAGACGGTTGTGTGCAATAGTTTTTCTTCCCTGTGCTGGTACCGCACTCCTAGGGATGTTATCTTTGTCAAGTTCACTTCAGCCTAAGCCACAGGGTCATTAGAAAAGAAGGAATATTTTATGCAAAACAACTCTTCACAACACATGAATATTTTCAAAGGTGACTGGGAAATAATTTTTTTTTTAATCTAAGGGGCATTAGCAAAAAAGAACTGGTTAGAATACATATTTTTTTAAATTTTAGCTTGTAAAATCTAAAATTGACTCTTGAGTGTAATTGTACAATGGGCAATATATATTTTGAATTTTTTTTCTGTCAGTGCCAGGAAGAGATTGCTTATTATACACACTTTGTTGAAATGAGTTGAGAAAAAGAATTCATTTTAGAAATCTCAGGGCTAAGGGACATGCCCCACATGGGAGCAGTGTGGGCATTAGGCTCCTTAGTAGCCTGGACCCTCCCTTGGGACAGGTATATTCTGTGGGGCCTGGGAGACCAGATAGATGATTGTGAGGAAAGTGTGAACTTATCCAAAGAGCAAACTAAAATATTTTATTGAAATATGGAAGCATGAAATTTCATAAAATTAAATTTGATGCTTTATGGTTTAAAAAATTTTTTAGAAATAAAAGCTTTACAATAATTTTCTTTTCTTTTTGTTGAATTTATTGGAATGACATTGGTTAGCAAAATTATATACAAGTTTTAGGTGCACAAGTCTACAACACATCTTCTGTACACTGTATTTTGTGTTCACCACCCCAAATTCCAGGCTTCTTCCACCACCATTTGTCCCCCATTATAATGGCCTCTACCCTCAGCCCCAGAAATCACTACCCTGGAGACTATTATGCTAAGTGAAATCAGATAGAGAAAGGAAAGTACCATATGCTATCACTCATATGTGGACTCTAATGAGCAAAATAGAAACAGACTCACACATAGAGAGCAGGCTGACCACTGTCAGGAGGTAGGAGTTGAGAGCCCTGTTGCAGGGTGGAAAGATTAAGCAAAAAAAGAAAAAAGAGAAAAACTCATAGACATAACCGTACAATAATAATTTTTAAGCATCAATAGTTGAAGGAAGTTTGTTTTATTTGGGGAATGTGTGTATGAAAGTATAAATGTAGCTGTTTTTCACTTTTAAAAACCTGAATTGATAGAATTCTAATAAATTAAGAAAGTCAATAGTGTCCCCAGTTCTGTGGTCTTCCCAAAGTATATCATCATTTTGAGTAATGGAATAATCTGTTAAATATTTCCAATTGTTTTAAAATGTTGTTAGTTTGAGGATTTCATTTAATACTGAAAACTGAGTAAATTATAAATGTAATCAAATGTGCAGAAAATAAGGATGGCTGTATATCATTAAGATGGCATATTGGCCAGCACAGGATAGCATATGAGTTCTGAGGTAACATTGCATCCACCACTGTAAATCTACTCACCTTGTTTATTTCAGAGATCTAATAATACAAAGAAGAAAATTTGTGTGTCATAAGAGCTAACTCTGGTTGCCAATACTCCTAAATCATGACTTGCAAAAGCAAGAGCCAGTCAGACAAGTGGCTCAGACTGGCTGGAAAGCTTGCTTGTGTCCTGAGTGAGTTATCCTGCATAAGCTTCTCAGGATAACTCATACAGTTCTTTGGGTCTGAGGCTATGAGAAATCAGGCACTGTGATATCCACACCTGCGACTCTTAGTGTTCCATTTTTAAGACCTAAAGAATTGCTGATTCCAATTATGTCCAAAGAGGATTGTATTTTTCTGAGATGGAAGCAGTGTTTGGTTTTGCTGACATACCATCAATCATTTTCAAGACAGACACCGAAATTACACCTGACACCCAGAGGTTGGCTGCTACAGTTTACTTGTATAATTCTGTCATTACCCATAACTTTAATTTCTGTTCTGTCTTTGGGGGTGTAGTTATGTCACATTCTATTCTATCTTTAGGAACAATTTCCCCAATGAACGAAGAAAGGAATTGCCTATATTTGACAAAACTACTTTAAAAATAGTACTTGTTTCAGAACCTAATTGTAAAATGGCTGCCCAGACTTGCATTTCCTTAGAAGAGATGTCAGTTTGTAGCAGACTCTCAGCTCTCAAAGTCCTAATTAACTCATAGGGTATCACAATGCGGTAAACACAGTCTGAGAGGTGCCCTTGTAGACTGAGTCCTGGAGCTCTGACCTTGGCACTCAGTTCTTTGGAAACTCAAGTTTCCTGAAAGCTTGAGGCCATTTAGCTGGACCTCATTTTGCCTCCATTTTGGCCCCATTGGGGTCCCCATTTTGCTAAGAATAGTTTTGTTTTCTTTAAAAATACTGTGTATAATAAACAGACTAAAAATATCATTTTGCCCTGGCCGGTTTGCTCAGTGGTAGAGCGTCGGCCTGTCATGCGGGAGTCCTGGGTTCGATTCCTGGCCAGGGCACACAGGAGAGGCGCCCATATGCTTCTCCACCCCTCCCCCACTCCTTCCTCTCTGTCTCTCTCTTCCCCTCCCGCAGCCAAGGCTCCACTGGAGCAAAGTTTGCCCGGGTGCTGAGGATGGCTCTGTGGCCTCTGCCTCAGGCACTAGAATGGCTCTGATTGCAACAGAGCATCGCCCCCTGGTGGGCATGCCAGGTGGATCCCGGTCAGGCTCATGCAAGAGTCTGTCTGACTGCCTCCCCTTTTCCAACTTCAGAAAAATACAAAAAAAAAAATCTCTTTTTATGTCACTCCCATTTGAGGTAACTCTCTGGAAATCAAGGTAGGTAATCATTTTTTTTTTAACTCAAACCTTCTTTTCCTCTACAGACCATTCCTCCACTGCCCAGATGTTGTAACACATCCAGCCAACCAATGGCCATGGCTTATAAACTAGTGTGAAGCCCTTCTGTGCTGTGCTTCAGTCTAGAAAAAGTGAAAAATATATTATCTTGCTTAAAGTTCTGGTCATGGGAAAAATTTACTTTAACCCTGGTTGTCTATGGACATGTTTATATGATGCTATAATATTGTAGCTGTCAGCCACTGATTGGGACCATTATATTGCAAAATATTATGTATTGTATATACCAGGCTTGATCATTGTTTTTCTTCCTTAGTCAACCAACCACAGGAAACTCTGTGTGAGGTCTTAGGAGAGGAGGCAATAGAAGGAGCAAGTTCCATGAGTCTCTGTGCCAAATGGTCATGCAATTTACTTGTGTCTCCAGGATTGCATCAAACTCCGGGTCTTACACGCTTCTTCTGCTTGATGATGGATTGGTATATGCTCACACTCAATCCTATGTCTTGTTTAACATGAGAGTTTAATAGCAAGCTAAAAGACTGTCTGAAAAGTAGAATGTTTAACTGAGATATTGTTCTAGAAACCTAAGGACCTTGCTGTGACTTCTTTTTTTTTGGGGGGGGGGGGGTGTTATAGCATGCATCTGACATCCATACTGAACCAGATTCTTTGATCACCATTGCAATTGCTGGCTCCGGTGTGGCGAACAGTTTAGTTAGTTATATGTGGACAACAATAATATGTCACAGGGTAACCCAAATGACCACCATTCTACCTGAGCATGCTGAACGCATTTTTAATAATCCTGCACTGATTTCTCTATAATATAAATAATTAAAAATAAAAGTTATCTAGCTACTTATCACTTATTGAATTCAGATTATACTTTGGTTACAATATTCAATGATATTATACAGACTCAGATGCAAATGATCTTTTATTTCTACACTAAAATGAACATGAATATAATAAATAAATAATAAAATGTCAGACACATATAATTAATGCAAAAAGAGTTTCTAAAATGCCAGTAATACAAAAGGCAAAATTAAAGTGAAATTTTCTTAATGAATAAAACAGTTGCTTGAATAAGGGTTTAGTGGTGAAGGGGTTAAAATAGAGTGTCTAGTCACTGTTGCTATCTGGTGAAAGGTGACCATGAACAAGAGTAACCAAGGAAGAGTGACAAACCCATGTCTGAACCTTAAGAAATGGTAAGTAGTCTCTGTCTTCATATATGTGGCCCCAGAACTGAATGGGTATAAATACGTACAGAGCAAGAAGCACAGAAATGCTTGAGAAAGAAAGAAAAAAAGAAAAAAAGAAAGAAAGAAAGCAAGAAAGAAAGAAAGAAAGAAAGAAAGAAAGAAAGAAAGAAAGAAAGAAAGAAAGAAAGAGAAAGAGAAAGGAAAGGAAAGGAAAGGAAAGGAAAGGAAAGGAAAGGAAAGGAAAGGAAAGGAAAGGAAAGGAAAGGAAAGGAAAGAAGGAAGGAAGGAAGGAAATGGAAGGAGGAAAAGAACGGAAGGAAGAGACAAAGAGAAAAAGAAAGAAAAGTGTGTGTATAGGTTTGCTAGGCTAGTGACAAAGCATCACAAGCTGAGTGGCTTAATCAACACAGATTCATTGCCTCACTGTTCTGTGGCCAGAATTCTAAAATTAAGAGCCAATTCGGAAGATTGTGAGGGAGAACCTGGTCCATGACTTTTTCCAAGTTTTTGATGGTCTGCCAAAAATATTTCTACCCTTGGCTTGGGGCAACATCATTCCAATTTTCACATGGCATTTTGTCTGTGTGTCTGTCTCTGCATCCAAATTTCAGCTTTTAATGTTTTTTGAGCCATATTAGATTAGACCTCAACTCGATCACTTAAGGACTATTTCCAAATAAGATCATTCTCACAGTTTCTGCGGATTAGAGCCTCTATGTTGTTAACATCTTATATAGTATGGTATCTTTATTGCAATTAATAAACCAATATTTTTTAAATTTTTAAATTTTTTATTATTTTTACAGAGACAGAGAGAGTCAGAGAGAGGGACAGATAGGGACAGACAGACAGGAACAGAGAGAGATGAGAAGCATCAATCATTAGTTTTTTGTTGCAACACCTTAGTTGTTCATTGATTGCTTTCTCATATGTGCCTTGACCGTGGGCCTTCAGCAGACCAAGTAACCCCTTGTTCGAGAAACCTTGGGTCCAAGCTGGTGAGCTTTGCTCAAACCAGATGAGCCCGCGCTCAAACTGGCGACCTCAGGGTCTCGAACCTGGGTCCTCCGCATCCCAGTCTGACGCTCTATCCACTGCTCCACCGCCTGGTCAGGCTAATAAACCAATATTGATACATGATTATTAACTAAAGTCCATACTTTATTTTTTGTTTCCCAATGTCTTTTTCTGTCCCAGAATTCCACCTAGGATATCATGTCACATTTTGCTGTCATGTCTCCTTAGGCTCTTCTTGGCTGTGACAGGTTCTCAGCCTTTTCTTGTTTTTGATGATCTTGAGAGTTGTGAACAGTACTGGTCAGATCATTTGTAGCTTGTCCCCCATTTGAGACTTGTCTGATCTTCTCTCATCGTTGGCCTGAGGTTATATCTATCTTCTTGGGAAAAGCACCATAAAGGTAAAGTGCCATTCTCATCACAAAATATTAAGGTTACATGCTATCCGCATGACTTATCACTGTTGATTGTTGAACTTGACCATCTGGCTGAGGTGTGTTTTGCAGGTTTCTCCACTGTGCAGGTGCTTCTTTTTCTTTTCGTACTCTACTCTTTGCAAGAAAGTTTCTGACACTGTAGCTGCCTCCACTGCACACGTCGCTCTTTCTTAGAGGACAGAGTGTCACTGAGGTAACACTCGAAGGACAGGAAGTGTTCCTGGATATTTCCTCTGACATTTCTTAGCACAGAACAACTATTTTTCTAAAGCATCTGTGTTTGAATAGAGACCCTTCCGGCCAGGAGAAAATACTGCTTTGATCGTGAGCTGTTTCTGAGTGCCCTGCTCTCGGTATTTATGCATCGTCAATACTGTGGATGAAATATTTGTGGATAAGTTGAAATGTATTTTCCCCACCCAGGCTTTTGTTGATTTTAGTTGTCAGAAAACAATTCAAAGGAAAAAGGTCAGTTTCTCATGAGCACAAATTATTCCGGGATGACCTTAGGTTTTCAAATTAAATTATTTCAGCAGAGTTTGTACATGAATTCCAAGCATGAAGAAATTATTTAGGAGATTTTTGCTATAGCAGAAAGTAGTTAACATCCTGATACAGAGCTAATCACAAGTTTGATTCAAGTTATTTACAAAATAGTAATGTTAAAAAAATTGTTGCCATACTATATCTTATTTGGTTCATAGTTTGGTATCTGGGAGATGGACCAATCTACTGAAAATTTAATAATTTTAATCCTTAAAGCAATCAAAACCGAAAAGTTTAAACTCAGCGTGTTTTCTTTTGAAAACAAAATGTATTAGTTTATTACTATATGGATTGCTTGTTTAAATGTTTTATAATGATTCATTATATAGAGAGACCAAATTTTAGAATCTATTTATTTAAGGAAGGACAATTAGTGTGTTTATATCTGTTTTAATGTTATAAACCCCATGAAATGTTCGGGCATCAGGGAATTTTGTGAATGTCCCTCTCTAAGTAATTTTTCATTATTTTTGAATAGAGGTATTTCAATGAATCTTTTTTTTTCTTCATATTTTGGGATACAGTGAGATTGAGAATACTCTAAGGAGCCTGAACTTGAGACTAAACCATGGAGCTCAGGTAGGCAACAAAGAAGTGTCTACAGCTGGACACAGCTGGAAGAAACCCTGTTTATATGAATGAATTGGCACACATGATTAATGAATATTTACCAAATGAATGAACAGTATGCTGTGACCATGGGTGTTAACCCAAGTGGAAACATCACAGGGCTCTGAGCCAGAGACTGACTTTCACTGGTTAAAGTTGTTATGTGTCAGCAGAGGGTGTACTGAGTGATGAGAGTTCAGGACAGGACTTTCATTCCTGGGAAAATTTCAGAAATAAACATTTATAAAAATTTGGGTCATATAAAAACAAATTTGGACTTAGGAAAGAAATGTCTTTGTTCAGAGGAACCATTGCAGTAAGGGGAGGAGTCTGTTTCTGTAGGGAGAAGTCTCAAAGGTCAGGCTGGGAAGAGTTTTCTTTTATAGAGAGGGGTGGACAGGGCTACACAGAACAGTGTGGGCAATGGGTAACGGAGTGATGGGATGGTTGATCTAGGAATGCCTTTTCTGTAGTTTGCTGATCCTGGGAGGGTCTGCTGGCTCCTCAAGGTAGGTTGAAGTCCAGAGGCATGAGGGAAGGAAAGATATTTGGACAAGTCTGTTATTTTGACTAGATTGGTCCATGGGCACAAAAAACTTAGGTAATGATTTAGGAGGCAAAATATGAAAATCAGCAGGGGTGGAGAGGGTGCTCTGTGTTGGGTCTTTCCTTAGATATACTAGAAGGGCATCCCAGAGTCTCATTTGAGTCACTGAAGAAGGGCAGTCCTTTGAATCCTGAAATGCAGGACTTACTGCTCTCCTACTCAAGTCATGGGTGATCTTGAAAACTGGAGTTGTGGTGGATTGGTACTAATGGTAAAAAGGAATGACACAGATCAAGAACCAAGAGTTAGTACAGCCTAGCAATGGCAAGAAATGGGCATGCTGGGTCACGCTGTAAGGGGCCCTGAAGCTTGCTTACAATGCTGGGTCCATCATAGAGCTTTCTATGGGGGAGGTGTCTTGTATTGTTACACAACAAAATCTTGAGTTAGTGAATAAAAACTCTATTGCGATGGTAAAGTGATTAACTTACAAATACAGATACCTTCTATTGCTTAAACTTAACCTAGTCCTGAATTTTCCGAAAATGGAAAACTATGTTTTATCATTTTCTATTAGAAAATGTATCATTATATTTTATTGTTCCCAATCCATAAAAATACCTGCCCACCAATTTTCCTAAATATTGCTAAAATAATTTAAACATCAGTAAAATGCACTGACATTCTGTGCATATCATAAAATAATTTTATTGCTATTTACATAATTATTTAACATTTAACAAACTAATAGAGAGTGTGCTTGCAAAACACATTTTTAGATACAAATTGCATTGTTGCTCTACAGTGAAGAAGCACAGTATTGTGCCACATAAATAAATCATGAGACAGTGTGTAAATACCATGCCGTGGATGCAAATGGCACTCCCCAGAACAATAAGAAAAAGCAAAGCAACTAATACAATGTTCCTTTACCGAGTGAAGGTTTTTTTTTAGTGGGTCTTGGGGTTGAAGAGGGAGAGGTAGACCCTCTGTGGTCACATGTGTTTGGTGGTGGGTGACAAGGAGCAAGATAAAGACTAAATCTGATGGCTGCTTATGTGCAAATCCAAAATTTGCAGACTTTGAGACTATAGTCAGAGAACTCAAAGGCATACTCTTGGACAAGAACATATGGTTCTTATAAACACGGCTCTGTGCTTGGAATTGCATTTTGGAGCTTCTATCACTGGCATTCATGTTATCTACACGGATTAGATCCTCTAATAGAAGGGCTTAATCTTTTAATTAATTTTTCTAGGTGGTGGTTAATTTTAACATTTAGTTAAGAGCTTATCATTATTTTTTTCATTAATTTTTTTCTGTCTTTCCTGGAAGTTTTTATAAGTTTCTTTATACCCGGCATATTTTTTCAGTTTATTATGTTGAGATAAGATACAGATTTTTAAGAAATGTACCCTGTTGAGCACTGAACGGGCACTTTTGGCATGCACTCAAACCCATGTGTGAACATGTGCCTTTCTTACTTGAGGGAGATTCTAAGCCTTAATCATCTCAAACGTTGCCTGTCCACCATTTCATCAAACTTCTACTGTAGGTGAACACTGCAGGTTCTCAGTTTATCTTTATTTTTTTAGGATTATTTTTATATTTGCTATCTCTTTACATCCAGTATTTAAGGTCAGTACGTTGGTAGTATTTTCTTTGGAGTGACCACTTCCCTGAGTCAAGTTAGTGGAGCTTGGGCTTCCATTGCACTGCTTTTCTTCATGTGTATTAGAACATTCATTTCTAAGCTCATCTCAAGTAACTTGGTGTGTGTGCATGTATATAACTCTATTGTGTGGGGGTAGTGTTTTGTGTGGGGGGTACTTATGTGGTATGTGTGATATATAGTATGTGGTGTGGTGTGTGTGGTGAATGAGTTGTGTGTGCTGTGCATGACATATGTAGTGTGTGTATGTGTTGTGTGTTTGCATGTCTGCACAACTGCCATGTATTTTCCTCTCCTTGTTTGCACACAAATATACCCTTGCCTTTGTGTCCACCAGGTGTCCGGTTCTGAATTAAATCACATCAATATCCCTCCAACACTGCAGGTCACTGGTTCGTTCCAGCTAAACGAGCCTTCCTCTGTCCCTGCTCACAGGGGTCTCAACCGCACTGTCAGCAGGCAGGGTCTCCCAGCTGATTTTGAGGTTCACACCTTGGTCCCTGGTCACACTGTTGGTCCTCTTTCTGCTCCACAGGGATTCTTACTTCACTTTGAATGAGAGTGCACTCTGCTAATATACTTTGTAATCCAGTTCTACTTGTCAGGTGGAGCACTAGGGTGAGAGACTGTGTGGCAGGAGATACACCTGAGGACATAAAGATCTTCTGACCAGACACCTTTTTTGAGCTTGAAATCAGGTAACCCCCTAACTTTTGAGGTCATGGGCCTGAAATTAAACAGGAACAGCCCTCGCTGGTGTCTGCCAGATGACGAATTTTAGAAATTGAACTCAACAGGGATAATCCTGTAAGACTCTGCCAAGTATAGGACTTCAGTCATAATTAGAGTGTTAAATTGACTGTTTGTTACACTTAGATGTTAATGAGAACAAGGCTGATTCTGTCTCGGACTCCGAGGCTGGTTTGTAGTAAACAGATTGGGGGAGCGTGTCTGGTTTAACGGGATGACTCATTGGGCACTAGATAGCCTTGCAGATTGAAGAACGATCTGTTTTCTCACCCGGACTTTCTCACTTTCAGATTAAACTGAAGATCGTCAGGAGTAAAATGAATATTTCCTCGTAAAAGCTTGCTGTCTCTATAAAAAGACCACTTACACTGCAGAATGGTAAATAGAAATTGAGCAGAGTCCAAGGTATTTACGGAAACAAGCATTCACCTGAGATATTAAAATGAACATGAAATATATGTATTTTGTGCTTAGGTTATAAATAGAACATTTCCCTGTTGAGATTTCCCCATTATCATCATGCTTATCTCTGTTCCTCGAATGCAGGCAGGCTCTCTCAAGGGCAGTGGCATCACTCTGTGGATGTCATTCTTTGTCGACAGATTCAGAGGTGAAATAAAAACCAACGCTCTGGCTCTTTGGTGACTTCATGCTCTGTACTCACCCACTTTCCTCTTGCTACTAGAACCTCTGTGAACATAGGATTTGAAATATAGTATCAAATTTACTCTTAGAAAGTTTGTACTGTTTGTGACATATAATGTGGTAAGACACAGTCAAAATTCACATAAGTTGCTAGCTCACCTTACCCTTTTAGAAAGAATAATGGTGGCAATATTCGAGATAAGAACTATTTCAAAGAAATTTTTCATTGATTATTTTAGGTAACATTAAGAATATGTGTTACCCAAACAATTTCTGAAGATGAATATACTTTGACCTTTAATAAAACAAAACTATATTCGTGTGCCACTGACCCAGTTGGCAGAGACTTAAGAGACCAGAATGCATCTCATCCTTGCGTCATAGTTTCAAAAACAGTAAGATATATAGAAATACATTTTTAAAAAGAGGTGAAATTTCTTGATGAAAGAAATGGAAGTAGACACAAATAAATGGAAAGCTATGCCATGTGTAGAGACTGGTAGAATTAATATTGTTTAAATGTTCATACTACTACAAATGATCTATAGATTCAATACAATCTCTATCAAAATTGCAATGTCATTTTTCACAGAAATAGAAAAAAATACTAAAATTTGCATGAAACAAAGACCCTGATTAGCAAAGCAATTTTGAGAAAAAAGAACAATGCTGAAGGCAGCACACTGCTTGACCTCAAGCCATGCTACAAAGCTATAGTAATTAAAATAGTACATTTCTGGCATTAAAAACCGACACATTAATCAATGGAACAGAACTGAGACCCAGAAATAAACGCACATATATATGGTCAAGCAATATTTGACAAGGGATCCGAAAATACTCAATGGGAAAAAAAAACTCATTTTTTAAATAAATGGTGTTGAGAAAACTAGATATTCACATGTAAAAAAATATAAATGTAACACTAATCATAAAAATTTACTTGAAATGTATTAAACACAATGTAAGATCTGAAACCTTAAAACATATAGATGAAAACATCAGAGAAAAGCTCTTGGGCATTGGTCTCAGATGATTTTTTTTAATATGATTCCAAAAGCAGAACAGAAGCAAAAATAAAAACAAATGCGACTACACTAAACTGAAAACCTTTGCGTGGCAAAAGAAACAATCAGCAAAATGAAAAGGCAAGAAATGGGAGAAGATATTTGCAAGCTACTTATATGATGAAGTTAATATCCAAATATATAAGAAACTCATACTCAATAACAAAAAGAGGAAATAATCCATTTTAAAAAATGGACAAAGTACCTGAATAGGATTATTTTCTAACAAGAATATTCAAAAGGCCAACAAATGTATGAAGAAGTATTCAATATCATCAATCATTAGGGTAATGAAAATCAAAACCACAATGAGGTATAACTTCATACTTGTTGAGATGTTTATTATCAAAAGATAAGACACATCAAGTGTTGGAAAGAATGTGAAGACAGGGGAACCTTTGCATTGTTAGTGGAAATGTAAATTGGTGCAGCCACTCTGGGAAACAGTATGGAGGTTCCTCAAAAAATGAAGAATAGATGTACCATACAATTCAATAATCTTACTTTTGAGTATCAAAGGAAATGGAATCACTATCTTGAAAAGAGGTTTCCACCTCTATGTTTATTGCAACATTCTTTCCCTAAGCCAAGACATGGGAACAGTCTTAAGTGTCCATGAATGAATGAATGAATGAATGAATGAAGAAAATGTATTATATATTATACATACAATGAAATATTATTCAGCCATAAAAATGAGGGAAATGATATCATTTGTGATAAGATGGATGGATCTTGAGGGCATTATACTAAGTGAAATAAGTCAGACAGAAAAAAGACAAATATTGCATGATCACACTTACATGTAGAATCTAAAACCAGCAGAATCATAGAAACAGAGTAGATTGGTAGTTGCCAGGGGCTAGGAGGTGACAGAAATAGAAAGATGTTGGCAAAAGGGTACAAACCTTCTATTATATAAGTTCTGGGGAACTAATATACTGTGTGGTGACTACATTTAACAACATTGTATTGTATTCTTGAAAGTTGCTAAGAGAGAAGATGTTAAATGTTCTTACTATGCATATAAAAATTAAAGATTATTAATTGATTATTATAAGATTATTATATATATGTTTATTGATATAATATTACCTTGCTTAGGATGTGTTAACTAACTTATGATAATCATTTTGCAACATATACATACATGAGATTGTCACTTTATACACCTTAAATATACACAATGTTATATATCAATTGTATCTCAATAAAGCTGGAAAAATAGAATAATTCAGCCATGTGAGGGCAGGCTTTCTCCATGTGGAGACAGCTTTCCCAGTGAAGTTCTCTTATCTTTCAAATTAGACTGCTCAGCCAGAGTTAAAAGCTTTAAGTTGAAGCTCAACATCTGGGTTTAGAGCCTCCTTCCATTCACTGGCTTATCCTACTCCAGAAAAGACAAGCCAGGAGCCTTTGGAGTTGAAAATAAGCTTACAAGAGCTTCCTGACTCTGGTATTTTGGACTTCAGGTTTTTCTTTTGCTTTTTGTTTGTTTTTATCATTTGGAGACCATCAGAATGCTGTTTCATAAGAAGTAGCACACACACACACACACACTCACACATACAGAATGTAAATATAATAAGAAAAACCTGTGAGTTATGTGTTAAGTAACCTCAAGATTAAAATATTACAATAAAATACCAAGAAAGTAAAATTTCCAGCTTTTATGCTGAGTGGAGGTCTCAAGCAGTTTCCCAGTAAAATGGTCTTATAGACTTGAACACTGAGTGGCAGCCTGTCTCCCTCCCTGAGCGCTCTCCTCACTCAGCGACAGGAAGTCCAAAAGAAAAGTGGAAATGCGCCTCCCAGTTTCATAAATCAATGCTTTCCAAGTATTGCCTATTTAAAGCCTTAAAAGTTAAACTATGCTTTAAATATTCTGGTGGAATGTCTAAAGTAAAGAACAATTTGTGGAGAGCAAATAATTCCTTTAGTTTGCATTTAGAGAAGTGGGCTTTGAATTCTGGCTTTATCTCCTACTGGTGACTAATGAATAGGGTGAGGAATGGGGGTTTCACTCAGATATTTCTCAAGATACTGCTGCATGGACAGTGCAGAAGGAGCAGAGTTGACAGACAGCCCCAGGTCCTGCCCCTCTGGATTCACCCTGGGCTTCTCCCAGCCAGTGACTGAGCATGCCAGAGTGCAAAAGTAGGTCCATTCCTGTCCTTATAGGATCCCTCCAATATTACAACTACATGTAACATTTCTAGCACTTTGATAATGTACTGATTATGTGTGTATACTTGTGTATATGTGTGTGTATGTATGTGTGTGTATGTTGTGTTTGAGAGAAAGAGAAAGATATTAGCTCCTTTCACAGGACTCATTTTTTTTTTTTTTTTTGTATTTTTTTTCTGAAGCTGGAAACAGGGACAGTCAGACAGACTCCCGCATGCGCCCGACCGGGATCCACCCGGCACGCCCACCAGGGTCGATGCTCTGCCCACCAGGGGGCGATGCTCTGCCCATCCGGGGGGTCTCTCTGTTGTGACCAGAGCCACTCTAGCGCCTGGGGCAGAGGCCAAGGAGCCATCCCCAGCTCCCAGGCCATCTTTGCTCCAATGGAGCCTCGGCTGCGGGAGGGGAAGAGAGAGACAGAGAGGAAGGAAGGGTGGGGGTGGAGAAGCAAATGGGCGTTTCTCCTATGTGCCCTGGCGGGGAATCGAACCCGGGTCCCCTGCATGCCAGGCTGACGCTCTACCGCTGAGCCAACCGGCCAGGGCAGACTCATTTTTATTTAATATGTTTTTATCTAAAAGGCTTTTGATACAGATATTCTTTACATTCATAAAAATGTGTAGAAATGAATCATATGAAAAACAATGTTGATTATTTGATTGTTTGCTTTGAGGAGGTCTTTACTGTAGTGTTTCTAGAAGCTAGAGTTTTAAGGGGCTTCTTATCCCCTATAGAAAGTAGCTGCATTCTTGAGTGTGGGTACCTGTGACTACCTTCTTAACTGTGGGATAAGGCAAAGGTCACTTCTGAGATTATACTGCATTACCTGAGATGGTTTTAGCAGGCTGGCTGGAGAAGCTCGGCTTTGCTGCTTGAAGAAGTAAGTAGACATGTTTCAAAGAGCTGAGGGCAGCCTCCAGCTGACAGTGAGAATGGAGAAGCCAAGGCCCTCAGTCCTACAACCTCAAAAAATTAATTCTGCTTATACCCTGGGGATCTGGTAAATGGATTGTTCCCCAGTTGAGCTTCTGGATGAGAACACAGCCCTGTATGACTTATTGCAGTCTGTGAGACCCAGTTCATTCTGTATGTCCCAGAAAGCATGGTAAATGCGTTGGTCTTGTCTTAATACAGGAAAAATATTATGTTAACTGCTCTTATAAAATTAAAAACGCACACACACACACTTTTTGAAAGTGGTAGATAAGTTTAGTACCTTGGTTGTGGGAATGATATCCTGGGTGTGTATGCATATCTCCAAACTCATCAAGTTGAGGGTACAGTACATATGCACATTTTTTGTATATCAGTTAAGCATCAATAAAGCTAAGAAAATATAAAAGTAAAAAATAAACTATTGTTGTTAAGCTGTTGAAGTTGTGGTTATCTGTTACACAGAAATAAAAAACTGATACGCACTCACAGACGAAAGCAATGGATCTTTGCAAGCATGGCCTCCTCTTTCCTCATTGCTTCTTCTACTCAGGCAGTAGGTGCTAGAAAATGGATGATATAGATGTCAGATATTTTAGGTGATTTTGTAGTTTTGGGGGGCATTTATTGTTTTTCATGACATATTCATTATGCTTTGGTAGAGGTTAACTTAAAATCGAGTTAGGACCTATTAAAATGTGTTGAACAAACTCTTTTGAAAATGATTCATGGTCTCTAATTGTCCCACCATTGTCCCTGTACCACCTCTTTGT
This sequence comes from Saccopteryx leptura, assembly GCF_036850995.1. Classification (NCBI taxonomy): domain Eukaryota; kingdom Metazoa; phylum Chordata; class Mammalia; order Chiroptera; family Emballonuridae; genus Saccopteryx; species Saccopteryx leptura. Next base: position 129,353,209 of record NC_089503.1, on the reverse strand, counting down.
TCTTTACACATGGAAAGGTGAATAGGAACATGAGCAGATAACCTCGACTTGAGGGACATAAAGCTGGCTACGTATGGCACATCAGACCTAGACAGGTTGGATTTAGTTGTGATTCTAAGTACACAGCTTTAAGTGAGAGATTAAGGTGATCAAGGCACATTGCCTGACCTGTAGTGGCACAGTGGATAAAGTGTCAACCTTGGATGCTGAGATCACTGGTTCAAAACCCAGGCTTGCCTGGTCAAGGCACGTATGAGAGTTGATGCTTCTTGACCCCCTCTCTCTTTCCCTCTTTCCCCTCTCTAAAATAAATAAATATATCTTTTTTTAAAAAAAAAAAGGTAATCAGCCCTGGCCGGTTGGCTCAGTGGTAGAGCGTTGGCCTGGCGTGCAGAAGTCCCGGGTTCGATTCCCAGCCAGGGCACACAGGAGAGGCGCCCATCTGCTTCTCCACCCGACCCCACTCCTTCCTCTCTGTCTCTCTCTTCCCCTCCCGCAGCCGAGGCTCCACTGGAGCAAAAGATGGCCCGGGCGCTGGGGATGGCTCCTTGGCCTCTGCCCCAGGCGCTGGAGTGGCTCTGGTTGCGACAGAGCGATGCCCCGGATGGGCAGAGCATCGCCCCCTGGTGGGCATGCCAGGTGGATCCTGGTCGGGCGCATGCAGGAGTCTGTCTGACTGCCTCCCCGTTTCCAGCTTCAGAAAAATACAAAAAAAAAGTAAAAAAAAAAAAAAGGTAATCAAAGCAATTGTTGAGGCAATAATTGTTCTATGTGGATTTTTCTGTATAAAGTTATAATTTATATAATTTATAGTCCATAAAGTTTTATAGTATAGTTAAAAATATAAACTATTAGAAGGTAATGTTAGTAGAGCTCTTATCTCAGGAACATCAAAATACATATTTAATAAATAAATATTTATTATTGCCTCATTAGCCCTGGTATAGAGTTTTCCATGCTGATTTTCCAGGTTCTATAAAAAGATGTGATAAAAATATCTCTTCTAATATTTTAGATTTGATAATACATTCTGCCCTAATGTTGAGAGATCTTAAGAATGGTCAGTGAATGATCTCTTCCCTCATCTTCAGTGGATATGATCTTAGCATCCATGGAGTGTCTCAGTTTTTTCCTATAGGTGAAAGTTCAAGGAGTATTTTATAACCAATTTCCTATGTCGTCAGATTTGGTTTTCTTCTTTGAGAACATAGCAGTTATAACAATATGCAGAAGTAAGAAAAATATTATTTCTGTTTACTAAAACTCATTTTATAATTAACTTCTCAAAATATAATCTTGAAAACAAAATACACTTCTACATCTACTGAGCATTTCATTATCACTTCAGTGAAATCGGTGCCCAGGGGTGGAGCGAGGTGTCCTCACACTACCCAGGAAGACAGCTGGCTCTTCTGACAACGACTTCTTCTCCACAGGGCTGGTCTGCCCCACTGTTCCACTGCCTTTTCGAGTAGTTGGGGGGAAATTTGTTATCTGCCTTGGAAGGGACCCTGTTGATAAGGAGGAATGCTTCTACCCTGCGTTCCTTATCCAGGGACAAATCTGACAGTGCTCCGCTTCCAGAGCCAGGTTCTGTATGCGTTAGTGAAAGAGAGGCCCCTTCTGTATGAGGCATACACATATTTGTTCTAATCATAACACGTTTCCAATTGCAAAAAATTTGTGAATTGAAGAATTCACATGTGTTCAAAAAAAATCAGAGACTGTCTCTATTTGGTTTTTAGGCTCTTACTTCAACCTGGGAAGATTTTTGTCTTGTTTCATTTGTTTTTAAAGTAATCTTGTTGGATGTTTTTCAGTGCTTCAGGAGCTTGACCTTTGTGAGCTGTGTCAACAGGCTTCCTTTATGTCTGGCTTCTGTGTGTCTTCATCCAGGGGAGATAGCTGGGTCATGCCAGAGGAGGGAGCAGGGCAGGGTCAGGATGTTTATCTCTGAGTACCGCCCCACATATACGCACTGTCTCTCTGACTCACTGCTGAATGTGATCTCTCTCCACTGGGCTCTCTCTGTCCCTGGGGTTTCAACTCCCTTGCGTTCTCACCCTTTAGAACAAGGTAGGACTCCACTGGGAGTTTCCTACATCCTGCCTAATCCTCTGGAAATAGTCCTTTTATGAAGACATCTTGAACCACCCCAATGGAGTATACAACTATTTGTGTGAGGACTTACTTGTTGCATTCCTGTTATCTCACACAATACTTACAGAAAACCCACAAGGAAGAAAAGTCATTCGTGCTTCTATCTGAGTCAACAAAGTAAAGTTGAGGCATGGAGGTTTGGGCCACCATACCCAAGATCACAGAGGCAGTCATTAAGGAAAGCTGGCTGGTAACAGAGGTCTCCTCCTGCCCAAGGGACCTTTCTCCTGGGCACAGCCCTCTCTGTGCAGCTCAGCTGCCATGTGTACATCAGAGCTGGATGCTGCCTTTTTGTCTCATTCATTAAAAATAAAACAATGCCAGGAATGTTCTTACATTGTGTACTTATGTTTGTTCTTTTAGTATAAAGCACCTCAAGCTCACTGACAGAAGGGAAGAACATTCATTTAAAATTAATAGATAAGACCATAGCAATTAGAAGTCTGGGTTATAGCTGATATGATTAATTGTTCTAGTCATGACTAGAGTCAAAGAGTATGCTAATCAGGCTGGTTATGCACACCCCCGTCATATTACTACCATTAGGTATGCGCCCCTAATAGTGCATCTACTAAATGACTCAAAGCAGCTCATCTATACCAGTTTCACTCGTCAGAGATTTATAACATTTAAAAAAATTATTGATTGGTTAATTTCAGAGACAGAATTCAGTTTGTTGCTCCACTTATTTATGTATTCATTGCTTGATTCTTGTATGTGCCTTAACTGGGGATCACATTGGTAACCTTGGCATAGCAACATGATGATCTGACCAATTGAGCTACCTGGCCAGGGCTCACGCTTCAGAGATTTAAAATTTCAGGACAACACCACAGAAGCTGGATCTGGCAGCCCAGTAAGTGGTGACGGGTGAACACCCAAATTGGGTGCCTCTTTGTCTGACCCCTGCCATACACGAGCTGCTCTGGGGTGAGGAAATGATGAAACCTCCACATTTAAAGTGGACTTTTATGAGTAAGCTCCAAATTAAATTAATAACACAAGATAGAGACTTGCTGAATTTATTATATAAAACCATAAAGCTACCACAGAACAAAGGGATCAGTTAAACAATTGATCATCTACTGCACACCAGATGCTGTCTGTGAACATAAGGAATACAGCTTCTGTTCTCTTGAGTTCAGTCCACAGAGGGAGACGAGCACACAAAAATCCCTGCTGCACGGCCATTGCAGTTGTTGATCATAGAACTATAAAACCCCTATGTGCAGATTGGCCTCTGTTTTAAAGTAAATTTCAACTGATGTTCATTACTGTCATTTAATACCGACACTGTTAGAAAAATTTCTCCTTCCCTGTCCCAAGACTCCCAAGGTGTCAGGCATATACCCTCCACTGAGCCAGTCTCTCCCAACCTTTAGTTTCAGCCTAATTGTTATGAACCTCTCAAACTTGTGCAATTTTTTTCTCTTTTTTTGTGAGAGAGAAATAGAGATAGAGAGAGGGGGGAGCAGAGGGGGGTATAGCTCAGTGGTAGAGCATTTGCCTGCAGCGGAGAGAGAGAAGGAGGGAAGACAGATAGGAAGAAAAAGATGTATCAACTCATTGTTCATTGATTGCTTTCTTATATGTACCTTGACATGGGGACTCCAGCCAAGCTAGTGACCCCTTGTTCAAACCAGCGACCTTGACCTCAAGTCAGAGACCATTGGGTCATGTCTATGATCCTATACTCAAGCCAGTAACCTCATGCTCAAGCCGGTGATTCTGCACTCAAGCCAGCAACCCCATGCTCAAACTGTATGAGCCTGTGTTCATGCGGTTTCAAACCCGGGTCCTCAGCATCCTAGGCTGACGTTCCATCCACTGTGCCACTGCCTGGTTGGGTGACCTGACCAGGAATTAGACTTGAACTCAATTATGGAAGGATGGACAAAACAATAAATCATAGCTCACCACTGGAAAGGTTCTGTGTTAAGAGTCCTGGGCACAAACAGCCTGAGGCACGGGAGATGGGGGTTGAGTTGCATAAAGATGGCCTGCACTTCTAAGTGCAATAAGCTGGTGAGAGGTGATGTCTGATAAGTCAGGACCAAGTTTCTGCTCAACAGGGTAGAGGATGAAGAGACTGGATAAGATTTGCATTTTTAAATACTGAGTAGACTATTGAAGAACATGGTGAGAGATGCCAAGAGTGGTTGCTAGGAGACTAGGTTGTGGGTTAGGTGGGAACTTGGTCAAAACTCACAGCTGCAGATGAGACAATACATGAGGGAGAAAATGAGGGGGTTCTTAGCCAGGGCTTCTGATGCTGACCAGGGTTAAGGCCAGGATGCATTTTCTCTAGTTCAAATAGAGGTGGTATCTGTTCTGCCAGTTTTGGTTTCCATGGAAACTCTCTGGCCTTTTCCCTTTTGATCAGCATGGAGGAGAACACTGGGCTAGGTGCCTCTTCACAGGAGAACCTTCCTGGGTGGTCAAAATGAAAAATCCTACAATTCATTTTTGCCTCTCCTTCCTGAAGAATGCTGAGAGAGATTTGTAAATGCTTATTAAACTAACAGCCCAGATATCTGGGTTTAAGCCCTCCTCTCTGTGACTGGGATGTGGGTGTCATCACGTGCATTAGCTGTTGTTAAACTTTTAAGTTCTCATTCCTGAAATGTGGCATTAAGTGAACAGTAAGGCTAAGCTAGTTCTTTAGAAAGGATGTGCACATAATAGTTCCATAAGGTCTTATTTACCCCTCCAAAGGTTAATGTGCAGCTTACCAGTGTCTAGGCTTTTATTTTCCATTTCATAAAACCTTAGACTTGGTGAGGACAAGAATTTTTGTTTTAGTCTAATTTCTATACTATAATTAAGTTACAAATAGTTGAGCATTTTTATCAATTGCTTTAACTCTTCCCAATTCCCATTTACTCAATGTATATTGTAATGTATACTATGAGCTGTTTAGATGTCCTTTAGAAAGAAATAAAATGGGAGTTGTGCACAAAGACAGGCTGCACTGCCTGGAGAATGTGTGAAGTCAGAAGGACCAGTCAGGAGGCAGTGGTGGCAATTCAGAGACAAAGGTCCAGTGAGTCAGAACAGGGCTGTGGAAGTACAGTGAGGGTTCGCAAGAGGTGGTGGTGCATTGGAGGTGAAGCTGGGGGAGAAGGCAGAGGTTAAACTCCCACCTAAAGAGCAAGATGGTGGGGTAGTGAGCTTGCGTGATAGCAGATGTCACAAGCAGAATCAGGAACACTTATCTTAGCCGAGGTATGTTGGGGGATCCTCAGGGTGGAGACATCAGATGGTGGTTCCATAAACAGGGCTGGACTCATAAACACTGGGGAGAGCTGAGTTGACTGCAGTTGGACCTCCTGGCATGGCACTCTTCCCGGAGGGAGCAGGACCAGTGGTGGGATTCAGCCAATTTGCACCAGTTCAGCAGAACCAATACCTAATTTTTTGTTGAGTTCAGTGAACCAGTTGTTAAAATGGCACTTGTAATCAGGGTTCTCTCTAAGGTGGGCACCTCGACAGCCGCCCAATGTAGAAATTTACATTCCTTACTCTTTTTTAACATTCATCTGTGCAACAACGTATTCTAAGCACCCAGAGTAATGTTCATTCTGTCCATAGGTGGAAAAAAATTGCAAGTGAGGATGCCAATCAAGGAGCAATATGGAAATATCTTAAATAACAGTTTTATTGGTTTTTGTCAGGTATTATTTAGTATTTTTCATTAATATTTTAAAACTCTTTCTTATAACATAATCTAAATTTGTGTACCTTTTTTATTGTTCTTATTTATGTATTAAATGCATGAAATAATAAACTGCCTTTGAGTATATCATTTTTTTATACTCAGTATGGTCATTAGGGCAGAGGACCGATTGTTAAATTATTTGAGTCCCGCCACTAAGCAGGACCCTGGGACAGGGCACCATCTGTGATGAGCAGAGGCAGGAGATACCAAGAGGGAGAAGAGAAGAATGTGAAGATGCAGTGAGAAGCAGTCTGCCCTGAAAGCTGCCTCTCCCCTTCTGTACTCAGCTCTGAGCCCAAGGCTGGCCTACATGGGCCATATTAGTGGACTCCTGTGCCTTTAGTTTTTGATGGTAAGCCATTGACAACTCCAGGCAAGAGTCAGGAGATCGGGAGATATTGAGGCAGGGACATCATCGCCCATCTTTTACCACTGTAGGTCTAGCGGTGGCACAGTTTCCCAGTGTCTAGTTCCCAGGTACCTGGCCACTCTTCTTATTTTCTCTGGACCCTGTGCACAATGTGCCAATAGTCCCTCCATCAAATGCACCTTGTTTATGCTATTTTGAGAGTGCTGAATATTTTCCAGTTTGGACTCTGAGTATACACCAGGTCATGGAGGTCAAGCAAGGCCAGGATTAAAGCAAGCTCTTTAGGTTTGACACACAGGTCTCTGTGACCGAGGCAGGGGCTATTTCAGTAAAGGCATACTGAGCCAAGGGTGCCATGTCAGCACCACCGACAGTGGGCTGTTTTTCAAGGGTTGTGGCTGTAAATGCCTCCAAGGTCTAGTATTCTATGACTGGTCCCTCTCAGAAAGATGAAGACTCCTTCATCATGGTTCATAACTGTTGCATTTTATAAGTTATGGTAGATACTTTCAATGACTTTCTTAAATAATTTACCTTTTACTTTTTAAACTGTTAACGATTACCCTTTTATGCAAAAAAAAAATCATTGGTAATTTCTTATATAAGCAGGTTTTGGCCTCTCATTAGGATAATCTGGGGGATGTCCAGAGAAACCCAGGGTTGTATGCTTGACTGTGTCCTCATAAGAACTGACAACCCACCAGGCATTGCTTCTTCATGTCTCCCTGTAAGTACGAAAAAAAAGATGACCAGAAACACATGGGAAAGTTTTACAGAGGGTCGTCCATGGAGGGGAACATCAGTTAGTTTCTATCTCCCAGGGGCCACCTTCTGTCCAGTCTCCATGGAAGCAGCCCCTCTGCATCGGCATGTCCATGGCAGTTTTATTTTTTTGTTTGTTTGTTTGTTTGTTTTTTGATAGAAACAGAGAGAGAGAAGAATAGATAGGGACAGACAGACAGGAAGGGAGAGAAATGAGAAGCATCAATTTTTTGTTGCGGCACCTTAGTTATTCATTGATTGCTTTCCCATATGTGCCTTGATGGGGGGGGGGCTACAGCAGATCGAGTGACCCCTTGCTGAAGCCAGTGGCCTTGAGCTCAAGCTGGTGAGCTTTGCTCAAACCAGATGAGCCCGTGCTCAAGCTGGCGATCTTGGAGTCTCAAATCTGGGTCCTCCGCGTCCCAGTCTGATGCTCTATCCACTGCGCCACCGCCTGGTCAGGCTCCACGATGATTATTAATACCACAAATCACATGACTCTTAGTCTTGTGTGTTGTCCATTCTCAGCAATGGATAGAATTCAGTTCTCTGTAGTTCTTGTCTCCCCACATTAAAATGACTCATTACATTTTTCCAAGGTAACTTGATAACAAAGAAAGAAAAAAAATGATTTATATAAAGAGTAATGTTTTTCATCAGAATTTAATTTTTAATAGTTGGAGTTTATTAATGAAGTAATTTGAACCACAGGAATCAAGACTTTTTCCAGAAAGCAATAAATACCAAACAATGAGGATTGACTTCATCCCTCAAATGTCGCTGCCCAAATATATTACACCTAGTACAGAGCAGCCTTCTGGGTTCTCAGACTTGCTGGGCACTTCAGAGGCACAGCAGTTGATCCCACACTCCACAGTGACGGCCTTGCAGGGAGACAAAATAAGAGCATTATTGTCTATCAAAGATGCTCTTCTGAAGTTCTACAGAGTACATATAACAAGAAATACAATGAAGACTGTAATCAACTGTTACAATTTTAAAATTGTTTTAAAACTTTTATCATTTTTCCCTTAAAATTTCAGGTTTTGTCTTTTAAATATTTGATGACCTTTGAATTAAACTAAGCAAAAAGAGAACACAAAGATCGTCTGTGTGTCTCCATCTCATGGTTTATTTATTTTCTTTTTATTTTTTGTATTTTTCTGAAGTGAGGAGTAGGGAGGCAGAAAGACAGATTCCTTCATGCACTTGACCAGGATTCACCTGGTGTGCCCACTATGGGGTGATGCTCTGCCCATCTGGGGTGTTGCTCCTTTGCAATTGGAGCCATTCTAGTGCCTGAGGCGGAGACCATGGTGCAATCCTCAGTGCCTGGGCCAACTTTGCTCCAATGGAGCCTTGGTTATGGGAGGGGAAGAAAAAGATAGAAAGAAAGGAGAAGTAGAAAGGTGGAGCAGAAGATGGTCACTTCTCCTGTGTGTCCTGACCAGAAATCAAACCTGGGACTTCAACATGCCAGGACAATGTTCTACCATGGAACTAACCAGCAAGGCCTCATGGTTTATTTTTAGGTAGTAAAAATGATAGATAAGAGATGACATCAGAGAAATGGCGCTATAGGGAGCGATACTGATAAATCTCCCCCAAAATTCAACAAGATCTTCAACCAGAGACAGAAAAATCTATCCTTGGAGCCTCCAGAAGTTCCACACTAAACACGAAGGTATAATTGAGTGTAAAATTGACTATATAATCAACCCCAAAGGAAATAAGGAGGAAGAAACACTTCACCTCCTTCACTAACCTAAATAAGGGCTGCTTTCACTGGGAACTGAAAGTATAGGAACTAAGGCAGGCATAGGGTGTGAATAGAACCAGACTGCGGCACAAACGTCCGAACCAGTCTGTGGCACGGATGTCCAAGCCGAGGAAAAACTGTGCTTGTGGCAACCCAGTCAACACAAGCTAACCCTCACGCCAAGCCCAGACAAAGAAAGGCACTTGGGACAGCCATCCTCCCCGATCTCCTGCTCAGTGTGCACAGATAGTGGGCGAGAGATTCCTCCTAGAGCCCCAGGAGTGGGCGCCCATGTTACCAGACAGAGGGGCAGAGTCAGAGGCCTTTGTGTGGGCCAAAACCAGAGTCTAGGGGTCGCCCCTGTGCCCTGAGCGGGAGCGAAATTCCCTATGCCGGAACTCCTCCGTGCGGGTGGGGTGCCTCACTTGAAGTGAGAGGCTGACAGCCTGATATCCTGGTCGGCGAGCACAAAGAGTGGGTGAGAGATTCCCCCGGGAGTGGGCGCCCGTGTTCCCAGACAGAGGGGCAGAGTCAGAGGCCTCTCTGTGGGCTGAAACCAGAGTCTTGAGGTCGCCCCTGTGCCTGAAAAGCAGCGCACGGGGAGTGAGTGGGAGTGAAATTCCCTATGCTGGAACTTTTCCATGTGGGCAGGGCGCCTCACCGGGAGTGAGAGGTGACTGGCCGGATATCCTGGTCGGCGAGCACAGACAGTGGGTGAGAGATTCCCCCAGGAGTGGGCGCCCATGTTCCCGGACAGAAGGGCAGAGTCAGAGGTCTTTGTGTGGGCCGAAGCCCCGCCCTATTATACTAGCGGCTTTGACTGATTGGGCCTTACCCAGAGCCCTGTGCTGAGTGGGAATAGAGTGGGGATTTACCAGCTCTTTGAGCCTCTTACTCTCTAGGCAGAAGCAGCAGCAACCCCATAGCTGGATCATCAGGCTACTAATTCAGGAAGGAAAGACTAGGAGAGAGGCTCCGGGAAAACAGACTCTCTCATTGTCGGAGCCTGCAAATGCTAATTAGCCTCGACTGCCAACAAGACTGAAGCCCAACACATGACATCACCATAGAGACTTATCAACTGCAAACCTCTACCTGAGCATGCCACAGGGGCAGAACCCGGGATACAGAGTCACCGACAGGAAGAGGGAGAGAAAAGAAAAAGCAAGAAGATAACCTCTCAAAATCAAGAATAATCCACAGACTTTATAACTTATCCCATTTTATTATATTTGTTCATTTGTTTCTCTTATCTTCTTGTCTTGATTGTTTTCTTCCTCTTCTAATTTGGTCGTTTAATTCTCTGCCAGTCTTACTCTCTCCTCTCCTTGAACTATACTACCCATAAGTGTTACATCTCCCATTATCTTTTCTTTCTTCTTCCTTTCTCTCTATGAGGATTGCACTCCAAAACCCTTAACACACACACTCTCTCTCTATCACTATCTCCTTTTATTCTTTTTCCTTCTTTTTGTGTTTTCCTCTTTCTTTTTCTTCTTCCCCCTCTATATTAGTTTCTTCTTTTCTCCTTTAATTTTCCTCTCATTCAATCCTCAATCACGAACAAATTATTTTATCTGGGACTCAAATTTTTCTTTGTGGTGCTTTGGGGGTTTTTTACTTCACTTTTTTAACTCACTAGCAGTGCTCCCAACCCTGGCACTCCATTTTATCTAGTTCTTGCTCCACTAAATACAATAGTAATTTTTTATTTCCCCCCCTTTTTCCTGTTTCCCTCTTATTCCTCTCATCATATCTCTTAGTCAACCATCACCTAAAAGCAAATCATTTTATTCTTGACCCAAATTTTTTCCTTTTTTGCATTTTGTGGGTCCATACCCCCTTTTTTGCCCCTTATCACTGCTCCACAACTCAGGCCCTCCATTATAGGTAGTTTTTGTTCTATTTAACACAATATAATTCATAGTTCACCACAAGCTTTTCTCAAGAAAAAGGGGAGAGGACAGGAGAGGAAAAAAAAAGGTGGGGGGAATAATAATTTTTTTATTTATTCTTTTTTCTTTTTATTTTTAACTTTTTATTCTTTATTAATTCTCATTAATACTATCAACAAAACCACCCTCAGATGCCATTAAGAAAAAAGAAATTGAATATCATGAATACAAAAGACAGAGAGGTAGCACAGATAGATGAGGAAAAATCTATGGATAAAAATTTTAATATATTGGAAACCTTGGAGCTAAATGACAGAGAATTTAAAATAAAAATCCTAAAAATACTCAGAGATATACAAGAAAACACAGAAAGGTAATTTAGGGAGCTCAGAAAACAACTCAATGAACACAAAGAATATATTACCAAGGAAATTGATACTATAAAAACAAATCAAACAGAGATGAAAAACTCAATTCACGAACTGAAAAACGAGGTAACAAGCTTAGCTAATAGAACAGGCCAGATAGAAGGCAAGATTAATGAAATAGAAGACAAGCAACTTGAGGCACAACAGAGAGAAAAACAAAGAGACTCAAAAATTTAAAAAAATGAGCCCTAAGGAATTGTCTGACTCCATCAAAAAGAATAACATATAAATAATAGATATATCAGAGGGAGAAGAGAGAGAAAATGGAATGGAGAACATATTCAAACAAATAATAGATGAGAACTTCCAAAGCCTGTGGAAAGAACTAAAGCCTCAAATTCAAGAAGCAAACAGAACTTTGAGTTTTCTTAACCCCAACAAACCTACTCCAAGGCACATCATAATGAAATTGGCACAAACCAACGACAAAGGAAAAATTCTCAAAGCAGCCAGGGAAAAGAAGAATACAACATATAAAGGAAGGCCCATTAGATTATCATCAGATTTCTCAACAGAAACTCTACAAGCTAGAAGAGAGTGGACCCCAAATTTAAAGTCCTGAAAGAGAGGAACTTTCAGCCATGAATACTATACACATCAAAGCTATACTTCAAATACAAAGGAGAAATAAAAACATTCACAGATACAGAAAAGATGAGAAAATTTATCATCAGAAAACCCCCACTCCAGGAATTACTAAAGGGGGTTTTCCAACAAGATACAAAGAACAAAACAAAAAAAAACCAAAAGTAAAAGCTCCACCAAGAACACAATAAAACCAAATTTAAACTGTGACGACAACAAAAAAAAGTAGGGAGGAGAGGACGGAGATAAACAGTAGCAAAGGACGATGGAGTGCAAAAGTACTCACAAGATAGTGCACTACAATGAACAGGGTAGGAACCCTTTTCATTACTTAATGGTAACCACCATTGAAAAAACCACCACAGAAGCACATGATTTAAAAAAGATAGCAGCAGAGGAAAGATGTATGGAATACAACCAAACAAAAACAAAAGATAGAAAAACGAAAGAGAAGAATCAAACAAGACACTAACAGAAAGCAATGTATAAAATGGCAATAGGGAACTCACAAGTGTCAATAATTACACTAAATGTAAACGGATTAAACTTACCAATAAAAAGGCACAGAGTAGCAGAATGGATTAAAAAAGAAAATCCAACTGTATGCTGCCTACAAAAAACTCATCTAAGCAACAAGGATAAAAACAAATTCAAAGTGAAAGGCTGGAAAACAATACTCCAAGCAAATAACATCCAAAAAAAAAAGCAGGTATAGCAATACTCATATCTGATAATGCTGACTACAAGACAGCAAAAGTACTCAGAAACAAAAATGGTCATTTCATAATGATTAAGGGGATGCTGAATCAAGAAGACATAACAATTCTTAATATATATGCACCATACCAAGGAGCACCAAAATATATAAGACAGCTACTTATTGACCTTAAAACAAAAACTGACAAAAATACAATCATACTTGGAAACCTCAATACACCACTGATGGCTCTAAATTGGTCATCCAAACAGAGAATCAATAAAGATATATTGGCCTTAAACAAAATGCTAGAGCATCTGGATATGATAGACATCTACAGGACATTTCATCCCAAAGTGACTGAGTATACATTTTTCTCCAGTGTACATGGATCATTCTCAAGAACTGACCATATGTTGGGCCACAAAAACAATATCAGCAAATTCAGAAAAATCGAAGTTGTACCAAGCATATTTTCTGATCATAAAGCCTTGAAACTAGAATTCAGTTTTAAAAACGAGGAAAAACACCCCACAAAAATGTGGAAACTAAACAACATACTTTTAAAAAATGAATTGGTCAAAGAAGAAATAAGCGCAGAGATAAAAAGATATATACAGACAAATGAAAATGACAATATGACATATCAGAATCTATGGAATTCAGCAAAAGCAGTGATAAGAGGGAAATTCATATCACTTCAGGCTTATATGAACAAACAAGAGAGAGCCCAAGTGAACCACTTAACTTCACACCTTAAGGAACTAGAAAAAGAAGAACAAAGACAACCCAAAACCAGCCAAAGAAAGGAGATAATAAAAATCAAAGCAGAAATAAATGAAATAGAGAACAGAAAAACTATAGAAAAAATTAATAGAACAAGGAGCTGCTTCTTTGAAAAGATCAACAAAATTGACAAACCCTTGGCAAGACTTACCAAGGAAAAAAGAGAAAGAACTCATATAAACAAAATCCAAAATGAAAGAGGAGAAATCACCACGGACACTGTAGATATACAAAGAATTATTGTAGAAGACTATGAAAAACTTTATGCCACTAAATTCAACAATCTAGAAGAAATGGATAAATTCCTAGAAAAATACAACCTTCCTAGACTGAGTCAAGAAGAAACAGAAAGCCTAAACAGACCAATTAGTAAGGAAGAAATAGAAAAAACTATTAAAAACCTCCCCAAAAATAAAAGTCCAGGCCCAGACAGTTATACTAGTGAATTCTATCAAACATTCAAAGAAGACTTGGTTCCTATTCTACTCAAAGTCTTCCAAAGAATTGAAGAAGAAGCAATACTTCCAAATACATTTTATGAGGCCAACATAACCCTCATACCGAAACCGGGCAAGAACAGCACACACAAAAAAGAAAACTATAGAACAATATCTCTAATGAATACAGATGCTAAAATACTAAACAAAATACTAGCAAATCAAATACAACAATATATTAAAAAAATAATACATCACGATCAAGTGGGATTCATCCCAGAATCTCAAGGATGGTTCAACATATATAAAACGGTAAATGTAATAGACCATATCAACAAAACAAAAAACAAAAACCACATGATCTTATCAATAGATGCAGAAAAGGCCTTTGATAAAATACAACACAATTTTATGTTTAAGACTCTCAACAAATTGGGTATAGAAGGAAAATATCTCAACATGATAAAGGCCATATATGATAAACCATTAGCTAACATCATATTAAATGGCACAAAACTGAAGGCTTTCCTCCTTAAATCAGTCAGGAACAAGACAGGGTTGTCCACTCTCTCTACTCTTATTTAATGTGGTGCTAGAGGTTCTAGCCAGAGCAATCAGACAAGACAAAGAAATAAAAAGCATCCATATCAGAAAAGAAAAAGTAAAGGTATCACTTTTTGCAGATGATATGATCCTATACATTGAAACCCCAAGGAATCTACAAAAAGACTACTAGAAACAATAAGCCAATATAGTAAGGTCACAAGATACAAAATTAACATACAAAAGTCCATAGCCTCTCTATATGCCAACAATAAAACATTTGAGAATGAACTCAAAGAATAATCCCCTTCACAATTGTAACAAAAAAAATAAAATACCTAGGAATAAACATAACAAAGAATGTAAAGGACTTATATAATGAAAACTACAAACCATTGTTAAGGGAAATCGGAAAAGATACAATGAGATGGAAGAATATTCCTTGTTCTTGGTTAGGAAGAATAAATATAATCAAGATGGCCATATTACCCAAAGCAATATACAAATTTAATGCAATTCCCATCAAAGTTCCAATGACATTTTTTAAAGAAATAAAACAAAAAATCATCAGATTTATATGGAACTATAAAAATCCCCAAATAGCCAAAGCAATCCTAAAGAAAAAGAATGAAGCTGGGGGCATTACAATACCTGACTTCAAACTATATTATAGAGCCACGACAATCAAAACTGCATGGTATTGGCAGAAAAATAGACACTCAGACCAATGGATCAGAATAGAAAGTCCAGAAATAAAACCACATATATATGATCAAATAATTTTTGATAAAGGGGCCAACAACACACAATGGAGAAAAGAAAGCCTCTTCAACAAATGGTGCTGGGAAAACTGGAAAGCCACATGCAAAAGAATGAAACTCGACTACAGTTTGTCCCCTTGTACTAAAATTAATTCAAAATGGATCAAAGACCTAAATATAAGACCTGAAATAATAAAGTACATAGAAGAAGACATAGGTTCTAAACTCATGGACCTTGGTTTTAAAGAGCATTTTATGAATTTGACTCCAAAGGCAAGAGAAGTGAAGGCAAAAATAAATGAATGGGACTACATCAGACTAAGAAGTTTTTGTTCAGCATGAGAAACTGACAATAAAATAGACAGACAGACAGCCCTGGTTGGTTGGCTTAGTGGTAGAGCGTCGGCCTGGTGTGTGGAAGTCCTGGGTTTGATTCCTGGCCAGGGCACACAAGAGAAGTGCCCATCTGCTTCTCCATCCCTCCCCCTCTCCTTCCTCTCTGTCTCTCTCTTCCCCTCCTGCAGCCAAGGCTCCATTGGAGCAAAAGATGGCCCGGGCGCTGGGGATGGCTCCTTGGCCTCTGCCCCAGGCGCTAGAGTGGCTCTGGTCATGACAGAGCGACGCCCCAGATGGGCAGAGCATCACCCCCTGGTGGGCGTGCCAGGTGGATCCCGGTCGGGCGCATGCGGGAGTCTATCTGACTGCTTTCCCGTTTCCAGCTTCAGAAAAATACAAAATAAATAAATAAATTAATTAATTTAAAAAAATAAACAGACAGCCAACTAAATGGGAAATGATATTTTCAAACAACAGCTCAGATAAGGGCCTAATATCCAAAATATATAAAGAACCCATAAAACTCAACAACAAACAAACAAACAGTCCAATAAAAAAATGGGAAGAGGACATGAACAGACACTTCTCTCAGGAAGAAATACAAATGGCCAACAGATATATGAAATGATGTTCATCTTCTTTAGTTATTAGAGAAATGCAAATCAAAACTGCAATGAGATACCACCTCACACCTGTTAAATTAGCTATTATCAACAAGACAGGTAATAGCAAATGTTGGAGAGGTTGTGGATAAAAAGGAACCCTCATTCACTGTGGGTGGGAATGTGCAGTAGTACAACCATTATGGAAGAAAGTATGGTGGTTCCTCAAAAAACTGAAAATAGAACTACCTTATGACCCAGCAATCCCTCTACTGGGTATATACCCCCAAAACTCAGAAACATTAATACGTAAAGACACATGCAGCCCCATGTTCATTGCAGCATTGTTCACAGAGGCCAAGACATGGAAACAACTAAAAAGCCCTTCAATAGAAGACTGAATAAAGAAGATGTGACACATATACACTATGGAATACTACTCAGCCATTAGAAATGATGACATCGGATCGTTTACAACAAAATGGTGAGATCTTGATAACATTATACGAAGTAAAATAAGTAAATCAGAAAAAACCAAGAACTGCATTATTCCATATGTAGGTGGGACATAAAAACAAGACTAAGATACATTGATAAGAGTGTGGTGGTTATGGGGGGGGAGGAAAAGGGGAAGGGGGAGGGGCACAAAGAAAACTAGATAGAAGGTGACAGAAGACAATCTGACTTTGGGTGATGGGTATGCAACATAATTGATTGACAATGTAACCTGGACATGTTTTCTTTGAACATATGTACCCTGATTTATTGATGTCACCCTAGTAAAAAAAAAAAACCCCAAAAACGATAGATAAGCCAGCACCCAAATAGAAAGGGCTATACCCTCAGCCAATGGCTCAGAGGGCAAGTGTGTCCAGGGATAGACCACAGGCTGGACTCGGTTCTGGTCCTGGTCCTGGTCCTGGAGCCAGGTCACTGCAGATTGCTGGTGATCTAGGTGCAGTTACATTTTCCCCTTTTACTTCCCCCTTTTAAGGTTTTTTCCCAGCTCTGATAGTCCTTGCCTTAATAAGTTTTCTTTTCATGATTCTTCTATAAATTAATAATGAAGAAAATAGTTCAAAACAGCATTACATTTTTTTTAAAAAAATTTTATTTAGAAAATTAAATTTAATGAGCTGACATTGATCAATAAGAATACATAGGTTTCAAGCGTTACATTTTTAAAAGCAAAAAATTGAGCAAGATGCCAAGCCACTTGGGTTGTTTTCTCCCTGATACATAAATTCTGACTTATATTTAGCCCTGCACTTCTTGCTTAGCCAGCATTTTTATTAGTGGGCAAACTTCCAGAAGGAAACTAAAACACAGTTATGGCTTTTTCCCAAATTACATCCTGCAGTTGGCTCCACAATCACTGTCCACAGCCAAAGTGGGTTCCTCATTAATGTGACTGGCCTCTCTCTTTAGGGAGAGCCGTCTGATCCCGAGCTGAGACGAGGGAGCAGGACCTCTCTTCTCTCCTCTGCACACAGGAAACAGGGGCCCCTGAAGGGAAGAGGGAGAGAAAGCCCCCAGGCTGTAAAAATAAAGATGGGCAAGATTATTGAGTTCACATGGCTTGTCATTTTCTAAAGAATACATTTAAAGAAAGAAAAGCAAAAAATAGTGAGAATATGAAAACTAATGTGAACAAGAAGTGTTTATAAGTTGTGCAGAAGTGTGCCATAAATGCTGAGAGAATGAGGTCAGGAGAACCATCCGGACAATGGGAGTCAAGCTTCCTTAACACAGAAGGGGTGGTCACTGGAAGATGCGGGGTTGTTGGGCCTTGGTCTCATGCTACCCGTGAAACTCAGCAGGAATGCAGCTAGGAGGTTGCGGTGCTGGTTTCTCACCTGGGCAGAGCTCCCATATTGACGCACCAAGATGGAGAAGCGGAAGGGCAAACCCCACCGCTGATGACGAGAGCTTCCCTGACTGCACTTTGGGAGGTTGTCCCAGCTCATTGCTTTCACTGCTCCCTGCTTTCTCTCCTTCACTGCATTCAGTCCCAGGCAGGATGCTTTCCTCCCTACTCCCAGTTAGCCACAGGCCAGCAGGGCAGTATTCTGCATGTGCTCAGTGAATGACATATTCCTCCACCACTGTGGTATCATGGCCTGTCTGGGTAAAATAGCTTTTAGGAGA
Organism: Saccopteryx leptura; assembly: GCF_036850995.1. Taxonomy (NCBI): domain Eukaryota; kingdom Metazoa; phylum Chordata; class Mammalia; order Chiroptera; family Emballonuridae; genus Saccopteryx; species Saccopteryx leptura. The sequence continues at coordinate 129,335,222 of NC_089503.1, read as the reverse complement.
CCCCGGGCCTCTCCAGCAGTGCTCAGCATCTGGAAGAGGAGTGAAGATAGCATCCGGTCAGGGTTACCAAGGGCAGGTTTTGGCCGGACAGTCATGTTCTCTGCTTGGCAGTGGGTGACAATTGAAGAGAAAGGATCCAGGAGAAGGGCTGGCTTGTTGAGAGCAAGGACACGTGGTTCATCTGTAAGCTCCGGCTCTGCAGGACAGTGGATGTTTTTGAGAATGTCAGTGACATAAATGTGAACACTGTAAATCCAGAGAAAAGAAGACCAGGCTTAGACAAATACATTGTTTCCCTGGTAATGGTAAAGGTGGAAAACTGAAATCTTTGTTTTACATCTTGAGATTCAGCACTGTATTGGACATTGTGCTTTATTATTTATTATGGCAGAGGTTGGAGTGCTTGTACATTTTAGAGTTGAGCGCTGGGTTCAGTGCGAGGGGCAGGGCTCAGGCAACTGCCTGCTGTACAGAAGGCGGCAATTCATAGTCAAGACCAGGGGTCCCCAAACTACGGCCCGCGGGCCGCATGCGGCCCCCTGAGGCCATTTATCCGGCCCCTGCCGCACTTCTGGAAGGGGCACCTCTTTCATTGGTGGTCAGTGAGAGGAGCATAGTTCCCACTGAAATACAGGTCAGTTTGTTGATTTAAATTTACTTGTTCTTTATTTTAAATATTGTATTTGTTCCCGTTTTGTTCTTTTACTTTAAAATAAGATATGTGCATTGTGCACAGGGATTTGTTCATAGTTTTTTTTATAGTCCGGCCCTCCAACGGTCTGAGGGACAGTGAACTGGCCCCCTGTGTAAAAAGTTTGGGGACACCTGGTCAAGACCCATAATCTGGAGGAATAGCGTCTTCCTGAGAAAACCCAGGATAGTAAACATCAAAAAGAGGAAGGTCAGAGTTGGACACATGGTGACTAGAGTATGTTGCTTAAAGACCATGAGGTGGCTGTCCGGAAATCTTCCTTCCTCATTTTGTGAAAGGCTGTCATGATAATTAACACTGTGTCAATAAATCTCTGCTCCCTCCACATCTCCTGGGCCTTCTAGCATCGAGGGGCGGGATGTGCTGTGGCTGCTGGCATGCTAATGAATGTGATCATAGATCTAAACCCAGTCTCACCAGCTCTTGAAAAAAGCGATCGAGAAGAAAGCAATAAATAAAAGTGAAGTGAGACGTGAAAGCCACCAACACAGCTTCACGACAGGACAGAAATTAATCCAACAAATAAAGGGAACCTAAATGCCACTCAGTTCTCTCAACCTCATAGAAACGTGGTGTCTCACTACTCATGTGCGTATGTGTTTTACAGGTCGTTTTTTCCTGCATTTGATTTCATATGTTATAGTTAGATGCTGCAGATTGAAATAAAATGCTACTTTGGGCATGCTCTAATGAAACACAAAGTGAAATCTGTTCTGTGTGCTTTGTGCTGGGGAAGCTTGTGAGCTTTAGAGCCAAATACACCTGCTTGGATCCTGACTCTGCTATTGAATAGCTGTTATCATGGGCTAGTTAATTACCTTCTGTGGGCATCAGTGTGGTAATCTGCAAAACTTGGTATAATCCTACTTACCTTTCAAGCTTATTAAAAGGTTGCCCAACCTATTAATGGAATTAATCACAAAAAGAAAATGTAATGTACCTGCGATTATCTCAGAGGCTGAAATTGAGCGTGATAAAGTTCATCACTATTTCTTCAAAAAGACCTGGCAAAGTGTGAAACAAGGAGCATTCTTGAAACTGACACAGGCTGTCAGCTAGAATCCTACACTAAATGTTCTCTGTGCATAGGAGCAGATGTAAACCTCTAGGGTCACATGCGTGCCAAGGATCTCTGCTCTTCCTGCTAACGGTCCCCATTAACCTAGACATTCTAACTAGTGCAATAATAAATAAATAAATAAATAAATAAATAAATAAATAAATAAATAAGAGGAAAGTGGCATTTATCAACTGAGTAGATCAGTGAGTTATCAGAACTGTAAACAGTAACTTGTTTGTGTGTGGGAATAAGTAATTAGAACATTTTATAACAGGAACTTTATAACTTTACCCAAATAAAAGTTAAGAAAGAATCCTCTAAATATATGTAAAATTCAATTAAAATCTATTATAATTCCTGGGGAACATGAAAGAAATATGAATCATTGGGGAGGCTCTCTGTGGCTCTGACGTGGAGCACTTGGCCTCTGAAGTTGGCATTTGATCTCAAGTCAATCTATAAACTAATGCAATGCCCATCAAGAGAGAAAAAATACTTTTTAGGGAACTAGACAAGATCATTATAAAATTTATATGAAAGGTAGAAACATTATAAAACCCATAATAAACATTAGTAAAGAATTTATCCTTCTGATGATAAATATATAAGAAGAGTTTTATTGTAATAGATCAAGGAAGATATGAATTATGTCATATCTTTCAGAAAAACTGATTATCAATTTGGGAAAAATTAAGTTTTATTCTTTTCTATTTTATATCATACGCAAAATGACTAGCACATAGATTAACATAATGTAAAAAGAAAATGAGCAGCTTGTCAGATGAAATCAACAGAATATTTTTATAATCTATGCCCTTCTAAGCAAGGTAGAAAATGCAGATACTTAAAAGAAATAATTAATAGATTATGCTATTAGAGTTAAAATCTGCTGTCTAAAAATCCCACTAACAAAATTAAAACAGGAAACAATCTGGAAGAAGAGGTTTGCAACATGTGCAATTGACAAAGATTCATGATTATAGTATATAAATTCCTCCTAAATTCCCTTAGAAAGGTAAATCATGGACTCACATAAATATATCAATTTATCTTTGACAAAGTAACAAAGACAATACAATAGAGAAAAGATAATCTTTTCTACAAATGGTGCTGGAACAACTGGGCATCCATATGCAAAAACATAAATCTAGACCCAGACTCTTTACAAAGATTAAATCATAATGAATTATAGACAAAAAGTGTTAAAAAAAATAAAAAACCTCCTAAAATATAAATTGAGAAATCTGGATGGTCTTAGGAATAAAGATTACTTTTTTGATATGTCATGAAAGACATGATTCATGAAAGAAATAATTGACAAGTTGGACTTCATTAAAATTAAAAACTTCTGGGCCCTGGCTGATGGCTCAGTGGATAGAGCATCAGCCTAGCATATGGACATCCTGGGTCTGATGCTCAGTCAGGGCACACAAAAGTGACAATCTGCTTCCCTCATCCCTCTCCTTCTTCCCCTCCTGCAACCAGTGGCTTGTTTGGTTTGAGCATGGCCCCAGGTGCCGAGGATAGCTTGGTTGGTTCAAGTAATCAGCCTCAGGTGCTAAAAGTAGCTCAATACTCGAACATTGCCCAAGATGGGGTTGCCGGGTGGATCCCGGTTGGCACATGTGGGAGTCTGCATCATTAAAATAAAAAAAATTAAAACTTCTGCACTGTCAAGAGAAGTAAGAACAAGCCACAGAGTGGGAGAAATATTTGCAAAAGACATATCTGACAATATACTTTTATTCAATATGTACAAAGAACTCTTAAAATTCAATAATAAAAAGAGAAACATAAAACTGATTTTAAAATGGTCAATTCCCCCTTCACTGGGGAAGATATACAAAAGATAATAACTGTATAAAAATATGCTTAACAGCTGATATCATTAGGGAATTGCAATTTTATAAAACCATGAGATGCTACAACGTATCTAGTTGAATGGTCAAATCTAGAACACTGACAGCGTCAACTGCTTAAGAGGATGTGGAGCAACAGAAATTCACATTCATTGCTGGTGGGAACTCAAAATGGTGCAGCCACATTGGAAGACAATTTGCTGGTCTCTTACAAAACTAAACATAGTCTTATCATATGATCCAACAGTCATGAAACTTGGTATTTACACAATTGAGTTGAAAACTTATGTCCACACACACATACACAAAAACTACACACCTATGATTATAGCAACTTCATTCGTAATTATCAAAACTTAGAAGCAACGAAGATGCTCTTCAGTGGATGAATAAATAAACTATGTTACATTCAGGCAATGGACTATTATTCAGAATTAAAATGAAATGAGATATCCAGACATGAAAAGACGTGGAAGAAAGTTGAATGTGTATTGCTAATGGAAAAAGGTCAGTCTGAAAAGTTTACATACTGTGTGATTTCAACTATATGACATTTTGGAAAAAGAAAGACTATGGAGACAGTGAAGGATCAGTGATTGTCAGGGACTGGGAAGAGAGAAGGATAAATAGCAGATCATGGAGAATTTTTAGGGCAGTAAAAATACTGCATATGATGCTACAATGGTGTATATGCATCATTATACATTTGTCTAAACCCTTAGAATGTATGACATGAAAAGTGAATGTGATGTGAACTATGGACTTTGGGTAATATTGATGTGTCAATACAGGTTCACCACTGTAACAAATGCATCTCTGGTGGGGGTGTTGATAATGATGGGGGAGGGCTGAACACAAGTGGGGGCAAAGGCGCATATGGAAAATTCCATACCTTCTGCTCAATTTTGTTGTCAAACTAAAATTGGTCTAAAAACAGTCTACTAAAAAGTGAAAGAAAGAAAGAAAGAAAGAAAGAAAGAAAGAAAGAAAGAAAGAAAGAAAGAAAGAAAGAAAGAAAGAAAGAAAGAAAGAAAGAAAGGAAAAAAGAGAAAAAAGAGAAAAGGAGAGGAAGAGGGAGTGGGAGAGAGAGAGAGAGCCATAATAAAATAGTACAAGTTATAATTTTAGCTATTACTTAATGAGACTCTCCTCTTTACCAAGCATTGTGCAGTCCTTACCTGTGTGGTCTTGATCAAGTCATTTAACCTGGCACCTTAGTTTGTGCATCTGTAAAGTGGGGCGATGATGATTATCCTACTTTATTGGGTTGTTTTGAACATTCATTTAAATACAGAAATAGGCAAAAGTAGGTTTATACCAATAGTTATGAGTACATGCAACAGAGTTTTTTCTTGTATTGTTACTTATTCTTGTATTATATATTTTTTCATATGAACAACAGTAAACCTACTTTTGTTCACCCCTGTAATATCTATGAAGTCTTTATCACTGTGCCTGAGCCATAGTAAGTGTCCAGAAGAGAGTTGTTACTATCATTTTTAGAAAAAGAACTATTTTAAAAAGAACCTCACAGATAGACAAGCAGAGCATGTAGACAGTTATAGCATCAGAGATCCAGATGGGCATTGCCCAGGTAGTAGGCTATTTTGTCCATTGATAACAAAGGAAATAGAAGAAAAGCAACAATGGCATATTTTTCGCCTATCAGATTGATACAGTTGCGAAAGACTGACCGTATCTATGGGCTGTGGCTTGGGGAGACGGGGAATCTGAGGATGTAGGTGGAGAGTACACAGAAAAGTGCTGTGGAGGACGCTGGTAGCAACATCCCTCACCTGTGACATGGTCACGCATTTATGTGCATGGGGTTCTACAGCAAGTACTGTTCAGTGTGCTGGGTATTTAGTAAGCTCCTCCACAGGGGAGACGCCATCATGTTCTCCACACTCAGGGCAGCCAGTGGGATGGGAGTGACAAGTATGCTAGTGTCGGAGGCTCAGCTTTGCCTTTTCTGCCTTTGAAGTGCTGATTATTTGGAAAGTAAAATAATTGTTTCTTCCTTATGAACAGAAGTAATATTTCTCTATTCTTTCTGTATAAACTTAGATCCCCTCAGAAAAATTTTCCCCATATCAATAAAAATCTTATTTAGTCAATTGTGCTCATTCTTTCTTGCCCCCCCCCACGTTTTCTGGCTCCTATTTCTGAGTGTATTAGACAGTAGCAGTGGAATAGCTCTCTTGTCTCCAGAAGCTCCAAGTGCAGCCCTCTGCTGTGCACGACAGTATAGTACTAAAGTCTGGACCAGTTGGACAAGGAAGAACAAGGTTGGTGAAAACATGCTCAGGGAAAAATCTTAATAAACAAGACACTTTTTAAATGAATTAACGGAAACAGTTGGAAGTCTATTGTGCAAGTCTGCAGACATATGTGATGGGCTCACGCTTCCTGCCAACCCTGACTTTACAACAGAAGTCATGTGGTGATAAAAGGAGGGATGTCATGGAATAGAATGTCCAGCCGAGGAATACGGCAGGTGCTTAGCACACAGAAGGTACACAGTTTCTCTTCCTGAGCTACTGAACCCACACCTGGGACTCCACAGACTCACAACCTCCTGTCCTGTCTGGGCTGCATTTGGTTTTCAGAACTAATAAGCTAGGTGCTCCTTGCACATGAAGCACTGAGGTTACAGAGGTAAAAACAAACACACAAATAAAACACCAACTTAGATATTCCCTTTCAAAATATAAGTCTATGTATGTATATGTGCGTATGTATATACATATGGAGATATAGAAAGATCCTTAGAAGAAAAGTACCCAATTGTCAAATCACTACCAGTAGCTAGATCTGGATAGTGAAATACGGATATATTATTATTTTTTATTTCCAAATCTTCTATAATGAACCTGTAATAATAACTTTGAAATAATCAAGAGAAAAGGAATTTTTCCTGTAATGCTTAGGTGAACAACAAGTGTTTCTCTCTGTGGAGTGGCCCACACTGAATGGAATGGATGCCTATAGTTAGTCCTGCAGTCCTTCACAGAACTTACTTCCCTAGCATGTCCACGTGATCAATTCTTTTGATAAAAGAATGTATTTGTCTTCCTTAACTTTAGTGTGATGACATACAATGGGATAGTCATGGTGTTAATCTTAATAATTCATTTTCTTCCTAAATTCTAAGTGATAACTAAGTTATCATACAATAGCTCCGTAAAAAGTAGTACTTCGGATTTTAAAATAGAAATCTGAGTTGTTTTCCTCAGTTCCACCTTGGTTTAAAATCAAATTTGGTTAACAATTCAGTTCAAGTTCAGCAGTAAAGTTCCAGTTGATTTAGAAGTTATCATTGGATCAAGCTAAAGCTTTCTGTGCTGAATAGATTTTTTATTCATTGATACAGTAGAATCAATGCAAGCAGTTCAACTTTAATAAAATTTAAAAAATAAATATTTTAGATATGTAGAATAAACCATTTGAAATAATTTTACAAAGTCGTCTAATACTATAAGCAGGCGTCCCCAAACTACGGCCCGCAGGCCACATGCAGCCCCCAGAGGCCATTTATCTGGCCCCCCGCCGCACTTCCGGAAGGGGCACCTCTTTCATTGGTGGTCAGTGAGAGGAGCACTGAATGTGGCGGCCCTCCAACGGTCTGAGGGACAGTGAACTGGCCCCCTGTGTAAAAAGTTTGGGGACCCCTGCAAGTATTCATGAAGTTTTATGCACACACATACATATATGCACATATATGCATGTATATACAAAATTTGATAAAATATATATTTGGAATTACATGTATAATTGTTAAATATAATAATTTGGTTATATATTATATATGATTACAATTATATACCATCAATATATAATAACATTAATATATATTATAACTTTGTTAGATACTACCCCTAATTATTTTGTAAAATCATAATATATTAAAATTAGAAAAAACTTTAGAGATTATATAACTTGGCAGTCAGACACATTTTTAACTTTTTATTGCATTTACTTAAATTGAGGTACAAATGTAATGGTAGCTATTCACATCTGCTGAATAGTTAGCAACTCCATTGTCATGCATATTTTAGTGTGTCATGATGACTGTATTCTGTAGCAAACAGAAATTGTAACTTACCATAGAGAACATAACCATTGAGAAATGTATTTACTTTGTGAAAAGTTGACATAAGTGGAACCATTCTAAAATGGAGCTAGAACAGCCATTCCAGAGGAGCTGCCTTGCCTTTTTTATGTCCTTGAACCCTCGGAATGTTTGAACTGAGCAAAATAACCTTCAAACTGAGGCAAACCAACATTGTCTTATGAACAACTTGGTAGAACCAACAGGAGAGCAGATGTCTGACCACAATGCTGATGTTACTGTGGACTAGTAATCTGCTGTGTATAGCTAAATAGCAACCCAGATTGTCAGCTCCAAGAATTTTTACTTCTATTCATACAATTACCATATTTCTCTTCCTTTTCTCCCAGAAACCTTGCCTTCACCTCATAATTGGGAGTTATTTGGGGTTTTGACTGAGTCTATGCCCCTGGATTGCATTTTTTTAAATTTTTTTTAAAAAGCTCGTTGCCTCTCACTTTGGCTTGTTATTTTTAGGTTAACAACATTAATAGCTTTGCTCCACAACTCGTGGCTCTTGCTCCTACCATGTACCATGAGGGTTTTCAGAAGACATGCAGGTGTGGATTTACTGTTGAAGACATTGTCACTGTGTGGAGGCAGAGAGGGCGAGGGCCGCTGCCACTCATCCTCCCAAGAGATCATCAGCCCCTCACTGATGCCACTGTGACAAATGATGTTTTTCCCAAGATGGACAAAGGTTAAGGGAAAGGCTCATTTCTCTTTTCATGCTTGTTAGAACACAAGATTTATTTAAGACAAATGTTCTCTTGAATCTCTTAGTGGCTTTCTTCCTTCCAGTGCCAAATCGGATGCTCTATAGTGGGAAATGGTTGTCTTTTCCTTCTCTAATACAGTTTTTAGTTCTTTTCTTTCTAGAAAATAAAAAGAGAAGACTAACTGGAAGTTCCTTAATCTGCGGGCAGCCCTCCGGGGGAGTGTTTTACAAAGCATGCGGAGGGTTTCAGGGTGGACTTCTTTAAGCCTCGCCTGAAGGACGGAGCTGCCATATTTACCATTCCGTTTATGTCAAGGGGAGGTGAGAACTTGAAGACAAATGCTCACATTTGGTGTGGGTGATAAAATAGAAAACTTTTAAAAAGAGATTATTAAAATTCAGAAATAGCAGATGCCTCTAGCAAAGTTTCAACGGGGGAATTCTGCTCAAAGTCTTTTCATTTTCAGAGTTTTAAACAACTGAAATTTCCGTTTTCAATTTTAGTGGAAAAATATAAAACCCTATTTCTCAATATGAAAAGAAGATATTTATGAAGGTATATATATACATAAATTGCAAAATATGTATTCATTAATTTCAGTAGTCTGTTTTAGAAGTTTTAACATCACTATTAACCATCTATTCTCAGTAATATATTTTCCTATAAATGGAGAAATAAAAAACCTGATTTCTTTCCTTATTCATCAGACCTCAAAGAAATAAAATTGCTAGAGAAATACAGTTTGATAAACCCAATCTGAGATCTTGATACTCTTCATTATAAAGTTCCCTAAGGACAAGCTGGAGTGGTTATGTAAAGAATAAATACATAAATGTCAAGATCTGAGAAGGAGAGAATGCTAGTGGTTATACTTTTATCTTGATGGATATAGCGATACAGGAAGTTTGTAGAAAGATACACACATATTATACTACAAACAATTACTCTTTTAGACATTACCTAGTTCAACCTTTTAAATCATCACTTTCATCCCCTTAATTCAAACCTTGTTGAAAAAAACCTTAGTTTTATGCAAAGCTTAAGATGTTTCATCCCAGGAGTGATATTGAATATGGGTCCCAGTTGATTTTATTGTCACTCTGTAAAGAATCCAGAGTGACACTAAAAATGCTCGACTTAGAAGTTGAAGGTGCAGGTTTGAGTCCCTTCTGCTGCATATCAGCTGTGTGGCTATAGGCTGTTTGTATGAATTTCTTTTTGGGAGAATGGGTGGGGAAGTAGTAGAATAAGTATATGAATAAGCAAATTAAGTCAGCTTTTTCACTTATAGAACAGAAGTTATTTACATCAGAAAATGTGAAATTGGGATGATAAACTCATTCCTCAGGGATCTTGTCCCAGATAAGGTGGAGCAGGTACACTCCATCCTCTGTACACAGTGAATGCAGCTATAACACCTGGGTCATCTATTTGAGAATTCTGGGATGTCAGTATTACCAGGTGCACTGTGGATAAAGCCCAGAATTTCACCAAGTAGATGGTGGGTTCACCATTTCTTCTGTCCTAAAACAGAAGAAATATACTTAGGCATCAGGGCGAAAAAAGAAAGCTCTCAGGAAAATCTTATAGTCCAGGTTTGAGGGGCAACAGAGGTATCACATAAAGTGATGAAAATGAAGGACCCACATGTGCCTGATCTACGGAGGAAAGAATCATCCTTTTAATCAGAGAAGCTTTGGCCTCAAGAAAGTGGGTGAATATCTTTGTTTTATTTTCTTATGTTCTCCTATTACTTGTGTTAATTCTGGGCATGGTCTTGGCAAGTACACAGCAGAGTGGGATGAAGAAAGTCTTGGATTTTTAAGTAGAGAGTTAAAAAGGGAAACCTTAAGGAACTTAAAAGTACTGGGAGCTTGTGGAGAAGAATTTGTAAAAGCAACCCCGTTGTAATTTACTGATTCTTGAGCTCACCCTGAAAGCATATAAAACCATTTAAGAACTGAATGAAGGGATAGAACACTGCTTAGGCTCTAGACTTGGTGTCCCTGCATGGCTTTAGAGCATAATATGGCTGCAAAGCTTTTAAAGAAGGAATGAACACTGCAGAGCCTAAAAGACTGGATTTAATTTACCACCTGAACACAATGATCACCTTTTAAAACAGGAAATATCAACATTCTCCACAGGTTTTAAACAAGACCCAAAAGTCTCATAATGTAGTATTCAAAGTGTTCAGGACACGATCCAACAGTCCAAAGTTACTCACAATATGAAGAGCTGGGAAACTCTCAACTACTTGGGAAAGACATTCAATAGACGTCAACGCCAAATGGCACAGCACAGATGTTGGAAATAGCTGCCAAAGACCTTAAAGCAACTATCATCAAATGCTCCAAGGTGGAGTGGCAAATGTTGTTAAAACTAATGAAAGGTAGAAGGTCTTAGCAAAGAAATGGGAAACATTTAAAAAAATAGATATACAAGAATACAAGAAACATTATGTGGTCTATAAACTGTTCTTCACTGACCCGATAGATTTTTTTACAAAATATGTGAGAAAAGTATGAAGCCGAGGAGACCATGTATAAGTTTGTGAATGAAGATGTGAGTGGAGAGGCATGGAAAGGGACACTTAGTCTGCTACCAGCATTGCTTACTGGGAAAGGGGATAGGGACATCTTGTAGACATGTGTATATGACAAGACTTTACCAGGAAGTGTAGTACATACTTCATCTCTAAGGTACTATGAATATCTAAAAATAGAATTGTGCACATAAAGAATACATGATATGTACAAATGAAAAGATAGATTTGATCTTTTCTTACATTTCTTTTAATCCTATACTATATCTCTAATGAAATGTTTTTTTAAAATCTACCACCTGTGGCCATGTTTTCATGAGAAATGATATGATGATACTTGCCCTTGTGTGCTGAAATTGAATCATTCTTAGGAGATTATGACATGATCGTAGGCATGAGCATGGCTGATAAACTTTAAGATGGCACACAGAACTTCAAAGTGTTCCCCATTCACACCAGATGTTCTTTGGAATCTCAAAAATGTCCACAGCACCATTTAAACCTGCTCATTTTGTTGTCATTTAGATAAGTTGACTCAGTCTTTAATTAAATGGGATGCCTATCACATACATTGAATGCCATCTTGTGCACTTTGGGAAGGACCCTATGGTGGGCCAAACAATGCCCCCCCCCAAGATGCTCACAATCTGATCCCCAGAACCTGTGAATACATTAATTAATATAGCAAAGAGAATTTGCAGGCATGGTTATGTTGAGGATCATGAGATGGAGAAATTATTCTGGATTGTCTGAGTGGACCCAGGGTGATAATAAGAGGAAGGTGGAGAATCAGAGTGAGAAGGAGATGGGAAGATGGAAACAGAAATCAGATGGATGTGACCAAAAGTCAACCGATGTGTGTTTCTCCGGAAGTCTGAGAAGGATTCTCCCCGCAGAGAGCCCAGAGAGAAAACAGCCAGTCCAGCATGCTGATTTCAGCCCCCTGAGACCGGCCGGATTGTGAGATAATAAATGTGTTTAGCTTTGTGGTCATTGGTTGCAGCAGCTGTGGCAAAGAGATGCACTCCCTTACCGGGCACTTATTGCCTTATCTGTTCTGAAGAGCACATCCATGGGCTGTCACCGTGACCTGTCGCCTGCCTGTCCTCATGCCCCCAAGACTTCTGCTTTCTCTTAATCTCAGGCTTTTCTCTAAATGAGGCTAGTTCCCTCCTCTCTCATTGTCCTAAGCACAATGAACATAAGCTTAATATGTGCAGAATTTTTTTTTTTTTTCTGAAGCTGGAAACGGGGAGAGACAGTCAGACAGACTCCTGCATGCGCCCGACCGGGATCCACCCAGCACGCCCATCAGGGGCGAAGCTCTTCCCACCAGGGGGCGTCGCTCTGTTGCGACCAGAGCCACTCTAGCGCCTGGGGCAGAGGCCAAGGAGCCATCCCCAGCGCCCGGGCCATCTTTGCTCCAATGGAGCCTCAGCTGCAGGAGGGGAAGAGAGAGACAGAGAGGAAGGAGGGGGGAGGGGTGGAGAAGCAGATGGGCACTTCTCCTGTGTGCCTGGCCAGGAATCCAACCTGGGACCTCTGCACGCCAGGCCGACGCTCTGCACTGAGCCAACGGCCAGGGCCACATGTGCAGAAAATTTTATAAAAGTTTTCAGGTCGGTAGGGGATGATTCTGGGAAGATGATAATTTAATTTGTATGTGTGAATAAAACAGTTTCAGCCACTGTAGGCCTGAATGTCTATGCTTGGAAATGCATTTGCTCCCCAGACAGTAGCCATTTCTTTCCCTGGCCTTGTCTCCTGGGAGGGTCAGCCTCCACTCTTTTCTTGGGTCCCATTCTCTTCAGCCCTCTGAACCCTTACTCCTCATCTTCACACTCTGCCCTCACTGATCCTGACTGCCTCGAAAACTAGACGTTCCTCCACCTTATGATTGTGCAGATCAATCTGTTCTTCATTAATCCCTCCCTCCAGATCATGTTCTAAGATTCAAAATGGGGAGCCAGAGGGACCATTAATACACTTTATTCCTCTTGACATAGAGTTATGCCATGGGGAAGCAGCTATGATTTATTGTTATTTTATGCAGGGTCTTTATTTCATTGTTCCTGCTATAAAATAAACCTCTCCTTCTCCACCCCTCATTTATTTCTTTTGCCTTGTTTTTCCTTTCTTTCTCTGGGTTCTGAGTAAGTTGCAAGGGGTCGCTGTTGTAATCATCTGTGGCCCCACTCATTTATTTAAAGTATTAGTAAAATAACTTCCAGATGTCATTCATTTTAAGGTGGCTTTGCCCACAGTACGGTATTTCCCCATGAATAAGATGCACCATTTTCCAAAAAAAGTTGGTGTCTAAAAACTGGGTGTGTCTCATACAATGGTTATAGATATTCTTATTTGCATTTCCCGCTTTTTCGCATTTGATGAGAAGTTGTATGAATTTTATGGTGAATAAAACATGAGTTCAATAATTTTATGTAATACTTTATTTTTCCAAATTTTGGGCTCCAAAAATAAGGTGTGTCTTATACATGAGAGCATCTTCTACATGGAGAAATATGGTATTTCCCGAGGAGATGGATTCTGATCACGTTTAACTAAGTATTTGAGAGCTAAAAAAATCTAATCTGTTTTCTTGAAGACATCACAGATGACATGGAAACACAGATTTCTTCATATTCAGCACTGGAAGAGATAACATTTGGATGAGATACAGCAGAGAGGTGAAGTCAGGGATGGACTTGAAGAGGTTCATATTGGTATGTTATAATTTCCCCAGTGATCAAGGCAGGTTACATGTGGCCACATACAGGACCATCCTTTCATGTTTTAAGGCTCATAAGTGGCTGTTGATTCAATGTCATAGGATTTTTCCCAAGATGCACCCTGCTTCTCTGGGAAGGTCAGGGGCAGAAAGTGGGTGACATTTGTGTCACCTCCATGGGAAAGGGGCAGAAAGTGGGTGACATTTGTGTCACCTCCATGGGAAAGAAGAACAAAGAGAGAATATATCATACCTAATCTTTTGCCAAAGCTTGTTAAGGGGTTTAAATACAAACAGCACATGGGTTGTCTCAGGAATGAGGAGGATCACAGATTGATAGGTTGTGGGGACAGTGAGAAGGGAAACTTGATCTCTGACATCAACCCTTTGAATGACTAGATCATCTTGACTTTCACTCATAATAACCTGTCTGATGAAAGCATTAATGTAATCAATATTATTTTAAAATTTGGACTGAGGAGAAATCTTGCCACAAAGTAAGTGGATCTTTTTGTCTGTTCTCTGGTATCCTACCCTGGCTCCTGTGATGTGTGTATATAAATACTGGGTCAGGGGCCAAGGGCACAGGCTCTAAAAGTGAGATCTGACTTGTTATCTCCAAGCTGTGGAGCTCACATCTTTGCATACTCCACAGACATTTCTTGACTAGATCTCAATGCAATAAATATACATTTACCAATGCCCTGCCACATTTAAGACATTGTCTTTGTGCTTTGTGGTGTGCAGAGTTAATAAGAATGTCAGTGTCCAGAAGCAATCATCCCAAGAGTGATGATTTCAGGCAGCTTAGAATTCTGTGACAGAATCCCATAGGCTGGCCAGATGAAAGAACAGACATTTATTTCTAACAGTTCTAGATCCTGAAAGTCCAAGATCAAAATGCTGGTAGGGGTGGTTCCTGGTGAGAACTCTCGTCTTGGCTTGCAGATAGCTTCTTGTATCTTCACATGGCTTCTCTGTGCACCTGGTGAGAGATATCTATGGTTTCTGTTTCTCTTAGAAGGACACCAGTCCTATTAGATCAAAACCCCACCCCTCTGACCTCATTTAACCTTAATTATCTCTGTAAAGTCCCCATCTTCAAATACAGTCACAGTGAGTGGTAGGCCTTCTATGAATTAAGGAAGAATACAATTTAGTCCATAACAAATGGGAATAAAAAAGAGGATCAACTTTTATTTTGTTACATTAATTTAGTATAAAACACATAAAAAGGGCAGAAACATACCTAGCTTACTTAAAATTACCAGTATTCTAAAAAAAAAAAATCTCATATTATGAACATGTCAAATAAGTTGTCTTAAATAAAGAGGATCATTATAATTTAAAAGATAGATCATCACATTCATAAGCATTAAGAATTTCCTTGGCATTCTCTCCTATGATATTTTAAAATATGTAATTAAGCAGAACTTACTGAGATAGACTATTTTTATTATATGACCTTTTCATTGCACAATGTAGATGTACATGATAAATAAGTTTTCCAGCATGTGTGACTGCTCAGAGGTTTCTACAACCTCTGAAAGAAGCCAAGCTAATTAGACATGACATACCAACAGGTGAGCAATTATAGCCTGACCAAAATAGCCCCAGTGACTCTACATTCTGTAAATGTCTGGTTTAGGCAAATCCCAATGTTGTATCTACAGCATGAATTCAGAAACAACAATAAAATCTGGTTATCATTAACTATTCTACTATCTACTTTTATTTGGTTGGCAATAAGTACGAATGAATGCCTTTCACTTGTTAGGTTGCTTTGTAAATTTCTGTCTGACTTTTCTGTTATTTCCTTTCCAAGGGTCAATAAGAAAAAACATAATTTCTCCTGTCTGAGGATCTGGCTGAGTTCCAGTAAAAAAACAAAAGAACACTAAATTCTGGAAGGTGAGTAAATCCATGAGTTGAAGTCAAATGTATCACATGTTGGCTGTTTTGTCCATTATATATAAAATATTTTGGAAATTTTACCCACCCTTATGAACAGCTGGGGATTTTGACACTCTCCTTCCTTTGGCTTCCTCCTGAAGCAGAGCCTGAATTTAGAGCTCGAGCACAAATGGTTTATTTGGGAGGATATCTCAGAAAGTCGAGGGGAGAGTGGAGCGAGTGAGACACCGCAAGACGAGAACAAACGACCAGTGTGTGTTGAGCTTTCCCACTGCGGGAACTGAGCTCCTCTTGCAGGGGAGCCTCCAAGGATCATGGAGACGTGCCTCAGACCTGCCCCTCTGGACAATGGACATTGTAGCAGGTATTCACTGACCCTTGTTTCCCACCAGGTGAAGGTTTCTCCAGAGGAACTTTTTACCACATTCCCAGGCTGTCCTGTTCTCAAGCTGAAAAAAGTTATGTTGGTTTTCCAGGAAAGAAGCAAGCAAACAAACAAAAATCAACAATACCAAATAAAATAAAGCATAAACACACGCACATACAAAACTGAGGCAAAGGGGTGAGGCTCTGCCAGCTGGTGTGAGAACTACCTAGCAGTTGTCTCCAAAATCTGTGCAGAGACATGATGTAACATGAGGCACCAGAACCACATGGCCCCCACCGTCACTCAGATCTGCTCATGATCACATCAGTTCCACTGCTTTTCTTCAAGGTGGTGGCTGGCCACAGGCTATTAAAATATGATACATAAAGTGATCCAACCATTCCACCTCTGGGTATATACTCCAAATAACTGAAGGCAGGGTCTCTAAGATATATTTGTACAAACATGTTTATGAAAGCATTATTCATAGCCCTGGCCGGTTGGCTCAGCGGTAGAGCATCGGCCTGGCGTGCGGGGGACCCGGGTTCGATTCCCGGCCAGGGCACATGGGAGAAGCGCCCATTTGCTTCTCCACCCCCCCCTTCCTCTCTGTCTCTCTCTTCCCCTCCTGCAGCCGGGGCTCCATTGGAGCAAAGATGGCCCGGGCGCTGGGATGGCTCCTTGGCCTTTGCCCCAGGCACTAGATTGGCTCTGGTCACTGCACAGTGACCCACCGGAGGGGCAGAGCATCGCCCCCTGGTGGGCAGAGCGTCGCCCCTGGTGGGTGTGCCGGGTGGATCCCGGTCGGGTGCATGCGGGAGTCTGTCTGACTGTCTCTCCCCATTTCCAGCTTCAGAAAAATACAAAAAAAAAAAAAAAAAGAAAGCATTATTCATAATAACCAAAAGGTGAAACTATCAAGGTGTCCATCAGAGGATGAACAGATGAGCAAAATATGATTCATTCATATAAAGAAACATTATTCAGTCTTTAAAAAGAAAAAAACTGACAGAATACAATATGGATAAAACTTGAGGACATTAGGCTAAATAAAATAAGCCAGTCACACACACACACACACACACACACACACACACACACACACATACACACACACACACACACACACACACACACACACTATATGATTTCATATTTACGCCAGCAAGACTGTTTTTTACTACCTTGTATTTAAACTGTTTTTTATTATGATGATAACAGATAAAAGTGCATTTTTGAAATTACTAACTCCATCAGTGTTCTTCCTCAAATAGCCTTTGGTATTTTATTCTCTTGCAAAATTACCAGTTATCATTAATAGCAAGTGAAAATGTGTCCGGAGCAAATGTCAAGGCACTATTTCACAATTTCATACAGAAAATATTTTAGTAAAATGCTAAGCATCAGAAAAGTGTCTAATTACCAAGAAATTGAGCTGTGTATAGGAGCATTTTATTCATCACATGGATGCACAGAGACCAGGTTTTCACTGCTAAACACTGCACAGGAGAAGGCAGTGGCTTGGCCTGGATTGCCAGACATTTTTCTGAATGTTTTAATTATGTTCTCCAGCCCTCACTCAAAGTGCGATGATTCTTTGAAACTTGTCCAAATTTAATAGTGCACTGGGTAACCACAGCACTTTCTCTTCCCCTTTCTGTCTAGAATCTCTGACAACTTGC
The DNA here is from genome assembly GCF_036850995.1 of Saccopteryx leptura. Classification (NCBI taxonomy): domain Eukaryota; kingdom Metazoa; phylum Chordata; class Mammalia; order Chiroptera; family Emballonuridae; genus Saccopteryx; species Saccopteryx leptura. The sequence goes on along the minus strand of NC_089503.1, from coordinate 129,317,525 downwards.
CATCAGAGTCATTCACAAGTATTTTCTAAATCACATTCCTCTAAATATGATCCTTGAACCCCATGCTTTGAACACCAAAGACTTCTGTCAAAAATACACATACTGTGGCCCTTTCCCAAGCCTATTATTTAATAATCTCTAGGGGTAAAAATCTTGCCATTTTTAAGTCCTTCCAGGTAATTTGAAGGTGCACCCCGATTGGGGACCCGTAGCAGTATTTGATATAGTGCAATTGGAGTGCCTGATAGCTTAGGCTTTAGACAAGGCCAGACCCAGACTGAACCTGAAATTGAAATTTCAGTCTCTCTAACTTTGTATGAAAGACTTCTACACCTATTGTTAGGGTCCTCTTCTTTGCCTCAGATCCCTGGAGCCTCTTTCTGTTCCACTCTCACAATGACAAGAGAAAAATTCTGAGCTGTCCTAAATTAAATTACAGCAGCCTTGAGAGTGAGAGAAAACGAGGAGAGTAATTACCCAGTTAATGACTGTGGGCCAACTAACAATAGACTGCTCACACTCCAGATTGTAAACTGGAGTTTGAAACAACTTCCAGGCAGGTGTTAGCAGACCACCAGACACCACAGCATCCTGCTTAAGCATGGACATTCAGGACTGTTGCCCACAATTAAAAGTAGTAAGTATTTTTCCTTGGACTGTGCACTTACCATGGAACTGCCCTTCCTTCACCTTTGTCCACCCCCTTATCTGTACAGTGTAAATTCTTTCAAAACAGCTTACATCTTTATTTCCAAAAACATAATGTATAAAAGATTTAGTCAACTTCAGGACAGTGGGCATGTTTGTCCTCCCCATCTACCCTGCAGTTGGTGGTTCCGACTGCACGCCCCACGACCTGGTCCTTTCTGGCTAACAGGTGGCTCCATAAATCCTAAATCCTTGCTTTTGGAAAAGCTTTTGTCTGTGGACATTTTTGTTGAACTGCTTTCCCCTGAACAACTCTAAAGTTGCCTTCCCATTGATCTCTCCCCAAAAGGCATGTTTTTGTGTGTCCATTCTCAGGAACTGGTGCCAGACTTTAATGACTGACAGCAACTCCGTATGGTTACCACCTCACCTTAGGATGGCTACTTTTGATGGAAACCAGCAAGGACATGGATCTAAGATGAACCAATTTCTAACATGAAAAACTTTTCAGAGCTTTAAATTGCAAGTTATAAGAAACAACTTCTTTGCCAAGATCCTGCGTCAGCTTTGAGTTTAAATTCACAACACACGCCTCTCCAACCCTCACTCACAGGTGGCTACTGCATATGGAAAGATCAGGGAACAGTGGCTCTGCTATTTGCTGAGGTCTGCCTGAACCCCCACAATCCCAGTGGGTCTCTCCCAGGCCCATGCCTGCCATTCACGCTGGACTTTCCTGCTGAGCATCATCTATGGGGACACATAGATGTGAAAGGGACCAGCTGCTGCATGTAGCTTCCTCCTGCTGTTCCGGGAGCTGTCATTCAAGAGCGAGACAGCATCTATGGCCCTCAGAAGAAGCACTTCTCAATTTTTCCCTGGTAGCATGTATATCTCTCCGTTCCATCTCCCTGCAGAAAATACAGAGGGGATGCAGGCATCAGGCTGAGGAGAGAGGCTGTTGAGCAGGAGATAACTCGATGGCTGAATGGGAAGCTCATTCTTCTTTAAAAAGACTTACTTCTGATGCATTCCTCAGGAACCATCTGTGGGTTTTAAGGAATGTGATTGTTCAGAAATTCATTATCCAAAAGCCAGTGAATTCATCTGACACAGAGAGACAGTAGCATTTGTGATCTGGGTGAACTCCCCACAGGAGGAATTTTTTTCTTTTATATGTTAGGCTACATTGTTTACATTGCTTATGATTGACAGATATTTCTCTATCAGTATCAACACCTTAGAGTTTCCCTAACAGGTTCTTTTCTGTTTCTCCAATTTCTGTTTTTCTTGCCCACTTCTCCCCCTCATCACACACAAAGTCCACACACCTGTGGGTGTTTTCCACCTGCCAAGAAGAGTGAATGCTCTTATTGTACATTGAGGTTGGCGTGTTTAACACCTCCCATGGGGAGCAGAGAGATGATGGGTGACCCTTTGGTGCAGTCTTTGAAATCACCCACAGCTGGTAGGTTGTCACTCTCCCCAGTGACACAGAGCCCATCTCAACCTATCACAATCTTTTCTCTAGCATAGGAAACTGTCTAGAGATGTGTTTGTTTTGAAGCTAATGCAGGTGCGATTGCCAGCCTCCAAGACGATCTCAGTGAGTCCTATCTCCTTGCATGTACACCTTTGGAAGCCTTTCCCATACTGTGCCAAGGTAGGTCTGTGTGACCAGTAGCATATGAAATAATAATGTCACCTTCCAAGTTAGGTTATAAAACTAACATCAGCTTTCATTTTGGCTCTCTCTCTCTCTCTCTCTCTCTCTTTCTCTCTCTCAGATAGTTTGCTCTGGGTAAGCCAATGGTCATGTTGTGAACAGCCTTCAAGAAAGCACCTCATAGTGAGAAACTGAAGTCTCTGACTTGTAGTCTGCAGGGAACTGAGGCCTGCCAACAGTTACCTGGGTGAATTTGGAAGCAGCCCTGCCCTAAATCCTGCGATCCCTGCAGCCCCAGCCAACAGACTGAAGGCAACCACGTGAAAGAAGCCCAGCCAGGACCACCAGCTAAGTTCATCCCAATTCTTCAGTCACAGACACTCAGGTAGTACCTGGTTAAGCCTGGGAGTTGTGGGGTGACTTGTTACACAGCAATGATAAGAAATACACCAGGCCTCCAGCCTTGCCTTCTTAAGTCCCAGTTTATTCAAACCATTTACTTTCAAGATGCAGTTGTCCAAACTGACTAATCTGCCAGCGTCTTGTTGTCACAACTTTAATTTATGACCCAGTGTCACCATATATATAATACATGTGTCAGATGATCCAACACATTTAGAACTATGGTAGAAACAGGAGGTGCTCAGTAAGTTTTTGTTGCATTAATGATACAAAAGATATGGATATTATATTAGGTTCACAAGCTCAAAACTTTAACTAAAACCCCCAAACCACTCAACCTGCCATAAGTTAAATGATGAGCAAGCATTGGATATTTCACATAAAAAATCACAAACTTTCACAGTTTCCAAAAATCTTCTTCATCCTGGATGCCTTGTTCCTGTGAGTTAATTTTCATGGAGTCTGGCTCTACCCTAGTTGGCGGACACGCCTCTGATAGTTCTGCACCTTTCTTCTAAAGTCACTCCTCCAACTGGGTCTTCCCCAGAGTAAGGGTTGTGTACATCCTGATCTGCAGTCCTTCCCTCTCCTGTTTCTGTGCAGCCTACTTGAGTGGGCCTCAAACTGTTGACATTCTTCCTTATCTGGAAGACTCAGTATTTCCCTTAAGTCCCTTATGTTGCTCTTCCTGAAGCCACAGGCCAGTTACAGCATAGTGGATATTCTTGTCCCTCTTTGGAGCTGATTTTAGTAACACACTTAATTAACTACCATTCTCACAGTGTGACACTACCCATCACCTTTGATATTCACCTTCTAGAAAATTATCAACACTGGCTCTATAAGTGAATGTGAGGGCAATGACCTCACACCAGCCCAGCCGTCCTTCCCACATCCTCTACAACAGGGGTCCCCAAACTTTTTACACAGGGGGCCAGTTCACTGTCCCTAAGACCATTGGAGGGCCGGACTAAAAAATAAACTATGAACAAATCCCTATGCACACAGCACATATCTTATTTTAAAGTAAAAAAACAAAATGGGAACGAATACAATATTTAAAATAAAGAACAAGTAAATTTAAATCAACAAACTGACCAGTATTTCAATGGGAACTATGCTCCTCTCACTGACCACCAATGAAAGAGGTGCCCTTTCCAGAAGTGTGGCAGGGGCCGGATAAATGGCCTCAGGGGGCCGCATGTGGCCCTCGGGCCGTAGTTTGGGGACCCCTGCTCTACAACGAGGACAGTACCCTTCTTCCTGGTGACCACAGCCCATGTGTCCAAGGGTGGGCATGGCATCCTAATGATTCTCTAGGTAAAATGCGGCCATTTTTGTTGCTTAATTATCATCTATATCCGCTTTTGCCTATAACAGCAGAGTTGAGGGGTCACAACAGAGGCTTATGACCGGCAGAGTAAAACTATTTACTATGAGGCCTTTTACAGGGAAAATCTACTCATTGTCTAGATCAGTGGGTACCAAAAATTGTGTTTTACAAAACTGTTACCAAAATGAGACCAGAAAATATAACTACAATAATAACTAGAAAACAACTAACACACCAACAATTTAAATACTGAGTGAAGTTAAGTCAGTCATCTCAGTATTCAAGAAAAGAACTGAATAAATAAATTTAATTAGAAATCCACAGGTACCCTAAGTTTTCTCATATTTAGTGTTCCAACCAATAAGAACATCACAAAAGCCCAAACTGGTACATTAAAAGAAATTGTTATTTAATTAAAATATCAGAGGGTTAGTCCCAGTTTTTGTCTTTTTTATCGAGTGAGGTGAATAAATAGATTGGGCTCTATGACCTCACCCTCGTCCTATAGAAAGGAAGGAAGAAAAGAAGGAAGGAAGGAAAGAAGGAAGAAAGAAAGGAAAGAAGGGAGGAAAGAAAGGGGGAAGGCAGTAAGGGAGGGAGGGAAGGAGTTAGGGAGGGAGGGAAGGAGCTAGGGAGGGAGGGAAGAAGCTAAGGAGGGAGGGAGGGAGCTTGGGAGGGAGGGAGGGAACTCATGAGGATGGGCAGTTAATCTTGTATCAGACATTGTGGTGTTTTATTTTTGTTCCAGCATGTCTATATATGAGGTATATGAGGCTGAAGGAGAATGACACAGAATACCCTGTCACACAGATGGAGTTGGCCGAACTGGGATGAGAAAGAAGCTACCCACTGAAGCCTGTACTGTGTCGCACCTCACAGAGCCACTCAGAGGAAAAGAAGGAGGTGGTCCAGGTAAGTCAGGTAGTGCATGAGGCCCTTTTCTTGAAAGAGAGTAATCACCTGATTCACTCTGTCATGTGACCAACTAGAAAGCCACTGGCCAGCAATAAGGTTTGCTTGTAGTAATTCTGTTCTGCTTTGAGGGACACCAACACCAGGTCTACACAAGGAGGTTTGATGATAAAGAGAATAAGGGAATGGGTGCCTGGTGGCCTTATTCCTACTCGGAGAGAGAGAGCTTGCCAGGGGTGGGTGGCGTAGAACCTTAAGCATGAAAGAACACGTAAATCAGAATGATCCACACACAGCTGGTGGGAATGTACGATGTGCAGCTGCTCTGGAAAATGGTCTGGCAGGTCCTCGAACAATGAAATGTAGAGTTACTGTATGTGCCAGCAATTTCACTCCTAGGAGAAATTAAAACACATAGAACACAGAAACTTGCACATTAATGTTTATAACAGCACTATACATAATGCCCCAAATGTGGAAACAACCCAAGTATGCATCAGTAAGAAGATGGATAAACAATGTGGTCTATCCATACAATGGAATATTATTCAGCCATAAACAGGAGTAAAACACCAATATGCACTATAGTGTGGATAAACCTTGAACACATTATGGTAAGTGAGAGGCCAGTAACAACAATAACAGAAAAAGACATACCATATGACTTGATTATGGATTCTCAATTGGAGGTGACAAAATGTTCTAACACTGGCTTGTAACGACAGTTGTACATATCTGTGGATATACCAAAACCCAGTGAATTGTATACTTTACACAGGAGATTCTATAGCACATGAACTCAATGGAGCTGTTAAAAATGTTCTCAATCATAAGTATACCTCTCTATTATTCTTCCTTGCTCTGACCACTCACACTTCTAGGTTTTAATTTGGAAATACTGTAACTTGGAGGATATAGAGAAACTATATGTCTGTCTGCGTATACCATTCCCCCAAACATAGAGAGCACATCTACTTAGCTGAATATAGCAGGGTCAGGCAAACGTATTAGCTCTCAAACCCTAACATACATGTTTCCTTTGTGTCCTTGACACTTGTCAGCAACAATGACGGTAGCACCAAGAAACAATCATTATGTAAAATCGGAGTAGCACACTAACAATCTGTGGGACTTGCATCTTGCCTCAGCCGTGCATAATGAAGTCAATGCTGTGCAGTAGTTTGGAAGAAAAACAGCCGGGATTTCCTGTGAGCAGCCCTGATCAGGCTCCCCCTGCCGGGAATCCACTTTACAAAGAGCCTGAAGGTCACAAGACTCTTTCATGGTTTCTCTGCCCTCGGCTAAATGTTCTGTAAATAATTAGACATTAAAGGCTTGGAAATAATAAACCGGCATATTCTATGTGCAGGCGCTTAATTAGCAGAACTTGGTCTTGCTGGTCATTAAATCCCTGAATCTGAAATGCCCTAGTGGGGGGTGGAGAGATTGGAATTCTTGTCTAATATTGAATTTATGTCCCTTTGTTTTCCCGAGAGCAGATGTCTTCTACTCTGGGAGCGTAAATTCAGAGTCTTCTAATTTTGCTTTTGCTTCCACAAATTATGTAAGCACGAAAGCTCTTTTATAAACAGTGTTGCTTTAAAAAATAATTAAAAGACTGAATAATTTTAGAGAGACATTTAAAAGCCAGAAAGCTGTTGATGGTGATGGCGTAAATGGGATAAGGGTAAGTGGCTAGTTCTAATGAATATTCCTGCCACACTGCAATCCGGGAGGGGAAGGGGCTCACTCCATCCAGAGAAATTTAGTGAATGAACCCCGAATGGCCCCCAGAGACACCCTGCCCTGCTGGGTCCCAGCCTGAAATCTGTCTTCTCTTAGAGACTTAAGGCTGTGCCGGTTTTCCTCCTCCCTCCCCGAGGTTTTTATGAAGATCGATGTGATCAATACCAGGATTGTGCTGTGCGTCTCTGGAGACCCGGCCTGGGATTAATATTAGTGATTGTTATTTTAAAGACCTGTCTCCCGACTGCTTCTGATGCACAGTTCTAATGGATACACTTTCAGCATGACTGACCAACACCTAAAAGTGAATTCAAATCAATTTTGGTTAAAAAATACATCTGATAATTTAATATATGTTTGAAAGTAATTGGAGATATCCTTTCAAACATATATTTGAATATGGGGTGTCAAAAAAGTAGGAGGTTTACCTGCCCAGAGTTCCACTCTGACCATGCCCCCCGCCCCCTGTGCCTCCCCTGCAATTAGGAACCGGGCGTTGGGCCTCCTGAATCATCGTGCTCCCCCATCTGATCCGAGGGGAGGGGGTGGATTCCTCTCTGGCCCAACCATCCTGAGAATCCGAGAAGTAGGAATCACACTTTCTGATTTACTGATAAAAAAGGGGGAAACTTTTCTTCTTATTTTTGAGATACAAAGGCTATGACAGTAATATTTCAGTTTACTTTGGCAGAGAAATATACGGTTGTTAGTATATTTCCATGTGACTGTTACATAGGAAACTAACTAAAAATAAATATGAAGGGAAAATAGTTAGGGTGTAGTTAGGGGAACTGATGTCATTCCTAATTTGAGAAGGAGAAATAAGACTCAAAAATTCTCAGTGTTTGTTAATGCTGCATATAAAAAGCAGGCAAGTACCAGAAACAGGTCTTCCACCCCCTGGTCCTCACCCTGCTCACTATATAACATGCAGCGAAAGCCTAGGTGCACAGACCATCTATCTGGGGCCTTGGAGCCTTTCAACAAAGGGATGTGGCTGACTCCTCCACCAAATTCTTCCCACAAAGTGGCAGCACTGTTAATCCTGTCGTTCTAGAAATTAGGAGAGGCCCAGCACTACATGATTCTTAGCCTGAGGGAAACCTGACAATCTTTCAGCCTGCAAACCAGCTTTGAAACAGACAAGCATGGGGACAATCATTTCTGTCACCTGATTCTCCACTCACAGCCTCCAGGCTCTGGTGCTGATGTGCATTGCAGTCGGCACCGGAGTTTAGCTTTACAACATTCTTGCCTCGCAAAGACCCCAGCTCTATAGGACTGCCGGGGCAAGGGGCGTCCTGTGTGGTGCAGTCGGGACCCAGATCAGCTCATTGTCTCCGTGGGTGGGGACTCCTGTGGACACGCGACATGAGCAGCAGACAGCACCATCCACCGTGACACTGGCAGAACAGTCTTCCAGCAGCCTGAGATATTGCCTATTATTTGTCTCATTTCATTCTGCACAATAAAACAAACCGGGCCACTAATCTACCACAAATAATTATTACACACTTTGGTCGGGACACAAAGGCAAATTGGGTTCACCATGGAGGTTATCTTGCTTCTCATTTTATATTAAAATGCCAAGAATCCTCCCAAGAGAACATGTTGAAGATGAAATTTGTTTATGGCTCTGCCTTTGTTAGTTTGGTAAGAGTTCTGATCTCATTTTCAGGGCTTAATACAGAAATGTTATTGAACCTGAACAGACACAGCAATGTGGAACATATTCAATGCTATGTTCTGTGATTTGTATCAGAAAATATAGACAGGTATGTTCTCAACTCCCTCTCTATCTCTATCTCTATCCCCACACACACACATATATATACACATATATTTGAATTTATATACATACACACACATATACACATATATGTATATTATTGACATGTATATGTCAGTCAGAAATACTGAGACAAAAATGCACTTAGCTCCTAACAACAAAATGCCTTCCAAAATTCCTTCTTATTTAAGTCCACTGATTTTTGATGGGGAGCTACTGTGTTTTAAAGTGCAAACATTTTGCACTGAAATAAGATTATAATTGTACATCATGGCCTTGGCTGGCAGCTCAGTGGATAGAGTGTTGTCCTAGTATATGGACGTCCCAGTTTGATTTACAGTCAAGGCACACAGAAGAAGCGACCACCTGCTTCTTTTCCCTCCTCCTCCCCTTTTCCTGTCCTGCAGCCAATGGCTCGATTGGTTCAAGTGTGGCCATGGCTGCTGAGGATAGCTTGGTTGGTCTGATCACATCAGTCTCAGGTGCTAAAAATAGCTTAGTTGATTTGAGTGTTGGCCCCAGATGCGGTTGACAGATAGATCCCAGTCAGGACACATGGAGGAGTCTGCCTCACCATCTCTCCTCCTCTCACCTAAATAAGTAAATAAAAAGAATTCTATCAATACATCATAATCTTTAAATTTCAGGAAAATACATGAGATGAAAACACTAAACTGAGAAATGAATGATAAAGACCCAGAATGGATTGTTTTTTTTTTTTGTTTGTTTGTTTTTTATTAAATTTAATGCAGTGACATTGATAAATCAGGGTACATATGTTGAGAGAAAATATCTCTAGATTATTTTGACATTTGATTGTGCTGTATACCCCTCCCCCAAAGTTAAATTGTCTTCTGTCACCTTCTATCTGGTTTTCTTTGTGCCCCTCCCCTCCCCTAACCCCTCTCTCCTTCTTCACCCCCTCCCTCCTCCCCCAACCTCCCGCCCCTGTTGCCATCACATTCTTGTTCATGTCTCTGACTCTCATTTTTATGTCCCTTCTATGTATGGATTCATCTTAGTTTTGTGTTTTTTTTTTTCTGATTTACTTATTTCACTCTGTATAATGTTGTCAAGGTCCATCCATGTTATTGTAAATGATCCGATGTCATCATTTCTTATGGCTGAGTAGTATTCCATAGTATATATGTACCAAAGCTTTTTAATCCACTCGTCCTCTGACGGACACTTGGGCTGTTTCCAGATCTTCGCTATTGTGAACAATGCTGCCACAAACATGTGGGTGCATTTCTCCTTTTCGAGCCGTTCTATGGTGTCCTTGGGGTATATTCCTAAAAGTGGGATAGCTGGGTCAAAAGGCAGTTCGATTTTCAGATTTTTGAGGAATCTCCATACTGTTTTCCACAGTGGCTGCACCAGTCTGCATTCCCACCAGCAGTGCAGGAGGGTTCCCTTTTCTCCACATCCTCGCCAGCACTTATTCTGTGTTGTTTTGTTGATAAGCGCCACAGAATGGATTGTTTTGACATTAGACAAACAGACCAGGACCAGACCAGTTCTAAGGACTCCAGTTCCATGTGTTCCCAGACAATTTTAGAAGTACAGCCAGCAGGATAGCACATCTATGGCACTGTGACCACGCCTCTCAAACTAAGTCTTCCCCAGGCTCAGGATCCGTGCAGTCCGTGGTGGCAGCTATACTGTACTTGTCTATTTTTTTTAATACTTCGGTTGAACTTAAGTGACAGAACAGCTTGAATGGAAAGACAGAGCAGAATTTTATAGTATCTCCATAGCAGAGTTTATAATTAAGTGGCAAGTAATAATAGTTCAGCAATAGCTACCCTATTCTGCAACATCACTCCACTATTTCTATTGTTTTGCTATGAAGTCAGAAAGGTCTCAATATCTATAAATAAATTCAGTTTTCTATCATTGTTTACCATAATTTGGGGGTCATAATGAAGGACATTGAGAAAACAGGTATGTGGGAGTAAGAGTTGAATAGCTCAGTATATCAAATCCCAGACGCTCCAAGGATGGTAAAGGTTTATAGCCAGTTTTATGGTCCCAAAGAAATGCACCTTATGGTAATAACACAGCCATTTATACTCTAACACCAACACAAAGCACAGGAGGACTTCATAGAACTTTGCAGTGTCCTTTGTTGGAATTTACTGAAGAGATCACTGGCAGTGAATTATTTTACTCTGTCATATTTAAAAATAGGTGGTCCTCAGTGAATGAAGACAGCACAGGATAAATATAATGTGTATGGTTGAGAATAAAACAAAACTGATGACTTCAGCCAGAATGGTCTATAGTTTCCTACTGAACAAATAACCACAAATTTAATGACTTAAAACAACACAAATTTATTATTTTAAAGTCTTCAGGTTGAATTACAAAATGGGACTTACCAGACTAAAATTCAGAAAGGGCAGAGCTATATCCCCTCTGGAGACTATAAGGGAGCACAGAGAGTGGGTGGTATCCCCCTGAAGTTCACACCTGCCTGGAATCTCAGAATGGGCCTTTCTTCTGAACATAGAACCCACGCAGATGTAATTAGTGAGGTTGAGATGAGGACACAGTGGATTAGAGTGAGACATAATACAATACTTGATGTCCTTATAAGAGAATAGAACAGATTCAGATTGACTCACGGAGAATGCCAGGTAAGAAAGGAGGAACAGACTAGAGCAATGTCTCTACACATAAAGAAATGCCAAGGATTGATAGGGGCCACCAGAAGTTGGAAGAGGTAAAAAAAAAAAAGCCTCCACTCTTAGAGATTTTGGAAAAAGCATGATTTTCTAACATTTTAAATGTGAGCTCCTAGACTAGAGAAGGTGAGACATATATTTCTCTTGTTTTAAGCCACCCATGTTTGTGGTAATTTCTTATGACAGCTTTGGGAAACAAATGCAGGAGATCCTATTCTTTGTCTGTAGGTGGAGCACAGAGTGCATTCCTAGTAGCTGTGGCTGATGCAATGCTGTGAGAACACTCCAGCACCTGAAACCCTCCTAGGCACACCCAGGAGGGAGCTTGCCTGCTATAAGGAAGTTACTCAGTGTTAACCAGGCAGCTCCCAGACCTTTTCAGCCATTGGCTGTGAAGGACATGCTGTAACACCCTATAGGCAGAACCTGTGTATATAAGCTAGCTTACTTCCTGAATAAAGCGAATCTGCGTCACTGAACCTGGTCCCCAGAGTTGGGTCTCTGTGTCTCCATCGTCCTCATCCCTGGTGGGCCTTGTCCACATTCTGGTGCCTCGAACAGGGACCCAGCCAGCACTCAAAGGACAGGTGAGTGATCCTCTGCAATGGGAACCCTCTTCTCCCTTTCTCCCGAGCCCCGCAAGCTCGAGCCCTCTATGCCCTATTGCAGAGTAGGTGAGTTAAAGTTAATGAAAAGGATCTTTGTACCTACTAGGAAATCCTCTCAGGTTTCAACCCTTGGCTTCAGGATGTGCCTCTTTGGGACCCCAATACTTGGGCCCGAGCTCTCCAGCGCGTTCATTCAGTGGAAGTACATGAGAGAAAAACCTTCCCTCTCAGCCTCACTCCTGCCCTACTAGCCATCTACTGCTGAGGCCCTGAGGAGCCCTTACCTCCCTATTAGCCCCCCTCCACTGAGGAGAAAAGTGGCTTAGCCTCTGAATTTAACACACTCACTGCTGAGCGTTCAAAAATGAAACCAACCAAATTGCTAACTGCACCACCAACTCCGCCAACCAAAGAAGCTGAAGTTGCCACTCCTGAACCCCTTTACCATTGGTACGCTAGAAGGACCCAGCCATGGCACAGTGGCGGGGTCCACACCCCCTTCTAATGCAAGGGAGAGGTTATGCTTGTGTCTTTCCAGAAAACAGCCCTCAGCCAATTTGGATCCCAGGACGAAACATAGGCCAGTCCCAGTGTCCCAAGATGACCCCTCCGACGAACTCCCAACCCAGGAGATGGCAAGTCTCCAGAAGAAGACCTCACGGCCAACATGCACACCCCATCACCTGGGGGAATGTGAAGGCTTTAGTGGAGCAGGCCCAGAGAATGGCTCCTGATGGGCCCCCAGGCCTTGGTGCTCTGTTCTTTTTTTTTTTTTTTGTACTTTTCTGAAGCTGGAAACCGGGAGAGACAGTCAGACAGACTCCCGCATGCGCCCGACCAGGATCCACCCGGCACGCCCACCAGGGGCAACACTCTGCTCACCACGGGGCGATGCTCTGCCCCTCCGGGGCGTCGCTCTGCCGTGACCAGAGCCACTCTAGCGCCTGGGGCAGAGGCCAAGGAGCCATCTCCAGTGCCCGGGCCATCTTTGCTCCAATGGAGCCTTGGCTGTGGGAGGGGAAGAGAGAGACAGAGAGGAAAGAGGGGGGGAGTGGAGAAGCAAATGGGCACTTCTCCTATGTGCCCTGGTGGGAATCGAAACAGGGTCCCCCGCACGCCAGGCCAACGCTCTACCGCTGAGCCAACTGGCCAGGGCTCTGGTGCTCTATTCTTGCTTGTGTGTGCTATAGTGACCGCTGACTCCCAGACGTGGGCAGACCCCCATGTCTGGGCTGCTTTTCCCCACCCTGGAATATTTATGCTCGTTGAAGTTAATAGCCCACAGTTTCCAGCAGTATATTCCAGTAACTGCTCCCTTAGTCTCCCTTGTGACAATAGTGGCCAGGAATCCCAACAGTGGAACGACACTATATGGAGTAACCTCAGTGACCCAATGCTGAATAATAACACCGTCCCTTGGAGGGGTGGGTCCTCCTTTGAAATCATACTACGGGGGACTTTGCTGAAAATGGTACTACAAACCAAGGCTCAGTACTTGGCCTACAAGCCCTTCTCCCCCTAGCTACCAACAGCTGGGCCCACCGTGCTAACCTTGCCTTCCCAGGGTCACCTCTTTGCCCATTCCTATATGACAAACATCTAAAACACTCCCAAGAGAAGGAATTCCCTGGAAAGACTGCTGCATTGCCTCTGGCCCAGATGCACAGACCATCAATCTCGGAGTTTGGCATCTGAAGCTGAGAGAAGGAATGCAACTATATGCAGTACACAGCCCATGGCAAGCCATCCGTTCCGTGTTTGGATGCTGGAACCTTTGTGGGTAGGGGGCGTGCATGGTCCTATATCCATTTTTTACAATCAAAATGGAACTGTGTTTAATGGCACCTGGAAGGTCTCTGTAACACAATGGGAGGGAAATGACATCCCAACCCCTAGGAGGAATCCCTGTTTAAGACCCCCGTTCTATTTCCTAACTAGTCAAATATTACAGAAGCTTGCCTCATTGTTTAATCCAGCTAATCTATTAGCATATAGTGCAGTGGTTCACAACCTGTGGGTCGTGACCCCAACAGAGGTTGAATGACCAAAACACAGGGGTCGCCTAAAGCCATAGGAAAATACATATTTATTATACAATACATTTTAAAATAAAATATGTATTTCCAATGGCTTTAGGTGACCCCTGTGTTTTGGTCATTCGACCCCCACCAGGGTCACAACCCACAGGTTGAGAACCACTGATATAGTGTAATAGGTATTATAGTTGTTTTAGTTCAACTAGGGTTTCGTTGCATAATGTGTAACATTCAGAAGCTACAACAACAGCAAGCTGTCATTCATCAAGTCCAATTGGCCCTAATTAAAAGAGAAGGGGGAAATGTAGGTAGAGTGCAGAGCACATTCTTAGCAGCTGTGGCTGATGCAATGCTGTGAGAATACTCCAGTACCTGAAACCCTCCTAGGCACACCCAGGAGGGAGCTCACCCACTATAAGGAAGTGACTCAGTGCTAACTAGGCAGCTCCCTGACCTTTTCAGCCATTGGCTCTGAAGAACACGCTGTAACACCCTATTAAGCTAAACCTGTGTATATAAGCTAGCTTACTTCCTGAATAAAGAGAATCTGCATCACTGAACCTGGTCCCCAGAGTCAGGTCTCTGCGTCACCATTGTCCTCAACCCCAGTGGGCCTTGTCCACACTTGTCATTACCAGCTTCAAATGCTGACTGCATGCCTTGGATTCTGGTCTCCTCCCCAACCTTTAAAACCAGCAATGATGGATGGAATCCTTCTGGTGTTGCATTTCTCTGACCTTCATCTGTCACCGTATCTGTTTCTGACTAGAGTCAGGGAAGTTATTGAATTTTTAAGAACTCCTGTGTTTAGATTGAACCCACTGGGATAGTAAAGGGAATATCCCCATGTCCCGGTTGGTGAGGTCCAAGCCCAGGAAACACCTCTCCAAAGTATTCTGCAATGGCATATTGATTACTTTATACTAAAGGTATATGACAAGCAGCCAGTACAAGAAAGGTAAGTGGAACCCCCTTATTTCCTTCAATGAAAGAAATAAATCTATTCTACAAAGGATGCCCTTCTTGCTTCAGGGAGGCTCAGAGAGACACTCTGATCATTCACTCCTAAAGCTAAGGAATCCAGGGCCAAAAGGCTTAAACAAACCTGTTACCCCTTTACTAATTTACTATGCCAGCCCAGACTGCCTAGGTCCCTCACTAAGGAGTACCCAAAGCTGTGTTTTTGTCCTGCCACTTTTCTACAGATTTATTGCTTTTTTATCTTAAAAAAAAAGTATGAAAAACTGGCTGGTTCATCATTTCTCAGAGCATTATTTATGATCTCTCGTGAACATGAATTAACTTTTTTCCCAGTTAATCTGGTCTTGTGTCAATTTTATTAATAGTTCAACCATAAGAACTCAAGAAGGGTAGAGAGGGGAATTTTCTCCTCCCTGACAGTAACCTCAATCACATCTACAATGTTGATGTCACCAGGTAGGGGGACATGCTCTCAGTCCAGGATTAGGGATGGGCATCTGTGCAGGTGTGTGTGGGTATTATTCTACCTACTACATATGTACTGGCAGAAATTATTATTCTGAGTTAAAAACAAAATTGTGAGCAATGTGAAAAAGAAATGCTAAAAAAAAGTCAATAACTGTCACATATTTCTTACTTCAAGGATAAGGATTGGGTAGGAGGAGAAGAAGAAAAATATAAGATGAATAAGGAGAATATTTCTTTTAAAAGTCATATTCTAACTGAATAGATAGATATGATAAACAGATCTTCAGCAATAAAAGCATTTAGTATGCAACTCCTAGGAAAGCACAGAAGAATTACTGAAGTTTTATGTGGCTTCCTTTATTATTAGAGTCTGTTAAAGAGAATTCCACCTGTGTGACACAAGACACTGGGCAACCTGACGTTTGGCAACAATCTAAGCAGCAGGACCCATGGTGGGCAGGACGAAGAGGAGCTTGTCCTGTGAATGATCTCTTCAAAAAGACATCAAAACTGGATCTTGACTAATATGTGTTGTCCCAGTAGAGCCTGAGCTCTACGTCAATCAGACATCCCGATTCGACTTCCCCGCACAGTGGGACACTCTTGCTTATCAGCAGGGCTGGCAGCCTCTTCCACACTACTCTTGAGGTGGCTATGAGGATTCTACTTGTCAGTGCCGACACCAACTGCCACGGGAGGAAGACACAACAGACACACAAGTTAGCTGCAAGAATCACACAAGCAGTTTATTACTCACAAACCCTTTTGGCGTGCCTGGGTACAGTTTAAGGGGGCCCCGTCAGCATGCTCCTCTCAGTTGTCTTTGGTCAGAGCAGTGTGGAGACAGTCTACAGTCAAAGTTGAAGTCTGGGTGAGGGGGGGGGGAAAGGGGGCTTAGCTTTAGTACGTTTTCTGGACAATGCCTTCTAACAGGTGTCACTCTACAAGATTATCCTCTCAAACCACCTTTTTGGGAGTTCCTCACAGGGAGCCCTTTTTATGTTAATCTACTGAAATGTCACATCAAGCCACTTTTAAGGTGTTCCTAGAGAAGCTTCTTGTTTATGTTAACACACAGGGTTATGACATCAAGCCACTTCTTATCTATATGTAACTTCACACACACACTAACTGAGCCCTGCAGGAAAGGCTGAGTCTGTTTATCATATCTACACACTATATTAATTCCTATCCAGACGGCATAACTTTATTTAATTTTCTTAATTGCTTTTAATATTATATCCTAATTATTTTTATATATCTTCTATATTTTTCTATATATCTATATATTTAATTACTATAACCTTATATTACTGCAACATGTGTGGTTTAAACTAGAAAAAAAATGAGTTTCTGAACAGCGACCAAGGGAACTGAGGCATGAAAGTTCAATGAACAGAGAGAAGATGAGGTGAGACTGCACTCAGCCTTAGAATGAGGGTGAAGTTTAATTTGCTTTGCTTACCGGGAGCACAAAGGCCTGGAAATAGCTGTTCTAGTTGGTTTTCTCTTTGCCTTTTGATTACTCACCATTGAGTAGCACAGACAATGGTGGATTACATGACATTATTATCCAAAACCAAATCCAGAGTTCTTTCTTCTCAAGATTGTTTTCCATGCCTTTGAAATAAAACTAGTTTAGAGACTAATAATAAAATAACAACTTATGCATTTCTGATGGACTTTTAAGAAAGAAAATACACTGCCAAGACCCCTGTGTCTTCAGTTTATGAGCAGGTCAAAAAGAAATGGTATGTTTAAAACAGGCTTAAAACAAAATTTTTATTTTATATTTTTGTAGGTAATTGCCAAAGGTCTGTGGGACATCTTCTGCTGAGCAGATACCCCTTCCAAGTCTAAAAATGAATTGGAAAGAAGGGACACGTAGGATAGGGAAATATGGAGCCCAAGAATTACCCGCTTGTCCTTTCTCCACTTCCCTGGACTCCTTCCCTAAATCAAACAGATCTCAGAAACCTTCCAATACTGCTGGCTTCTCTAGAAACTTCTGGAAATTAAGTCTGGGGACATCTCCTACCCAAAGGTAATTCAGAAGCCTTAGTATTAGATTTCTTCCTGGTGGGATAAAATGGATGATCCAAGACCACTCCAAGTGGGAACCAGAGACGTTGCCTTAAGATTTAGTTTCCACAAATACCTTTCCATCTGCATAGAGTTTTCTTTAGGATTTTTGCTAATGTGAAAAAATAATTTCAGAGTTTGTTGACCCTGACTGGGTTTGAAATGTTTCTAATTATTATGTAAATTTTTAGTGAATACAATTAATGTAATGAAATAAAATACCCCCTGGGCTGTGGTGCCTTGCCCCTCTGGGAGAGGTCCAGGAGTCTAATTTTGGAACAAGAAAATTACCCCTCTGTCTGTGAAATGTACTACACCTGTTCCAAGTGGGATGCACCATGAAAAATCTTATACTTTCCAAACTATCAACACATGACATGCGGTGTGTGCTCTGGTCATGACATCATTTTCCACATTGGTGATCACCACTGAGTTTTAAGTTTCCTTTCTAAAGAAACTTTGGTGATGTATTTATCACTCTTGGGGGAAGAGCCACCTCAGCCAGACCCACCCCCTGAGCCCTGCAGGCATTGGGAGTATGGGAGGGGACAGAGTTGGGGGAACTCAGGGAGAGTGATTGGACCTTCTGCTATACATCGTAGGTGAATCCAAGATGTGTCACCTGCTCAAGGCTGGCAGAGTAGACAGCCCACTCCCAGCAATGTCCCCAAGACCAGAGGAAGCAGAAGCTAGAAATAGAGTGAGACAAATAGCCACTATGCTTGCTTCCCTTCTTGTATGTCCTCTTAATCCAGGAACTCTGGCATAGTGGCTATCTCTCTTCCATGTCATAACACTTGGGACATTTAGGGGGGATTCTCTTTCTTGTTGGACCTCTGGGACTCTAACAAGGCCATGTTGCCTCAGTCAACATCCCATCCAACCAGCCTATTATTGTCATTTCATAGGGCAGTCCTCTCATGGTTGTCCTTGTCCAATGTCCTGGCTTAGTCAGCCCCTGGTGACAGAGTGGAGGACACAGGCTCTAGCCCCAGCCTAGCACAGGCTTCAGGACAGGTGCAGCATCTTCAACCCCTGAGTGAATATCCAGCTTCCTGGGTTTGGTGTTTTTTCAGATCTTTGGAAGACACAGCTGTGAGCACATTCAAGGTTTTCATTATCTGAGTACATCGTGGGTGAGCTCTGATGACAGCACAACCCCTATGGCGTTAAGAATGGCTGTGGAAAACAAGGAAAACCCCCATCAAGACTGCTCCAGGTGTCATAACTAGGAAGAGCAGAGCTTACTGGCGCTGGTAGTGCAGCAGGATATCAAACCTATTGTCCGCCTGTTGACAAATCAGGAGATGTTACCTCCTTGCTAGCTGAGCATCCAGGACAGATGTCCTGTCATACCTACCCCACTCACAGGGCCATGGCTGTCTTACATCACACTCCTCAGGCTTGGACCCTGCAGCCTGGGAGCCTCCATGCAGCATGGAGCACTCAGAGCAGTGGGGAAGGAGTGCCTGAGGACTTGGACTGGGGGGAGTTAAGTGCTAATCACATATAAAAATACCTTCATGAAAACAACTAGACTAGCATTTAACAAACCAGTGGGCACTACAGCCCAACCAATTTGACTTATAAAATTACCCATCACAGCCCTGGCCGGTTGGCTCAGCGGTAGAGCGTCGGCCTGGCATGCGGGGGACCCGGGTTCGATTCCCGGCCAGGGCACATAGGAGAAGCACCCATTTGCTTCTCCACCCCCGCCCCCCCCCTCCTTCCTCTCTGTCTCTCTCTTCCCCTCCCGCTGCCAAGGCTCCATTGGAGCAAAAGATGGCCCGGGCGCTGGGGATGGCTCCTTGGCCTCTGCCCCAGGCGCTAGAGTGGCTCTGGTCGCGGCAGAGTGATGCCCCGGAGGGGCAGAGCATCACCCCCTGGTGGGCAGAGCGTCGCCCCTGGTGGGCGTGCCGGGTGGATCCCGGTCAGGCGCATGGGGGAGTCTGTCTGACTGTCTCTCCCCATTTCCAGCTTCAGAAAAATACAAAAAAAAAAAAAAAATTACCCATCACAGTCAGACTCTACCAGTATGCGATAAGTCTGTATTTTACACTGAATTGTCCACCACAACTGCAGCTGAGATCAGGGTTGGGCTGGGAAAGAAACCGAGTGGGGAGGGGCGCAATGCAGATCTGATGGGCAGGGCCTCCTCATTCACTCTTTTTGTTGTTGTTGTTGTTCTTGTATTTTTCTAAAGTGAGAAGCGGAGAGGCAGAGAGACAGACTCCTGCATATGCTTAGCCAGGATCCACCCAGCATGCCCACCAGGGGGTGATGCTCTGCCCATCTGGGCCATTGCTCCATTGCAACCAGAGCCATTCTAGTGCCTGAGGCAGAGGCCATGGAGCCATCCTCAGCGCCCTGGCCAACTTTGCTCCAATGGAGCCTTGGCCGTGGGAGGGAAAGAGAGAGAGAAAAAGAAAGGAGAGGGGGAAGGGTGGAGAAGCAGATGGGTGCTTCTCCTGTGTGCCCTGGCTAGGAGTCGAACCAGGGACTTCCACACGCTGGGCGACACTCTACCACTGAGACAACTGGCCAGGGCCCCCCATCCACTGTTGACTGCATTTCTCTTCTTTCATAGGTTTCCAACATGGGGGCTTAGGAAAAGATTGTGGTTCAATGGATAAAATGGTAGAGGGTATATAAAAGGAAAGAAAGAGGGGGGGAGGGAGAGAGAGAGAGAGAGAGAGAGAGAGAGAGAGAGAGAGAGAGAGAAAGAAAGAAAGAAAGAAAGAAAGAAAGAAAGAAAGAAAGAAAGAAAGAAGAAAGACTGCAGTACTCACAAGTCCCTGTATGCTGAGATATGCTTGCAAATTTCAGGTCACTTATTGATACATGTCCTACTTGTCTCTTTCCAGCATGTGTACACACAGACACACACACACAGGGAGTTTGGAGTATTACAGCTCCATGCAGGGAATGCCAAGGATCGGTGCCCATGATCAGAAATTGCAATGACACGAGGAAGGGATGCCATCCTTCTGTCACCTCAATTTTGTACTACTGGTATCCAGTATGGTGAAACAATTAATTTCTGTTATTTCTAGCTCTCCAGATGTGGTACTTTGTGATGGAAGCTGCAGGAGGGCATCCAGCAAAATTTTATCTCCATTAAGAACAATCATAATTTTCTCTAAAAACTTTTAACTCTGGCCTGACCAGGTGGTGGAGCAGTGGATAGAGCATCAGACTGGGAAGTAGAGGACCCAGGTTTGAAACCCGAGGTCACCAGCTTGAATGCAGGCTCATCTGGTTTGAGCAAGGCTCACCAGCTTGAGCCCAAGGTTGCTGGCTTGAGCAAGAGGTCACTCAGTTTGCTGTGGCCACCGCCCCCCCCCCCCCGCCCCCCATCAAGGCACATATGAGAAAGCAATCAATGAACAACTTAGGTGCCGCAACAAATAATTGATGCTTCTTATCTCTCTCCCTTCCTGTCTGTCCCTATCTGTCTGTCTCTCTGTCACAAAAAAACCCAAAAAAGCTTTTAAGTCTGATCATACTTTTTCTCTTGAACTAATATTAAATGTTGGACTAGCATTACTAACCTTAAGTCTGCCCACTTCCAGCCTTAGTGACTTTCCTTGAGACACTTAGCGAGTTTCTCATCACCCCCACATTTATTTTCCTTTTATTGCTGCATATTAATTGTGCTACCTTACTCCAATTTGGCCTTAGTAAGGCTGTCTTTTTATAATTTCTTCTCATTACAAACCTATACAGCACACCTAGAACTCATTTGTGTGGGCTGTAGAACAACCCCCAGGCATCTGTAAAACCCTTGATTCCGCTCAGCCAATCATAAAATAGGTTGAATATTTAGGTCAATGGTGTGAGTAATGACTGGTAAAGCATTTGCTCTTGTTTAATAAAATCATTTCCTCTCATGTTATTCCCTCACACTTTTGCCCAGTTTCTAACAAAAAAGAAAGAAAGAAAGAAAGAAAGAAAGAAAGAAAGAAAGAAAGAAAGAAAGAAAGAAAGAAAGGCAAAGAAAAGAAAAGAAAAAAGCCAGATTCTCGATCTCACACATGAAAAAACCCTCTTCTTGATGTTTTGGGGGGGCAATTCAAAGATAGTCTTTTGGTTGGTCATTTAATCCTGGATGAACACAAAGGTTTTGAGGGTAGTGCGTTTTCTTAGGGATTGTAATCCTCACCCTTTTCTTTGAAAAGTAACAGATGACCTTCTAGCTCAGAAAAGACAGGTGCTGGAAACCTTCTCAGCTTGCTAAATCACCAGCATCGGAACGCACTGCATAACCAGTAGTCTTGGGTTGGCTGGGAAGCACACGCCCTTCATGTCATGACATCTTTTCTTCTGAGTTGTTCAGGAGCCATTTTTGATGAAACAAGGGGTTGCCTGCTGAGAAGGTAGAATTTACAGATTTCCTTTAAATCTATGTGGCTTACTGAGGGCTTTGTTGAATACCAACGACTCTCTCTTTCACTTCCATCCCTCATTTTCCACCAAACAGCCACTCTGAGCCAGCCCACAAAGGGTGGCGTTGTGGCCTAAATGAGTAACATATCACCTTGATACTACAACAGACTTCTTGTTGCCCTAGTTGGAGCCATCGATTAATAAAACTAGATGGTTTGGTTGAGGTCACAAGAATAAGAAGAGCAACATCCGAAACCCATTCTGTGTCCTGAAACTGTTACAACACTCCACTTGTCTCACCTCAGCTATCCTTGTGCATACTCTAAGTCTAAAACAGAGCTTCTACATTAATCAGTTCACACAAAGGAGACAAATCAGGGCACATAGAAGCTGCAAGTTGGTCAGTGGGAAACCCAGGACTGAGGCCTGGATGGGAAGCCCAGGGAGCCTGCAGAGCCGTCTGTCACATAGCTTTCACAGCGAGCAACAGTTTCAGCACCCTGTGGGAGCCGGTTGTAAATCCAGACGCCTGAGCTCACTCAGGACCACCGCATGGGAACCTTCTTGGCCCAGAAACCGGGCTGACCTGCTTGTGTATGAGATGTTGAGAAGGGCTGCTTCAGGCTAAAGTACAGGAATTAATATTACAGTAGTAGAATTTGTATTAACTCTCCTGGATTTATGCAATCTTTAGAGAATATGGAGTGACTAAATAGTTTCTTTTGTGTGTGTTTTTAATTGAAATGGCAGGGGTTTTTGTGAGCTGGGAGGCCGAACATCCTGGCTGCAGGGTTCAACTTACTCTCATTTTTCCCAACCTCATTGTGATTAGACAATGGGACACTGGAAGTTTCCAGCTGTACCTGTGAAGCCATCATCCTATTACCCTAATGAGAAGGTGACCAGAATTTCTGACCCCAACCCAGCATCTCCTGGGAGAGCACAAAAGTGACACAGCTGTCCAGAAATCTAAGGAGACAACACAACAGGACAAACCTGGGGCCGGAACAGTCATTCATTTTCTCTGTCACATGGTGAGGTCAGGGTCAGCCATAGAGGTTCTCTTCCCGTTTAGTCTCTCTCTTTCTCTTTTATTCTCACCCTCTTATTTTTTCTTCCAGCTTCTCTCTTTCTCACTTCCCCTTTCTCTCAGTCTTTCCCTGGCCCCTCACTGCTCTTCACCAGGGAGAAAGGCACCGTATTCACCCATCAAACAGTATCAGAGCTCCCCTCCTTCCTGGGCTCTGTGTGTGATCTGAGATGGGTGTTGGATACTCAGGATGAAAACACAGGCCCTGCCCTCAGGCAGTTTGGTGTCAGGTGCCCTGAAAAGTCTTTCATGGGAGGGAGGGGAGGATGGCAGTTGGAGTGCTCACAAGGTGCTGGAGGCTTGAGTGTAGCTAAAAGTCACAGGGCTGCTAAAGAATCCCTTTCTCCCAGCTTCAGACAGAGCCTTGTGGAAAGTGCACCGCTCTCTCCACCCACTGTGTTGAGCTGGGACGATGGTGCTTTCATGTATTTTAACCTTTTTGCAACCTTCTAGTTAAAACTGTGATGGAGACATGGGCCATGGAGGCTTCCTTGGAAATCATATTGTGCACTACCTGCACTGATGCAAGCTCAATAGAATGTATTAATGTTAACATGGAGAGCTGCGTGCATGAGTGCTCAGGTCTCTGTAACCCCCCAGTGCAGTGGACATTGAAGTGGTCTATCCCCTAGGCTTCTTTGATATTAAAAGTGACAGGCTTATAAATAAAATATTATTGGGTATCCCAGAGGTCTTAGTGGCTCTTGGAGATAATACTGTGTTCATACACTGAGCCACTTAATGCAGAGAAACACCTTGTCTGTTATGATTTTGCTTCTGAGTCGTCGTGATGATATTATTTTGGAATAAGACAGCCTCATCTGAGATCCACCAAGATAGTTGCAAATCTGGGAGCTGAAATTATCCATGAGTTAGTAGATTTGCAATGTTTCCCCAAACTTTTTAGTTTGTAATTAATATTGCTGCTATATTAGTCTGCATAAAATAACATGGCAAAGCAGTCTTCAAATATCCCTGGATGCCTCTCAGTGTAAACAGCAATTATTTATGTCGCAGAGACTGCCACTTAAAATGGCATAAATTCCTTCTCTTTAGGGCCCAGGAGCACCATAAATCAAGATTTTGGAAGTTGGATTTAAACACTGAATGTTTTCTTTTCAACGAAGAAGGATATTGATTGAACTAATGAATTTTCTCAATACTACCATTGTTTCTCTTTGCTCTGACTGCATGTTGTTTTCCAAATAAATTGTCCTCAGATTTATCTGTGTAGCACAAAATGTACACATATTTCTAATTATTTGATTAACTTATTCAGAAAATACCTTGACATCTTGAATGACAAAAATGTACCGAGGTCTCAAGTAATCTATCTCACTGTATGTGTGAGAATCACTTTTCCTAATCTGTACTTTAACTGTGAAGATATATGGAGTATCTACACAGAAAAGTTAACCTGGCCATAAGCTTAGCAGCATGCCTATTTAGTTTATGAAAAAATTGGTAACTAGTAAGCTTCTGATTGGTAGCTTGATTGATTTGGATCATTACAGGGTAGAACTATCTAGTATTCTAAGTATCTGAAACAGGGTCCCCTGCCTTAGTGAGGTCTGAGTGTCCAGGTCTCCCTGCAATTCTCCCACCGGACCAGGGGCTCCGTCTGCTGACGGAGGTGATACTTTTCTTCACAGCCAAGAGGGTGCGTGACCCAAGAAACATGGTGGCCTCTGTGGTGATTTTTGCACTCTCAGCTTTAGCTGAACTTGGAGTTGACTATAGGAAGATATTCCTGGCTCAGCTGAAACTTCTGATGGACTTGGTAGCTGGGTCCTCAAGCCCCACCCTGGTTCCAGTTTCCCCCTGTGAAAGCAGAACTGACCCTTTCCCTACTGCCATTACCAATAAGTAGACACACACGTTTCATATTTAGGCGATACATTTAAAAATGAATACAAAACCAAAATGGCAGCACTGAAAACAAACAAACAAACAGGTCATCCTGTCTGGTTCTTGTCTCTAGAGAAAATGAAAACATGAGTGTTTCCTTACGTAGCTCATACTTCCATGAGCACCATTCTAAACCTGACCTTGGCAACAGCCAGGTCAGGGATATGTCACGACCTTTATGGATACAATAATCTGGTGAGAAAATTGCTGTTTTTCTACCATAAAGAGATTAACTGTAGGTTTGCTGACCTCGATAATTTTGTGTGTGCTTTCCACCCCGTTGCATGTCTGTTAAGTATTTTATTATTATTATTGAACGAGCAAAGCCTTCAAAAGACAGGACTTCCTTGCACCTCTTTACAGGTGTTTTTGTTGTAGTTTTTCTGAAATGCTCCTTTCTGAGTCTTCCTTTCCCAAATGGAGGGTCCATCAAGGTTCGTGGGGCTCCTCGCCAAGGGGGCACACTACACTAGACTTGTACTGACTCAGGTATTCAGCAGTTTTCTGCACGCAGGAACACAGTTTTTTCAGTTACCAAGGAAAATTCTACCTGGCTATCAAGAGTTTTATATTTGTTGGCAATTTCTCTCATTTTCTCTCTCTCGCATCCTGTCTTTTCTTGGCTTTATTTCTATTCTATTTCTCAATTAAATCAGGTTTTTTGGCCAAGCTGGTTCTGATTCTGATTTGAATTCAGGCTCTTATGTTTCCTGTTGGTGGCATGACTGGAAAAATTATAGTCTGACACTCTGACTTTTTCTTTTGGAAGGCATATACAGTAGGAGTGTGTGTGTGTGTGTACATGCATGTTTGTATTTGGCTATTGGCTAATTGGTCTTGGAGATTCTGGTATCTTCTGACACTTGAGACAAGAGTCTGTTTGCCATGTGCTCACGACATATTTTTACGAGGATGATGGAAGTCTCACCATGTTGTTTATGGCACTCTCCACATTGCTGATTTATGTGGTCCTCCAACAATTGATAGAACCTGCAATGGCGTTTGTCTTTTTAGCATGCCACCAAGATCTCAAGTCACCCAGAAAGAAAACTTTTATTCCATTTGGAGTGAGAACAACTCCAGAAATTCCACAGCTATAATGAGTAATGAATTTGTGGTCTGGGCTTTCCTTTAGAGGGATGAAAATGAGGCTTCTCATTCTCTTTTTGTCTCCATAGGGAAAAAAAAGAATTAAAAATTTATTCCCCTCCTTTATTAAAATTATATATTTAATTAAGAAACCCTCTCTGTTTCTTTGGCCAGCTAGCATATGTTCTATCCCCCTCACCCAAACACACACACACACACACACTTTTCAGGTAACTTGGTTCTAAGAATTTGTCATTTTGTACATACTCTAAGGACACATACTTCAGAAATGCATACTTACCAGTAAAGGGGAAGGGGTGTATAGATAGGAGGAAAAAGTTTAGCAACTGGTTGTGTGGCTTGGAAAGAGAAGAGGGGACACTGAAGAGCGTTTCTCTTAGTGTGTTAACAACTGTGTGCCTGGCAGTGACCATGCGGAGGGAGGGGGAGTGGCAGCGGCGACGCCGGGAACTTTCAGACTTCCTGGCATATCCACGGGGCTCCGAGGCATCCCCATCCCTCACCTCTCACCATGATCACAGGGACGTCCATGCCAACACCCAACCAAGGGCTGACGACAGGATACAAATAACTTTGAATTTGCACTGTTGACCTAAACCACAGTTTAGCTAGACAACTGGTAAGAATAGCAGATGATGACATACTTATCTATAAATAACTTCCAAGTTTCAGAGCTTGCCTGACATTTGACTGGGTTCTTTGACTGTATTTGTAAGAAATGTATTTTTGAGCAAACACATTGATATCTTCTCTTAGGTTAAAAAAAATGGATTATAATATTTCTTAAACTCATCAGAGCTTCTGTTCTGATTTTTTTAGATATATTTTTAAAACATTTATATAAATATAAGTGACCTCAAGAATTTCCAAAACTTAAAAAAGAAACTAAGGTTGAACTTCATATGTCTCAAACTGCTAACTTCTGAAGTTTTAGATATTTGCTCAAATCGGAAGGAAACTAGGTTTAGTAATGAGTTAAGAATGGTCTTTCTGAATAAGTTGCAAAATGAGAAGGTAAAAAGAATAAAAAAAATTACAATGTGGAAAAATAGTTGAACAAAACAGTACAATTTAAGCAAAACTTGAAGTGTTTAACATTTAGTGTAAAAAAGTTTAAAAATTCAACTCATATTTTTAATCAAAATGAATCCATGGGTAAATTAGACTAGTTTGATCATTTTTGTTTTAAAATTGTTTTATATCTTTCCCACATATTTTACAAGAGTGTAAAACATATCACCAAAATATTCTGGTTTATGCAAGATTTAGATTTCTTATTAAAATCCTAATTAATTTATACTTATAAATATCTTAAACCTTTAAAATGTCTATCATGTTATTGTTCTGTCTGTAATATATTTTAAATTATATCTAAAATTTTGTTTAAATAATTGAATCATAATAACTAATGTATTTTAAAGAAAGTTTGTTCTTATGAGCTATATACAATGTTACAGATAAGAAGACAAGGACATAAGGAGATATTTATAGAAGGCATTGGATATGTTTATATTTGTTTATCAAGTGGGTATCTTTATTTTCTTTATCAAGGTAAAACCAGTGTAATTTGTCTTACAGTGTGAAGGTCTGGTTGTGCCAGAATGGGAAGGAAGTTAAAAAAAAAAAGGGCATACGTGAGAGGATAAAATAAGTGTGAGAAATGGAAAGGGAAGTGAGTTTTGGTTTATATTACTTGTGACTAATAATTTGATAGGATCAGTGAAAAGTGTCAAGATTTTTACAAAGTTTGTTTAGTGTTGGCCTGACCTGTGGTGGCGCAGTGGATCAAGAGTTGACCTGGAATGCTGAGGTTGTTGATTCAAAACCCTAGGCTTGCCTGGTCAAGGCACATATGGGAGTTGATGCTTCCTGCTCCTCCCCCCTTCTCTCTCTATTTCTCTCTCTCTGTCTTTCTTCTCTAAAACGAATAAATAAATAAAAATAATTTTTAAAAAAGTTTTGTTCAGTGTTAATAATTATAAAATGAGAAAAAGATTTTTAAAAACTAGTCTGCAAATTATTGCACGAATGACAAAAAAACCCTGAAATTTAAATTTCCTTTCTGTGAAATGCCAATTGACCTTTGCATATGTTAATATACATTCTGCTCTTAATGGAAAATATAAAAAGTTATTCTGTATCTCAGTAACAGAGCTCCTTATCACCAAATTATTTATTAACTTTATGTTTTCTGTTATGCTCATGAACTACCTTTGAACAAAAGTTCTTTTACATTGTTTTCTTCCTTTTTTTTTCAACAAAAGCTAAAATCCCTAATAATGATAGTTATCTACTTGCTGAGGCATTTTGTTTCATTCTAGATTGAGATTTGAATTATTTCTTGTCTTTAAATATGTATGATTTAGGTTTAGTTATTGTCTCCTGCCCTAACTTCAGGAAAATAAAACTTTTAGGATGTCTTTCTTACTTTAACTTTCTTAAGGGCTTTCCTGATGGTAGTTGTGGCCCAGTAAAGACTAAGTTTTTTATTTTATACAAGGAAAAATGCTGGCAAGAATTGGGTTGAGTTCCCCTTCTCCAAAGTTTGAGTTCTATCCACTTCATTCTTGCAGCTCTACTGCTTTTAAATTGACACTGAGAGAAAAGACACATTAAAAAGTAAAACCTGCTCTCCAGATAAATTAGAAATAAATAAAGTCATCAACATCAAGATAGCTCAGCCTTGTGGTTCTGTAGTTTGGATGCTCACATATACTGTCACTTGCTGGCAATCAGATTATAAGGTTGATGGGGAAAATTCAAATATTCTGGAGATCTGTCAATGTCCTTAATGACCTTATAGATTCACCATCATAGACCTGGTTTAAAAAATTTATTTATTATATTTATTTTTTTAAGTGAGAGGAGGGCAGATAAAGAGACAGACTCCCACAGGCACCCTGACCAGGATCCATCTGGCACCCCAGTCTATGGCCAATGCTCGCAACTGAGCTATTTTTAATGCCTGAGGTTGATGTTCAGACCATCAAGCTCTTCTCAGCACCCAGTGCCATTGCTCGAACCAGTCAAGCCACTGCCTGTGAGAGGAGAGGAAGAAAGAAGGCGTAGATGGAAAGAGAGAGAAGCAGATGGTCACTTCTCTTGTGTGCCCTGACTGGGAATGGAATCCAGGACGTCCATACATCAGGCTGAAGGTCTATCCACTGAGTAACCAGCCAGGGCCATAGACCTGTTATTGATTTCATTCTTATTGCTTGATTGTCTTTCATTGGTAATAGGAAGGAGAGGACCCCACTCTCTTTTGTTTCAATGTAGCTTGTTATACTTGGTGTACCAAAACTGTCCCACCTTGTTGAGCCTTGTCACTGGTATTTCTTCATTTCCCTTATACTTGCCTGAAGGCCTTAGCCATACGTGACAATAGATTGAATCTTATGAAGAAGCATTGAAAGAATTGCCTTAAATAAAAAAATGAGGTACTCCTGACCAGCTTTTCATACTATACGGGCTCCACTCCAGAACGTAGACTTCACAGTGAAAGCTGACATTGTCTCCAGGACTGGCGCCTTCCTGTGTTACTAAGGGAATAAGTAAGGACTCCCAGGACTCATTCCAGAAACAGACGGTTTGGTAAAAGATGTCTATTTAACACAAAATAAGATTACGGAGGATGAAATGGACCTAAAAGAATAGATTTACTTGTGATTAAAATTCTGTTTTTAATGAGCAAATGAGAAAACCTCTTATTTCTTCTTCATGTGTCCTTAACACTCAATTTAACAGACAATGGTTGTGCAAACTGAAATGAAACACTCTTTACATATCTTGTTCCAACTAATTCCTCAGAATTAGAGAAAAATAAAAAATCTTATGAAAATTCTTATTTTCACTATAAGCTAATAAATTATTAGGACATTTATTACAGTGATAATAATAAAAATAATATATATAAATTGTGTCTACAAACCTTTTCAAAATGATGCCAATTATTAAATATAATGCAAACAATTTTACTGTCTTTTTTTTTTACTTCTTATTATCATGTAGTTATTTACATAGAAAAATAAGACTTTTTCTGTTTTTATTAAAATGTAATTTTAACTATGGTCATGCCAATAGTCTCAGTTAATTAGTTATGACAAACCTGTAATTACAGAACTAAGTTTTTTCTTCAGATGTGGAAATGATGTCAGCGAATGCTTCCCAGGAATGTAAGATGGTACCTCCATATGGTCTACGGAATCCTGGCCTTATGATAGCAAATATCACTTCTTCCTGGCAGGGTGGGAACACTGACCAGTTTTATAATCTCAGGAGAAGAAGATGCCTTTAAACTTAAAGATATTAAAGAAAAAACACAGTAGTGGTGAATTTGATTTTTTTTGTCTGACACTAGACAAATTGATATGTCTAATAAAAATAATTCTGATAAATAACTACAATTCAACAGTTTACAAAGCTTCATGAAGGGAATTAATTATTAGTCTTAATAATATATACCTATAGCTTTTTAAACCATACAATAAGGCTTTATCTTCTAATAAATATCATTTGTAACAAGTAAGTAATAGTGGTAAATAAAACAAACCATAAAACTATCCATACACAATCAGAGAATCAAAAAATGCAATGATCAAAACCACATCGTAAAGGCTATGGTCGACTGCATATGCCTCCAACTCCATGTCCTCATCATGGACTATGTATATTTCCCTGCCCCCTAACTCAGGATTTGGTTGTATGTTTTGCTTTGTTTGGTGACATATTAGCAGAAGTGACAGTGTTTCACTTCTAAGCCATAGGAGGCCTCACATGTTGACACTCAGCATCTCCAGTTTCTGTCATTGCCATGGGGAGAACTTACCATAGATAGCTGCTGGCCTTTCAACTTTGGTTCAAGGTAGACCAGAGCCACAGATTTGCTGTGAAGCATAGCCACCCCCACCAAGCCAGTGTAGATCAGCAGAAACCTGGAAGACCCACAGACATTTCTTGTTCTACAACACTAGTTTGAGAAAGGGAAAGGTTAGTAGTCAGCACTAGCTAACTAACAAGAAGTGGGTACTTGACCACAAGGTGGGGTTGTGCAGCACTTCCTTACCTTACATTGTTGTCCATGAGCACTTACAATACCACATTCAGAGCCAGTACATTTCGTACCCTGAGGTCAAATAAAAGAACAAGGTCATTAGTTATCACAGCACTGGTATCCTAAATAAATAACATGTTGATACTTTCCTATAAGTTACTTTCTTCTTGGTGAAAACAATTTAATCACTGGCTTTTATAATACCGATGTCTGAAGATACATCACAATCATGAGGATGCAGAAATTAGAAAAAAATTGCTATTTATCCACTATGATCAGATTAACCATGGAATTTATGTATGAAATGGATATGGTATAGCCCAGAGATTCTCAACCTTCTTCATCTCATAGCACACATAAAATAATTACTAAAATTCGGCAGCATGCCCAAAAATATATTTTTTGCTGATCTGACAAAAAAATAGGTATAATTTTGACTCATTCATACTGGACAGTTATTGTTGTGTTGGCTGCTGTAATTTTTTTATTTGACAATGAAAGGAGAAAGAGGTCAGTGTCCTTGACTAATAGGTATTGCATGTTTTAAAACTTCTTATGGTATACCAGTTGAAAATCGCTAGTAAAGCCTATTCCTTCTAGGCTACAAACCTATATACAGCACATTACTGTACTCAATACTCTATCCATTTGTAATACAATGGTAAATATTTGTGTATTTAAATATTTATAAACATAGAAAAGGTACAGTAAAAGCTTTTATAAAATATAAGAAATGGTACCCTTGGATAGGACACCTACCATGAATGGGGCTTGCAGGACTGGAAGTTGCTCTGGGTGAGTCAGATAGTGAGGAGTGAGTAAATGTAAAGGCGCAGGACACTACTGTACATGACTGTAGACTTTGTAAACACTGTGCACTTAGGCTACACTGAATTTATAAAATAACACGAGATTAAGGAAAGCACAAGATAAAGTGATGCAATCAAGAGACAAGGTAAACGTGAGATGTGTGAGGCTGCTGCTGGCATAACACAGCATATAGGTTTATGGCAAACTTTTCAAATAAAAAGAGTACACACTAAAACAACCATAAAAATATAGCATAGTGAATACATAGTTGTTTGTTATCATTATCAGGTGTTACACACTGTGCACAGCTGTACACAGTTTTATAGGACTAGCAGGGCAGTAGGTTTGTCTACACCAGCACAGCACAAACAGGTGAGGAACAAATTGCACCACAACATGACGATGGCTAAAACACCACTAGACATTATAAGCTATGGGACCACCATCACATATGTGGTCCATACTTGATCAAACCATTGTTATTTGGCACCTGATTTTATTGAGATAACTTAACATGTCAGGTGTGCTCACATGTAACTTGTCTGGATAATTATTTCTTGAATTCATAAACCTGATTCCATTTTATGGTGTCTTCTGGTCGTGCTGTGGGAATAGCAAGAGCAGGGGCCAGGCACCATTCCATGTGACATTTCGGTTTCCTTTGTTGCCTTGGACATCGGGCAGACCTCCTTGGCCATGGCATGAATGCAGGTGAATGTCCACTTATTTCTGTCTTTATTGCATGGGGTGTAAGAACTATTCTGAGTGGATGCTGAGGTAAGCACTTCCGAAGCATCTTTTTAAATTAGTACAGCAGCAACACTCAAGATTATTCAAGTATTTGATCAAATAAGATTACAAATTATGTATTTAGAATAATTGCATATGAATACAATATTTTATAGCAAATTGGATATACAGTACTAATATCTCAATCAATGTTCTAAGTTTTTTTATTATCAACACAAAAATCATAACCAAAATGAACAAAAATCTTAGAGTGTTATAATAAAGCTATTGTGAGAACAAAAACCAAAATGCTCTCCTAATGGCTTCTAACACATCCCAGCACATTTATAAACTAAAACTGGTTAGAAAAATGGGCAGTAGCAAAAAGATGGCTGGGTTCATCCTTAACCACCATTAGAGGGGCTGTGAGCAGGTAACAAACCAGAAGGTGGAAGGACAGCACAGCTGAATAATTCTTGCTATGACAATCTTTGTAGTTCCAGGCAGACACGACTAATTACAGTGAAGGGTAAAGTAAATTTGTTGAAAACATTATAAAGTATTAAAACCAATAGCCCTAATTAAAATCTTAGGTACTGGACTTTGGACAATTACTCTAATGAAACACAAGCAGAACTTTTCAATAATAAGATGCTTTAGATCAACTTTAATGTGGACATTTAAGTTCTAATGTAATCATCCAGTAATTCTTTTTTCACATAGGGAGAAGTTATTTAGGGTTGAGGGCTCATGGAAAATACATAAACAGAAAACTGCAATAAACAATTTGTTCCTAGAGTCAGTTGGTACTTGAGCATTTTTGGTTAATTTAGGGATTTCATCTTTTTTAGTGAATTTTTGTAGCTCTTGCTCCATGTAAAGGATTATAATATAACTTTTCAGGGTAATTTTATGTTGGTATGGTCAAAAGGTATCTTTGCCATTTTGTAAAGTATCAGTGCATACAGGGTCATGCTCATATGTTTGAGTTTCCCCAAAACCTAATAGTGAAGGCTAAGAATTGGTATTAATAGACTTTTGGACTATTCTTCACGCCCTCCAAACCCACTGTGATCTTCAGTTACATTTATTCCTTCATTTGTTCATTCATTCAACTGAAACACATGAGCTCCAGTTATGCCCAGGCGCTGGCTTGTGGTGATGTGACATGACACAGTCCTCTACACAGGTAGACAGACATGGAAATGAGAAATTACAGTACAGTTAGACCCATCTGACCTTGCAGTATGCTGATGGGAATTGTTATACAGAGGGTGTGAGAGAGAAACAAGAGAGGAGAACCATTCAAAGGCTGAAACAAAGCCAGTCTCCGCTTGTTATGTCCTTGAGTTTTTTGCTGCATTTTAAACTTATGACAAAAACCCTCCTCTTGACTAAATTTAGTCAGATTCCTCTGAGCCCTCTGGTTAACTAGGCTTAACCTTGTCTTTCATTTTTGCTGGGCCTGCATAGCCCAGTTTTAGCAAGAAATCTGTTAAGTCAGTTTAGAGAGAATCCTCATCCTAATAATGCTCACCCTTTAGCAAGAGTAGCTGTCTGTGCACTGGCCCCTCACCCTGGTCACTGGATATAATGCCATAATCCCCAGCTGTCTTTCTTTGCTAGGTCCATAGTTGAGCCCCAACATCTCTTCTATTGCAGTAGTCTTGGATAAGATCTTCCTTGTTATTTTTAAGAATTATGAACAAATTCAGGTCCTTTTTATTTTCAAAAAATCTTAGCCCTGGCCAGTTGGCTCAGTGGTAGAGCATCGGCCTGGCATGTGGGAGTCCCAGGTTTGATTCCCGGCCAGGGCACACAGAAGAGGCACCCATCTGCTTCTCCACCCCTCCTCCTCTCCTTCCTCTCTGTCTCTCTTCCCCTCCCACAGCCAAGGCTCCATTGGAGCAGAGTTTGCCGGGGCGCTGAGGATGGCTCTGTGGCCTCTGCCTCAGGCGCTAGAATGGCTCTGGTTGCAGCAGAGCGATGCCCCAGATGGGCAGAGCATCGCCCCCTGGTGGGCATGCCAGGTGGATCCCGGTCGGGCACATGCGGGAGTCTGTCTGACTTCCTCCCCATTTCCAACTTCAGAAAAATACACACAAAAAATCTTAAATTAGTACAAGATGACTTATAGGTAAGTTTGTTAATTCAGACTTATGGTATGAGGACCCATCACGAATTACTGAATTATGATATTTGAACTGTCAGCTAAGAGAGTGGATGAGATTTGCTTGGATCTATTTTTGTCAGTGATAGAAAACAGTTGATCAGTGATTGATACTCAAGCTACAGCAAAGCCTCTGCTTCTTGTGCTTTCTTTGTTACAAGAGTTTTGAGTTTGTTATAAATATATTTTCTTGCGTTTTCTAAAGTTTTAAAATCTGAGCATTGGATAAAAGCAGAACATAAAGGTATCTCCGTGAGACCTTTTTCTGAATATCCTGCCCACTTCAGACTACTGGGCTTTATCAAGGTACAGCCTACTCTACATAAACAGCTCTGTGTAAACTTCACAAGGAGCCACAAGTATAGCAGGATATGGACAGAGAAAAGTATAGCAGAATTGAACTTGAGGAAAGTTCTACTGAGCCAGCTCCCACACCAATTGAAAATTTGAGACCACCTCTTTAGGGCTCAAGATGTCCACAGATGACTGACTGACTGGAAGATCCTGTTGCAGGTGACACTGAAAACCGGGCTGTCAGTACCATAGGACACAGTGGTTGAAGGGCTGGCTTTTTCTCGTTCATCATGCTTTCCTTTGGCCTGAGCCAGCCTTGAAAGTCACCTACAGTCACACACCCACAGGTATAGACAGGCCAGCCCACCGCCTCCAGAGAGACTGTTCCTCTCCAAGACTGACTCGGGCGCACTCATCTGGAATAAGACCCTGATGCTCTTTTCCCTGCAACTCCCTCTTCTCCCAGCAAACCCCGGCCTCCTCTGTGCCTCTGGTTTGGACAAACATCTGGTACGTCTGCCCAGGCTTTGAGGAGATGAGGCCAGAGATGGAATGAAGAGTGACATTTTCTACTCCTTTGTTTCTGCCTCCTACACACAGGAGACACTGACTAATTGGGTCTTTGTTACCATGCTGTTCACATCAGGATCCCACAGTATCACTTTTATTAGTTTAACTTAAGTGTTAATCATTCTGAATTAGAAAAAAAGACTTTCTTTTATTAAGAAGATTTTTCGATTAAAAACTTAAACTAGCCTTATAACCATTAATCAGATGTAATTAAATGTATCTTAATGTGTTGCAAGAAGAAATCAACATTTTCTCAGTCTTTTAGACACCACTATAAATAGACCTGCTTAAGTGTACATTTTACAGAGAAAATGGCATGAAATACTCAACGGAAACATTTAACTTTACCACATCTCTTATTAGAAAATTTTCAGACCATAATATCTGAAATGCCTTTGAATATGAAGATGATATTCGGCCATCCTTTCATTTGGGGGTTTAATCTATTTTATAACATTGGTTTATGAGAATTTAATATAGGCTAAGTACTTACGGTAATTGTTATTTTTTGATGACTTAAGATAACACAAGGGATTGGTTTATGAAATTAAACTCCCATGAATTAGCAGTATTACCTCATTACTAATATCAAGGGTATCAGGAATCACAAGACACGGGCAGAACAGGTAGACCACAAGTATCACTCTTCGCAGATTAAAATAGAAAATTCCTTAATAATATATGGAGCTTTGTTTTCTGACCAGAAAGGGTACATTTGTTCCTGAAATGTATCTATTTTATACTCAGATAGTTATATAACTTCCATGACATCTGCCAGGGACCCAGGCCTCATAAATGACCAGTCTTTAGATCTTTTTCCCATAAGCAATCCTAGTCAGCTGCTAAAAGGAATCCATAGACACAGACACTCTAAGAGCTCCAATGTCAATGATTTGCCTGCCAGAGTTGTGTTAATAACTTACGTACAAGAAGATCTGACCTGTGCATCATCAATCTTCTCTCTCTCATTCACTCATCTATGTACACTGCTCATAAAAATTAGGGGATCAGGGAATGTGTAGATACTCCAGTACTTTCAGCCTTTTGTATAGTGCATTTTCACCAATGAAATAAAAGTTGGTTTTGCATCTCATTTGCATAATTGAACAACTTTCTTTGACATGTCGTTTCCTTTTCTGATGTTCTTGCTTAAAAAAATAATCAAATATCTTTTCATATTCATTTTGAAATATCCTCTAATTTTTGTGAGCAGTATATTTATATTTTTATCTGTGTGGGGGTTTTTTAATCCATAAAACTAGAGAGATCAAGGGATAGAGGAAAATCCTTCAAAAACCCACCTACCTTCGCCCTGGCCAGTTGGCTCAGCTGTGGAGCATTGGCCTGGCATGTGGAAGTCCTGGAATTGATTCCTGGTCAGGGCACACAGGAAAAGTGCCCATCTGCTTCTTCACCCCTCTCCCTTTCCTTACTCTTTGTCTCTGTCTTCCCCTCCCACAACCAAAGCTCCGCTCCATTGGAGCAAAATTGGCCTGTGCACTGAGGATGGCTCCATGGCCTCTGCCTCAGATGCTAGAATAGCTCCAGCTGCAACAGAGCAACACCCCAGATGGGCAGAGCATTGCCCCCTCGTGGGCATGCTGTATGGATTCTGGTAGGGCGCATTCAGGAGTCTATATGACTGCCTTCCTGCTTCTGACTGCGCAAAAATACAAAAATACAAAAAAAAAGGCCACCTACCTTGTCAGGACTAATTAAAAGATCATTGTGTTGGTGTGAATGCAAACTTTTCTTTTTTTTCTCATTGTAGATAAAGCTTGTTGAGAGCACTTACGTGGGCAAAAAGCCAGTGTTTAACTGGTGACATGTCACACATTAAAATCTTGGGGGAGATTTAATTGTTCTCAGCTAACCTTTTCCTTATATTGTAAAGTCCTGAGTAAAAGCACCTTCTCAGAAACACACACTGGGCAAGTTCTAATCCACACCAACAGTGATGGTGCTGTCATGTCAGCAGCACCTGCTCCGTGTTTGCCTAGTCTTATCTGGGTCTGCAGGTGCCCCACTTACCCACACACCTGGGTTATGGTCACTGTTTGTTTTCTCCATTCAGAATCCCAGGGCACCGTGAACCTTGGAAAGAAACCACACAGGGAGTGAGATCACTTCCTATCCAGGATCCTTAGTCTTAATTAAGTGCTTGACAGTTCCTGATCCCTTTTTATTCAGCCCTGGTCAACTCCTCTGCTATTTCTCAAAGAAGTTAGGCCAGCCTTTTACAGTGTCCCTGATGCCTCCCTGGACATTCCTCTTGTATTTATGAATCCTTGCCTTCCAGAATTGTGCATCTAGTCTCAGGAGATGGCCCCAAGCTCCCCGGATTCACAGGACTCAGCATCACCACATCACACCTTCTGTGGACCACGTTCCAAACTCACATCTTCAACCTCAACATCTCTCCTTCTCAGCTTAAAAGATGTGTTCATTCATTTAAAAAGTGTCCTGTGGATTCTGCTTTTCCTCTTTCCTTCTGGGCTTTTTTTCATCTCTAGCCAAGGTCAAACTTCCTGGAAGAATGATTACAAATCTACTCTCTGTGTCCTTTATTACTTTATCTAACAAACTGTAGCCAGCCTTCTAACTCCAAGCCCCAGGACCTCCATTGAAGCTGCTGTTGAGAGGACGTTCCATGATGAGGCAAGCATCCAATGGAACCCAGAGTGATCTCCCATCTTATTTTTGTCAATGGAGATTAACCCTGAGGACTACTCTCTCCATCTTGTACTCTTTCTGTGTTCTGGAAGATTCCTGCTGTGCCTCTCTAGTTCCTTCCTAATTTGCATTACTGACTTTATGTCCTGTGAGATTCTACAGATTAGGTTTTCCCAGGCCCTGCAGACTCTGCCTGAGAGGCAACCTCATTCATTCTAAGGATTGAATTACCATGGAGCCTAAATCTGTGTGCTTGTGACCCAACCTTGCATTTCCAACTGGCTCTGGGAAAGTCATCTGATGTCCCATCTGAATTTCAAGAATAGCTGCATAATGACACTGTCATATCTCCTGCCTGCCATCAATACACCCTTCCTCAGGCCAGTCTTACAATATGGCAAACCAATATTTTATATCCATGTCTTCTTTGAATCCTCCATCTTACCCAGAATTTTGAGGCATCATTTATCTTTTCTATGCCTCATGAGTTCCCACGTACAAACTCTTGATATTTTTTTTTTCTAAATAAGGATTGGATCCATGTTTGCTTCTTTATTCAACTTTCAATGCATTATTTCAAGCCCTCAACATTTGGAGTTGACATTAGACTGGTGAAATATTTTCTCCACTGACTACTTCAAGTCTGATTCCTCTCCAATTCCTCTTTCATATTGTTGCCAAATTGGTATTTTTCAAAATGCAGATTTTTATAAAGTCATTTAGTAATTTAAAATATTTAATGGCACCCATTTTTGGATGACTAAGTAACTTATCTTCCAAACTGGGACCTCTTGAAGAGTGAAAGGTGATGTTATGATGCTATTAATAATGACAAATTTGTCAGAACTGTCCTGGGGGACCAGGTGGGGAACCACTTTTAATCCTTATGTACATAAAACAATTTACATGACAAAGTTAAATAGGCAAATATATGAGTAAATACAATAGTCAAAGA
Source organism: Saccopteryx leptura (assembly GCF_036850995.1). NCBI lineage: Eukaryota > Metazoa > Chordata > Mammalia > Chiroptera > Emballonuridae > Saccopteryx > Saccopteryx leptura. Next base: position 129,278,422 of record NC_089503.1, on the reverse strand, counting down.
ATAAATGGAGGAAGCAGATATGACCATTTGGGTGTCAACAGACCGTGGAAGAAGCAGTAGTGACAGAGCATTTATCAAACCTGATGTTACCAGATTTATTGGCAAATACACAAATATTCACTGGTGACTAAGAAGACCACACAGGTTCATATGGTGTTCTTGAGGAAATATCTTCTCAAAAAGCAGTAAAGACACAGTGAGACTGTTGTAGTGCCGAATAACTGTGTGTATTTAGAGGGCAAGAGCTGCCTTCTGACTCCTTGGGTTAGGAATTTATATATGGCTTCTTTTCCTAAATGTCTACGTGGGTATTTCTGTGAGCTTAATTTGAGGGGAGCCATCTGCTTTTGTAAATAAATCTGTCATGTGACAGTAAGGTGATTTTGGCATTCCTTATAATTTTTCTGAGATTTTCAATAAACATATAAATATTTACTTTATAATTAGAAAAATACAATGGCAAATTGAATCAATGCTGTTTTCTTTTGTTTGTTTGTTTGTTTTTTGTTTTGTTTTTTGTTTGTTTGTTTGTTTTTTCATTTTTCCGAAGCTGGAAATGGGGAGACAGTCAGACAGACTCTGGCATGCGCCCGACTGGGATCCACCCGACCTGCCCACCAGAGGGTGATGTTCTGCCCCTCTGGGGCGTTGCTCTGTTGCATCCAGAGCCATTCTAGCGCCTGAGGCAGAGGCCACAGAGCCATCCCCAGCGCCCGGGCCATCTTTGCTCCAGTGGAGCCTCAGCTGCGGGAGGGGAAGAGAGAGACAGATAGGAAGGAGAGGGGGAGGGGTGGAGAAGCAGATGGGTGCTTCTCCTGTGTGCCCTGGCCAGGAATCAAACCCAGAACTCCTGCACGCCAGGCCGACACTCTACCGCTGAGCCAACCGGCCAGGGCCTTCAATACTAAGTTTTAATGATGAACTATATCTGTCATGTGTCTTAATTTTCATGAGCACACTGCAGCCAGAGAAGTTACCTGGGCTGCTTTCTTTTCTTTTTCTTTTTTCGTAATTGAATTTATTGGGGTTACATAGGTCAGTAAAATTATATAGGCTTCAAGTGGACAATTCTGCAATCCATCATCTGTATATTGTGCTGTGTGCTCACCATGTAAAGTCCAGCCTCTGTCGATCACTATTTACCCCCTCCCACGTTTACCCTCTTTCACCTCTCTCCACTCCCCGTTCCTCCTGGTAATCACCATACTGTTGTCAGTATCCATGAAGGGTTTTTTTGCTGTTGGTTGTTTGTTTGTTTTTTCCTTACTTTCTACTCTCAGTGGGTTGCTCTTAATCAAGATTGAAGCCAAGGAAGTAGTAACTCTCTTGGTACCAAGGCGCTCACCTCTGAGTCTCTTTCCTTTCTCAGCCCCATGGGCAGCAAAGCTGAAGAAAACACCTTCCCATGGGGAAGGTTTCTCTCCTGGTAAATTCTGCCATTTCAGTGAGGCCACAGAGTAGTTCTTCCTTATGGTCGGTTAAATCGCCGGGGTCTCCTATATGATGTGCGCATTACAGGGCTGATGCCTGTTTACACAGCATTTGTTATGCCTCTGAGAAGACAGAATAGCATTTAAGAGGAGGAATGTGCCTCATTTCATTCTCAGCTATGATGCACCTGACCTTTATCTGAAGCTCGGCATCCTGATGAATGTTGGTACACGTGCGTGTGGAGGGATACAGAGAACGCTGTGCAATACAAAGAGGAACAGAGGTGGGCAGATGTAATCGGCAGTGAGTGCTCTTAAAAGGGCTTCTTTGTCAAATGGCATGCAATTTTTGTTTTGTAAAAGGCTCAGGCTGCATCAGTGGAATCTATTTCCTTTATTTTATAAGTAGTGAAGGTAAACTCTCTCAGCTGAATGAGCCCTGAGCTATGCCTTCCGGACAGAATAGAAATTGGAAAAATACAACATTAAAAGAGCAGGGTAGGGGAATCAGGACAGTCTGCTTACTCGATTCTTAAACAATAGGAGTTCTGCAGATGGTCTGGAAGCACCATCCAAGACCTGGGGAGGAAACTCTGGGGCTGAATGAGCCATGTGAAGACCAGTGGTCTGAATTGCACACTTGCATTAATTGGCCAAGGAGCCAGCCCAGATGGACTGGACTGCTGTCCTAAGGGAAGCCACTGCAAGGGTGAGGTCTCAGACTGTGTGGTCATTCCAATAGAGAAATGGGTCTTTTGTGTCTCATATCCTTCTTTTGAGTCTTCTGTTTAATTTTACTCAATGTGTACATGTCTCTAACGATTACAGATGGGGAATTCTGCAACAAATTTTGCTAAGATGTGCAGACCCACCCATGATACCATGTGTCCTGACCAGGAGAGTAATAAATACCCCTAGAAAGCACCTTTCAAACAGTGGGCCCAGGGCAGATGGCAGCTCCTTTATAGAGCCACCTATGGTTTTAGAAATGCTTCTCACCTTACTTGTGGTGGTGCAGTAGATGAAGCATTGACCTGAAGTGCTGAGGTCACCAGCTCGAAATTCTGGGCTTGCCAGGTCAAAGCATGTACGGAAAGCAACTACTACAAGTTGATGCCTCCCTCTTCTCCCACTCTTCTCTCTCTCTCTCTCTCTCTCCTCCTTTCTCTAAAATCAACAAATAAAATCTAAAAATAAATGCCGCTCTGCCCAGCAAACCAGCCTCACGTAGAGTAGGCATCCTGGGCTAGGCTGGCCAGTTCTTTCCTTTGTGGCTCATAATTATCATGGGAGAACTCTGAACCACTGTGCTCTTTCCTGTGGTTTCTCTTCATGAACCACCTAAGCAGCAGGTGAGGGTAGACCCTGGACCTCCCCATCTTTGGCTGATGTGACCATACTGGCATCGCCCTTTTCAGACAGGCTCAAGGGGTTGTGTCAGCTTCTATGGTCGGCTTGAGTACTGTAAGAACATGAGAAAATAAATGAATTATTTTTCTTCCTTTCTCCAAATCATAATGTCTTTATTTCCTTGGCCCACTTTAGAATATAAGTTATTTGAGGTTTTTCTTTCTTTTCCGTTTCTTAAATAACATCAGGTTTATATTTGATGATACGGTATAGCTTTTTTTATTCTAATATTTGAATCAGGGTTATTATCTACAGTTATAAGCAATTATTGGGTAACCACAGTTTCAGGTTTATGATGAGTATTAGTTAAGGGTGCTGATGTTGGCTAAAGGGAATGTTTATGTTTTATGTGAGTCATTGTGTGTGTGTCCCTGTGTGTGTATATCTGTGCTGTGCTCTGAAACAAAACACATGCGACCATTGGATGCAGTCTCACTGAGACAGGGAGCTCTGTTGGAAGACACCTATCGTTTTCATCTTTGCCTTATTCGTATCCTCAGTAGCTCCAACATATCTTTGGGCAAATTAAGTTATGCACGAGGTCCTGAAATGTCTCTTTGACTCACCACTTTCTCTCTCAATGAGAACCATTGTTTTCTGCAGGTCAGGACATGCCTTCCTGGGTCCATCAGCCAAAATCCTCTCTAAGTCTTTCATACAACGGCCTCTTCATGGGTTTCCCAACTGCCACTTTCCAGGCATGTTGCACCTGTGCATGCTACCTGCTGAGCCATGACCAGCACCTTCAACACACTGCTCTCCTACAAGATGCCAACTTGGTCCTAAGACAAATTTAATTCAGTCCAGCAAGACAAGTTTTTGAAGGAGCTTGGTTGCTCAGTTTCTCACTTCCCCTTCCTTAACAGATCTTTATAGAAATCTGAGTGTTTATCGGGACTTCATTCCTATGGTTGAATAATATGCCATGATTTTTTTAACATACCACATCTTGTTTATCCATGTATCCACTGGCACCAGAGTTGTTTTCACCGTTTGTGATGCTATAAACATTGGTGCACAAGATTTGTTTTAACACCTGTTTTTAATTTCTTTGGGTATATACCTAAGAGTGAAATTGTGCTAAGTGAAGAAGTCAGACACAAAAAAGCCACATATTGTATAACTCCATTTTCTTGAGATATCTAGATTAGGCAAATTCATAAATACAGAAAGCAAATTTGTGGTTGCCAAGGGGTAGGGAAAGGGGTATGGACATGACTGATTGGTGAGTATAGGATTTATCTTTGGAGTGATGAAAAGTTCTGAACTAGAGAGCAGTGAGGATGGCACAACCTCACAAATATATTTAAGGTCTCTAAATTATATATTTTAAAATAATAAGATTTATGTTATGTGTATTTTACCCAGAAAAAGTCTACTTAATAAAACAAAGTTTCAGAGCAACAATGGATTTCTTTTAAATGTGCAGAATAAATACATTTAACTAAGAATTGACAAAAAATTGTCAAGTACTGATTTTGCTTACTATATGTAAACATAAAGCTGTTGTAACTTGAAAACCAATTGCTTTTGCTCAGCAGGGGACCTGGTTAACCACAGGAACTTTATCTTTTGTCATTACGTTTAAACCTGCCTTTATTTTTAGAAGCATTCATAACAAAAAGTAGGTTATAGCTCAGTTCTGGTCAAATTACAGTGAGTACTTAATTAGCATGATAAATAAGCAAAGGTCTGCTGCAGAGGTTACACTCAACATTACATCATAGTTTTCATCTTTGATGTGGGGAAGACCAGGCAAAGACAGAAATGAGCCTGGAAGAATGATCAAGAAATAGATCCTTTTCAAAAGCACTGCCGTTCTTTTATCATTTCTTTTGCAAAAAAAAAAAAAAGTTTTGTTTTTCTCTTTGTTAAATGTGTATGAGCCTGAAAACAGATGTCATTCCATTGGTATATTAAAGCTATTAGTGGTGATATGAAAACTAGTGCTATCCATGGGGGGAAGAGTTTGGACCACTTTACAGCTGTGCGCAAAACATTTAAACATTTCAGTAATGAAAATGGAATTCAAAACGAGCAGTCAACATTCAATGCAAAAACAACAGCAATATATTTTAGTGAAATTCACTTGCAAAATGTGTTTCTCATCTATGAGCCATATATATGCATGCACACGATTATAGAACACGTTTCTAGCAACATCAAACGGAGCTTGACCTGGTTAACTTCTTCTTGGTCAATAAATATGTCAAAGAACTAAAATTATTTTGGTGATATTTGATTTTATGGTGACTAGAACCCTAAGTGATTATTTAAGAAAATACAATTAAATTTATTTTAAAGTGGATATAAAACTTGCTGAAAGGTCCTTTTTTTTTTTACAGCACTTACCCAAACTTTAAAAGATCCATTACTCATGAGAGCATTTTATGTGGTGCAATTTACTGTCTTTATATCAGAACCCGGGAAATTACAGCATAAACAGCAGTCTGCACTGTCCATGGCCCGCCCCCTAATTCTGCCATTTTCTAATGGGCATTACAATTGCTTTCCAGAACATTCTCCTGGGAGGAAAATGCAGGATGAAAGTTGAAAAGGATTTAGTACAAAAAAAGTGTAAATTTCAATGACACGCCCTGGTGTGTGGCTCTGGTGGTTCTTTTCTCCTGGAGTGGCTTGCCCTGTGAATTTCTCTTCATTCTCCAGGATCCACGCAGAAGTTTTTCTCCTTGGAAATCCTTCCCTTCTCCAAGTCACATTCTCCTTCTTCCTTACCGCCTCTGCACAACTCATGCTTTATCACAACTGTTATGTGAGGCTCCATCTCCTATAGACATGTAAGTCTGACACATTCATCTTTGCCTTCCTGGTTCAAAGGGGTTGGCAGACAACACGGCAATCAAACTTGTGAATAAGTAAGCAAACAAACGTACACATGTACTTTAATTATGGAACACATTAAGATCTGATATGGTCACGGAGATATGTTTTTATATTTTCAGACTGCCTTATGCTGTCACAGTTGCTATCAGTTTGGGGGATACAGAACTTTCTTCAGGATAAGTAATGTGTCCTGGCAGAGCATCCCTAGAATGTCCACCACAGGCTCATGACCAAAGACCAGGTTCAGTATTTTTATACATGAACACACACACACACACACACACACACACACACACACACACACACATAGTATTAGAATGGCACTAGGGTCAAGTATTGTATGTTTGTTTGTATGTGTTTTTGGATGGCATCACTGAATTTATTTTCATGAGTGTCACTTGAACTGCCTACACTATCAGAGAAATGAGTGATGAAACTTAAGAATGATATTTTACATGAAAACCATACGGATGCAGTCACTGATGATGAGCATTAATGATTAAAGGTTAATAAGTGATAGACCATGGTCTTCACTGTCTGTGCTACCAAGAATAAGCCAGTTTCATTTGTTCAAATAAAAAACAGTTGATAAAATTACCTTCCTCATGATGCTGTGTAAGGATTAAATAGGTAACACAGATAATATTTAGAACAGTGTTTGAACAAAGGGTTCCATCAATGCCTGCAATTGGATTGACATTTTTGCCAATCTATTCTAGCCAACAGCAAACCTCAGAACTGCACGTAACTAGTGAATTTAGTTCATATATATATATGTATAAGGCACAGTCTAATGGGAGAAAATGAAGAGAAATGAGCAAATCCTCAGTCACCATAGAAGTTTTTAAATTACACTTAAAAGAAATCTACAGAGATAGTAAATATACAAGTATAAACCCATTTCCCCTAAAATACTCAAGGAAAATCAACATTAAGAAATAGTGGAAGTGATACTGTTGTGTCTTATAATAACGTGCGAATTATAAAATTAAAGCAAATGGTAGACCAGAACAAATTTGTTAGAAACTTATTAATAGCCTTTGAATCACCTTGTATAAAGGCCAGGATCAAAATTTAAATATTAAAATAGTAATGAGTGATAAAGACTATTTTCTGTAGTTACTTTCTAAATAAAGTAAAAAGATATTTTTAAAAGGAGTAGTTTAATGTACACATAAAAATTTTTATATCTAAGTAGGGAGATTAACTGGCATTTAGGGTTTTATACAAAATACTAGATATTTTTGAAAGAACTCTTAACTCTTAAAAAATCTGGAGTTTAAGCAAACATTTTTAGAACTTCAGCAAGACTTTTATGTTCAGAGGTAAATCGTTAAACTATTAAACTGGTTTTCTTTAACTTGCTAGAAGGCCTATGTCAGTCTCTAAGCATCTGACTGCCCTTCACAAGTAAACCCCTCGAGGACACGGCTGCAGAGGTGACAGTTCCCGACAGAAATGTGGTCTCCGAAGATACAGAAGAAACTCAAAGCCAAGAATTCCGAAGAAAGAAATTAGTTTTGTATTTTAGCCAATTTATTTCTCCTACTCAGGTTAAAAAAATCACACACACAATTAATGGAGGTCTGAGAAAAAGAAAAGCATGCTGTTTGAAATAATTATAAATGATGTCAAAATGTATAATTATATATAATTCTAAATGCTTGGATAATATTTTATTTATATAATTGCTTAGTGTTTAACATTTTTAAACTTTTTAAAAGCATTTAACTATTTTGTTTCTAACAACGTCAAAGTAGTAATCTGGTTTCCAAAGAAAACTCATTCTCACTTTCCTGAAAAATATATTGAAAACTTAATTGTGCATGTCACTTTTCAGGGGTCTATGAATGAGAACCTAGAGAAATCATTCATGGAATATAAATTGTATAGATGGTTGATCAAGCCAAAGTGGAAAAATAGTGGAGCAGTTTCACACAGACCCAGGAATCACACATTCAGGAATTAAAGTACAGATCCCAGGTGACAACAGATGAACACCAAGTCCAGGACAATGGCGATGCTATTATGGAAATGAGGAACAGCATACACAGAACTTGGCAACACCAGCCTCATTCACATTTCAGAGGAGAGATGCAGGATGAGGGATCCCGAATGATGAGGTCATCACTTCCATGATCCAGACAAGGAAATGGCTCTGATCAGTTCCTTTGACTAACAAGAGTCTTTGGAGGAAACATAAGGAATGGAACATTTCCTTCCAAGGATGTTTGAATATTGTCACGGTCATCTCTGGGAATAAAGGAAGACCCAAGGTCTTCTTCGTCCATGTGTCGCCTGAGAAACTGTCCTCTTTATATATCCTCACCCACTTACCCTCTGCAGCCCTCTCAAACTAGAGAACGTTTATGGGGACTAGTAGCATTAAATAAACACTCTTGTCTGTGGTTGTTGGGAACGAATCTTTACAGCAAAATCATATCACCCTTGGAGGGGAAGAGGGAGAGAAAAAAAGAGAGCAGTAAGTAAGTAGCATCATCCCAGGAGCTCTGTGGGCCTGGAGGGTATGAGGAAACGATTTAGCAACTTTGTGTCTGCATTAATACAAACCTGTCCTAGTTCCAAAAGAGACACCAAGACAGGTGACACCGAAAGTGAAAATACAGCAAAACCTACTCTGTAAACAAACACACACACTCACACTACAGAGAGTAAAAGGAAAAGAGAGAAGACAAAGGATATTTTAATATTTAGCTTAAGAAAAAGCCACTTCTTAGCTTTCTAATAATCAAGGAGTAAATGGCAATATGTCTAATGGCACAGATTTTGTCATCTTTTTATAGGTAACCATTCAATTACTACTTATTCAAAAACCGACATTAGATAACTCCTCGCCCATGGCCACATCAGAGCCTGAGGACCAAGCCCATTTCTTTCCCACTGGGTTTCTCTTCTTCTGTGTCTCCTCCACCACACAGACAGAAGAATACATCACAATGTGAGGGCTAGAAGAGAAGAGACGGGAACGAAATAGAAAAATCAGAGTGGGTGCCTCTCCATTTCATTATGAGGGAGAAACATTCTCTGAGAGGCACATAACAGCATGTAATGAATGATGTCTTCAGTGCCAACTGTCTGGTAAAATAAAAAGATGTCCCCCATTTGTTTGGTACTGGAAAGCATGTTAGTCAGGGACCTAGCAGGAAACAAATGGCTCATCCCAGCCTGTGTATTTATTGATTTCTTGTTCCCTTTAAAGATATTATTTCTAAGGCCTGTGGGTAAGTGGATGGTTCAACGTCCCAGGACTAATACAATGGCTGGGACTGTCTGTTACCACCTGTAGGCTGGGAAGGGTGAGGAGAAGCCGTGGTTACTGGAAGCTAAAACCAGAGTCACATAGACAGGGCCATCTTGAGAGGTGCCATGTCCCTTAGTTGAAGGATGAAGTCGGCACAAGCCAGACCCATAGGAGGGCATGAAAACCCTGCACTCACTTTCCCCAACCTCATGTCTGCTGCTGGGGCTCTCCTGGGCTGCGTCCACTGGGAAGTCCAGGGATAAGAAAGTCCCAGGCATACTTTACTTCCCAGAACAGGGAACCAGGGTTAGCAAAAGGAGCAGCTCTAGAGCGGAAGGCAGAGGGTGCCCAGAGTTAGTGACTACAATACTGCCTGAAAGTGTAGTTCATCCTTTCAAGGTAAAAAACTGGGAACCGAAGGAAAAGGAATTTCAGTGTAACATGTTCTAGTGATATGTTAAATAGAGTGAGAAAACCAAAATAATCTTGGGAAAATAAATAATTAAATTATTCTTCATGATATCAGTTACCTGAATGGGGTTTTGATAGAGTTTGCCTGGTTACCCTTCACAACTGAAGTTTAGAGCAAGAAATGAAAGGGCAGGCATTTCGTGTTACTGACTGAAGAAACACTCTAACACAACAATGCCAATGTTGCAAATGGCCAAGGTCATGGTTCACTGTGAGGAATGAAGTATTTTGTTTTGGTTCAGGGCTGTTTCACTAGGTTTCTGGATTCAGCCAATAAAAATAAAGGGTTCTCAGGTAAATTTGAAGTTCAAGTAAACAATGAATTTTTTAAAGCATAAATATGCCTGAATTATTGTGCACAACATACTTATACTACACAAATCTGTTTATCTGAAGTTCAAATTTAAGTGGACATTCTGTTTTTTTCATCTGAAAACCCTACACTTCCCGGCTATATCCAGTTCATTCACAAGGTCACCATTTGTGAGGCTGTAAGTTCTTTTTAAAAGGCAAGTTCAAATCTATTCAAACATTTACATGTAAAATCAATTCATTGCTCAAAGTTTTATAACACAACCTTGGATAGTTTCTAGGATGAGTTTAACAAATTCTCTCCTCTACTATAGCAGAATTTTAATGTGGGAACTAATCACTTATTTAGCCAAGCATTCATTTGATAAATATTAATTAATGCCTTTTCTGTGTTGGGAATTATGCTAGATGTGAAGGACAACAATAAACACAAGAGACAACACATCTGTTCTATCTACCTCATGGGTCTCAGGGTCTGGTGGGAAAGGCAGGTAATAAACAGGAAAAGACCACAATTTGAGGTAGTGATCACATGCTATAATAAACAAAGCAAGGAAGGGGTTGGACAATAATGGAGGTTATCTCAGATAGGAGCTCCAGGGTCACTTTTATGCAGAAGGACAGGTGAAGAGAGAGTCAGAAAAGGAGAGATTATGCAGAGATCTGGTAGTAGAGCTTTCCACACAGAGGGAACAGCATCTGCAAAGGCCCTGAGGTTGTAACAAGCATGGAAAGTGTGTTCAAGAGCGCTTAGAAGCCAGTGTGGCTGAAGTTGAGGGAGGGAGGAGAAAAGGGTGAGAGAAGCCAGGCAGGCAGTGAGAACCCAGGTCACTTAAGTCCTTTAGGTGATGACTGGATGCAGTGGAGAGCTATTGCATGGTTTGGGAGCATAGGGACCACATATCCTGATTTTTATTTGATTTAATTTTTCAACTCTCCCAGATGTTGTGCAGAGACAGAGTTGGAAGTGAAGAAGCAGGAGAGCAGCTGTAGCATTGTTGAAGGAGTCCAGGTGGGTTGATGGTGGCTGGAACTAGTGGAAGCAGAAGTGAAAGCAAACTTACCTGAGATCTATTGGGATGGTAGGGCTGACCAGACTGGACAATGGGTGGGATGGGATATGGATATTGAGAGAGAGCAGTTTAAGTTGACTAGATTTTTGGCTTGAGTACCTGGGTAAATGGTGATGCTATTTTCTAAGATAAGGCAGCTTGGTGGATGGTAGAGTATTGGGTTTTAGGAATGTGGCATCAAGAGTTCCATGTTGGAAATATTAAGTCTGACATATAATATCATCCTAAAAATAGAATGAAAAAAAAGCATAGGAGAGTAGAGCTTAGAGGCGAGGTGGAGGCTGAAGGTATACTTTTGAGAGTTGTCAGCAAGCTGAATGGAATTTCAAGCCAGCTCTCATATGTTTGGTTCCCCAGAAAGTAGACACTGAGGTGAGCATTAGCACATTGGGAGTTTAGGAGAGCACACTTTACTAAAAAAATAGATGTCTTATTTCCAAACTTATTTCTCCATCACACTGTTCTACCTGCATTTGCTCTCTCTTCCTAATCTTCTCTTTCAATGACTAGACCCCTCATCAGTGTTAATAGAGCCTGCTTCACCTCAATTTCTCTGAGTCATTGTTTCTTCAGTTAACACCACTTTTTCCTGTATCATAAATCCTTCCTTAATTATCCCTATTATATAACATGCTTTTTTCTCTTCCATCATCTCCCTTGACCTCGTCTCAGCTTTCAACTACTGTCCTATATCTCTGATTCCCTACATACCTAAACTTTTAGAAAGAGGTGTCTTGTCCCAATCCTCATTTAAATTTCTTTTATTCTGTGCTCAATTTGACTTTCACTTGTCCCACTCCACCCAAACTGATGTTTTCAAGGTTGTTAAGAACTAACTGCTCTATTGTCCAACCCACAGATGCCCTTGTCCTCATCTTATGTGACCTCTCAACATGATTTGAAATGGTTAATGACTCATCATTATTAAAACTCTTTCTCTTGATCTCAGTAACAACAGCCTCGGGGGTTATTCCCGCCCCCTTAGTCACCCCTTCTTAGACTTATTGCCTCATGTTCATCCTTGACTTTGCCCCTCTGGTTTTTTCCTAGCATTTGTCTAGCCCTATCTTTACATTTTATTTTTTATTCCTGTGAATTTAAATATTATCTATGGGTTGATGACTTTCAATCATAAGTCTCCATCCTAGACCTTTCCTCTGATTTTCAGATGCCTTCTTGACATCTTCATTAGAATTTCTCCCAGTCATCTCCTTTTAATCTGTCAAATACTGAGTTCTGGATTCCTCCCGCATATATTTCATCTCCCAAAATCCACTCCGCCTGTTTAAAAGAGCTCTGAACACTATTTTCTTTTGTTCCCTTCAATATATTCCTTCACTTCAGACAATCTTTTCAGAATAAGATCATTTCAATTGTCTTTAAATTTTTCAAAGGTTTCATATTGTGCTTAGAATAAAATGGAAACCCCTTGTAGGAATTTGGATGATTTGAACTTGACTACCTTTTTCATTTCATTCTACTCTTCTTCACTCAATCTCCTCACGTCACATTACCCTTTTCTTGGTTTCGTGTTCTTATAAAACTCTTTCTTGATTCAGGGCATATTTTTGCCTCTCCCTGAAGGACCTCACACATCCCACTCTTTGAATTTCTATTTCCTTACTATTTCTCAACTCCCAGATCAAATGCAATTTCCTCATAAAGTCTTCCCAACCCTCTTTTCTAATGCATGTTTCTTCTTTAACTTGGGTTTTTGTTTTCTTTTATTCATTCGGGATAGCTTGACCTGAGCTTGTATTCTTCCTCTTATCTATGAGGGGGGATCTCAACTGCCATGTTTACCACTGTGCTCACTGACATTGTGGAATAAATAATGTGTAGCTGTTAAGGGTTCTTGTTATAAGTAAGCCATCAAAGAAAAAGTATTTTTTTTCATTGGCTTTGTCTGAATTTATAACAAGACATTCAGAAGGAAGAACACAGCATTTGGCAAAAACAAAAAGACAAATACAAGACAGTATTCTGAATCTGTGGTGTCCTTTGTATCTGACATGCAGTCAAGTGTATTCATCCAATGCAGATAAAAGTCATGAGCAGACATAAACTTAGATAATATTGAAAAAGTTTTAAGGTTTGTTAAAAAAGAATTAAAACACATTCTTGAAAGATCGTCAGGAGTAAACCATTTAGGGCTGAGGGTTGAGCTAACCGTTCTTTCACTTTATCTTTTTAGGAATTCTGTGAGTTTCTTTATGTGGGATGTCTGACCCAGCTCCAAGAACTGGGTCTCACTTATCTGTTATCCATAACTTTGATAGTTTTCCAAAATAATATCATACTTAAGAAAAAATGTTTTACTATCTGTCTTTTCAGCCAAACCCTTGACAAATATTTTGTGATTATTTTCCTTTATCTCTGAAAAAGCATTCTTAACTTGATCTATCTTCAGGGGAACCATGTTCCTCCCCCCATAAACTGACAGTGTTCTTTATTGATTTTTAAAAATCTCCATTAACCAGGTTGTAAATTGTGGCATATTTCTATGGACCAAAATCATCAATAGCAGCAGAGGTGAGGATGAAGAACAGAAATACAGAAGCTTATTTTTTTTCCTCTTGTAAGATATACCAGCTGAGTCTGTTATTACAGTTTCCAGTGTGAACATAGGCTATTGATTCAAAGCTGCCACCTGCTACTTAGCCACATTGAGAGGCAGGAGCTTAATATATCAGATGTTATTTGCTATTTAGTCTCAGGTGGTAGCCCAGAATCAATATCTTTAAATTAAGAATCTCTAATTTAAGCAAGAGCAGTGACATTCATTATAATTCCAGCCTTTTATTGTCCTTAACATGTGGAAGCATGCAAAGGACTCTACTCTTTCATGTCATGTAGCCCTAAATATTCTTTGTGTTAGTCCTTAAAATTTTATTCTCTCTTAACTAGTGAGTCTGGAACAAGCTTATACCAACATGTATTGTCCAAAATACTTTGACTGTTTGAAAAGATTAAATATTAAAAAGTGATTTAGAAGCATTTGCTTTGGGAATCAGATAAAAATCAATACCAATGAAGGTAAAACAAATTCAACAAAGTCAAGAAGACAACATATTGAAAGATGGTGAGAAGAATACAGAACAGACCTCTGGTTTCCCCTGAGTCTGCACTAATGGGCTTTAGGGCATATTCTCATCTATTAAAAGAAAAAAAAAGTTTTCTGACCTCACCCTCTGAGAGAATATATTAAGGGATATTTGTTTTATTCCTAAACCATATAAAGAATCTTGTTAACTAACAGTGTCATGTAAAATGCAAAGGGTGCCCCCATAGTGTTGCTTCTTATATGGCCTTTAATGAAAATCAAGTTCAAGTTGAAGGTGGCTAAGATAATTCTATTGGGAAAAAGGTAGGTGATTTATGTAGCTTTGTGGATCTTTAATTTTACTTGAAATTATGTAGCAAATTTTAAGTTTTGAATTAAATATTAAGAAGTATTGTTTTGCACTAAACTAGAGCAAATGTATTCTGAGAGATAGTAGAGATTTCCAACAAGTTCCTGATAAAGGGCCCTGTAGGAGGCAGTATTGAAGCATTCACATACAGATTGCAGAAGGGCCTTTTTACTACAACCCAATCTTACCAGTTAAGCTGGGAATTTGTCTAGTCAGAAAGCTCTTTCTACTTTTAAAAATATCTCAGTAGCCTTTGGGGAAAGAGTCAGAGGAAATACAGTGTGTCCGTAAAGTCATGGTGCACTTTTGACCGGTCACAGGAAAGCACCAAAAGACGATAGAAATGTGAGATCTGCACCAAATAAAAGAAAAACCCTCCCAGTTTCTGTAGGATGATGTGGCAGCATGTGCGCATGTGCAGATGATGATGTAACACCATGTAAACAGCAGAGCAGCCCACGGCCCTTCCAGTCGAGATGTGGATGGTACAGAGGAAAGTTCAGTGTGTTCTGTGGCTTGCTAAATTTGAATCTGTGACCAAAGTGCAACGTGAATATTGGTGCGTTTATAACGAAGCGCCACCACATAGGAATAACATTACTCGATGAGATAAGCAGTTGAAGGAAACCGGTAGTTTGGTAGAGAAACCCGTTCTGGTAGGCCATCATTCAGTGACAAGTCTGTAGAGGCTATACGGGATAGCTACCTAAGGAGCCCTAAAAAATCTGTGCGTGAGCCCACATCGAACTGCACTAAATAGGTATGAAACTGGGAGAGTTTTCCTTTTATTGGTGAGATTTCACATTTCTATCATCTTTTCTTGCTTTCCTGTGACCGGTCAAAAATGCACCATGACTTTATGGACACACTGTATAAAAGTCACTGGGTCTGTATTGGAGTCATCCAAGTTGGTTCACAAATAGTTCCTGTCTGTGAATTTTAAAAATGACAGAAGTATAGCACACACCACTCGACTGGATCTGTTCTAATCACTGTACTAGATTCGTCCTCCAAGTATTCTCATAATCCACAAACTAGTGTTAGATCCATTTTTTTCAGTGCAGAAGAGAATCCACGAGATCACCTGGATGGTGACTGTTAGGCTTGAATTTAAATCCATGTCTGCATTCTAAATTGTTGGCCTCTATTCTGTTTAACAGTTGATTTTATTTTTTTTATTTATTTATTTATTTATTTATTTATTTATTTATTTTTCTGAAGTTGGAAACGGGGAGGCAGTCAGACAGACTCCTGCATGCACCCAACCGGGATCCACCCGGCATGCCCACCAGGGGGCGATGCTCTGCCCATCTTGGGGAGTCGCTCTGCTACAATCAGAGCCATTCTAGCGCCTGAGGCAGAGGCCATGGAGCCATCCTCAGCGCCTGGGCCAACTTTGCTCCAGTGGAGCCTTGACTGCGGGAGGGGAAGAAAGAGACAGAGAGGAAGGAGAGGGGGAGGGGTGGAGAAGCAGATAGGCGCTTCTCCTGTGTGCCCTGGCTAGGAATCGAACCCGGGACTCCCGCACGCCAGGCTGACACTCTACTACTGAGCCAGCCGGCCAGGGCCAGTTGATTTTATTTTAAGCTTAATTTGTACTTAACCTTTTGCTTTTTGATAAAACAATAATAAATGTTCTCTAGTCCAGTGTGTGTTTTTCTCATGTAGATAGTACTTTTTTTTAACAATGAGAAACAATGAGAAAATTGTCATAGAAATTCCAGAGCTAGCCAGCAGAATCTTTAGGTTATAATTTAAGGAATCTGATGGGGATTTTGCTTGTTTTGTTTTATTTAAATCTCACAACAACCCATTAAGAAGAGTCAAATGTCACCCA
This sequence comes from Saccopteryx leptura, assembly GCF_036850995.1. Lineage (NCBI taxonomy): Eukaryota > Metazoa > Chordata > Mammalia > Chiroptera > Emballonuridae > Saccopteryx > Saccopteryx leptura. The sequence continues at coordinate 129,262,370 of NC_089503.1, read as the reverse complement.
CATCTATTTTGGTTGCAAGGCTGAGGCTGTTAATCATTTTATCTGGCTTCCTAGGTAAAAAGAGGAATGTGTGAAATGTTAGCTCATTTATCCAAGTGTTCATTTAACAAAAGTCAGCAAATATTTATTGAGCCACCTCTGTGTAGTGTGAGTTAGATGGCTGTTGTTGTCAGGAGGGTGAGGAGGATGTGTCTGCACCGTGTTAACACCTCACATGGGGGGAATAAAGTAAAATAATTTGGAGGAGGGCTTCATTCCCACTGGCAGGTACAGGGAATTATTCACAGAAGGCAAAGGCAAGAAGTTGTAACTCAGGGATTGAGTAGGATTGAGTATGACTGAGCAGGCAGAGAAGGGGAGAGCTCAGCGGTCAGAGGGAAAGGAAAGGTACAGAAATAGGAAAAAAACATTTTCACTTCTATAATAAAATGTTGAGTAGAATGGAAACACCTTGCTGATTCACAATTACTTTAATTTCCAATAAAATTTTATTTAAGATAAAAATTAGTACAAATTACAAAAAAGATCAAGGAACAAAAGAACTATACTGTATATGGATTTGGTTATTGCAAAGGTGAGCATACTGAATAATGACTGTGGTGTTGAAATTGAATCCCCCAATGACAGAAATGGAATGAATGAAAGGGCTCCTCAACCAGGCACTTTACAGGATTGCGCCGAGTTTTGAATAAAGGCTGTTCTGTGACCACCAGCTTTTGCTTAAAAATTGGTGTTTATCTACTCTGTTGCAGAGATGTTTTCGCAGAATGTGTTTCTCACCAGGGTTTTTAAATATTTACATGTGTTGATTAATAATTTATGTTGGCATTCAGGACTTCAGACTCATAAATAATTGACATCTTCATTTGAGATCCTCAACTGTTCTGTGTAATGACTCAGGAAGCAGTACGTTGATCTAAGATTCCCAGCACTTCAATGGTGAGAGTTTCCAGTGAAATCAGGCTTTCTTTTCATTCTTTTCTTTTTTTCTTTTCTTTTCTTTTCTTTTCTTTTCTTTTCTTTTCTTTTCTTTTCTTTTCTTCCTCTCTCTCTCTCTCTTAAGTAAAGACTGTAAGCAAATAAAGCTGAATAATAATTTTATATGCCAGACACACTTTCCATTTAAAAAATCATGGTGTAACTGTCGCAGGGGGGGAAGTCACATTCTCATAGTAGCACTAAAAGATAAATTTTATTAGTTGAATCTTTAATTGAAGTAAGAGAGCTCAGGAAATCTGATTTAATTCCACATTGCCTCTCTATCCTATTTAAGTTATTTGGGATATTTTAAAATATAAAAATATAATATGTATGTATATATGTGTATGTATATATATTATATATCCAATTGTTACCAATTTAATTATTATAATGGTGTTTTCAAAGAAATAAATTTGAATTAAAAAATTGAGGAACCTACCTAAGGTTTTGAGTGACTGACACATTAGCTGTCAAATTTGTCACCCCCAAATCTTCATTTTCTAACCTAACTTCTTTCAGAGAATTAAATGTTTGTTATTGACATTTTAATGTCCAAATAATTTTTCTATTTCAATAAAGGAATGTCAAACCTGGCAGCTTTAGAAGATCTATACCAAAAACAAAAAATAGTTAATATAACTTTTCCTTAAATTGCTTTTTTCCCGTGGCAATTCAGTGTTGTGGTATATGTAGTAGTCCCTTCATGGGTCATTAGCCACATGAACATCATGAAAAAGGCATGTTTTGTATCTATTTTTCTAATTTTACAAGTAGATTCCTTTATTTCTCTTCTTGAGACCATGTCTCTTTACCTATATAATCTTTTTCTGTGATTATTGGCTGCTCTGTTAAAATAGTCTCATTTTTGGCCCTGGCCAGTTGGCTCAGTGGTAAAGCATCGGCCTAGCGTATGGAAGTCCTGATTCGATTCCTTGCCAGGGCACAGAGTAGAAGCGCCCACCTGCTTCTCCACCCTTCCCCCTTTCCTTTCTCTCTATCTTTCTCTTCCCCTCCTGTAGCCAGGGCTCCATTGGAGCAAAAGTTGGCCCCAGGCACTGAGGATGGCTCCATGGCCTCTGCCTCAGGAGCTGGAATGGCTCCCATTGTGACCGAACAATGCTCCAGATGGGCAGAGCATCACTCCCTGGTGGTCATGCTGGGTGGATACTGGTCCGGCACATGCGGGAGTCTGTCTGTCTGCCTCCCCACTTCTCACTTAGGAAAAATAAAAAATAAATAAATAAATAATTTTTAAAAGTCTCACTTTTATTTTTATTCTCTTTATTTATTTATTTTTTTTTACAAAATGGCTTTATAACTCTTGTCAAGATATTAGGAAGGAAGACTTTATGGCACTATGATTTCTGGGGATATACTGAGTAGTCTTGTGATTCCAAATGAGCGACATTTCAAACTCAGTGTCAAGACAACTGGAAAGTTGCTTTCTGGTGACCATTGTTTAACACCATCTGAGCCATTACACACTTCTCTTTTTCTGAAAATATTTGATAATTCTGCCCACAGCACTAAACGTGGATGTATCACTGCAACATGTCTGGTTGGAGTCTCCAAGGCCCTAGCAGCTGGCAAGCATCCCAGCCCTAGTGTACAAATAATTTCTCACTTGTCTATTTTGATTGATGTGTCTTGCTCTTCTCTCCCCTGACTGTGTGAAGAACTTCTCTTGGTTCCAAACTTCGGGTTGTGCTATTCATTACAAATTTTCCTGGCTTGCCCAATCTATTTGTAGTGTCTCTATTTTATTGACTCCAGCTCCACCAGTAGAACCATAAACTACTGAGCACCTTCAATTTCATCTGTCCATGTCTACAGATAAAATGTCAGCATCAGACAGGTCCTGACCAAGTAAAGAGGAACCACTCCACAGTTCCAAAGACAGGCAAGCTAGTCTAGGGAATGGTTCACACAGCAGTGCAAGAGCTAAGAAGCTAAATAGGAGCAGTGAGACAACAGAGGTGAATCAATACACAATTTCTCAAGGCTCTATATTGGGATCAGGTAATGCTACCCAGAGCAAGGCCTGCAATCATGATGTGGGAAAGAAAATGATGGTGGAATTTTCTGGCAAGGGCCTGAGCTAGTGAGAATAAGTTAAAATTATAGAGATACATCCAAGGTAGATGAAAAGGGGGTAGAAATAGCTTGTGTTCTCCTTTTTTCTTACCTTCTGTCTGCCCCCAGTGCCATCCATTATCTAAACTTGCAAGATCAGTTGATATGGCGCATTGGGACATATAGCCCGTAGGGTAAATATGCCTGTGCTATGGATTAAAGCTGCCAAATGTTGAGGATTAGACCTGTTGGCTAACAGGTCTAAAATGAGTCATGAGATCTTGCTGCCACCACCATCCTCCAGGAAGAGGACTGAGTGCATGCTTTCAGGGCTGAACCTGGAAGGAGGTCAGGCTTTATTGTCTTGAAAAGTAAAATATATATATATATATATAACAGGTCAGGTTTGTAATTTCTCCAGTAAAATGGTACATAATACAAAAAATATTTGAATGTGCTCTTAAAACCCACAGAAATATATTTTATATGAGGCCATAATAAATTGTCAAACTAAGTTACAATTTATTTTAAAAAAATCAGAGTTGATTTTAAAAAGATAACTCCAAATTAAATGGACAGAAACATGTTTTAAGTCTGAACAAAGATTTTAAAAGGTGTATAGAAGATGAAAATGTTCCAAGGCACAAATATATCAGAGGCTTGAATTTAAAATGCCACATCCTTAAATTCAATCACTTCAAAGTTGTAAAATAAACTAAAAGCAAAGATTTCTGCATCACCTCTACAGAAAAATAGTATGGCGACAAAAACTGCTAAGAAACATGAACTTAAGTATCTTCTTCCTAGAAAGAATCAGCTATTATTGTGCACATTTTGGACACATAATTAATTATGTAGAGTGCAGTCACTGTTCCTGGAGATAACTCGCCTGCAGACTTAAGATGTGAAGCAGACACTGTTGATTGCACACCCTTCAACCATCCCCCTCCAACCTTTTCTTTTTCCAAAAGAACATTAGCCTTTTAATTCCTGGTATTGGGTGGCAATGTATTCATGGAATATGGGTCACGTGACTGGTCTCAGGGCATGAAGAGTCATGACAATATTAGTAACTGTATGTCATTTAGAGTTCAAGGCAAGAAACAGAATTCACACTGGGCATTTCTAGTAGATTATCACTCAACACAGGAATTAAGTGCTTTAAGCATCATCAGAAGCACTGGAGGTGCAGACGTCAGGAGCAGGAGGTACCACTGGCTTTCAGTGGCACAGGATGGAGCTGTGAGAACCATATGGAGCTGCCACTGAGGTTTTGCCATTACAGGCACCACCATAGCCATCGCACCTCACCGAGCCTCTGCACGGATGCTGAAATGTGGATTCCAGCCAGTGCACACACTCCTATGCATCCACTGGCAGCCACGGCATTAGAAAGATGGTTCCTATCTAAGTTCTAACTTTTATATCCCATACAAGTGTCTCTCACTGACAGTTATCATCCAGACCTCTAGCTGGAAGGAAGTTTTGGAAACATAGCTTTCAGATGTCCAGTCCCTTCAATACATGGAGGAGGGGCATAAAAGGGCGTGGGAATGTTGGTTGATTATTGATAGACAATAATTAGCATAAAATTTTACTTTCCTTTGGGCTTTGAAATCTAAGGCTGAAACTCCTGTGGACTTCTGGGAAAATCTAACACTCTAATAAAGGATATGCTTGGGAAAAATTTTCCTTCCTTCTTTGAAGGAGGATACAATGTCTAGGACACTGGTTCCCTTTGCAGTCCTAAAGATTCAGTAGTCAAGGTAAAAACCAATAAACTGCATAACAGTAAAATGAGAACCACCTGGTCCTTGATGACATAAATGTGTCAGTGAACCAACCAACCCTGAAGCAGATAAGACATTCAGTTCTCCAAATTGTCGGTTGGATGTTCCTTAACACTCTCTTCCTTCAACAGGGTGTATATTTCACTGCAACAGCTTGTATGAACAATGCTATGAAATCATCATAAATAGGCAATAATACATTTTGAAACTATAACTGATGCCACAAAAAAAGGGTTGAAGCTTTTCTCCTGAAATTGTTCTCTGCAATCCAATCATTCAAAATATGCAAGAAATTCTTTGTAAATAGGACTGCCCTCTGTTATCTTGACATTTCCATTTGTGACTTTACAATCTTTAAATAATTGGGAATTTCTTTTCTCAGAACCATTCTTCTAAAACTATTGTATGTATATACGAGTTCCATTCTATTTCAAACATTTCATGTCAGGCAGTTACATTACTCTGATTTAACAATTATGGCATATAATTTGATGTACAACTTGCACATCAAATTTTCCAGCAGAATATTTGGTCCTGTTTCCACATCTGCATCACCAGTTGCCACATGGTCCATTGGGTAAAACGTGAAATTCAGCAAAGTTTCCCACCGTTTCTTTGTGATGAAATATGTTTAGACTGACATATTTTTCTATCTGCTTATTCAATGTCTGTATACATGTATATTTACATATTTCAATACTTCCTGCATGCTGTTTTATATATATATATATATATATATATATATATATATATATATATTTTTTTTTTTTTTTTTTTTTTTTTTTTTTGTATTTTTCTGAAGCTGGAAACAGGGAGAGACAGTCAGACAGACTCCCGCATGCGCCCGATGGGGATCCACCCGGCACGCCCACCAGGGGCGACGCTTGCCCACCAGGGGGCAATGCTCTGCCCCTCCGGGGCGTCGCTCTGCCTCGACCAGAGCCACTCTAGCGCCTGGGGCAGAGGCCAAGGAGCCATCCCCAGCGCCCAGGCAATCTCTGCTCCAATGGAGCCTTGGCTGCGGAAGGGGAAGAGAGAGACAGAGAGGAAGGAGGGGGGGTGGAGAAGCAAATGGGCGCTTCTCCTATGTGCCCTGGCTGGGAATCGAACTCGGGTCCCCCCGCATGCCAGGCCGATGCTCTACCGTTCAGCCAACCGGCCAGGGCCCTGTTTTATATTTTAAACTAAGAAAATAATATAAATTTGGAAACACTAATTATTCACAAAGCACTTATCAATTTTATTTATTTATTTATTTATTTATTTATTTATTTATTTATTTATTTATTTATTTTTGCCTGCTGAGTGTTCATCACTGTGCTCTATACACACTGGGATGGCAGGGTGGATGAAACCTGCTCTCAGGAAACACTCTCTGCCAGGGTCGGCCTACATGTGAATGGGAGGCCTTGGTTACCAGTAACTCCTCTCAAAGTTTTACACAATGGTTAGGAAGTGGCATAACTTTGGACATTTACTTATATTATGTGATGTGGTCCTGTTCTCACCGTTAGAACATTGATCCCTAGATTAGTTAGTTCACATTCAATAAAAGCAACCATTATTTTGCCATTTTCAATGCTTGAAATATCTTCAGATTGCCCATTTTAAGTGAATTTTAATGGTTTAACTTTTGTAAAAGCTCATTCAATGCAAAGTATAAAATTAAATCTCAGAAATCAATAGTCCATTGATTCAGCTAATGAATAATCTCTACATGGTTTTACTGAAAAAATTCCGTAGCCATGTTCTTCACTTGTGGAAATACACATACGGGAGATTCACAGATGGGTCATCAATCCATCTAAAAGGAGCTATCAATAAAACCCGCTTAGCAACTGTGCCAGTCAGGAAGTCGTATTATCTCATAGAAGCAGCCTTAGCTGGTTACCTTTGCAGAAAGGCCATAACCAAGAGCAAGTCTGATGGTCCTTAGAGTGGCCATGAGTAAAGCCATGGGTCTCACAGCAGGGCAATGACTCAGAAAATGGAGGGAAAATGACTAATGCGAGAAACTGGGGAGGAATGAAAACCTGGTACCAAGTGTTCAGGATGGTGGTGTCAAAAGTACAACGTAAGTCAGATAGAAGGAGTAAGATTTGAGTTTGGGCATCAGGAATATTAGCTGACCTTGTTTTTTGGGGTTTTTTTAAAATATATGTTTACTTTTTTTATTGAATTTATTTGGATGACATTGGTTAATGAAATTATATAATACACGTTTCAGGTGTACAATTCTATGTGGCTCCATGTTTGTTGAAGCTTGATCTCAGGGACCTCTCCCTGCCTCTCCCTGTCCCTCCGTTGCTATGTCCCCCTTCCAGATGTGTGCCTCTCCTTGGGTGCACAGCTGAGCAGAAAAATTAATTGTGGGGAAAGACAGGAAAGGAGCGGGAACAGATGGGCCAAGCCTGTTTGACACAGACCCTTTAATACTTTAGGGGACAGTAAAAATACAAGCAAAGTCTATAAAAATTATGTCTTATGGATTTTAATCTCTGCTAACCTTTTGTCACATCTGTTGTATGCAATAAAATTACTTGTCAATCAAGACACACAACTGAAACTATTAATAAATATCTAATTTTAAATTTAGTGTGTGCCATGAGAAATTCAGGAACTATAAGGAGTAGGGAGGGAGCGTTTTCACTTCCATGACTATGGAAGGCCTGTTTATTCTTTTTTGCTTGGGGGCCATAGCCTCCCATGACCTGCCCACTCCTCAAAGCCTCTATCAATCAAGCTGTCTGTTTATATGACAGTGATCCCCTGGCTGCTGGAAACTTTCCTCAGCATTTAATGTGTTCTAATCTTCCACAGCCTGTGGCATTATGCCCCCCACAGCCCTCGCTCTTGCCCACCACGCTTCTTTCAGGCCAGGAATCTGCTCTTTGGTTCCCATTAGTGCAGCTTCTATTCCAGCTGCAGTCTGAGAACTCTTTCTTGGGTCACCAATGACCTCTCTACAGCCAGGGTTTGACCTCGGCACTGCAGGCTCAGAAACATGACTTTGTTCACTCTGGGAAGGTCCAGACAAGGGGAGCAAACGAAAGTTGATTGTATTCTGATACTATTACTGGTGATCAGGAGAGAGAGAGCACATATCAAGGTTGGAAACTCAGCTCTGCTGAAACAGAGGGCAGGAGAGTCTTTAAGAGTTTGGTTGGGGAATCAGCACATCCAATTCCATACAGGATTGTTGGGATTGTCATTGTCTCCATTTCCCACCCCAGACCCTGGGCTCCAGTTTTTGTTCTCTTGCACCCACAAGGTTGAGGCCAATGCTCCATTTAATTTCTTAGTCCCTCAGCTATGCACAATCAGGGGGAAAGTTCCAAATACTGGACTCACCTGTCTCATTTTCTTTTTCTCTCTCATCTTGTTCCTTAACATTTAAATAATACTTTCTGATACCAGCATTTTAGAGCTCCAGAGTCTTCCAGCAAAATAAATGTTCTAGCTTTTCTAGTTGTTTTCAATGAGAACATTCAGTTTGTTCTTATTAAAATGAAGTTTTTACTGGCATTGTTAACCAGAAATTGATCTCAGTGATTTGCTTGTTATTAGACATGAGTGTCTAAGTGAAGGTTTGGCTTTCACAGAGGATCATTACTGTATTTGCAAACTTTTCCTTTCCAAATTCCTTCTCCACATTTTGTTTTGTAATGCAGTGTTACCATCTAAACACTGAGTTTATTTTGTTGGATTTATAACCTGTGCACTTAGTGTGCTCCAATTGCTTATATGCCATCTTATATTTTTACTTGACTTTATTGGCAGGTCAGCCCAGAAAGGGAAGTGTGTATTATAAACCCCCACCACTGCTCATATTGGATGAGTTTTGAATGCTATAATCCTAAACTAATTCTACAACTCTCTGCGGAAGACATATTCTCATTTACTTTACCACTGGATTTTTCATTATATCTCACAGAAAAACATATAGATGACACAGAAAGCTGGATTTAGGTGGCTCTAAATTTAGTTGCTGACAGATGTTTAACTCAGTATGTCTTTTTGTGAATTCATAATGAGCAGTGGGGATAATTCCCCAAGCACTTCTTTGTTAATGATCTGTCAACAATATGGAAAATTAAAGGCAGCACACTCGTGGAGGCAGCCTGATGCTAAATTTTCAGACTGATGTGGATGGTGTGCCTTTAATTGTGAGTTCCCTCCAGGTCTCCCATTCCATTTTTCCCAGTAGTAACCTATAGTCATAGGCCTGGGCTCAAAGCTGGTGGGTGCCTTGTGGTCAAAGCCAATGCCGCAAAAGAATGGGTTGGTCTTAGGGTGTCTTTCTTGACATGTTGGAATGCACTAATATTTAAACAATCTGTGGTTTGGGGAGATCTATAACCCTTCTGTCTTAATTTCTCTCTCTTTCTTTCTGTCCCCCCAGCCATAATTTTCTTTAATGCTCTGCTTCCATCCTGGAACCAACCCTGTGTCTAGCTATTCCATTCTTTCTTAGGTTCTTTTAGAGATACTCTTTATTCAATTGTAAGAACTGAAGCTGCTGTGAACTCTCATGGTTCCCTATAGTTATCACTACTGGTTATTTGCTGGTTTGTTTGTTTTTGGAAATTTTTAGTTATAGTGGAAGGTTTTGGAGGACAGCCAGATGTGCCTTCAATGCCCAGGAGTCATTTTAGTCCCTGACACAACATAAGCAACTAATACAGTTGGAATAGATAAATCAGGGACTCAGGATGAGTGGAAAGATTTTTAGCTGCTGGTTGGAAAATTCCCTCTGTGAAGTAAGAAGAGGATGATATCATTTGCTGGACTTCTAATCAGGAAGCAAATGGAATGGCTCACTATGTGTGTGGCCCAAGTCACCGAACCCTGACCAGAACTGTCTTCACATTCCCTGCCTTATTCTCATACTCTCACCCTAAGCACCTATCCAAATAACACACCTGAATAGACAAATTAAAAATTAGTTTATTTTCTTTAGTGTAAATGATTGCTATAAATGATTTCTAAATGATAATAATAAATTATTCTTTTTTTGTTTCTAATATTTTACTTTTAACTCTGGAGTATATGTGGATTTTGTCTAGGAAGACTTATAAGTGGTTCTGCAAAATATTAGATTTTGATAGAAAATGTACTTGAAATGTGAAAAAGAGGGAAGCAGCCATATCCACCATATTTCTGAAAACCCGAACCCCCACTTGGTGTTAGTGTTTTAAACGCTTGGTGGACCTCTGCTACTCACCAGTGATGACCACCACCTCAGTGCAGTCTTCCCAAGCTCTCTTTGTTATCCTCGGCCCTCCTGCCACCTCTCACTGCACACACCTTGCCCTCAAACATTCAGATCCATGTGACCTTCCCTGAGAGTTAGACCTCTCAGATCTGCCTGCCTTTTCTTTTGTTTCTCTTCCGTTTTGTTTGGAACAAACTTTCTCCTCCAGTTCACCTGAAAAAGACTGGCGAACCTTTAGGATTAACTCCAGTGGGACTCAGGGGCCAAAGAACATGCTCTGTATACTAAGCTCTGCCTTAAGAAATGGATACCATTTGACCATCTTGGCCTGCATAAATGCCATTTCATTCAGTTCAAACTTTTATCTGTCCCCATTAACATCTGTCAAACCATGGTTGCTGGGCACCAATTCAACTCCAAAAGAAGTCCCTGATTTGGGGCAAGGTGAAGAAGGAGACTTTATTCAATGTGAAGAGCTCACTTGTGATACAGCAGGGCTGTAAAACAGTTCAATAGCGTTACAGCACAATCATGCAGCAGCAGGACTGTGTGACAGCATGGCTGTGAGATGGCACTGAGGTGAGGAGGTCCTGGCTGTCGTGGCTCTGGGCTGCTCAGCTCAGACCTGCTTCGCTCCTAGCTAATCAGCTCCATACTAGCTTGCTCTTCTCTGGGCTGCTCTATTCCTCTCTGCGCTGGTCCAGCAAGGATTGCTTGGTGTTTCAGCTCCAGCTGCAGAAAGGCAGTCTTCAGTCTCGATGGAAAGGAGAACTGCACTCTCCAACCCAGAAGGGATGACTTAGATAGAGAGTTCTCACCTCTGGTCCTTGATTAGTTCATCCTCATGCTAATAAGGACTCTAAATTTGCCCAGTTGAAATGGCCCAAAAAAGCACTGTCTTGATTGATCAGAATATAGCCACTCTGATTGGTCAGTGAAAGCGCTGCTGTGCAGGGGATATAGCTGCACAGCTCTGATTGGATGGGGAGAATCTCAGTCATATTGGTTGAAACACAATTCCAAGAACTTCTTTACAAGGGATGGTTCAGAGGGCAGGAACACAGTGCAGACAGGCAGGCCAATCCTGGCTTCTTCCTGCACTGAAGTGTGGCTTGTATGACAGGCCCCTCTTTAGAAACAGCTGCTAGACTCTGCTATTTTATTTGTTTATTTTCATTTGAGCCTAGTTAACACCAGGAGCCTTTCTTGGTAAGTATCTTTGTTAGCTGGATCCAAACATGTCACATTGAATTGGAAAGAGCTGTTCGTACAGGTGGCTCCCTAGCTGCAGAGCACAGAAATGAGGCACAGAGAGAACTTGTATTTTAAAAAACTGGATATATATCCCAGATCCCTCTTCTTTTGCTTTTCTAACTCCTCTAGTTTTTTCTTCTCAAAGGCCTGAGGCAGCCTTGGACACTATCAGGACTGGGAGAGGCCAGCATAGGAATGAGGACATAGCTGAGGGGGGTACAGGGAGCAAGACAGTAAAGGAGTGTTTTCACTCTTAAACCCAGGTGGAAGCTGTTGCTGACCTGGAGCCTCCTGGAGAAAGCCCCCAGCTCTTCAGAACCAAGGGAAGCGGCTTTTGATGGGTGGGTGGTGGCTAGGCTGTGACTGTTTCTTACTTTGTTGTGCTCTGAGTTTTCAGAAGCATAATTCTGTGAAACAACCTTAGAGTTCCTCATCTTACCTGCTCTCTTCATCACTCAGGGTAGTTGCTGGTTCTATCTGGGAGTCTTAGAGGTGAACTTGAAACTGTCGCCTTCTCCTATGTATCATCTCTGATTTTGCAAAAGAAAGCAGGTCTTCTGGACGATCCCATGCCAGTCAATCTCTTTACATTACCTGTTTGTTCTGAACTTTGATGTTCAGCAGTTGTAAGTAATGCACAATTTCTACAAGAACATTTTTAACTAGAAAAAAAAATATATATATATATATTTGGTTTCAGAGTAAAATTAAAACACTATCCATGTAGTTTTCTTTCCATTGTCTTGGTGTGCACACATCACTTACTTATTTGTATCTGAATTATTATTTTTTTAAATTAAACAAAAATGACAAACGTGCATGTCATCAGGGAAGGGTGATGAGCTGATCTTAATTAGGTTATGCATCTACACATTGTCTGCATTTCACCTTGCACACGCTGGAAACTATTTTTTTAACATGAATCAGAAAAAGAAACTGAGACTTTTGGACTTTAAATAATTTGCCAAAGACTACAGAGTCAGTGGCAGGTCAGAAGCCACGGCCACGCCCCTGGAACTGCCTTCTTCCCACGGTTTCCTTCCTGGTGAGGAAGGCCACCTCTGTGCACTGACCCAGGCAGGTCACGATGAGCAAGGCGACCCCAGCCCTTTAAACATACCTCAAGAAGTAGGAAAAAAGGACCACTCTTGGTTAATAAAACTGAGCCAATGTCCATTTTTTTCAGGGAGGGGTGTGTATTTCTTTTTTTGTTTTCTTTATTTTTCTCTGTTCCTCTCTTTTGTTTCTTTTATTTTTTATTGTTCCTTGTGTTCTTTTTCTCTATTTTTACTTTACTGCCTGTCTTCTTTTTATCATTCTTCTTGTCTTCTGCTCTACATTTAGCTCCTTCTTACTATATGGTGTTCAACTGTAGAGGGGCTGCTGCAGGCACAGGTGCACTGGTTTCTATGGGTGGATACCGGAAACGAAGCTCTTAAGACACAATAGGCATTAGTGCAATATCGGGTTGGCAGGACTGACAACAGGCACTCCCTGTGATGGGGAAGCCTGACAGCTCTGCAAGGCGCAGCCCCACTGCCACCCTGGCCAGCGTCCTGACACAGCTGTGGCTGTGGTGTGATGGACGAGTTGGAATAGAGCGGTCTACTGGCACTGCTGCCATACCATGCTGGCTCACAGCTCACCCAGCCCTGGAATGGCCCTATAGGTCAGGGTACATATAACTCTCCATAGTTATGTGACTCAGAAAACAGTGTTGTGAGAAGACAGATTTCATGTCATTATCCCAGGCAGACCTGAGCCATCCCCGCCCTACCGGAAACCCACTATTGTTGACTCTCATCTTCCCCCCACCCCCGCTGCCCCTGTTATCGATAACATTTCTGACTGCTTGACACATGTTTCTGTTCTTGTCATGTTATGTCCATGTTTTTTTCCAACATGACCATCCATATATTTTTAAGAAATACAGAATGACATTCACCTTAAAACACTTGGAATTTTATTCTGGCTCTGCCTCTTTGGACAAGATTCTTCACTCCTCTACACCCCAGTTTGTATAAACTGTGTGGATTGGACCAGAGGACATATATGATCTCTTCTGGGTCTCTGATCTCTGTGTCTTTACTTGGATGCCAGGGGCCAAGCAGCCACATGCCAACAATATTCACTGGCTTAACCCCCTCTCTCTCGGCCAGCTCCTGAAACATGCATGTGGTCTGGAAAATGCCTTTCCCAAGAGCAAGAGGTAGATAGATGGAAGAGCTAACACAGTGTTTAAATGTTAACACAACTCACTTACCTAATGCCCACCAACGGGAAGATGCTGTCTTGGTAATGGAAGAAACTCCATCGGTCAGGTAACACTTTACCTTTTGTAGGAGGCAGTGGGTTTGTGTAGTACTTAAGTGAGAGCCATGTTACACACCCCTGCAGGAGGGCAGAACCCACCCCTACTGGAAACGTCCATGGTTAGGGGAACAACAGGATTTCTGCCATGTCTTCAGAGTTCTGTTAGCCCACTTCCTTGGAACCTCAGGAAGAGCCCGAGAAAGTGATGAGAAGACAAACAGGATTCTCAAACCCCTGGAGAAAATATCCCCTCTATGGAGGTTAATCAGCAAGATGGGCTCTGTAGCCTTCTGTACTGGAGGTTTCAACCAGGGTTGTGCTAAAGACCCCAGGGAGCTGGGAGGATCACCTCCAAGATGTGCTCAGAGGGATGCCGCTTGTTGCTGACCTTGTGATATTAACAACTAACCAGCTTGCATCGCGTGTTCAAATAGCAGCCCTTCTTTGGCTGAAATATTCCATACATTCCTCAGAGTTTTGTGAAGGGACTTTTTTTTCCTCCTAAAGCTTTCCCTGTGTCAGAAAAGCCTGGTGTACAAACACAGGATAAAGAGGCTCAGAAATAGACACAGGTATATTGGATAAATTTGTATGAAGATGACCACTATTATACAAATTAAGTGTATGTAAATAAGAGAGGACATTTGGAAGGTTATTTTAGAGAGAAGATACATCCATCGAGAAAGAACATCAGAGCAGAGGGAGTCAAGCTCCAGCAATACCCGTGGTTATAAAGGCAAAGGCCAATGTAAGTGATGGCACCTACTTTCTCTCCTTAATGACAATCTTCTTTTGTTTAAGAATGATACCAGAATAGAAGCATGGGCTCAAGTTATTTTTTTCTAAGTGGAAATAAACCGTGACCATGTCTCCAAGGCATAAATGTGGTGATTGTAGGTGTACTCAGCATTCTGCCCCCTCACATTTCAGAGGAAATATAATTGGATAATTCTAAAGGTCTATATTGATTTAACTATTGAATTATGTAGAAGAAAAGTAAAGCTATATTATTGAAGAGCTTAAGTAATATCTACGTTTTGGTTGCCACAACAGGGAAGAACCCTCATCCAGATGAGGGCCTCTGTTCTCCCAACACATTCCTTGTGGAATCTGCTGTCATGTGCTTGCAGAATGCATAACCTTGACCCTGGATATTGTATGAGGGGACACCAGCACAGTCACTGAGGGCACTCAGTGGTGTTATGGCCCTGGGGTTCTCAGGATTCAAGGTCCTGCATGATGGGGCCTCTCCAGGACAATTACCATATCACAGCTGTGGGTGATAGCATGGTTGATGGTGACTAAGTGGGGAAAGATACTGAGGTGTTGCCTGGATTATTTACTTTCCCCTTATCCTGGACCATTACTCTCCATACCCAATGCTTCTCTGGCTCACCTCCTTCATGTTTTTACCCAAATATCCCTTGTCAGGGATGCCTTGTCTGACCAACTGATTTAAATTTACAGCCAATTAACAACATTATGCTAAGTGAAATAAATAAATCAGAAAAAGTTAAGAACTATATGATTTCACACATAGATAGGGTGTAAAACTTAGACTCATGGATACAGACAAAAGTGAAGTGATTACCAGCAGAAGGAGGATGGAGAGAAAGGGAGTAAAGAGGGACAAATACAGAGTGATGGAAAATATTTGATTTTCAGTGATGGACACATAACACAAACAACAGTTCAAATACTATACAGATGTTTACCTAAAACTTACATTTTCTTATTGACCAATGTCACCCCATTAAACTTAATTTTTAAATAAAAAAATATTACAACTATGTTCCTTAGTACTTTCTTCCCTTTCTGCAAATTATTTGTTCCCAAAATACTTATTATCTAAACTATTGAATATTCTAGTTGTTTATTCTATTTATCATCTGTTTATTCAACTTGAGTGCCTTGCCCATTTAATTTGCAGTGTTCCCAGTGCCTGAAATGATACCTGACACACAGAAGTTAGTATCTATTCATTGAATATGTGAAAAGACAGCAATTAAAATATCTTAAATATCCAAATTGAGTCAATAGGAGCCTCTTCCCACTAAGGAGAGCAAAACTTAGGTTAAACTCAGAAGCACTAGATCAATAATAAAACTAAAAGCATTACAATTTTTTATGAATAATGCTTTGGACTGACCAAAGTATGTGTGAGTGAATGCTTATTTCATTTAGAAAGTGTAGATAATGTTAATTTTTATTTATTATTTTCTAAATTTATTTTTTTATTTAATTATAGTTGATATACAATCTTATACTGGTTATATTCGTTGTAGGTGTACAACTCAGTGACCCAGCACCTCTATACCCTACAATGCAATTGCCCCACAAACTCCAGCAATCATTTGTCACCGTGTAAACTTATCAGAATGTTTTCACCAATCCCTCAACACCCTCCCTTCTCTTAATCACTCTTTTGGTCTCTGTTTCTATAAGTCTGATTTTGGTTTACTTTGTTTTACTTTTTTAGATTCCATATATAAGTGAAACCATATGGCATTTCTTTTCTTTGCCTGACTTATTTCATTTAACATATTAGATAATGTTTAAACAGTAAGAAGCTAAAAGACAGAACTCAATTTTTGCAGTTAAAGTCAGCTTGGTTGAAAGGGTACAAATTATCTTGAATATTGATCATATTTTTTAGTATTTAAATCTAACAGTTAATCGAAAGAAGTTAGGATAAATTATTTTGCAAAATGAGTGCACCTAGTAGTTTTCTTTTGAGAAAAAGACCTTATACCCCCCAAATCTTATGGGATTTGCTTTTTAAAAAATCATGGCTATGAAAGTCATACAGTATAAATTTTCTTATAAACAATTGTTTATGAAGACATAAAGCTTTAGCGCTTTCCCCAAAGGTTACTGAAGATGATATCAGTTAAAATGTTCATCACTGTGAACCCAACATGTTATTTATCCATTTGGCTTACTGCCCTCAAGATAGTCATCCATTTATTTAGTCAGATTAAACTGCTAGTCCGTTAGCAGATATTTAGTGGGGACCTATTATGTGTAAGACCCTGTGCAGTGCATTATGGGAGATGAATACATGCCCTCTGCCCTTAAGAAGTGTTTTCCCCAGAAGGGGTAAAAAAGTAGAGTAACATTCTCTCCACCCATCTTCATTCCCTCAACTCCAAATGTATACTATACTCAGGCAGCATGGGAAGAGCTAGACCCTCAAGCAACAAGGAGTGTGCCGTAGGGAGGGCAGCCTGGAGAGGTTTGGCGCCAGAGTCTCACATGCAAACAATGAAGACAAGTTTGGCCACATTGCAGTAGGTACTGAGTGCCAGGTGGGAATTTAAAATTGATTCAATGGACAAACTCACACCTCTGCACTGATTTAAACTATCAAGGTAATAGTGAAACTATCTAGCTCAAATGAATCTTACAATCTGGGTTGCCTTAAGAAGCAATACTTAATTTTAATAATTTTTACCCAAAATGATGCAAAAGAGCCTACAATATGTTGTATTTTTGAAGCAAATATGGATTGAATGTGTGAGTCTATTATACTTGATTCACAAAGACATGTAGCTACCATAATAGTACCAGAAATTTAAAAAAAATATATTACTATAGGAAACATAACAATAAGCCCAGGTCTATATATGAGATTGTTCAGAGCACCAGGCTTCCGTTTAAAAATTATATTTCCAGTACATGTGTGACACTGAGCTTGTTTGCAAGGGTACTGGGCAGCTGAATAGCCTATGTATTT